>NC_052328.1:7318064-7930184 GCF_016432855.1 Salvelinus namaycush | reverse complement strand
TTAGTACTAGTTTGACCACCAGAGGGCATCTTTGAGAAGCATTTGATAGTCTTCAATATTGGCATTACTAGAGAATTTAAAATCTTTTTTTGTAAGAACATAGTGTATGGGATTGATTTTAAGAAATGTAGCGTAATTAATTTGATGAATATTATGGTGTTTCTATTCCAAGAAAAACTAAACCCTCGGGGTTTATTTTATATAATTCTAAATGAATTAATAATATTAATAATAATCACTTTGTTTAAAACATAACAATATTTTGGAGATCAATTTGTTTTTATTTAACCTAGAGTGAGCGAGAAAAAGGCCGTTATTGAACATGGGGTGAGACATTCTCACTAATTTGTAAATAAAGCCAATTTGTTATTTAGAATGATTTATTTCTGTTTTTAGAGGGAGAGAACCCAAAAGCCACCTCACGGGTCTCCCGGTGGGGACTGGCACAGGTATCAAACCAGCATCTGTAGCAACGCAGTTTGCACTGCGATGCAGTGTCTTAGACCGCTGCGCCACTCGGGAGGTCCCATCTACACATTTTTTTATGCTGATCAATTGCCTTGCACAAAGTATCAAACTACAGAAAGGTGTTGGTAAGCGTATATTGTCCTGCTAATAGCCCATAATGGGCTATTATAATACTGTACATGGTGTCCAGGTCAGGATAACCAAAACATTTATTTATTAAAGACAATCAGAAAGAATGTTGGTACTTATTTATTTTGATCCAAAGCCATGAATGAGTGAGTCACTCAGCTTTATGTAGGTGCCGATGCTATATGACTGTGCTACGCTTGTGAAAAACAGGGTTACCAATAATACTTTTCCCCCCCTCCACATATTAAAGGTTCTAATTGATCATGTTTTTTTGATCAATTAGTATATTTGAGTTTAACCACAATATTTGTTGTATAATTTAGTCTGTTATTTTCTGGTGGATTAAACTGAAATTGCAACTAATACAGCCTACCAAACCTAACTAAGAAATACATTTAATGATAGAATTCTCTCCCTAACCCCCTTCTAGGCAAGTCTATTGTCCTCCTAATATCCCTGCTAATAGCCATAATGGCGGTGTACAACGTGACTGTGTGTGTTTGAAAGAGCATTTTCCAGTTAGCAACAATTTGTTTACCTTCATTAGCCTACTTTGTTCCAATATTTCTGTCATTCAGTGATATTTATTCCCATAGTAATTCGTTATGGATCCATAACTAAATAAACATCTGCATTTTGAAAGACTATTTTTATTATTATTTTATTAACGAACGCATAAAGATGCTGATGAAGAAATACAATACTGTACAGTATATGCTTTATCTGATATTTTGCGGTTGCATGAGGTCGCCCACACGCACTTTAAACATTTGCATAATAAATAATTTAAATAATTTTGAAAATAGAAGCCGCCTGCATTTGTTTATTAGCTTACTGTGCAGTCTGACAAGGTAACATAGCCTACAGTACATACTGTAGTAAACATTGTAAAGTGCCTAATTTCTTACATACGGGAGGCCATGTCCAGACTTTCTCAGTGACCTCAAGTACTCATTAACTCTTTCTTTAATGCTTTTTTGGGTTGCATCAGTCATGGACAGAAACTTATGAGAGACAGTATTAATGATGAACACCCAGAGGTTCACTGGTAAGCCACATTTGCCTCGGGATCCACCCCAGTTGGTATTCTGTGTCCACTCGTGGTATCTCTCTTCGGTTACACATCCTTGGAATAGCAGAACAGCATAACGGTCCGGAAGGCGCCTGCTGTGCCTGGTGAGCAGTTGGTCAAGTTCTGTTGTCAGAAGAGGAATGGAGATGTCAGGGTGAACCGACGACCTGGCGAACCCGCCATGTATGTTGACTCTGCCTGTCGGAGGAGTTCCAAAGCTCACAGGTGTGCCTGGCATGGATTGTGACTCCATCTCGTTTCTTGCCCTCTTCAATGTGTCATTCTCCGCCTGATTCTCTGTCAATGCCGCCTGACTCTGCCAATGACGAGTGACTCTCTGCCAATACTGCCTGGCTCTGGACCAATGCATCAGCTGTTGCCCGTATCTCTGCCCTCAGATGTTTCTCTTCTGCTGTTCTGCCTTCAGTGACTCGATCTCGGTCTTCAAAGTTTGAATCTGAATCATGTGCACTTTCATCAGATGAGCAGAATGGTCCTGCCCTGAGCCCCCATCGATTACAGTGGCCTATGATAGAAACGATAGATCAATTAAGAATTAAAAGTGACTCCAACACACAAATGCTGCATACACATTATAAGAATCTAGCAAAACTAACGGCTTTCTTGGCAACCATGCATTTTTTCAGTACAGCCCGTTGTCCAGCCATTTGTCCACTGATCTCCACGGATGGTTATCAACATGCTTGTACAGTATGCACTGCAAAAACACATTCACGTTTTTAGTACACAATTATTATAATTTGTTAATTAATTTTATAATTTTTTAAAATTATTTTTATTTTTATTACACAGTATGCCTACACATTGATAGGCTATATACATTTTTTTTTTTAAATGCACTGATACCAAAATACCTTTTAGTTTTGGTGATCCTCTCAGCTCCGACTCATTTTCAAAGTCCTCTTGAAAATCCTAACCCTGGAATAGGTAGCACCATAGAAAGAAGCTGGCTTGATGAAAACGATGTCCATTTCGCCTGTTCTCTTTGGTCGCAATGTCATCGAATACATTGCAAGTTGGGGGATGTTCACCCCTACAGATCGGGCTACACCTGCTACAGTACTATGGGAACACTTGTGAAAAACAAGGGTTTGAAAACCTGTTTTCAAAATGCCTCCAGACGTCCATCACTACTGTAAATAAAAACACAGCATTTTGTTTAGATCCCGTTTGCATTCTTTATTGTAGCCACAATGTTACAAATCATTTGTATCTACCTTTCCAATTACATTTAGTTTAGGATTTACAAATGTGCGTTTTTCATGTAATTTTTCATTAAATCCAGTTCGGAATTAAGTATAACTTTTGACTGACGCCTTTAGTGAGAGGTCTAATGTTCTAATATTGGATAATTTCTGCCCTCCGAATTCTGTTCTAAGGGGCATTTTTCACGCCATTATTAGTTACATTGTTTTAGTTTGAACAGGTACTAAGAACAGCGGGAACGTTTTCCTAGTCAGCGCCATTATTAATGCAATGCCCCTTAAAAGTGTTGCTCCCCCTTCCTCGTCCTCCCTTCCCCATGGGCTAGGTCCGTCTTCTGTGCGCTGCTCTGCGGCCCATCCCGCGCCTCCTGCCCTTGTGCCTTGAATCTCGTGCGCCTACGACTATCTCAGTGAATAAAGCTGAAGAACTGCAAGGCAATCCCATTGTGCGCCATTCGAGAGCCATGACCAATATGACTAATATTTATTGTCCTGCTAGAAACGTTGTGTAAAGTGATCGAGAAAAAGGCCATTCTTGAACATGGGGTGAGACATTGTTACTAATTTGTAAATAAAGCCAGATTGTTATTGAGAACTATTTATTTCTGGTTTTAGAGGGAGAGAAATCAAAAGCCTATCATCACCTCATGGGTCTCCCGGTCGTGCCGGCACAGGTATTGCAGATTGCACTGGATGCAGTGTCTTAGAACACCGAGCCACTCGGGCAGTGTGCAACATGGTCCGGAGTAGGCTACAGTACTACAGTAAGAGCAAAATAATCCTAACATTTCCACACCCTAATTGTAGTCTAAGTTTCTCTTAGAATAAAAACCTTAGTGTAACAACAGTTTTAGTAAGTAATACTGACGAGTAGTAACAAAAAAATAAGTGTCCGTTAGAGACACAGTAGCGCCTTGGGACCCCAAAAACATAATCAGTGCTCTAACTCCCCCTTGTGCTGGTCTGGAGCAATGAAGTAGTGACACAGGGTACCGTACTAAAGCACAAATTACCTCTATGTCCCGCAGCATAATCGCACAACTTTTAGTTGAGCAACCACTGTATCCTGTATGGTGGTTTTGGCAAATTATATTTTTTGGGGGACTTTCAGCTCCATCTAACAATCCTAAAATCTCATTAGAAATTAGGTGTTTTTGGTGTAACAGTAATGTTATAGGCTTGCTATGCTACAGTGTATTGCCAAAAACCGCTCAATAACTTCAAACATAGACTCTGACCTGTCCAATGAGCCTCTCTGACCATCCCTCTCTATCTCTCTCACAAACACACACACGCACATGCACACACACACACTCTGCAGTAATTCGAATCGATAGAGCAGCTTTAAGTGATACAGTCTACTGTGTGCTCACTCCTCTGCCTCTCTCCATCGCTCTCTCTTTGTCGTCTGTTGCTGTCTGTCTTGTCTGCTCTCTTCTGTTCTGTCTCTTAGAATTCTATGTTATTGTCTCCTTTGTTTCTTCTGTTATGGCGTGTTCTGTTCTTCTGTTGTCTCTCTCCGTCTTATCCTATTCTTCTGTCTCTGTCTTGTGTGGTGTTTCTCTCTCCATCACGTATCCTTCTGTTGCTGTCTCTGTCTTGTCTGGTGTCAACAATAGGTAATTAGATAGGTGAACAAAAAAAGTTAAAAAGTACTGTCATCCGACATCAAAGTTGTCGTCGTCGTTGTGAAAAAGTATGAACACAAAAAAACGACAGGCATGACATCAGCAGCCTGGTGGACCAAAATAACACCAAGAAACCCATCCGTTTAAACATTAATTTAGTAGATGTCAATCCAGCAAACCAGGCAACTAAAAACAACTTTCTAAACAATGTTTTGGTTCGTCTCTAGCTAGTCAGCTAACTAGCTAATGTTAAGACTTGCCAAGCATGCGCAACATTAAGTTAGCTGGCTAGCCAGTACAAAAAATGACCATATCATAGAGCTGACAATATCTTAACGCTAGTTAATTTGTATTCATTATTACAGGAAAATAAACTCACAACAAGATCATAATTTACAAGCGCCCTCTGTTGAGGACAGAGGGCGCTGTTTTCACTTTGGGGGAAAATCGTGCCCAATTTAAACGGCCTCGTACTCAATTCTTGCTCGTACAATATGCATATTATTATTACTATTGGATAGAAAACACTCTCTAGTTTCTAAAACCGTTTGAATTATATCTGTGAGTAAAACAGAACTCCTTTTGCAGCAAACTTCCTGACAGGAAGTGGAAAATCTGAAATCGATGCACTGTTCTAGTGCCTGCCTATTAAAGTCCTTGATATTTATTAGTTTAGATGCACTTCATACGTCTTCCACTAGATGTCGACAAGCAGTGAGAGAAGAAATTGAGTGTGTAACTTGATCTGGGCTCGAATAATAGCTCTTGGCATGACGTGTCACCAGTTTCCTGTTTTCTGGAGAGCGCGAGAAGGGACCTGGATTTGCCTTCTGATAAGCTGTCGTTATGGACGACTAATATCTCCGGCTTTGATTTTATTTGATACATGTGACAATATCATCGTAAAGTATGTTTTTTCAATATAGTTTAATCAGATTATTGAAATTTTTTCGGGAGTTTTGCCGTGTTCCGTTCTCTGAGTTTGTTGACGATGGAGAGATTCGCGCCACTTGGCAAGTGTGCTTGCTAAATCGAGAGGGAAAAAGGCCGTTCTAAAACCAAACAACGATTGTTCTGGACAAAGGACCCCTTGTACAACATTCTGATGGAAGATCAGCAAAAGTAGGACCCATTTTATGATGCTATTTCATATATCTGTCGAACATGTTGTACTAGTCGTTTGCGCCCAGATTTTGGGTACTCTCTCGCTATACCTAAGCTGGATGTCGTAATGAAGTTATTTTTAGAATTCTAACACGGCGATTGCATTAAGAACTAGTGTATCTATCATTTCCTATACAACATGTATTTTTTTGTTATGTTTATGAATAGTTATTTGGTCAGAATATGTGTGTCAGAAAAAGTGTCAGAAAAATATCCGGACGTTGTGGGAAAAAGATGCTACGTTAGCACAATGTATAACCACTGATTTCAGCTCTAAATATGCACATTTTCGAACAAAACATAAGTGTATGTATAACCTGATGTTATAGGACTGTCATCTGATGAAGCTTATCAAGGTTAGTCAAAAATTAATATATTTTGCTGGTTTATTCCCTATCGCTAACGTGCCTATTGCTATCACTAACGTGCCTTGATGAATGAACGCGGTAGTGTGGTAGGCTATTGTTGTAAGCTAATATAATGCTATATTGTGTTTTCGCTGTAAAACACTTTAAAAAATCGGAAATATTGGCTGGATTCACAAGATGTTTGTCTTTAATTTGCTGTACACCATCGATTTTTCAGAAATGTTTTATGATGAGTATTTAGGTATTTGACGTTGGTGTCTGTAATTACTCTGGCTGCTTCGGTCCTATTTGTGACGGTAGCTGTGATGGTAGCTGCAATGTAAAACTGATTTATACCTCAAATATGCACATTTTTCGAACAAAACATAGATTTATTGTATAACATGTTATAAGACTGTCATCTGATGAAGTTGTTTCTTGGTTAGTTTGGTTGGTTCTTGGTTAGTTAGGTTGGCTTTGTGCATGCTACCTGTGCTGTGAAAAATGTCTGTCCTTTTTTGTATTTGGTGGTGAGCTAACATAAATATATGTGGTGTTTTCGCTGTAAAACATTTTAAAATCGGACATGTTGACTGGATTCACAAGATGTGTATATTTCATTTGCTGTATTGGACTTGTTAATGTGTGAAAGTTAAATATTTAAAAAAAATATCTTTTGAATTTCGCGCTCTGCCTTTCCAGTGGAATGTGGGAGGAGTTCCGCTAGCGGAACGCCAGAGCCAGACAGGTTAATGGTGAGCTAATTACAGAACATAGTTTACAGGTGTGAGTGTGACAAATAAAAGCAGGGCATTCTACTGGAGAATTTTATAACTTGCACATTATCTCGTTGGCCTAACGTTATATCCTAATTTGACTTTGGTGCAGGTTATGTTGTTCTTCACATTACCGTCTCTCGTAAACACACACTATATCAAATAAAATCAAAGTTTATTTATCACATGCACATGATACAGAAGGTGTAAACAGCACAGTGAAATGGTTACTTGCATAGTGGAGTCTTTTGTTAAGACATGTAGCTAGCTAGCTAAACAATTAACCATAACCCCAACTCATAACTTTACTACACTACATGAATCGAGAGGTAGCTAAAGCTAACCAACTAGTTTCAATGTTAGCTAGCTAGCTAATATTAGGCTATAACTAGCAATGCAAATGGCTCTGAGATATGAAATATATTATTACACAGATCATACACGTAACGTAAGCTAGCGAGCCAGCTAGCTAACATTAGCTAGCTAGCTAACAGTACACTTTAACTTGCAATGAAAACATAATTCTGACAAAATTAGAAACATATAATAACTGAAAATGTAGCTAGCTAGACTCTCTTACATGGATGAACGCTTCTCCCTCTCTGTCACGGATGCTATGGTTGCCCTTAGTTTGAAGATGTAATCCGGAGACAGGTGTTTTATACAACAGCCTTCTGTGTGTTCTCTTTTTGACTCCCTCTGCATATTTGTAATCAAATGCCTGAATTTTCTTAATCTCCTTAGCTATCATACTCTGCTTCCACCGGGCATTCCACTGATTTCAAAACTCGGTCCTCCAGAAAGTGGAGAGCATTAGCAACACTTTAGCAGTTATTTGTGATATCTTTAAAATAAAGCTGCATTAGAAAGGATTACCTACACATACTGAGCAAGTCATGTTATAGACAGAAGCTCGCTACATGGCAGACCAATCCGAACTCATCTCTCGGCATGTCCAGACCATCCATTATCTCAGCCAATTATGGCTATCGGGAAGGTTCCTTCCTTTTTCCATGGCTAAACCAACTAAGCTCGTAATTTAACAATTTGATTCGTATTTACAGATGGCATACAAGTTCGTTATTGAGGCACATGAAAGTTTACATGTTCCAGAAGACATTTCTTCCAAAAAATGCATTTAGATATAACATTTTACATTCAAAGGCCTCTCCTGTGAAGTAGTGATGCGTGAGATACGCCTAGTTTCATGAAACGAGTCACATATGTGCTTCAGTCAGAAAAACGTTCTCCAAAATCTCTTGGGTCTCAGCTACATAGCCAGCTAGTAGCTACCAAAGTGGCTAGCCAGCCAAGCTAGCTACAGAAACGAAACTCATCGAATACAGTTTCTGGAAATAAACACTTTCTCTAATATCATGACTTATATCAACATCCTTATCTTTAACTTTCTGGCTGTTCTGCCCTCTCCATCTCATTCACTGCTGCCTCAACCTGATCACGTTTTTTGCCACTTTCGGAAGAAGTTCAGAATATCCATATTTGCTCTGTGCTATGCTGCAGACTGACTGAGTGACAGGAATTTTGCTGAGTGATGACATTGCCATCTAATCAGTGCTGTCGGGGTCGGGGAAGGGTCAAGGGACCCTTCCCCGATTTCACTGCGTTGTGAAATCTCGTACATACACAGAAGGCACAGAGTCTTCTTGCAGTGCTTGCTACTGCCTCTCTCAATATATTTATTGTTTATTTTTGTCCTTAAAATTTAAAACAGTAACATATTTTTTTTAAATACAGCATAGCGCAAGTGACGTGTGATTATGGAAACTTATATCAGACTGAAATGTAAAAATGTTTAATAAAAAAATGTACATCAAAAGGTTCAGGTCTGGATCAAAAGCCCAGGCCTAATGTCGCCACTGATTTGAACTGCACAGTCAGCCTTTAAGGAAACAAACCAGCTGTAGGCACTAATAGCAGCGAATAGCACTGAAGTGAACAGCCACAGAATTGGATTTCAGAGGTTTAGCGCTACAGAGAAATGGACAGCGACCGTCTCAGGTGCAATCCCAGGGGGTAACTACGGTTATTTTCCAGTGTTTTCCTGTGTTTGGTCCGGACTACGTTCTCACCTGCAGCGAACCGCAACACAGTAAAAGACCACCCTTTTTTAGCGAACCAGGGTGCATTTTTTTGTGTGCTCCCTAGTGCGGATAGAGTGTTCACACCAGTCCAAAACCGCCCCAAACCAATTTGGTTTGAAAGCCCCCTAAAGTGCGTTCTTTATCTCATTCCTGATTTATTTCCATTCTCCCTCTTGCAGTAAATCTAGAAATGGACCACTGAACAGTGACCAGAGGGTTGGTGGTTTAAGGGGAACACCTTCAGAATTATAGATATAGGGAATACTGCAAATCATTTAAATAGACTTATCCAGTGATTCTTTGAAACTGCATTTACAATATCAAGTCCACATTTCATTACCCCCAGTATCCCACTCACCAATATTTTTAATTAATAATAACCCAGTGACAACATTGTACAACACAATTACAAAGAAGTAAAAGGGATGGCATCTAAATTAAGATGATATCACCACTATTAGGGATGGTAGTGGTAGCATAAGGCAGAAAAGTAGCAGAGGCAGAGACTGACAGTTCTGTGAAGCTCTCTCTCTCTCTCTTTCTTTCTTTCTGTTATTTTCTCTCACTGTCAACACTGAGTTTTGACAGGGAACAGAGAGCTGTAAATCAATAGTCTTACATGCTGACCACACCGCTCGCGGCACATGCTCAATCATGGCAGAATGTACACATACATGTTATTCAATCATGCACCCACACTGCTCACGTACGTCAACGAGTGTGCGTAGCCAGGCGCTAAAATAGAACATGGTTCTATTTGTGACGCTTGACACGCAGCAAGTCCCACCTCTCCCATCTCCTCATTGGTTTTTAGGAGCATATATCCACGTGGGGGATTGAAAGATGAACTGAGGTCCACACTCCAGTCCAGTTGGTTGTGGTAATGCACCTTAAAGTTGGTTGCTAACTGCCATATAAAGTCCACAGAAGAAGAAGAAGCCTGAAGGAGGAGAGATTACTAGAAATTAACTCGGTTTACCCTTTTATCTGTGGATTAATTGTCAGAGTAGAGGACCTTCTGCATTTCAGGTAAAAAATCATCAATCAAATTTATTTATATAGCCCTTCTTACATCAGCTGATATCTCAAAGTGCTGTACAGAAACCCAGCCTAAAACCCCAAACAGAAAGCAATGCAGGTGTAGAAGCACGGTGGCTAGGAAAAACTCCCTAGAAGGCCAAAACCTAGGAAGAAACCGAGAGAGGAACCAGGCTATGAGGGGTGGCCAGTCCTCTTCTGGCTGTGCCGGTTGGAGATTATAACAGAACATGGCCAGGATGTTCAAATGTTCATAAATGACCAGCATGGTCAAATAATAATAATCACAGTAGTTGTCGAGGGTGCAGCAAGTCAGCACCTCAGGCGTAAACGTCAGTTGGCTTTTCATAGCCGATCATTAAGAGTATCTCTACCGCTCCTGCGGTCTCTAGAGAGTTGAAAACAGCAGGTCTGGGACAGGTAGCACATCCGGTGAACAGGTCAGGGTTCCATAGCCGCAGGCAGAACAGTTGAAACTGGAGCAGCAGCACGGCCAGGTGAACTGGGGACAGCAAGGAGTCATCATGCCAGGTAGTCCTGAGGCATGGTCCTAGAGCATACTTAAATTCACACAGGACACCGGATAAGACAGGAGAAGTACTCCAGATTTAACAAACTGACCCTAGCCCCCCGACACATAAACTACTGCAGCATAAATACTGGAGGCTGAGACAGGAGGGGTCAGGAGACACTGTGGCCCCATCCGATGATACCCCCGGACAGGGACAAACAGGAAGGATATAACCCCATCCACTTTGCCAAAGCACAGCCCCCACACCACTAGAGGGATATCTTCAACCACCAACTTACCATCCTGAGACAAGGCCGAGTATAGCCCACAAAGATCTCCACCATGGCACAACCCAAGGGGGGGCGCCAACCCAGACAGGAAGATCACGACAGTAACTCAACCCACTCAAGTGACGCACCCCTCCTAGGGACGGCATGAAAGAGCACCAGTAAGCCAGTGACTCAGCCCCTTTAATAGGGTTAGAGGCAGAGAATCCCAGTGGAGAGAGGGGAACTGGCCAGGCAGAGATAGCAAGGGCGGTTCGTTGCTCCAGAGCCTTTCCGTTCACCTTCACACTCCTGGGCCAGACTACACACAATCATATGACCCACTGAAGAGATGAGTCTTCAGTAAAGACTTAAAGGTTGAGACCGAGTCTGCGTCTCTCACATGGGTAGGCAAACCATTCCATAAAAATGGAGATCTATAGGAGAAAGCCCTGCCTCCAGCTGTTTGCTTAGAAAATCTAGGGACAATTAGGAGGCCTGCGTCTTGTGACCGTAGCGTACGTGTAGGTATGTACGGCAGGACCAAATCGGAAAGATAGGTAGGAGCAAGCCCATGTAATGCTTTGTAGGTTAGCAGTAAAACCTTGAAATCAGCCCTTGCCTTAACAGGAAGCCAGTGTAGGGAGGATAGCACTGGAGTAATATGATCAAATTTTTGGGTTCTAGTCAGGATTCTAGCAGCCGTATTTAGCACTAACTGAAGTTTATTTAGTGCTTTATCCGGGTAGCCGGAAAGTAGAGCATTGCAGTAGTCTAACCTAGAAGTAACAAAAGCATGGATTCATTTTTCTGCATCATTTTTGGACAGAAAGTTTCTGAATTCTGCAATGATATGTAGATGGAAAAAAGCTGTCCTTGAAACAGTCTTGATATGTTCGTCAAAAGAGAGATCAGGGTCCAGAGTAACGCCGAGGTCCTTCACAGTTTTAATTGAGGCGACTTTACAACCATCAAGATTAATTGTCAGATTCAACAGAAGATCTCTTTGTTTCTTGGGACCTAGAACAAGCCTCTCTGTTTTGTCCGAGTTTAAAAGTAGAACGTTTTCAGCCATCCACTTCCTTATGTCTGAAACACAGGCTTCTAGCGAGGGCAATTTTGGGGCTTCACCATGTTTCATTGAAAAGTACAGCTGTGTGTCATCCGCATAGCAGTGAAAGTTAACATTATGTTTTCGAATGACATCCCCAAGAGGTAAAATACATAGTGAGAACAATAGTGGTCCTAAAACGGAACCTTGATGAACACCGAAATGTACAGTTGATTTGTCAGAGGACAAACCATTCACAGAGACAAACTGATATCTTTCCGACAGATAAGATCTAAACCAGGCCAGAACTTGTCCGTGTAGACCAATTTGGGTTTCCAATCTCTCCAAAAGAATGTGGTGATCGATGGTATCAAAGGCAGCACTAAGGTCTAGGAGCACGAGGACAGATGCAGAGCCTCGGTCTGACGCCATTAAAAGGTAATTTACCACCTTCACAAGTGCAGTCTCAGTGCTATGATGGGGTCTAAAACCAGACTGAAGCATTTCGTATACATTGTCGAACTCTAAAATAACAACCCAATGTTTATATCCCAGGACAAAATAGCTAGCAACAGCAAGCTAGCTAGCTAAATTGCCATAAATGTTTAATGCTTTTCGACCTGTCTCCAAATTAATATAATTGGTTCAGAGTTCATTTTGATATTTCATTTTGATGTGTCTCTGATCGCGTCTGGTGTGGGTGGACAAAATCGACATGCGCGCGATGGCGCACGAGCGGTCGGGTCAGCATGTAAGGGCGTTTTCACACAAAGTTTTGAGCTATAGTTCGAGTTAGAGTTCGACTATTTGTTACATTGTATTTTTTTTCATTTGGTCCAGTTGGTTTCACATTGCCAAATCTCAAACAAACAAAAATTCCTAATCAAAAGCACATGTCCATGCAAGTCATTTGTTTATTGGACAAAAATGCTCAAGTTAAATCCATTTATAAATATCATGAGTCCATGTGTCCCAGTCATCATATTACTTTTGCTTTGGTCTTCCAAGATCATGCTGGAGGAATAGCCACTCTAAATGCCATATATTCTGTAGCCTATATCCTCGGTATAGCCCCTGTCTCCCCTAATCTGCACCACTCATACATTTGCTACTACTCACAGAATGTTTCAGAGATCTCAAGTTATGATGCTGCCTGCATTTCATCAAATGCTTGCAGTCAAACAACCCATTATAATGCGCTACTACGGTTATTTTCCTGTGTTTGGTCCGGACTGCGTTCTCACCTGCAGCAAACCGCAACACAGTAAAAGACCACCCTTTTTTAACGAACCAGGATGCATTTTTTTGTGCGCTCCCTAGTGCGGATAGAGTGTTCACACCAGTCCAAACGAACTGAAATAAGGGGGTAAACACACCAGAGTTTGGAAAAACCACACCAAACCAATTTGGTTTGAAAGCCCCCTAAAGTGAGTTCTTTATCTTATTCCTGATTTATTTCCATTCTCCCTCTTGCAGTAAATCTAGAAATGGACCACTGAACAGCGACCGGAGGGTTGGTGGTTTAAATCCAAAGTGCTGTTCTCTGCCGTTGAACAAGGCACTACTCCAGGTGCACTGCATTGTGGCTGACCCTTTGCTTCCAACTTTGCAATTGGTCTGATTGTTTTATCAATCAGAGACAAATCTCCAGTTCAATGATAAAACTGTAAAAGCACTTTTCTAGTATCTATGTCAGCTACAGTAATTACATAATTCTTACACTGTCAAAGTCTGCTCTCAATTTAATTAGATATGTGTCTGGCAGAGAGTGTAGGCCAACATCATCTCATGAAATCAGCACCATCCTACTTTGTGTGTATGTGTGTGTGCACGTTTATGTTTGTGTGTGTTTGTGTGAACTTTAACCGTTATCTTCCAGTAAGTGAACAGCAGGCATCCGTCTCAGAGGTTTCCAATGACAACCAATGACACAGTCACTGAGGGTATGGATTTGATTTGACAACTTTTAATTAATGTAATGATATTATGACTTGTCATGATTCGTCATGTGACGTATGCACCACATTAACCATGTGTTACTGTAAGGCTGGGATCACAACATGTTTTTGTGGGTTAAATACGCAAGGCGTACGTACTGCTGGGGAGCGTCTCGTCCATCAAAGTTTCCACATTTTCAACTCAAAATGCCTGACGAGCTCACGTTAAAAAGACGTGTTGCAGTGATTCCAAGACATGGGCCAAGTGGCTAAATGGCTACGACTGCAAGCTATGGCCCCAAACATCACTGGTTCAATCCCAGTGATAGGCACTCCTTTTTACGTTTTCAGTTTGAACCCTAACCCAAATGTTAACCCTAACCTTAACCAGTTGGATTTAATGCCTACATTTAACCCTAATGCCTAAAAGTGCCAAGTCTGCTCACCCATCGAAGCTAAAGCAAGCATACCCCCAACAATGTAAAGGAAATATGAAGTTGTGTTTGATAAAATCAATATTTCCTTTGTATTTCTGTTGTGAACACTACATTATCAGGTATCTCTAGGAAAGTTGAAGTACTGGCCAAGGACAAAGAATGTCTGAAGGTGAAAAAATGGGTGCAGAGTATGATCAAATACCTCTACTGGTCGGTGAGTACAGTGGTGAAGAGAGGGTGGCCAGGTGGACATCGCTTTTCAATCACCTGCAGAATGTCCACACACATGACGATCCTACTCTTCCCGAAGTGTCTCCATGCTCCCTCCAGAAGCACCAACAAATTGCTAAACGCCTGGTATGTACTGTAATACAATAAATGATCATCAAATCTATGTGACTTTTTCAGATATAAACTCAGCAAAAAAGGAAACGTTCTCTCACTGTCAAATGCATTTATTTTCAGCAAACTTAACATGTACATTTTTGTAAGAACATAACAGGATTCAACAACTGAGACATAAACTGAACAAGGTCCACAGACATGTGACTAACAGAAATGGAATCATGTGTCCCTGAACAAAGGGGGGGGGGGGGGGTCAAAATCAAAAGTAACAGTCAGTATCTGGTGTGGCCACCAGCTGCATTAAGTACTGGAGTGCATCTCCTCCTCATGGACTGCACCAGATTTGCCCGTTCTTGCTGCGAGATGTTACCCCTCTTCCACCAAGGCACCTGCAAGTTCCCAGGCATTTCTGGGGGGAATGGCCCTAGCCCTCACCCTCTTAACCAACAGGTCCCAGACGTGCTCAATGGAATTGGGATTCGGGCTCTTCGCTGGCCATGGCAGAACACTGACTGTGAAGTTATTTACATTTTTACGAATTATCTTTGAAAGACAGGGTCCTGAAAAAGGGACGCTTATTTTTTGCTGAGTTTATTATACAAGCTGGAGAAGCTGATACTCAGCGTTTACTGAAGGATGTTGCCAAGCTGAGCCTTCTCCACTAGACCTATGCCCTGGAAGGCTTCTACAGCCTCCCTCTTAGGTTTACTCCCAATAATAGTTTAGTTTTTCTACATTGGAATGCTGTGCAGGTGAACTACATCACAAAAACATTTTTCATCATCTTTAATGTGCCGTGACTACAATAGTATTATTTTTCCTAAACAAACCATAATTTTAGGCTGTAGCTACTGTATCAGCCATGCATTTCAATGAGAATGCCAACCACTGATCAGCTTTCCCAAGGCAAAGAAGGTGAATATGAGGTGAAGCCTGTGAAGACAGAATATCTCCCAGACAGTCAATGAGAAGGGATACCTTCTACGTCAACACCATGACCAGCTGGCACAACTGGGGACAGCTACGGGAAGAGGTTCTTCGTAGTGTGCAATATCTTGAACATACCCGGGAGGTGTTGCCGTCAACTAGCGGAGGATACTCTACAACCAGTCGACCCAGCACAGCAGCCCATTCAGCAACCCACTCAGGTCAGCGATGCCCATTTGTCCCTCCAGGATAAATATGACGGCACCCCATCTAAATGCTGTGGCTTCCTACTTTAGTGCTCCCTCTACTTTATGCACCAGATGGGAGTCCCCACCACCGAGAGGTCCAAGGTTGCCACAGTTATTTCTCTGCTGACTGGGCATTGGAATGTGCCATGGCCATCTGGGAGAGAGGAGAGTAGGAGCTAGGTTCATGGCTCTGTTAAAATGCATCTACGGTCATCCCCCGGAGGGCAGAGAGGGGGGTGAACACCTACTCCAATTACGGCAGGGGGACCAGACGGCTTCTGAGTACGCGCTCACCTTCCGGACAGTAGCAACATACAGTGGAAGGAACGACCAGGTGCTTCATACGCTATTCAGAAGAGGACTGCGCGAGGAGGTCCAGATGGAACTGGCCTTTCGAGACGACAACCTCTCCTCATTGCGATGGCCATCCGTCCGGATAACCTACTTCGGGAGTGTCAGTACTCTCATCGCTTCTCTCCCTCTCTCAGTGAACACTCTGGATCAGAGCCTGAACCCATGGCGGTAGGGGTCACACGCCTCCCCGCGGCGGAGCAATGCGGACGGAGACAGCTGGGGCTCTGTCTGTATTGTGGTCAAGGAGGGCACCAGCTCCAGCGGTGTCTGGCACTGCCTAATCCGGGATCCACAAGAGCAGAGGGATGGTCATGTGATCTTCCACCTCCTGGTGCCGGAGTGAGTATTTCATCTTCATCACTTTCTGCTGAACTCTTTTTGGTGTCCATCACACTAGTTGACTGTCCCTCATGTACTGTGTCTACAGCGTTAGTGGATTCCGGTGACACGGGAACATTATTTACCAGACCCTTGCTTCCTCTCTTAATATCCTCTCATACCGCTCCTCTCCTTTCATAGTTCAAGCCCTCGATAATCGGCCACTAGGATCTGGAACCATCACACACATCACCCAACCACTCACCCTCACCGTGGAGTCCATTCATCAGGAGAACATCCTCTTCATCACCAGTTCACAAGATCATCATAGACTGGTCACCCGAATGCTGAAGGACCTGCTTCCCCATCCCCTGTGGTTCCACGTTGGTTGAGAGTTCTGTGGTTTTCCTTCAGCCCAACATCCCGGAGTTATACCAGGACCTGTGGGAGGTATTCTCCAAGACCCATGCCACCTGTCTTCCTCCTCCTCGCCACTGGGACTGTGCCAACAACTGGCTGGCAGGGTTGTGCTTCCGCGCAGACACATCTACCCTCTGTCGGTGGCTGAGACCCAGGCCATGGAGGATTACATCCAAGAGGTGCTCCAACAAGGTTTCATCCGCACATCCACTTCTCCTGCGTCGGCTGGTTTCTTCTTCTTGGCTAAGAAGGATGGAGGGTTATGTCCATGTATTGATTACAGAGAACTCAATGAAATCACCACGAAGCACCGTTACTCTCTCCCGTTGGTGCCGGCAGCCATCGGACAGCTCCGCAGGGCCCAGAACTTTGCCAAACAGGACCATACAATCTCATCCACATCCGGAAGGGAATGAATGGAATACCGCCTTTAGCACGATGTCTGACCACTACGAGTACTTGATGACGTCATTTGGCTTAGCCAATGCTCCATCAGTGTTCCAGGCATTCGTTAACGCGATGTTAAGGGACATGCTCGGACACCATGTGGTCGTATATATCGACAACATCCTGTTCTACTTGGCTACCCTGGAGGATCCCATCACTCACGTTCGAGCAGTCCTGGAACAACTCCTATTTGTCAAGGCTGAGAAGTGCAAATTTGATCAGAAGGCTGTCTCCTTCTTAGGCTACCAAATCAGCCCGCAGGGAGTGAGGATGGATGACAAGAAGGTAGATGCAATCAGGTCATGGCCAGTCCCAACCACCATAAAGGGGTTATAATGGTTTTTGGGGATTTCCAACTTCTACCGTCGTTTCATCAGGAACTTCAGTTCCGTCGCCGCCTCTTTCACCTCAAGGGTGGTACCCATAGGTTGGTTTGGAGCCCAGCAGTTGACGAGGCCTTCCACCTACTGAAGGGACGTTTCACCTCCGCCCCATTGCTCAAACAAACACCCAGGATATCCTTTGTGGTGGAGGTGGGAGTCGGGGCAGTTCTGACTCAACAACAGGGTAATCCACAGAATTTGTATCCGTGTGCATATTACTCTAAGAAACTGTCCCCTGCAGAGAGGAATTACGACATCGGTGATCGAGATCTCCTGGCGGTGAAGTTTACATTAGAGGACTGGAGACACTGGCTGGAATGCGCCAAGGAACCATGTGTCATCATCACCGACCAACGGAACCTAGAGTACATACGGACAGCGAGGAGGCTGAATCCGCACCAAGCAAGGTGGGCCATTTTCTTTAAAAAACACCAAGGTCGATGCCCTATCCCGTCTCTACGATTCGGGAGATGGTCCTGTCCTATAATGCCCATAATGCCATCCTCCTGAGTCGTAGCTCCTGTGTTCTGGGACGTAGATGTGGATATTCACCAGGCTCTGGAGGGAGCCCGCACCCACTAACTGTCCTCCCAAGCGCATCTACGTTCCCACAGAGATAAGGGATCGGCTGCTGACCTGGGCACACAGTTGTCGTAGCTGGATCCAGGTATTTCTCGCACTACCCAATCCATCTCTGAGAAGTACTGGTGGCCCAACTTGGCGCAGGACATCACTCGCTACGTCAACTCCTGTTCCGTATGTGCCCAAACCAAATCCCCCCGGAACGCTCCAGCAGGGAAACTCCTTCCCGTGCCTCAGCGTCCCTGGTCCCATCTATCCATCTCCCCTCTGATGGTTTCACCACCATTTTGGTGGTGGTGGATAGATTTTCAAAATCCTGTCGTTTAATCCCTCTATCTGGTCTACAGGTCATTGAGTCACTATTCCAGCAGGTCTTCTGGCATTATGGCTTTCCGGAGGACATGTCTCCGACCGTAGCCCCCAATTCACATCAGGGGTATGGAGAGCCTTTATGGAGAAGCTTGGGGTCACGGTCCCCCTCACTTCCGGGTATAGGCCTCAGTCCAACGGGCAGGTGGAGAGGATGAACCAGGAGCGGGGAGGTTCCTGATGAGTCACTGTCAGGACAGGCAGGGAGAGTGGGCTCGATTCCTTCCATGGGCGGAATACGCCCAGAGCTCGCTACATCACTCCTAAACTGGGTTGACCCGCTTCCAGTGTGTTCTGGGTTTTCAGCCGGCCCTGGCTCCGTGGACTCCGGGCCAGAACAAAGCTCCTGCAGGTGATGAGTGGTTCAGGCTCGCAGAAGAAGTGTGGTCCGATGCTCACGTGAAACTCCAGCGCGCTGTCCATCGTCAAAAGGAGCAGGCAGACCGCCACCGCAGTGCGACCCCAGTGTTCCACCCTGGGTATCGTGTCTGGCTCTCTACCAGAAACCTCCAACTCTGCCTGCGCTGAAAGAAGCTGAGCCCCTGATTTGTGGGGCAATTCAAGGTTCTCCGGAGGGTAAACGAGGTGACGTATAGGTTACAGCTTCCCAGTGACTATCGTATCTCACCTTCTTTTCATGTCTCCCTTCTCAGGCTGGTGGTTCCTGGTCCCCTAGCTGATGCTGCCCCCCACGACACCCCTCCGCCCCCCCCCCCCCCCCCCCCCCCGGGACATTGAGGGGGGTCCAGCCTATACGTCAGATCTCTACTGGACTCCTGATATTGTGGAGGTCGGCTCCAGTACCTGATGGACTGGGAGGGGTATGGCCCAGAGGAGCGGTGTTGGGTTCCGGTGGAGGACATTCTAGATCCCAACATCATCCGTGATTTCCACTTATGTCGCCCGGACCGGCCTGCTCTTTGTCGGTGCCTTCACTCTGGTCGGCGTCATCCTGTGGCTGGAGCCGCGCGTCGGGGGGAGGGGTACTGTCACGTATACTCCTGCTCCTCCCCTCTGGCGTTCAACATCGCTGGTAAACTAACCATCGGTCCTGGGATCCTTCATTACGCACACTTGGCATCAATCATTACGCACACCTGCACATCATCATGAGGCAAACCTGGACTCTTTTACCTAACTTATTACCTCCCCTATATCTGGCACTCCATTAGGTTCTTTCCCCAGTCAGTATTGTTCCTGTGTTTATGCGTAGATGCTACTGTTATGTTGTCCCGTTCCATGTTTGTTGTTTATTAACTTCTTCTGGCTGCAAGCCCGACGTCAGGACACTTATGACAACAGCCAGCTCAAGTGCAGGGCGCGAAATTCAAAATATTTTTTTTTGAAATATTTAACTTTCACACATTAACAAGTCTAATACAGCATTTGAAAGATAAACATCTTGTGAATCCAGCCAACATGTCCGATTTTTAAAATGTTTTACAGCGAAAACACCACGTATATTTATGTTAGCTCACCACCAAATACAAAAAAGGACAGACATTTTTCACAGCACAGGTAGCATGCACAAAACCAACCTAACTAACCAAGAACCAACCAAACTAACCAAGAAACAACTTCATCAGATGACAGTCTTATAACATGTTATTCAATAAATCTATGTTTTGTTCGAAAAATGTGCATATTTGAGCTATAAATCAGTTTTACATTGCAGCTACCATCACAGCTACCGTCAGAAATAGCACCGAAGCAGCCAGAGTAATTACAGACACCAACGTCAAATACCTAAATACTCATCATAAAACATTTCTGAAAAATACATGGTGTACAGCAAATGAAAGACAGGCATCTTGTGATTCCAGCCACAAGATGCCGATTTCCGATTTCTTAAGTGTTTTACAGCGAAAACACAATATAGCATTATATTAGCTTACCACAATAGCCAGAAACACAAGCCATTCCCCAGCAGCAAAAGTTAGCGATCGTAACAAACCAGCAAAAGATATATAATTTTTGACTAACCTTGATAAGCTTCATCAGATGACAGTCCTATAACATCAGGTTATACATACACTTATGTTTTGTTCGAAAATGTGCATATTTAGAGCTGAAATCAGTGGTTATACATTGTGCTAACGTAGCATCTTTTTCCCACAACGTCCGGATATTTTTCTGACACTCACATATTCTGACCAAATAACTATTCATAAACATTACAAAAAAATACATGTTGTATAGGAAATGATAGATACACTAGTTCTTAATGCAATCGCCGTGTTAGAATTCTAAAAATAACTTCATTACAACATCCAAACTACTAGTACAACATGTTCGACAGATATAGGAAATAGCATCATAAAATGGGTCCTACTTTTGATGATCTTCCATCAGAATGTTGTACAAGGGGTCCTTTGTCCAGAACAATCGTTGTTTGGATTTAGAATGTCCTCTTCTCCAGTCAATTAGCACGGAAAGCTAGCAAAGTGGCGCGAAGCTCTCCTTCCTGAACAAACGCAGACAAAGCAACACGCCTAACGTCCCGAAAAAATTTCAATAATCTAATAAAACTATATTGAAAAAACATACTTTACGATGATATTGTCACATGTATCAAATAAAATCAAAGCCGGAGATATTAGTTGTCTATAACGACAGCTTTTCAGAAGGCAATACCAGGTCCCTTCTCGCGCGCTCCAGAAAACAGGAAACTGGTGACACGTCATACCAAGAGCTTTTATTCGACCCCAGATCAAGTTATACACTCCATTTCTTCTCTCACTGCCTGTCGACATCTAGTGGAAGACGTATGAAGTGCATGTATACTAATAAATATCAAGGACATTTATAGGCAGGCCCTAGAACAGAGCATCGATTTCAGATTTTCCACTTCCTGTCAGGAAGTTTGCTGCAAAATGAGTTCTGTTTTACTCACAGATATAATTCAAACGGTTTTAGAAACTAGAGAGTGTTTTCTATCCAATAGTAATAATAATATGCATATTGTACGAGCAAGAAATGGCCGTTTGAAATGGGCACCTTTTATCCAGGCTACTCAATACTGCCCCTGCAGCCCAAAGAGGTTAAACATTTCACCTGCACCTGCTTCTCGACTCTCAGCATCTCCATTACAAAGTCATAGTTATTGTTTCAAATCTGCATCAACTGAGCATTTCAGGCACACAAAATCGCAAATACAAGACATTGAAAAGTTTCTCAACCAAATAAGTGTGTGACCATATTTCAAACTGAGTACTTCAAAAACACATCGTAGAATGAGTAGATCACAACATCAATGAATTGATAGCATCATAATTCAGAACAACAAATTAAATTCACTACCCATTAAATTAACATTTCCTTTTCCAAAAACACTAAAGGCTATGTAGGCAGGCTCCTGGATCTTCTCTTTAACAAGGTCACCCTTGATCCAGCACCGTGTGTGGGGAAGCTGTGCAAGCTGTCCATCCCCTGTCTGCCCAGTGTGAGAGGCCTGACAAGGAGAAGGCCATAGCTGGATTTGTCTCCCACTTCAATCTAGGGGGTGACTGAACCCAAGTGTGTGACTGAAGCCTGCTTGATTGAAGCAGGGTACATGCGTCCCCCTCCTCTCCCGCTCGCCTCACCATCAATTTCTATAGTTGGTTGCATTTCCTAAAGCCTAAGTAATTCTCTTTTACGTGATATGACATTTTGTTACTTTTTTTTGTTGCATTTGGAGGTGAGTTACGTGTTACAATATGTAAGAATCAATGGGTCCTGCAGACTGTAGGCTGGCCGGGTCCCTATATTAGGCTTATGGCTCTATTTTCTTGTATCAAATGATCTCACCATTATTTATCACCTTTATTTCTCATGTTGATCAATATTTTGGCTATGTTGGCCTATTGTAACTGATGAAATAATACATACAATTCTGAACATATGTTACGTTCGTTGGATGAATTAGACCAAGGTGCAGTAGGCGAACATCTTACTTTATTTAAAATGAACACCGAAAAACAACAAAATACAAAACGAACGTAAAGTTCTGCAGGCTACACAGCACCTATACAAAATCAAGATTCCACAAACTAAAGGGGGAAAAAAGGCTGCCTAAGTATGATCCCCAATCAGAGACAACGATAGACAGCTGCCTCTGATTGGGAACCATACCAGGCCAAACAAAGAAATAGGAAAACTAGAATGCCCACCCAAATCACACCCCGACCCAACCAAATAGAGAAATAAGGCTCTCTAAGGTCAGGGCGTGACAACATATTGTCATTCATAATGCTAATGCAGAGGAACTAATAAATATATACTTATTGTATGCTTCATGTGTATTTCCTTACGTCTAAGCTTCTAAGGTGAATCAGGCTTCACAAAATCGTGTGAAGAAGTGTATCAGTGAAGATACAGCTCCACGCCCACTCAGCCTTTTCTTTCAGGCTTTCTGATCGTTAGAAATGAGAGAAAAGGTAAAATATCCTACATTCTGAGCATTTTAATAGCTTAAAAATATTATGGGTGATGTTTTGGTCATTCAAGGGCTATTTTGGAAATAAGATGACTATGCGGGACCTTTAACATGTTTAAAAGTTTTACTAACATCGGCCACGGAGAGCAAGATTACACAGTCATCTGGAACAACAGGGGCTTTCACGCACGACTCAGTGTTGTATTCCTCAAAGCAAGCATAAAAGGCTGGTTCGGGAGTTCTCCATCGCTGGGCAGCTCATGGCTGGGTTTCCCTTTTTAATCCGTTATCGTCTGCAAGCCCTGCCACATACGACAACTGTCGGAGCCTGTGTAACAGGATTCCACATTCTTCCTATATTACCCTTTTGCATGTTTGATGTCTCATCAGAGGTCTCAGCAGGCCTTCTTGTATGCGTCCATGTCCGTGTCCAATTCCTTGTAGCTCTAGACTTTAGCCCAGCATGGATATTGCCTGTAATCCATGGTTATTGGTTTGGATATGTGGATACATGATTGATGTGGTAATCTCCTCAATGTTATTGGATGAATCCTGGAACATATCCCAGCCTGGGATAAGTTCCGCAAAACAGTCTTGTAGCCTCGCGTCTGCTTCATCGGATCACTTCCGTATTGAGCGAGTCACTGCTATTTCAGGATAAATCGTTGTTAAAGTTTACACAGCTGGCCATATATGGATGTTACATTTTACTTTCTGGGTTGGTTATGTAGGATTCTTCTAACCCATCAATTTCTACTACATATACAGTGGCAAGAAAAAGTATGTTTACCCTTAGGAATTACCTGGATTTCTGCATAAATACATTTCCTGTATTTGCGGATCAGACCTGCACAACAGTCAGGAGGAATTTTGGACCATTCCTGTTTACAAAACTCTTTCAGTTCAGCAATATTCTTGGGATGTCTGGAGTGAACCGCTCTCGAGGTCATGCCACAGCATCTATATCGGGTTGAGGTCAGGACTCTGACTGGGCCACTCCAGAAGACGTATTTTCTTCTGTTGAAGCCATTCTGTTGTTGATTTACTACTGTGTTTTGGGTCGTTGTCCTGTTGCATCACCCAACTGTTGAGCTTCAATTGAGCTTCAATTGTTGGACAGATAGCCTTACATTCTCCCGCAAAATGTCTTGATAAACATGGGAATTCATTTTTCCATTGATGATAGCAAGTTGTCCAGGCCCTGACGCAGCAAAGCAGCCCAAACCATGATGCTCCCTCCATCATACTTTACAGTTGGGATGAGGTTTTGATGTTGGTGTGCTGTGCCTTTTTTTCTCCACACATAGTGTTGTGTGTTCCTTCCAAACAACTCAACTTTAGTTTCATCTGTCCACAGAATATTTTGCCAGTAGCGCTGGGGACATCCAGGTGCTCTTTGCGAACTTCAGACGTGCAGCAATGTTTTTTTTGGACAGCAGTGACTTCTTCCGTGGTGTCCTCCCATGAACACCATTCTTGTTTAGTGTTTTACGTATCGTAGACTCGTCAACAGAGATGTAAGCATGTTCCAGAGATTTCTGTAAGTCTTTAGCTGCCACTCTAGGATTCTTCTTAACCTCATTGAGCATTCTGCGCTGTGCTCTTGCAGTCATCTTTGCAGGATGACCACTCCTAGGGAGAGTAGCAACAGTGCTGAACTTTTTCAATTCATAGACAATTTGTCTTACCGTGGACTGATGAACATCAAGGCTTTTAGAGATGCATAAAGCTGGGAAGAGTACAAATGTAAGTCAACAATTCTTAATCTTAGGTCTTCTGAGATCTCTTTGGTTTGCGGCATGGTTCACATCAGGCAATGCTTCATGTGAATAGCGAACTCACATTTTGTGAGTGTTTTTTATATTGCAGGGCAGCTCTAACCAACATCTCCAACTTCGTCTCATTGATTGGACTCCAGGTTAGCTGACTCCTGACTCCAATGATCTTTTGGAGAAGTCATTAGCCTATGGGTTTACATACTTTTTCCAACCTACACTGTGAATTTTTAAAGGATGTATTTAATATAGACAAGAAAAATACAATAATTTGTGTGTTATTAGTTTAAGCACACTGTTGTTTGTCTATCGTTGTCACTTAGAGGAATATCAGATCACGTTTTTTGACCAATTTATGTAGAAATCCAGGTAATTCCAAAGGATTCACATAATTGTTCTTGCAACTAAAAATACGATTAAATTATATCTTTACATTAAAAACCAAAGTCACATTAAAAACCAAAGATTTACATTAAAACCAAAGATTTGTAAATATGGAAGTATAGATTAGCCAAATTGTTTTACCTGAACATGACCCTAAATCTAAGGACTTATTAGCCAGCCCTACTCTGTTGTTTATTATTTTGTTTTCATGGACGACTGATTGAGCTCACTGATTCGAGCTGAAAAATAAATGCTGCGCTCATGGAATGGCATGCTGGTGATGGCATGCTCATGGAATGCTCATGGAATGGCATGCTCAACCGATCTCAACCCATTTGAGATGGTTTTGGATGAGTTGGACAGCAGAGTGAAGGAAAAGCAGCCAACAAGTTCTCAGCATAGGTCGAGACTTCTTCATGACATTTGCAAAAGCATTCCTCATTAAGCTGGTTGAGAGAATGCCAAGAGTGTGCAAAGCTGTCAAGGCAAAGGGTGGCTACTTTGAAGAATCTCAAATATGAAATATATTTTGATTTGTTTCACACTTTGATTTGTTTCACACTTTGTTTCACACTTGGTTACTACTGTACATGATTCCATATGTGTTATTTCATATTTTTGATGTCCTCACTAGTATTCTACATCGTAGAAAATAGTAAAAATAAAGAAAAAGTCAAAAAATGGATGTAGCAACTACAGATTGCCTCTATAAGTTTATCAAAAGTGTTGCGAATTTGAACATGTGCAATTTTTTTTTATCAGCATCAATTAGATTGAGCAATAAAAGCTCCACTTTTATTCCATAGGCTGGGATCCGCACTCTGCAGCTGTTGCAAGAGCGCATTTTCCACTGGCTGTCCACTGGTTTCAAAAACAATGAATGATAGGCAGTTTAGACTTCTTGAATTCAACAAATATTGGGTTCAAATACACATTTAGATTTGTGAACAGCCATCCACAACAACCACAAGTACGTAAGGCGGAAATAGCTAAATGAGAGAGCAGCAGTGTGATTCACATCAATGCGCTATGTAGATATAAATAATAAGTGATATCCATATCGCCCTTAGGCTACACTATTGCTGTCGTCCTTACCTCCAAGCATCTATTCAAGTTGGATCATCTTTGGATGCTGACACCATAAGAAGACATAGCGTGGACTGTAGCCAACAAAAGTCTATACCTGCTCTTTCCCAGCGATCCATCATACACATTTGGTGTGTCATCATAGTGGTCTCTGACTTGTGGTCAAACTGGTTCAGGCGGAACAGACTTAAACTGGCGCCTTTTTTCAATGCTAATTTGAAGTAATCGTCTAGTTTTTCAAAAGTATCTGTAATCTGATTACAACATTTTAGCTGGTAACGTACCGGATTACAGTTACCGTTTTATTGTAATCCCTTACATGCAATGGATTACATGTAATCTGAGACTCCTTTAGGTGCCTTTTGGCAAGCGGGCTGTCATGTGCCTTTTACTGAGGAGTGGTTTCCGTCTGGCCAATCTACCATACAGGCCTGATGGTGGAGTGCTGCAGAGACTGTTGTCCTTCTGGAAGGTTCTCCCATCTCTAAAGAGGAACTCTGGAGTTCTGTCAGAGTGACCATCAGGTTCTTGGTCACCTCTCTGACCAAGGCCCTTCTCCCCTGATTGCTCAGTTTGGCTGGGCGGCCAGCTCTAGCAAGAGTCTTGGTGGTTCCAAACTTCTTCCGTTTAAGATTGATGGAGGCCACTGTGTTCTTGGGGACCATCAATGTTGCAGACATTTTTTGGTACCCTTCCCCAGATCTGTGCCTCGACACAATCATGTCTTGGAGTTCTGCGGACAATTCCTTCGACCACGACTTGTTTTTTTTCTCTGACATGCACTGTCAACTGTGGGACCTTATATAGACAGGTGTGTGCCTTTCCAAATCATGTCCAATCAATTGAATTTACCATAGATGGACTCCAATCAAGTTGTAGAAACATCTGATTGATGATCAATGGAAACAGGATGCACCTGATCGCAATATAAAGTCTCATAGCAAAGGGTCTGATTTCTTATGTTAATAAGGTATTTCTGTTTAGTATTTTTTATAAATGTACAAATATTTCTAAAAACCTGTTTTCAGTGTGTCATTATGGGGTATTGTGTGGAGATTGGTGAGAAAAAATTATAATTTCATCAATTTTAGAATAAGGCTGTAACGTATAAAAATGTGGAAAAAGGGAAGGAGTCTTTCCGAATGCACTGTATTTACGGCTATGTGTGGGCTGCCCTCGCCAGATATGGGCTGCCCACACTAGGCAAATGCATTGGGGCCCAACATGGAGACGATGAGCAAAGCTGCATCGACCCAATGTGGACAGCCTACATGGGGCCAATATTTATCCCCTATTGGGCCAACATTGTGCCACTTTGGTCATGTTTGCTGGGATGTGTGCAGCAGCAACACCTGAGACTTACTAATACTATACCAGCTAGCCAGTAATTACTACAGACAGTCAGCCAAACCATGGATAGAGAGCACCTAGCCCAATACACACACATCACAATTAGAGACCCTTATACACATACCTGCACACACATACACACATGCACTAACGCTTCTACACACACTTACAATCACATACACACACATCACCAACCAGGTATCAAACCCAGGTCAGATCTCAGGCAAGGTTACTCATAGAACAAGCATGATTTACTGAACAGTCTCTGCTACTGTGTATTGGAGGAGAGTAAATTGAGGTAGAATATAACAGTGTGTTGGTTTATGTGGAGGGGTTACGGGCTGGGTGATCTGTGCTTCCAGCTCTTATCTCATCTCACTGCTCCAGGAGAGGAGGATAAAGAGACTGAAGTCTACTGAGGAAGAGTGACAGTGGGAAACGGTTGGTATCTGTGTGTGTGAGGTGTGTGCAAGTCCATATGCATGTATCTGCATAGTTAATCCTCGAACTACTGATCTTAATTTCCTAGAATTAACAGAATCGACAGCTACTTGCCCCTTAAGACCCACAATGCAGCTTCAACATATTACAGTTTCATCCCATTCAAAACCAATAATTCACACTCAAATCTGAATGAAAATCTCAGCGCAAAGCGAGACCATTCCAGTTCATCTGTCAACCCTCATTTATCAGCTTTGATTAAACCCTTCTCCCCAAACTCCAAGCCCTTCTATCCAATTATTCTGTCAATCGATACACTGGGAAACCAACAAGAGAAAGCGTCAGAAAGATGGAGGCAACAACAGAGATCTTAACTCAACTAATGGATTGCAATCAAAAAATTGTTATCCTCATACAACACAATTACATTTTAAATTTGTGCGCAGTTCTTACAGTGGTTCCTCCTTTAAAAGTTGAGAGCTTACATCGTGGGACTCAGAGGTACCCAGTGTCACGGCATCACCGCTCCAGACAACCACAAGGTGGTTAGAGCACTCATTATGCATTTGGGTCCCAAGGTTTTTATATGACCAATGATATCGAGTGGTTCCAATGACAAATTTGACACGAGCCACGCGTCCATGGTGACTTTCAAAGTGTTGGAAAATGACATGCTGTTGGTTTCCTCTCCTTTTACCTTCAATGTGGATAACGCTCCCACTGACCTGCAACTTGAGCTTATCGACCTTCAATCTGATGCAGTGATTGGAGGACTATTCAAAACAATGTCACTGACGAGGGTCTATGCATTCCTCGACTAAAACTTTCCAAAGTTTAGGAGTCATGCTCAGAAGATGTTTGTACTGTCTGGGTCAACCTATGTATGTGGACAGACATTTTCAGTGATGTAATATAACAAATTAAGGCACAGATCATCTCTTACTGACTCTCACCTCTCAGCAATCGTGCGCATAGCGACAGAAACTATACCTGATCTAGTCAATGCCAATCAGATACTTCACTCCTCACACAGATTGAGTAGTTTAAATGTAATGTTGAGCTCTCTCTCTACCTTGTGTTTTTGTGCATACCCATTAACAAGAGTTATGTGAGTGTACGATAACAACTTTTTCTTCCGTATAGTTTTACTTTTCCCTCCGTATAGTTCATTGCATGTTTAATAATGAAAATACCTACCAAAAGGAAAACATGGATGTGGTTTATTTCTGTGCTTAAAATAAGTAGTAAAATAAGTAGCATATCTGGACGTGATTTACAGTAGATATGTCTGTCAACACAGTCATACACATGATATATAATCCTGTAATATGATTCTGGCCCGCGATGGCAAAAATATATTCTAATGTGGCCCTCCATGGAAAATAATTGCCCAGGCCTGGAGTAAAGGGTCTGAGTACTTATGTAAATATCATATTTCAGTTTTAATTTATTGATATAAATTTGCAAACATTTAGAAAAACCTGTTTTTGCTTTGTCATATTGTGTGTAGATTGATGAGGGGGAAAAAAACATTGAACCAATTTTAGAATAAGGTTGTAACGTAACAAATGTGGACAAAGGCAAAAGGGTCTGAATACTTTCCGAATGCACCGTACATAGAGTCGTTGAACATTGGTCAGTTTAATAATTTTTTACATACTGTTTAACCAGCTTTACATGAATATGCTGTATTCTAGTCATGGCTCATCTTATATAACTACAGCTGTACACACCTTTTATGTTCATATACTGTCTATACCAGGGGTCTCCAACCGGTCGATCGTAAGCTACCAGTAGCTCGCAGCACACCTATGAGTAAAGTAGCTCCCCAAACAATTCTGAAAGTACATTCAAATTTTCAGTGTTCCACCGCAAACTTTCATAAACAAATCTCACAAGTATAAGACGCTGCAAGCTCCCAGCTACTATCTAATCAATGCAACATTGAAATTATCTCACCCCTGGTTAGCCGATATTGGCTTAAAAAGCCAAACCTAACACAATATCTACCAATTCATTTCCAGCAATATTGCCCCTGTCTGTCTGTGTGGTGAGCACATTTGTTGCTCACTCCGTGTGTAGACAGTTCATGTGATAAAGGCTATCAGAACTGGTCGTCTAGTACATTCAGAACAGAGAGTAAAAGGAGCAGGTTTCTGGGCGCGATAGAATAGATTCAAGGCATAATGTACAGACAAAGGTATGGTAGGATGTGAGTACATTGGAGGTAAACCTAGGCATTGAGTAATGATGAGAGAGATATTGTCTCTAGAGACGTTTAAACCAGGTGATGTCACTGCATATGTGGCAGGTGGAACTAAATGGTTGGTTAAGGCATATTGAGCAGGGCTAGAGGCTCTACAGTGAAATAAGACAATAATCACTAACCAGGACAGTAATGGACAAGGCATATTGATATTAGGGAGAGGCATGCGTAGCCGGGTGATCATAGGGGTCCAGTTAGTGGTTGGGCTGGCTGGAGACACGGCGATTCAGACAGCTAGCAGGCCGGGGCTAGCAAACTAGCAGAAGGGCCTTAGAGGGACGTCACGACTGAGGAAAGTCTGTTTTAGCCTCCGCGTGTGATGACGTCGATGGACCAGTCGTGATGGATTAGTAGGGTCCCGAGTAGTAGAGGGTTCGTGGCCCAAGAATAGGTATCGTGGCCCAAGAAATTGGCCGATGGATCTATTCAGCTAACAGTCCAATATGCTCTAGACAGCTAGCGGGCCGCGGCTAGCAGATGGGCATTCAGGGGACATCGCACGTAGGGGCCAGTTGAGTATCCCCTCGAGCAGATTACGTCGTAGTCCAGTCGTGAAGGATCGGCAGGGTTCCATGCCCCGTACCGGCAGTAGAAGGGGTCCGGGTATTGTAGCCTAGAAGTGGCTGATGAGCCTCTTCAGCTAGCCGGGAGAATGGGCCTAGCATGGGCTATCTCCAGGCTAATTGGTGCTTGCTTCGGGACAGACGTTAGCCAGGAGTAGTCACTCGGATAGCAGCTAGCTAGCTGTGATGTTCCAGGTGAAAAGGTTCAGAGCGTGCTGTAGGAATCTGCGGATATGGAGACAAAATAGGTCCGGTATGCTCTGGTTTGAGTCGCGTTGTACAAACTGGCGAGAGCTTTCCGAGGTAAAGGTTAGCTGATGACCGCTAGCAGTGGTTAGCTGACTACTAGCTAGTAGCTAGTGAGCTGGCTAGATTCTGTTGGGGGATTCCGGTTCCGAAGTAAATAAAAATACTTAAATTGTTTAACTTTGGTCAAACGTTTTGGGTAGCCTTCCACAAGCTTCGCACAATAAGTTGGGTGAATTTTGGCCCATTACTCCTGACAGAGCTGGGGTAGCTGAGTCAGGTTTGTAGGCCTCCTTGCTCGCACACGCTTTTTCAGTTCTGCCCACACATTTTCTATAGGATTGAGGTCAGGGCTTTGTGATGGACACTCCAATACGTTGACTTTGTTGTCCTTAAGCCATTTTGCCACAACTTTGGAAGTATGCTTGGGGTCATTGTCCATTTGGACGACGCATTTGCGACCAAGCTTCAACTTCCTGACTGATATCATGAGATGTTGCTTCAATATATCCACAAAATTTTCCTACTTCATAATGCCATCTATTTTGTGAAGTGCACCAGTCCCTCCTGCAGCAAAGCACCCCCACAACATGATGCTGCCACCCCCGTGCTTCACGGTTGGGATGGTGTTCTTTGGCTTGGCCCCAGCTAACTCTTCCCACACTTAGATGTATCCTGCGTTCCCACTTCCAAGAGAAGAGTGCCACAGAGCTTTACAAACAGCTAGCTTCAGAAGCACAGCATAGCAAGGAGACACCTCAAAGCTTCCTGATGCGCGTCTTAGATTTGAGGCAAAAAGTACTGTTTGCATCCCAGGAGTCAGAATCAGGGCTTAAGTATGACCCTGCTCTAGTCCAGCGCATGTGTTTACACACAGTCCTTACAGGTCTCCAGAGTGACAGTATCAGGATAGACATGCAGCCTCTCCTGCTAGATAGCGAAACATCAGATGAGGTTTTGCTAGAGAAGCTTAACATTGCTTGTGCTAATGAGATAGAAAGACGAAACAAAAAGTGGTTTAATGCCCCACAGCCTGCTACAACTGTAAGTGTAGTCCAGTTAGAAGATACGCCATCCGCAAAGTGTCCTGTGAAGGAAGCCAAAGCTAAGATACCCGCAGAACTGTTAACAGAGTTAGCTGAACTTAAGACAGGTGTAGCTTCTCTAAAAGGTCTCAGTGCAGAGATTGCTCAGATTAAGGAGACATTACAGCAGCCTATGTTTCGGTCACCGCCTTGTGCCTATGCCCCACCTCCAGTTAGGAGGCCAGATAGGGACCCCCAGCCACCTGTGTCCCAACAGCAGTATTACAGCAACTACAGTCAGTCCCAAGCACCTGACCCTGCGCAGCATCAATATGCACCTAACCGGTATGCCAACCGCTCTGCTCAAGCTCCAAGGAGGTGTTTTGTCTGCCAGCAGGCCAGAACAGATGCACGCTGCACACACTGCTTCCGATGTGGGAGTGGAGAACATTTTCAAGCTGGATGTAAAATCCGGGGAGTCAGACCATCAAGGGAGGCCCATTTAAACGGGGAAAGGTTACCGCTGAGGGACGAGTGTTAACCGTAGCTACCAAAAAGTCCCAGAAATGTGCAAATTGTGCCAGAGAAGATTCATTTGAGAACCTGAAACAATGTTCATCATGTAAAGAGACACTGTACTGTTCCAAAGTATGTCAAAACCAACATTGGATTAAACATAAGGAAAAATGCACTCACCTGAAAATTAACTCTACCAGTGAAAGGGTTTCCTGCACAGAGGAAAATGCCCACTCCTTACCATCCCTAGCTCAAGGTAGCCACCCCCGTAAGGTCACCTCGCTAGTCGGCAGACAGTGCCTTATTGAGTGTCACCTGAATCGCCACCACCTCCAAGCTCTATGGGACACAGGCTCTCAGGTATCGGTCATTGATGAATGATGGAAAGAGGAATCTCTCCCAAACGCAAGGCTGAGAGATGTTTCAGAAATCCTGGACTCACCTGCTGATCTCAGGTTGACTGCAGCAAATGGGACTGAAATGCCGTACCTGGGATGGATTGAATCAACTTTTCGGCTAGCCTCTGAAACTGACGAAACAAAGGAACTGATCATCCCAGTGCTGGTAATGAAAGGCTGTCACCTATCTCATCCCATTATAGGTTTCAATGTTATCGAGCACATCCTGACAATGACCGAAAAGACTAAACGATACAGTACAATAAGAACAGCTTTCCCAAGCCTCAAAAGAAACAAGGTGAGTGCTTTTATACAGGCTGTTAGCGCAGAACAGACAGATGAATATGCAGTGAAAACCAAGAAAGAGAAGGTTGCTATCCCAAAACACAGTAGCATTCAGATTGAGTGTCGCGTAGCTTCCCAGCCTTTCAAAGAGGACATGACAATGCTTTTCCAGCCAGACCTGAACCCGCAGTGGCCAGACGACCTTGAGTTCTTTGACACACTAGTCAGAGTCAGGAAAGGTGCTTTTCCAGTTATCAGGCTTGATGTCTCTAACCCTACTGACCACGACATTGCCCTGCTAGGACGCACAATAATCGGTACAGTACAAACCATTATGACTGTGTTACCTGCCCAAGTCTTTGAAAAAACTGTCACCCCAGCCACAGTGAATCACACCAGCGTTCGAACCCCATGTACTGCTACTGAACAGTGGGATCCACCAGTAGGTTTAACTCACCTAACCGAAGAGCAGAGAGAGGTTGTTAGGCAAATGCTTAGAGAAGAGTGTCACTCCTTCTCCAGATCAGACAATGACATTGGCTGTATTGAACGATTGAAAATGACTATTTCTCTAAAGGACTCTGAACCAGTCAAGCGCACATACATGTCAGTGCCCAGGCCACTGTATCAGGAGATGAAGGGTTACCTTTATGACCTCATAGCCCAGGGCTGGGTTAGGAAGTCAAACTCTTCATATTCTTCACCTGTCGTGTGCGTTCGTAAGAAGGATGGGACCCTCCGGTTGTGTATAGATTACAGAGACCTGAACAGAAAGACACATCCCGACCGCCAGCCCATCCCTCGGGTCCAAGACATCATGGACAGTTTAGGTGGTAATTCCTGGTTCTCCCTCTTAGATCAGGGAAAAGCTTATCACCAGGGGTTCATCTCTGAAGAAAGCAGACCAATGACAGCATTTGTGACCCCGTGGGGACTCTATGAGTGGATACGGATGCCATTCGGCCTCATGAACGCTCCTGCAGCTTTTCAGCGGTGTATGGAGGAGTGTTTGGAAGGGCTCCGGGATGACATCTGCATTCCTTATCTGGACGACACGCTTGTTTTCAGTAAAACTTTCGACAGCCATGTGAATGATGTGCGAAAAGTTTTGCAGCGTCTCAGAGAGTATGGCATTAAACTCAAACCAAGTAAGTGTGATCTCTTTAAACCCCAGGTCCGTTATTTGGGCAGAGTAGTGTCTGCAGAGGGCAGCCGAGTTGACCCAGCCGATTTTGAAGCAGTAAGAGCATTGAAAGAAATCAGACCAGAGACTGTGGGCCAGCTCAGACAAATGCTTGGTTTACTCACTTACTACAGACAGTACATCAAAGACTTTTCTAGGAGGGCCAGCTGCCTGTATGACCTCCTGAAAGCAGATTCAGAGAAATTACCTGACCACCCACGGAAAACAAAAACAAAGAAAATAAGTCATGTGGTGCCCTCAAACAAGCCAATCCTATGGACTGACCAGCATCAACAGGCACTTGAACAGCTGATTGAGTGTTTGCTTCACCCACCAGTCTTAGGTTTCCCTGATTTCACTCTGCCATTCGTTGTACACACTGATGAGTCACACCAAGGCTTGGGAGCAGTTCTCTATCAAAAGCAAGATGGGAAGCTTAGGGTCATTGCTTATGGCTCTCGAACCTTAACAGCAGCTGAGAAGAACTATCACTACCACTCGGGCAAGCTAGAATTTCTAGCTCTAAAATGGGCAATCACTGATAAGTTCCATGATTATTTGTACTATGCTCCGTCCTTCACTGTATACAGCGATAACAACCCGCTCAGCTACATTCTGTCTACTGCAAAACTGAACGCAACCACTTCCAGGTGGGTTTCAGAATTGGCTGATTTCCACTTCACAATAAAGTACAGGCCAGGCAGAGAGAACGGTGATGCAGATGCGTTGTCAAGGATGCCACTGGATGTAGTCACTGATGAGAGAATGTTCTGAGGAGCTTCCACCAGACACCATTGCCGCCACGATACAAGCAGTTGAGGTACAGAAAGAGGCTGTTGTACCTTGGTCACTTTCAGCTGCAGCTATGTCAGTGTCAGCTGAAGGTGAGACAACCACTGCAACAACCAGCTCGATCCCAAAAGATGGGATAAGAGAAGCACAAGAATCCGATCCGGTCATCCGTCCTGTGCTCAATTTCAAACTGTCGGGTTCCAAACCACCAGTTAAAGAGCAAAAGGAATTCAGTCCAAAGACAAAATGCCTATTCAGAGAATGGGACAAATTGACAATAGACAGTGATGGCATTCTGTACAGAATCACTACAGCCCGCAAGCAGTTAGTTCTACCAGAGCAGTACAAAGGTAAAGTGATGGAAGAGTTGCACAATAACATGGGACACCAAGGTACTGACCGCACCGTATCACTAGTACGTGACCGCTTCTTCTGGCCATATATGCAATCTGACATCGAGCACTATGTGACTAAAACTTGTAGCTGTGTCAAGCAGAAAAAGCCAGCCCATGAAACAAGAGCTCCTCTGACAAACATTGTGACAACACAGCCATTTGAACTGGTATGTATAGACTTCCTTCATCTCGACAGATGCAAAGGGGGATATGAGTACATCCTCGTGATTGTTGATCATTTTACACGTTTCACTCAAGCCTACGCCACCACATCAAAGTCAGGTAAAACTGCTGCAAATCTCATCTTCAATGACTTTGCCCTGAAGTTTGGGTTCCCGTCCCGCATCCACCATGACCAAGGGGGAGAATTTGAAAATCAGTTGTTCCATCAGTTAAAGAAACTCAGTGGCATGGCGGGGTCCAGAACAACACCCTACCACCCGATGGGGAACGGTCAAGTGGAACGCATGAACAGAACATTGTTGCAAATGTTAAAGACACTAACTGAGACACAAAAGTCAAATTGGAAGGAGTCTCTGAACAAACTGGTTTATGCCTATAACTGCACCCGTTGCGAAGTGACTGGCTATTCACCATTTTATCTTCTGTTTGGGAGATCACCCAGGCTTCCAGTTGATATGCTCTTTGGATTGTGCACAGAGGCAGGTTCCAGTAACCATCGAGACTACGTGGAGAACTGGAAACGAGGGATGGAAGAAGCATACGCCATTGCAAATGAAAATGCTCAGAAAGCCGCTGAAAGAAGTAAGAAATACTATGACGCTAAAGTTAGGAGTTCAGTGCTACAGCCTGGCGAGCGAGTTCTGATTAAAAACCTGACACCAAGAGGAGGACCAGGCAAACTCCGTAACTATTGGGAAGATACAATTCACACAGTAGTGAAACAAATGGGTTCAGACCTGCCGATTTATGAATTGAGACCAGAAAAGGGTAGGGGACGCTCCAGGGTCCTGCACAGAAACCTGCTCATGTCCTGTGACCACTTACCTTTTGAGAGACAACCAGAAATGACCAAAGATGACAAAAGTCAGAAAGAAAGGAGACATCAGCCTGCATCACATCCTCTAGATTCTGATGAAGACAGCGGGGATGAATATGACCTTCATCATGAGCCGCTACAGGTTCCCACATCTCCTACAGTACCTGAGGAGAGGAATGCTGAACCAGCGAGAGAGTGGGAACACAGGCCCCCACCAGTGAAACAGACAGTTGCGGTGCCAGTCCCTGATACGCTACCAGCACAGCCTCTTGTTGAAAAGCAGCTGGAGGAGACAACAACAGTTCAAGACCTGCCTGCTGAGGAGATGAACTTGCCTGCTGAAAATTTGCCTGATGATCGTCCACCAAGTGCCTTTCCTTCATTAACTGATGCTGCTGAACCTGAGGAACCAGCCTACCAGCTGCCACAAAGAGAGAGACACCCTCCAAGACGTATCACCTATGATCAGCTTGGTATCCCTTCCTGCTACAGTATCCAGCCACAGTTGTTCCCTGTCTACTCTGCACCAGGACTGGTTCCATGGCTGCCATCACTACAGCAATGTTACTTTCAGCCACCTTACATTTATGGGCTTCAGCAAACATGAGGCTACAGAGTTGACATGTTTGACCATGGACTACTGACTGATTTCACGGACTGTCACAAGAGACAATTTGCAGACTATGCATTTAGATCATTAAAATTGATGGACTGTTGATCAATAGTATGAGAAAGGACTGTTTATGTTATACAGCTGGTCAACAGATATGGACTGTGAATAACTTGTTAGTTATATTTGAACTGTGACCCTTGACCTCTGCTCAAGTACTACCTTACGGAAGAGGATTTTCGAGGTCCAGTGCATACAGACTGTTGAAGAAGACAATGTTGGTAATGTTGGGACAACATTTATTTTGTCGGGGAGAGTGTGACAGGTTAAAGGAAATACTAATAGCCTGTTATACATTAAAAAGTATTAGTAAATTCAAAGTATGTGAGGATCTTAAAACATCTAAGGTTAAGAAGATCATGCATTCAGTATTAGTTGATAGATTGATAACGTTTATATAATTGTGTTAAAATCCGTCAAGCATACAAAGGGTACGAATTGTGAGAGGAATGTGTAAACGTTATGTTGATTACTTTATGTTGTCGTGGGTAAAAGTGTTAATCTGTGATCTACTAAATGCTCTTAATCTATGAGCCTGAGATCGATTGCTCTGGTCTCCACTCAAGTTCACGGAGAATTCGCGGTCTTTTTCTCATTGCACTAAAAGTTCTCAATGAGTAAACATTAACCTATCACTCTCGTGATTCTTTCCCCCCTTGTTCAGGGGTGTAACACAAGCATCCCCCTTTTTCCTCCAAACACAACGATGGTCATTATGGCCAAACAGTTCTATTTTTGTTTCATCAGACCAGAGGACATTTCTCCAAAAAGTACAATCTTTGTCCCCATGTGCAGTTGCAAACCGTGGTCTGGCTTTTTTATGGCGGTTTTAGAGCAGTGGCTTCTTCCTTGCTGAGCGGTCTTTCAGGTTATGTCTATATAGGACTTGTTTTACTGTGGATATATATACTTTTGAACCTGTTTCCTCCAGCATCTTGACAAGGTTCTTTGCTGTTGTTCTGGGATTGATTTGCACTTTTCGCACCAAAGTACGTTCATCTCGAGGAGACAGAACGCGTCTCCTTCCTGAGCGGTATGACGGCTGCGTGTTCCCATGGTGTTTATACTTGCGTACTATTGTTTGTACAGATTAATGTGGTACCTTCAGGCGTTGGAAAATTGCTCCCAAGGATGAACCAGACTTGTGCAGGTCTACAATTTTCTGAGGCCTTGGCTGATTTCTTTTGATTTTCCCATGATGTCAAGCAAAGAGGCACTGGGTTTGAAGGTAGGCCTTGAAATACATCCACAGGTACACCTCCAATTGACTCAAATGATGTCAATTAGCCTATCAGAAGCTTTGAAAGCCATGACATAATTTTCTTGAATTTTACAAGCTGTTTAAAGCCACATTCAACTTAGTCTATGTAAACTTCTGACCCTTTGGAATTGTGATACAGTGAATTATAAGTGAAATAATCTGTCTGTAAACAATTGTTGGAAAAATGACTTGTGTCATGCACAAAGTAGATGTCCTAACCAACTTGCCAAAACTACAGTTAGTTAACAAGAAATGTGTGGAGTGGTTGAAAAACGAGTTTTAATGACTAATGACTCCAACCTAAGTGAATGTAAACTTCCGACTCTAACTGTATATAGAAGTATATATATATATATATATATAAATATATAGAAGTATATATATATATATACATTTATATTCCGGACTCTGACATTGCTCGTTGTGATATTTCTTAATTTCGTTCTTTTTACTTTTTGGATTATGTGCGTATTGTTTTGTATTATTACTGCATTTCGCTGCACCTGCGATAGCATCTGCAAATCTGTGTACGCGACCAAAAAAATTAAATTTGATATGAGAAGCGGAGAGCTCCAAAGTTCCCACTGGGGTATTGTACTGATTAAGGGCCTCACTGAGCAGTAATCAATCAGTTTCTTCATCCCAGAAACTCTACATCACGCCATGTCATCCACTTAAAAGTGTAATTGTGTACTGTGTGTGTGTGTGTGTGTGTGCGTGTACGGTCCACTTGAGACTGGCATTTACCCTGGGCGGTCGATGCAATTATAAACTAATGAAGTGTCATCGGTTTTATTCATGTGGATCGTGTCCTTGATCACCAGTGGAAATGAGAATAGATTCCTAATCTATTTTGTGAACTGAAGCAGGCTCTCCTGCCCTATGTCTGTAGCTCCGACCACACACACGCGCGCGCACGCATACATTTAGTTATTATTCTAAACCTCTATTGTAATTTTGGGGTACTATCCAGAAACCAAGCTATTCTAACCTGACCACGGATACCCCACAAAGATGGACAGTGCATTAATATTGCACTAAGACCTTCAGTGAAGCAGAGGTTTCACTCTGTCACCAACTAGCCGCTCAATGCTGGATACACACACACTCTGACATCTCTACCCAAAGGACAATAAAGACACTTCACACACCATCAGTAGCTGTGTCAATCACACACACACACGCACACACACACACCATTAGAGGCAGTCTAGACAGCCTTCTCACCACCTGGCCAAAAACAGACCTGGCAGAGCATAGACACAGATGGCTTTACCATACACCCCTCGGCACTATACACACACAGACACACACACAGTAATGAGATTCCCACCCATCACTCAGTGAGACCATTAGACCATCAGGTAGTAGGAGGACTAGTGTTGAGGCGCGGTCTGTAAGATCAATATACTAGACACTAGCTCAGGTCGTTCATTGGAAAAGAAAAGCCATCCACCGTTATAACACAGAGAACACTGACACAACATGAATACGGCGCTTTCACAATGTCACCGCAATGTATGTGGGTGTCTCGGATTAGCCCATCCCATTCCAATATTTTCCCCCTAAACTGTAAAGACCAGAGCATTACCTATCCCAAGAGTCCAACTGGCCACAGCTTCACCAGGGGCGACAGGAGAGCGGAAAAGAGAGAGAGGGACTGGAGGAGAGAATGAGAGAGAGAGATACAAAGAAAATATGTGAAACAAGCGATAAGAGTGACAACGAATGAGAAGCTCCAAACACATACACACATTCAAGACAAGGCACAGGGTACCGTACGCACATGTGAAAACACAATTATTTAACACAGAGAAAGAGTGAACCTTTGTCTAATAAATGTATTTGTAATTTTCACAGCTTTCTGGGAGTTCAGCACCATTTGCTTTGTTTGGAGGATTATCACATTCCACTTCTATGATGGAGGAGGATCATATTCACTCATGGTGAGAGGTTTAAGGTAAGCTTGGCTGAGCCGCACTCTATCGATTCCTACACAATTACCAGACTGACAACACACACATACACACACCCACAGGAAATAGAGTGAGGAGCAGATTCGCCCTGCAAATTAATCAGATTTATAGTGTTCTCCTGGTTGAAATAGATTCACTGGGGCACACCTGCACAAGCGCGCATGCACGCACACGCACACACACACAGGTCGGGCATGTATTACGTAATAAACAGTCTAAAGCATCATATTCCTTAAGAGAGATTGAAGTGCCCTCCACACCACCTCTCCATTCTGCAGAGGAAATAAGGAGAGGCTGAATGGATAGAGAGAGAGGAGAGGATGATGCAGGATAAATATTCTAATGCGGAATCTATCATTCCTCCGTGGGCCCTAGATTAACATACATCACCTCAGTTTGTTTGCCTCCTGAATGTGTTGGATTTGAAAACGGTTTGACTCTTATTCAGGGATCTGTGTAATACTGCAGTCACACATCTTGGCAGGACAGATCAACTATACTGTGTATACAGTACTTTGCTGTCCACCAAACTGGAAAGCAGGTGTCCATTTTAAAATGTATTAGCCTAAGCATTCAAATACCATTGTCATCACTGTACAGCACTTTTCACCCACCACTTTCATGGTTTCCCACTTTCCTTTCTCAATGTATCTACCTGAGGGCCTGGAGAAGACATGACATGCAAGAGGGGGGGGGGGTTTATCTTCTTTGCCAGACAGCAACACCCTTAGAACTGACCCCAGGACTCTATCAGATGGAAAAAATGAACGCATGGAATGAGGAGAAGAGAGGGGGAGTGAAGAAATAAAGGAGAAAAGTGATGAATTTGAAAGAGAGTGAGGGATAAAGAGCTGGAGGGTAGAGATCTTGCCTGGGGTGGAAAGGAAGAAGAGGGGAAGAGAAAGAGACAGGACTTCAGGGAAAGGAGGGATATAGAGATAAACACGGCTCTAGGATTGAAAGGAAGGGAGGTTCTGGTCGGGGTATTCCTCTCTTCTTGCTGAAAGACCAGTGGGATGATTCCCATTCCAGAAATGATGAAAGGACGAGAGGAATACAAAATGAGAGGAGAGTACTGTTACAATGATGGAAAGAATGAGGGTACGGATGAAGAGTCACAGAAAGACGGAAGGTTACAGCTGCCTTCATAAACGAGAGTCACACGCACAAACACACTCACTTTCCACCGAACCCAGAGAGAGAGAGAGAGAGAGAGAGTAAGAGAGAGAGGTCACGCAGAACCATTTGGGGTTAATTTTGTTTCCCCCCCAAAACCTGTAAAAATAAATACCATTCCAGGACAGAGACATGAGCAGGGGAACAATTTCCTTGTGGCATTTAATCCCTCAAAATAAACATGCTCAGTGGCCTTTGGATAGCGGCTGGTGACCTGCCTGCTCTAACCTTTCACAAGAGGAACCGATGAATCAAAGCATGATTTTGTACTGTGGGGACTGGGAAAACTGTTACACTGTGCTGTAAGGATCTAAGAGTGGAGAGGTCATTTACATTACACCATCACGACAAAGTGGCGGAGGGAGCGAGGGGGACAGGAATTCAAACAGATCTGTGGTCTCTCTTTCACTGATTTGTCTGCCTCTCCCGTCCACAGCCTCTCTCTCTTTATTCCATTATCTCTGTCTCTCCCTCACTATCTCTCTGTCTTTCTTTTCCCTCTATGCCCTGCCAGTCTCTGAGCAGGTGTATGTGGGGGATTGATTGTTCCAGTCAGAGCACTGGTTTATCTCTTTCTGTCTACCTCGCTCTCCTATGTCTTTCCCTCTAACCCCTCTTGGAGTGTGTCTCTCTCAGGGGATCATGTAGGATCTTCAGTCAACACAGCCCTCCTCTGAACTGACAGAGTTAGAGCCCTGATCCACCCTGTGAGGGAGGAAGGGATGGAGGAAGGGAAAAAAGATGAGGATGAAAGGGAGGTGAACAAGCTGCTCTTGTTTCCTTTCGTTCAGCGTCTCTCAGTTAAACGCACACACACACGGCAAAATGGCCCCGAGGCGATACTTGTTTTGGAAAGAACCGCTTTTCTAACTTAACAGTACAATTTGTACTTGGACTTTCCATCATATGCCTACTATAGAACATCCACCCCTTGCTCTCTCTCTGTCAGGTCAAACTGCAGTGAATTCAGAGTCATCCAACTGGGCACACACTGGTTGAATCAACATTGTTTTCGCGTCATTTCAATTAAAATTACGTTGAACCAACGTGTAATAGATGTTGAACTGACATCTGTGCCCAGTGGGATATAGATGACACACTCATACATGCCTCATAGGTCAGCCTGGTCTCATAGACTAGATAGTAAAAGTTAATCCGGACACTCAAATTAGTATGATATTGTTGGGTTATTGCTTGAAATATACTTATTACTGTTACCATACTATAACTTATTGATTACTTTACATGTATAAGGAATATATATGTTGGGGTCAATGGAAGGAGTGTAATAACTAGGTGTATGGAAAGTAACTGAGTGAGGAAGAGGGAGTGCAAAACGTTTACATTCTGTCAAAACATGGTATTGTTAAATCTCATTGCTCCTAAAGAGGGAGGCAAAGGGCAACAGTCTGGTTTTAGTCACTGATAAGGTAGGACAGTCCTGTGTTAGGAAGGAGTGAAGAATTCGGCCCGAGGTCAGGTCAGATGAAGTGAGAAGGAACAGTCCTATCCCACGCACATACAGTTGAAGTCAGAAGTTTACATACACCTTAGCCAAATACATTTAAACTCAGTTTTTCACAATTGCTGACATTTAATCCTAGTAAAAATTCCCTGTTTTAAGTCAGTTCGGGGCAGCAGGTAGCCTAGTGGTTAGCGCGATAGACTTGTAACCGAAAGGTTGCAAGATCGAATCCCTGAGCTGACAAGGTAAAAATCTGTCGTTCTGCCCCTGAACAAGGCAGTTAACCCACTGTTCCTAGGCTGTCATTGAAAATAAGAATTTGTTCTTAACTGACTTGCCTAGGTAAATAAAGGTAAAAAATGTAGGATTACCACTTTTTTTTAAGAATGTGAAATGTGAGAATAATAGTAGAGAGAATGATTTATTTCAGCTTTATTTTCTTTCATCACATTCCGAGTGGGTCAGAAGATCACATACACTCAATTATTATTTGGTAGCATTGCTTTTTTTGGGTCAAATGTTTCAGGAAGCCTTCCACAAGCTTCCCACAATAAGTTGGGTGAATTTTGGCCCATTGCTCCTGACAGAGCTGGTGTAACTGAGACAGGTTTGCAGGCTTCCTTGCTCACACACACTTTTTCAGTTCTGCCCACAAATTTTCTATAAGATTGAGGTCAGGGCTTTGTGATGGCCACTCCAATACCTTGACTTTGTTGTCCTTAAGCCATTTTTCCACAACTTTGGAAGTAGGCTTGAGGTCATTGTCCATTTGGAAGACCCATTTGGAACCAAGCTTTAACTTCCTGACTGATGTCTTGAGATGTTGCTTCAATATATCCACATAATTTTCCTACTTCATGATGCCATCTATTTTGTGAAGTGCACCAGTCCCTCCTGCAGCAAATCACCCCCACAACATGATGCTGCCACCCCCATGCTTCATGGTTGGGATGGTGTTCTTCGGCTTGCAAGCCTCCCCCTTTTCCTCCAAACATAACGATGGTCATTATGGCCAAACAGTTCTATTTTTGTTTCATCAGACCAGAGGACATTTCTCCAAAAAGTATGATCTTTGTACCCATATGCAGTTGCAAATCGTGGTCTGGCTTTTTTTATGGTTTTGGAGCAGTGGCTTCTTCCTTGCCGAGTGGCCTTTCAGGTTATGTCGATATAGGACTCATTTTACTGTGGATATAGATACTTTTGTACCTGTTTCCTCCAGCATCTTCACAAGGTCCTTTGCTGTTGTTCTGGGATTGATTTGCACTTTTTTGCACCAAAGTACGTTCATCTCTAGGAGACAGAACGCGTCTCCTTCCTGAGCAGTATGATGGCTGGGTGGTCCCATGGTGTTTATACTTGTGTACTATTGTTTGTACAGATGAACATGGTACCTTCAGGCCTTTGGACATTTCTCCTAAGGATGAACCAGACGTGTGGAGGTCTACAATTCTTTTTCTGAGGTCTTGGCTGATTTCTTTTGATTTTCCCAGGATGTCAAGCAAAGAGGCACTGGGTTTGAAGGTAGGCCTTGAAATACATCCACTGGTACACCTCCAATTGACTCAAATTATGTCAATTAGCCTATCAGAAGCTTCTAAAGCCATGACATCATTTTCTGGAATTTCCCAAGCTGTTTAACCTTTACTTAACACCCATCCCGGATCCGGGAGCATCCTCATCAGTAAAAGCTGACTAGCATAGCCTAGCATAGCGCCACAAGTAAATAATAACATATAAATATCATGAAATCACAAGTCCAATACAGCAAATGAAAGATAAACATCTTGTGAATCCAGCCATCATTTCCGATTTTTAAAATGTTTTACAGCGAAAACACAATATGTATTTCTATTAGCTAACCACAATAGCCAAAGACTCAACCGCATATTTTCACCATGTTTCTACCGCATAGGTAGCTTTCACAAAACCGACCAAATATAGATATAATTAGTCACTAACCAAGAAACAACTTCATCAGATGACAGTCTTATAACATGTTATACAAGAAATGTATGTTTTGTTCGAAAATGTGCATATTTGAGGTATAAATCATAGTTTTACATTGCAGCTACCATCAAAAATATCACCAAAGCAGCCAGAATAATTACAGAGAGCAACGTGAAATACCTAAATACTCATCATAAAACATTTATGAAAAATACATGGTGTACAGCAAATGAAAGATAAACATCTTGTGAATCCAGCCAATATTTCAGATTTCTTAAGTGTTTTACAGCGAAAACACAATATAGCATTATATTAGCTTACCACAATAGCCAAACACACAACCGCATTTATTCACCGCATAGATAGCATTCGCAAAAACCAGCAAAAAATATAAAATGAATCACTAACCTTGACCAACTTCATCACATGACAGTCTTATAACATCAGGTTATACAATACACTTATGTTTTGTTCGAAAATGTGTATATTTAGAGCTGCAAACCGTGGTTATACATTGTGAATATGTAGCATCGATTCACCAGAATGTCCGGAGCTATTTTGGACACTCACCTAATCTGACCAAAGAACTCATCATAAACTTTACATAAAAAGACTTGTTGTTTTAAGGCAATTGAAAGATACTCTGGTTCTTAATGCAACCGCCGTGTTAGATTTTTAAAAATAACTTTCCCATAACAAGCAGCTTGCGTTATTGCAAGACAGCGCCCGCCAAAACGGCAGAGAATAGGAATAACATTTTCCACAGAAATACGAAATAACATCATAAATTGTTCTTACTTTTGTTGAGCTTCCATCAGAATCTTGTACAAGGAGTCCTAGGTCGAGAATAAATCGTTGTTTGGTTTTAGAATGTCCTTTTCTCCTGTCGAATTCGTGCCACAATGCTAGCCAATGTTGATGACGTTCCCAGTTTCTCTCGACGCAAAGAACGGAAAACTCCAAAAGTCCAAATAAACGTTGAATAAACTGATAGAACTCGGTTGAAAAAACCTGCTTTACGATGTTATTATCACATGCATCAAATAAAATCAGAGCCGGAGATATTAGCCGTGTATACCGAACGCTTATCATAAGACAATATGGAGGTGCTTCCCGCGCCTAGGTAGAGAAAGGAAATTCTGGACACGTCATTCCAAGAGCTCTTGTTCGACCTCAGATCAAGCTAGACACCCCATTCCACCTCCCACTGCCTGTTGACATCTAGTGGAAGGCGTATGAAGTGCATGCATATCGATAAATATTAGGCAATTGAATAGGCAGACCCTGGAACAGACCATCGTTTTCAGATTTTTCACTTCCTGTCTGGAAGTTTGCTGCAAAATGAGTTCTGTTTTACTCACAGATATAATTCAAACAGTTTTAGAAACGTGAGAGTGTTTTCTATCCAATAGTAATAATAATATGCATATTGTACGATCTTGAATAGAGTACGAGGAAGTTTAATTTGGGCACGATTTTTTTCCAAAGTGAAAACAGCGCCCCCCTATTGACAAGAAGTTTTAAAGGCACAGTCAACTTAGTGTATGTAAACTTCGGACCCCCTGGAATTGTGATACAGTGAATTATAAGTGAAATAATCTGTCTGTAAACATGCACAAAGTAGATGTCCTAACCGACTTGCCAAAACTATAGTTTATTAACAATACATTTGTGGAGTGGTTGAAAAACGAGTTTTAATGACTCCAACCTAAGTGTATGTAATCTTCCAACTTCAATTGCATACTTCAACGCCCAAAGGTTATAGCACATCTACACCATCTAGATATGCAAGGAGTTGACTGCCATGACTACACCAGTGAGATGAACCAATTTAGTTTCTGACTAGCAACAGAGATGTGTTGGCTGTCGAGATATGCAAGGAGTTGACTTCGCCTTGTAGGAGGCTATACATATATGCATTTGACTTTGCAGCTGTTTGGTATGATTACATAAGACAGATGGTTACTTAAAGCAAAAACTAAAGTACGGTGGTTGGTTGGGGTGGATGGGTTAGCATATAACGCAAAGGTCTAGCAACCCAAAGTTTGTGAGTTTGAATCTCATCATGGACAACATGAGCATTTAACTAATTAACAACATTTCAACTACTTACCACTTTTAAACTACTTAGCATGTTAGCTAACCCTGCCTCTAACCCTAACCTTAACCCTTTTATATAACCCTTCCCCTAACCTTAACCCTTTAACCTAACTCATAAACGTTTTATTTATTTATAAAAATATTCAGCAGTATGTCCAACCCGCCTCACAACTGCAGACCATGTGTAATCACACCAGCCCAAGACCTCCACATCCAGCTTCTTCACCTGATCATCTGAGACCAGCCACACGGACAGCTGATGAAACTGAGGAGTATTTCTGTCTGTAATAAAGCCCTTTTGTGGGGAAAAACTAATTCTGAAAAAACTAATTCTCCCCAGTGGGTGGGCCTGGCTCCGAAGTATGTGGGCCTATGCCCTCCCAGGCCTACCCATGGTTGTGCCCCTGCCAGTCATGTGAAATCCATAGATTAGGGCCTAATTAATTTATTTACATTAACTGATTCCCATATATAAATTGAATCTCAAAAAAATAATCTGTTCACCTACTCTGCGTCTCCCAAAGACCCGGTGGTTGGGAACCAAAAATCTCCAATTTGGACTCATCAGACCAACATATATATTTCCACCAGTCTAATGTCGATTGCTCGTGTTTCTTGGCCCAAGCAAGTCTCTTATTGGTGTCCTTTAGTAGTGGTTCCTTCGCAGCAATTCGACTATGAAGGCCTGATTCACGCAGTCTCCTCTGAACCGTTGATGTTGAGATGTGTCTGTTACTTGAACTCTGTGAAGCATTTATTTGGGCTGCCATTTCTGAGCCTTGTAACTCTAATGAACTTATCCTCTGCAGCAGAGGTAACTCTGGGTCTTCCTTTCCTGTGGCGGTCCTCATGAGAGCCTGTGTCATCATAGCACTTGATGGTTTTTGCGACTGCAAAGTCCTTGACATTTTCCGGATTGACTGAACTTCATGTCTTAAAGTAATAATGTACTGTTGTTTCTCTTTGCTTATTTGAGCTGTTCTTGCCATAATATGGATTTGGTCTTTATGTCACAACACAACTGAATGGCTAAAATGCATTAAGGAAAGAAATTCCACAAATTAACTTTTAACAAGGCACACCTGTTAACTGAAATGCATTCCAGGTGACAATCTCATGAAGATGGTTGAGAGAATGTCAAGAGTGTGCAAAGCTGTCATCAAGGCAATGGATGTCTACTTTGAAGGATCTCAAATATAAATATATATTTTGATTTGTTTGTCACTTTTTTGGTTACTACATGATTCTTATTAAATACTTATTTTCCACCATAATTAGCAAATAAATTCATTAAAAATCCTACAATGTGATTTTCTGGAATTTTTTTTCTCAATTTGTCTGTCATAGTTGAAGTGTACCTATGATGAAAATTACAGGCCTCTCTCATCTTTTTAAGTGGGAGAACTTTCACAATTGGTGGCTGACTAAATACTTTTTTGCCCCACTGTATGTGGCAGGGTCTAAAGTCAATCACGGACGACAAAAAAAAAACAGCCCCGTCGCAGACCACGATGTCCTGCTCCGAGACAAAATAAACAACTTCTTTGCTCGCTTTGAGGACAATACAGGGCCACCGACACGGTCCGCTACCAAAATATGCGGGCTCTCCTTCACCGCAGCCAACGTGAGTAAAGCATTTAAACGTGTTAACCCTCGCTAGGCTGCCGGCCCAGACGACATCCCTAGCCGCGTCCTCAGAGCATGCGCAGACCAGCTGGCTGGTTTGTTTTCTGTACATATTCAATCAATCCTTATCCCAGTCTGCTGTTCCCACATGCTTCAAGAGGGCCACCATTGTTCCAGTTCCCAAGAAAGCTAAGGTAACTGAGCAAAATGACTATCGCCCTGTAGCACTCACCTCTGTCATCATGAAGTGTTTTGAGAGACTAGTCAAGGATCATATCACCTCCACCCTACCTGACACCCTAGACCCACTCCAATTTGCTTACCGCCCCAATAGGTCCACAGACGATGCAATCACAATGACACTGCACACTGCCCTAACACATCTGGACAAGAGGAATACCTATGCGGGGTGAACAGGCAGTGGCTCGGGTGGTTGTTGTCCTTGATGATCTTTTTGGCCTTCCTGTGACATCGAGTGGTGTAGGTGTCCTGGAGAGCAGGTAGTTTGCCCCTGGTGATGCGTTGTGCAGACCTCACTACCCTCTGGAGAGCCTTACGGTTGCGGGCGGTGCAGTTGCCATACCAGGTGGTGATACAGTCCGACAAGATGCTCTCAATTGTGCATCTGTAAAAGTTTGTGAGGGTTTTAGGAGCCAAGCCACATTTATTCAGCCTCCTGAGGTTGATGAGGTGCTATTGCGCCTTCTTCACCACGCTGTCTGTGTGGGTGGACCATTTCAGATCATCAGCGATGTGTACACCAAGGAACTTGAAGCTTTCCACCTTCTCCACTGAGGTCCCATCGATGTGTTTAGGGGTGTGCTCACTCTGCTGTTTCCTGAAGTCCACGATCAGCTCCTTTGTTTTGTTGACGTTGAGTGAGAGGTTATTTTCCTGCCACCACTCTCCCAGGGCCCTCACCTCCTCCCTTTAGGTTGTCTCGCCATTGTTGGTAATCAGGCCTACTACTGTAGTGTCGTCTGCAAACTAGATGACTGAGTTGGAGGCGTGCGTGGCCACGCAGTCATGGGTGAACAGGTAATACAGGAGGCAAGCACCCTTGTGGGGCCCCTGTGTTGAGGATCAGCAAAGTGGAGATGTTGTTTCTTACCTTCACCACCTGGGGGCGGCCCGTCAGGAAGTCCGGGACCCAGTTGCACATGGCGGGGTTCAGAACCAGGGCCCGAGCTTAAGGATGAGCTTGGAGGGTACTATGGTGTTGAATGCTGAGCTATAGTCAGTGAACAGCATTCTTACATAGGTATTCCTCTTGTACAGATGGGAATAGGGCAGTGGGCAGTGCAATGGCGATTACATCATCTGTGGATCTATTGGGGTCGTAAGCAAAATTAAGTGGGTCTAGGGTATCAAGTAAGGTAGAGGTGATAAGGTAGATCTAGCCTCAAAGCACTTCATGATGGCAGAAGTGAGTGCTACGGGGCGATAGTCATTTTCTTCAGTTATCTTTGCTTTCTTGGGTACAGGAACAATGGTGGACATCTTGAATCAAGTGGGGACAGCAGATGGAATAGGAAGAGATTGAATATGTCCGTAAACACTCCAGCCAGCTTGTCTGCGCATGCTCTGAGGACGCGGCTAGGGATGCCATCTGGGCCGGCAGCCTTGCAAGAGTTAACACACTTAAATGTCTTACTCACGTTGGCCATGGAGAAAGAGAGCCCACAGTCCTTGGTAGCGGTCTGCATCGGTGGCACTGTGTTATTCTCAAAGCGGACGAAAAAGGTGTTTAGCTTGTCCGGAAGCAAGACGTCGGTGTCCGAGACGTGGCTGGTTTTCCCTTTGTAGTCCGTTATTGTCTGTAGACCATGCCACATACGTCTCGTGTCTGAGCCGTTGACACTGTCTCTGTACTGACATTTTGCCTGTTTGAATGCCTTTACGGCGGGAATAACTGCACTGTTGGTATTCGGCCATAATCCCAGTCACCTTGCAATGGTTAAATGCGGTGGTTCACGCTTTCAATTTTGCTCGAATGCTGCCATCTAACCACGTTTTCTGGTTTGGGTAGGTTTTAATAGTCACAGTGGGTACAACATCTCCTATACACTTCCTGATGAACTCAGTCCCCGTATCTGTGTATTCGTCGATGTTATTCTCAGAGGCTACCCAGAACTTATACCAGTCTGCGTGATCAAACATTGAAGCATGGATTCTGATTGGTCAGACCAGTGTTGAATAGACCTTAGCATGGGTTCTTCCTGTTTGAGTTTCTGCTATAGGAAGGGAGGAGCAAAATGTAGCTGTGAACAGATTTGCCAATGGAATGGCGGGGGATGGCATTGTAGGCATTTCTAAAAGTTGAGTAGCAGTGGTCCCAAGTTTAACCAGTGAGAGTACTACAGTCAATGTGTTGGTAGAACTTCGGTAGCTTTTCTCATATTTGCTTTGTTAAAATCTCAAGCTAGAATAAATTCGCCCTCAGGATATGTGGTTTCCAGTTTGCATAAAGTCCAGTGTAGTTCTTTGAGGGCTGTCGTGGTATTGTCTTGAGGGGGAATATACACGGCTGTGACTATAACCCGAAGAGAATGCTCTTGGGAGGTAATACGGTCGGCATTTGATTGTGAGTTATTCTAGGTCGGGTGAACACAATTACTTGACTTTCTGTATGTTATCACAATCACACAATAAGTGGTTAATCATGAAACATACAACCCCACCTTTCTTCTTCCCAGAGAGTTCTTTATTCCTCTAAATAAGCAATATACAGTGCATTCAGAAATTATTCAGACCTCTTCATTTTTTCCACATTTGGTTACGTTACAGCCTTATTCTAAAATAGATCAAATAAACCAACATTCTCATCAATCTACACACAATACCCCATAATGACAAAGCGAAAACAGGATATCAGAATTTTTTGTACATTTATTAAAAATAAAAAACAGAAATACTCAGACTCAGTATTCAGACCCTTTGCTATGATACTGGAAATTGAGCTTGTCCATTGATCATCCTTGAGATGTTTCTACACTTTACTGGAGTCCACCTGTGGTAAATTAAATTGATTGGACATGATTTGGAAAGGCACACACCTGTCGAAATAAGGTTCCACAGTTGGCATTGCATGTCAGAGCAAAAAACAAGCCATGAAATTGAAGGAATTGTCCGTCGAGCTTCGAGACAGGATTATGTCGAGGCACAGATCTGACAAAGGGAACCAAAAGGTTGAATACAAATGGTTATGTTAGTTTGTAAGATAGCCTAAAGTGAAGGCTATTTACTGTATTACAACAGTCATATTAAATTGCATTAAGTTGAAAATGCAACCAAATATCAACATTTAAAGGAGATGTATCTAATGCTTCCATAGTTCCAAGTGAGCCTCTGGTTTAATCCTATTCTTTAACTTTTATATTTCATATGAAACTTTTGGGTTTCCATAAACTGGAAAAAACGCTGCTCATCTGCAAAAACCAAGCCATCAGGTCGAAGGAATTGTCTGTAGAGCTCCAAGACAGGATTTTTATAGAGGCACAGATCTGGAGAAGGGTACCACAACATTTCTGCACCATTGAAGGTCCCCAAGAAACGGTGGCCTCCATCATTCTTAAAGTGAGAAGTTTGGAATCACCAAGACTCTTCCTGGAGCTGGCAGCCCGGCTAAATGGACCAATTGGGGGAGAAGGGCCTTGGTCAGGGGGGTGACCAAGGACCCGATGGTCATTCTGACAGAGCTGCAGAGTTCTCTGTGGAGATGGGAGAACCATCCAGAAGGACAACAATCTTTGCAGAACTCCATCAAAGCAGGCCTTTATGGTAAAGTGGCTAGATGGAAGCCACTCCTCAGTAAAAGGCACATGACAGCCTGCTTGGAGTTTGCCAAAATGCACCTAAATGACTCTCAGACCATGTGCAACAAGATTCTCTGGTGTAATGAAATCAAGATTCACCTATGGAGGAAACCTGGCACCATCCCTACGGTGAAACATGGTGGTGGCAGCATCATGCTGTGGGGATGTTTGTCAGCGGCAGGAACTGGGAGACTAGTCAGTATCGAGGGAAAGATGAACAAAGCAAAGTACAGAGAGGTCCATGATGAAAACCTGCTTCAGAGCACTCAGGACCGCAGACTGGGGGCGAAGGATCACCTTCCAACAGAACAACGACCCTAAGCACACAGCCAAGACAACGCAGGAGTTGCTTCGGGACAAGTCTCTGAATGTCCTTGAGTGGCCCAGCCAAAGCCCAGACCTGAACCTGATCGAACATCTCTAGAGAGACCTGAAGATAGCTGTGCAGCGAAGCTCCAAAATCCAACCTGACAGAGCTTGAGAGGATCTGCAGAGAAGCATGTGATAAACTCCCCAAATACAGGTGTGCCAAGCTTGTAGCGTCATACCCAAGAAGACTCTAGGCTGTAATTGCTGCCAAAGGTGCATCAGAAAATAACTGAGGATAGGGTCTGAATACTTATGCAAATGTGACATTTCAGGTGTATATTTTTCATAAATGTGCACCCCAAAAATGTAAAACCCGTTTTTGCTTCATCATTATTGTCACGCCTGCTCCCATTCCCCCTCTCTGGCGCTCGAGGGCGCCAGGCTGCCCATCATTACAGAAACCTGCCACCATTAACGTGCATCAGCGCTCATTGGACTCACCTGGACTCCTTCATGTTTTGATTGCCTTCCCTATATATGTCTGTTCCTCTGTTTTATCCCTGTGACGGCATGACTGTCGTTTTGTTTTCCCCTGTCCAGACGCTGTCCGTGTTCTGTTTCATGTCCGTTGTTCCATTAAAATGTCCACTCCCTGTACTTGCTTCTCATCTCCCACCGCCTGTCCTCACAATTATGAGGTATTGTGTGTAGAATGATAAAGAAATTAAATAATTTAATCAATATTAGAATAAGGCTTTAATATAACAAAGAGGCGACTCCGGGATGCTGGCCTTCTAGGCAGAGTTCCTCTGTCCAGTGTCTGTGTTCTTTTGCCCATCTTAATCTTTTATTTTTATTGGCCAGTCTGAGATATGGCTTTTTCTTTGCAACTCTGTCTAGAAGGCCAGCATCCCAGAGTCGCCTCTTCACTGTTGACATTGAGTCTGGTGATTTTCAAGTATTAATTAATGAAGCTGCCAGTTGAGGACTTGTGAGGCATCTGTTTCTCAAACTCGACACTCTAATGTACTTGTCCTCTTGCTCAGTTGTGCACCGGGGCCTCCCACTCCTCTTTCTATTCTGGTTAGAGCCAGTTTGCGCTGTGCTGTGAAGGGAGTAGTACACAGCGTTGTACGAGATCTTCAGTTTCTTGGCAATTTCTTGCATGGAATAGCCTTCATTTCTCAGAACAAGAATAGACTGACGAGTTTCAGAAGAACTTTCTTTGTTTCTGGCCATTTTGAGCCTGTAATCGAACCAACAAATGCTGATGCTCCAGATACTCAACGAGTCTAAAGAAGACCAGTTTTATTACTTCTGTAATCAGCAAAACAGTTTTCAGCTGCGCTAACATAATTGCAAAAGGGTTTTCTAATGATCAATTAGCCTTTTAAAATTATAAACTTGGATTAGCTAACACAACGTGCCATTGGAACACAGGAGTGATGGTTGCTGATAATGGGCCTCTGTACGCCTATGTAGATATTCCATAAAAAATCTGCCGTTTAAATATTTACACGTTAAGTTTGCTGAAAATAAATGCAGTTGACAGTGAGAGAATGTTTCTGAGTTTAGATATGCACGCCTATTCTGATGGCAAATTCTCTCTCTCCCTCATCCTTTCCATCACTTCAGATTGACCCTCTGGTCTATGATTAGTAGATGTGGGTGAGTGGACATACAGATATGGGATTAGCCTAGCAGCAGCAGCTCTTCTCAACTATTGGCAAGGATTTATTTGACATCTAATCACCATGAGATATGCTTTGTTCTGCATTCAACACTTTATTGCAGGAGAAGTGAACACCTATCAGATCCCCTTGCTGTCCTTCACCTCTCGGTGCAGTCTGCTAACCATCGCTGAGGCCAGGAAGAAGTCTGCCAGCCAAAGTAGGAGCCATGTTCATCGCCATGCAACACTCTACTGACTCAGGGATGCAAACTGGTGAGGGCCCAAAAAAAGGTGACACTTTTTTTTGCAGTTAAACATGCAAAAAAATTCTCTGCTAGGGGGAAATGCAGGTTTTCGCTAATTAACCAACAAAGAATATGATCTACTTGATCAGTCGCCGTGTGTAAAATAAAACGTGGTTATTGTGAATCTAACTCACAGCTAAAAAAATGTAAGGAAAGCAATCCAATGTTATTTGTTACCTCGACTTTATTGCAAATGACACTCAAGTCTTGAGAAAAAAACAATACACTGATATTGCAGTTACATGACAGCCTTTATAATAGAACACTTGTGACCACACACATCTAAAAAATGCACTTGGGGGAAAAAACATCTTAAAGTAGAAATAGAATGAAACAAACAGGTGTTCTATTTTTACTCAAATATAGTGGCCACTATAGTAGACATCGATCAAGTGCACAAGGCTACATGTGTGCAAAAATAACGTTCACTGAGTTAAAGTTTTTATAATCCCCCCACTCACACAAAAGTGTTACTGTCAAGTTCAACACAACAAAAGCAATATCGTTGGGCTACACTGCATGTTATTACATTGTACACTTTCTGCCTGTGGACATCTGTTCTACAATGTGCCAGCAGAGCATGATAATTGATCTCTTTCAGGCAGAGAGTACACCTGGCATACCCCTTTTTATCCACTGTACTGAAGTTCAGCAAGTTGCTGCAAGTTGCTGAATCCACTGGCAAATATTGATGTACTCAAAGGGCCAATAGATTGATACATCAGTCCCAAACCGTACCTTGGTTACCTTTTTGCGCCTGAGGATGAACACAATGTCCGAAAGCGGTGTGTAGCCTTCACCATCTCCCTCACTAATGAGTTGAGAGTGAGACTGCCGGACAACATCGAAGTATTGCAGTACATGTCAGTTTTCAATGTGGAGGAAACTCTAAAGCACAATAAGAGCCATGGAGAAATAGAAAAAATAGCCAAGCTCCTTGGCTACTCCCCTGCAGAGATAGACAAGATTGTCCAGCAATGGCGTGCCATCCATCTTACTAAATGGAATGAGCCAAAAAACACACTGGGCTTCTGGAGTGAGATTGGGAAGTTCAGGGATGCAGCTGATATCAACCCGTTTCAAGAACTTGCCATGGCTGCTGTGTCTGTGTTGTCCTTGCCACACTCGAATGCTGAAGTCAAGAGAGTGTTCAGCCAGATGACTGTGGTAAAAATCTAACTTAGAAATCGGATGTCCTTGCAGACCCTTAACTCCATCCTGTACATTCGATATGGATTGAAGCTGTCTGGTGAGGCTTGCTATGAGCACCAGCTGCCTGATAATGTTTTGGCACATCAGCTGCTTACTCATTTAAGTCAGCTCCCTCAGTTGCTGAACCTGCCGTAGAGAGCCTTTACCAAAATGACAATGACCCACTCTTTCTGTGAGCCAGCACAGCCTGTGTGTGTGTGGAGGGGGGTCTGGATAAAAAAAAACGATTAACCTGAATTAGGGCCAGACTAGTTACCATAATTTTCTCACATTGCCATTGACAGTCTCTTTTTGTCCCATTTAGATTGCTAATGTAGACAAAAAAAAAAATGTTAATGTATTACTGTGACTTGTAGGGTTAGGGTAAACCAAATTAAGAAAACTAAACAAAAAAAACAAAAAAATTAAATAAAACAATTTAAAAACTAAGTAACTCCGCCAGAGTGTCTCTTTTGGGTCACTTTCTCTGGTCCCAAGCCCAGATAAAGGAGGAGGATTGGAATTGTGACATAAAAAAAAAAAAAAAATCGTCAGAAGAAAGTTCATTTGTAGTTGTAAACATATTTAGGGTGTTTTTTACTCACTTTTTGTTTCTCCCACGACATTATTCCTCTCTCCTACAGCATCCATTAACAATTACATTCACATGGCCAATTATGCAAATTAGGTGATGACGTCATTTAGCGACTTCAAGGACAGCCTATAGCTACTTTCCTTACTGAGGAGTTGGCAACACTGCATCCAGTTCAAGCCAGGCCCAGCACCAGCTACAATTGATCCCTGAATCCACTTGTTTAACAAACAATGCTTCATTTTCACCTAATTCGCTCATTCTGAAAATTAACCACATACTGTAGAGGGAAAACATTAGTTCACAGATAGTTAGCTAGTTAACATTTCACAGATTGCCAGGGTCCAGTAAGCAACTAAAGTGTTATAACTTGAGGAACGGCAAGGAGTCGTATAGCAGTTAATACTATGGCGAATTGGTTAGGTTACTAACGTTAGTTCATCTGATATTGTAACGTTAGCTAGCTAGCTGTCTGAATTCATTAGCCAGCTAATTTTCAAACAATAAACTCAATTATTTGATCAGCTAAGTTGGCTAATGTTACTCAACATTTCTCTGACTAGCTAACGAAGAATTTGATCCAGCTACCACTACTATAGCAAGATACTTAACAATGCTAACAATACTTGTTCCACCACACTTTCTCCCTTACCTCAAACTTTCCAAATGCGAGTTGTTTTTCAGTTACAGCTCATGAAGTACGCAAGCTCATGAAGTTCATCAACTTTTCACCCGTCTCCGTGGTAAGGCTTCTCATCTACCTCTTCGTTATTGTTCAGGGTCTCGCTGCCGTAACTGGCAAACTGCCTTTGCACCATACTCCTGTCTTTCCAGAGCGCGCACTGATTCTGTAGCTAGCAAATTGGTTGTCTCTTCTCTCTTCAGTCACGTGCTGCATTCTGTTATGTGAATGATTGGCTGAGCCTTGGATACAGCCAGTATTGCTCCAAACGCGCATCACTCATTCGCTTACAGCCAGTAGTGATCCAAACCTTTCTCATCGGATCTCCACGATTCACGTAGGTCACCTATTTTGGATTCAAAATGGGAATTTTGCCGAAGGGTAACTAGTTTGCATTCCTGCTGACTGAGGTAGACTATGCTTTGAGTAGCAACTGACTGACAGACACACTCACATTTGACTTGACCTATATTGACAGCACTCAACTCACAGGTACCCCCCTCTCCTTTCCCATTTATCTCCCTTTCTACACCCTAGATACTATGTGGTCTCCCATCTCCCTCATAGTGGCCTCAGCTGGACCCCACCACATAACCTCTTGGTCTAGCCAGGTGAATCGAGAGAGCGAGAGATCCCTCTCCCCATTTTCTCCCCAAGTAGACCAGTTTTTCCTTTCCACTATCAACATGAACAGGTTGTGTGAGGTATAATGTAAATAACGTTGATATCATTAGTTCATCGATTTGTCATGCCCAATCTGAACATCTAAACCATCACAAGTTAATGATATAACCTTACTGTACCCTTGGGGACCTTTGATGGAGAAATTGTCCTAAAGTTTAACTTCTTATGGATGGGGGCAGTATTGAGTAGCTTGGATGAATAAGGTGCCCAGAGTAAATGGCCTGCTACTCAGTCCCAGTTGCTAATATATGCATATTATTATTATATTTTGATAGAAAACACTCTGAAGTTTTTAAAACTGTTTGAATGATGTCTGTGAGTATAACATAACTCAAATGGCAGGCAAAGAACTTCGAAAAAATCCAACCAGGAAGTGGGAAATCTGAGGTTGGTTGTTTTTCCAACTCATTCCCTATTGAAGATACAGTGGGATATGGGTCATGTTGCACTTCCTACGGCTTCCACTAGATGTCAACAGTCTTTAGAACCTTGTCTGATGCTTCTACTGTGAAGTGGGGCCGAATGAGAGGGGAATGAGTCAGAGGTCTGGCAGAATACTTTGAGCTCGTGACGCTCGTTCACGTGAGAGCGAGCTCTGTTCCATTTGCTTTTCTGAAGACAAAGGAATTCTCCGGTTGGAAAATTATTGAAGATTTATGTTAAAAGCATCCTAAAGATGGATTCTATACATCATTTGACATGTTTCTACGGACTGTGTCGTGGATAATCGTCTCAGAAATATAACACTTGTATAAGAACTTGTAAAATCAATAAAGACTTTTAATACAATGTATCACAAGGGGGTGATCCGCGGATCACACACCTTCCCAGAGCACTGGCTCTCTCTTTATACAAATACACACACGAGATCATTACATACATTAATTAAATTACTTCTCTTAGGTCATCTGCCACCATTATCCTTCATTTCAGGCTTCCTGCTTGTCTACGCCCAATAACGCCTGTATCCGCTCTTGATTAGATTATAATGGAGGCAGGACCCTCTTGTCTCCTAAAATTAATATATGTCTATCTTACCCTAAGCACTTATGGCCTTTCCTCTCTATTTTATCTTCATAATGGTGTCCTGCTCTTTCCATACATGCACTTTAAAGCACGTATGACTTTGGCCATCTGCTAATCTTTGGTTTCCTGTATTTACCAGAATGGCAAATGCACTCATGTCTGCCTTTTCCTCCTATTTTCTAATGTACACCTGTCTATTGTTTAATAGTGTGATATCTGCCTCAGTATGTAACAATAACTCCTACATAATCCCTCCTCTTGAGGGTAATTAGCCTCAAAAACTACACTAAAATGACATACAGAGAGTAGATCACTACCAACAACTGACTAAAACATTATCAAAATAAAACTTACAAATCACCTGGACCAAACATCTCCAACAAGAGGAATAAAAGATCCAATTTGAAACATAATACACTTACAAAACCCAACTAGACCAAACATCTCCAATTAATAACATAAAATAGGAGTGAAAGATCTAGTTAGTAAAAATAAAAAACACTTATAATCAACCATTATACTTTAACATGATCCTCCCTTGCAGACACCTCTCTAACAAAGTAATATCAATGATACCAACCTTTGTTATATGATTAAAGACATGGTCCGTAGACACTTGTAACCGGAATACCCTCTGTTACCTAACATGTTTTTAAAATGATCCTATTTTTAGAAGGCAAAACTAACTTTAATTAAAAGAAAATATATATGTTCATCGATATATATCTAAAAATTCAAAGAAACATACAAAGAACACAAAGCATTAGGCAAAATAGATATGCTAAAACCCCATTATCTAGGAGCACAGTCCTCATCCTTACAAATAAGACGCAATAAGACGAAAAAAGGTTCTGGGTGATGATAATGACCATCCTCATGAATTTTTGTACACCACTTGCAATTGTGACGCAAATGACACTTTTTGTGGACATGTATGAGTAAACATTCATCTGAACTGGGTAATTGAACATATACAGGGAAACCGTGACACGCATGACCACCCCCCCCAATCACTTCATAGAGACAGTTAGGGTTACCAAAAGGGCAGTCAAGAGGTCCTCCAACCGCATTGCAAGGCTTTCCATACTTATTGGTATAATTGCCTGGGCTTCCCGGTACAGGATCAATCACCACAGGAGGGTCATCTCTCCTTACAGACATCTGTTTAACTGTTGTCTGAACCACAAATGACTCTACCAAGGGTAAAACACAACAAAATACAATACCCAAATCCAACAACCCTCCTCTCAACATGATGGCCATCCTAGCAAACATGGCTCCCCACTTTCCTAATGCTAGGTCCAACCAATCCCATACATGAGAGTCTAAACCAGCATTAGCCTTTACTTCTGCTCATAATCCTTTGAGTTTGGCCATAGCAATATTGGGAATAAAGGTGCAACAGTCATCCCCAAACATGACACAAACTCCACCCTTCTCCGCTAAGAGCCAATTGAGAGCCTGTCTATTTTGCCATGTCATTTTACTGGTAGCCTGTACCTGTTCCTCCAACGCCGTTAGAGCCGGGTCAGTATAGTTAATGAATCCACTCTAAGTTCTTATTTGGTGTTATCCACAATAATATAGATTCAAATCCTGATTTAACCTCATCTCTGGCCTTGAAATCCCCGAGGTACACCTCTAGGCTGTCCAATTGCATCAAGGTATACCTCAGGATCCTTCTCATAAGCCCTTTAAACTCTAGGTTTAACATAGTCATCATGGGGTGATTTAATAATAGTAACCTATTTAATTGCTCTAACTAAGGCACAAAGACCAATCCATCCATCAGGCAATACATTCAACAGTTTGTTCTTTCCACACATCCAGAAACTATCAGCAATACCTCTGTCTTGATTTGTCAACATAGTAAGAGATGTAATAGTAAGAGTATATGTTCCTAAGGAGGGAATGATATAACATTGATTAAAATTGATTTGAGAATGTTTTAAGTATGTATCAAACAATGGCTGTTATGGGTTAGAAAAACTGTGACTACATTGGGGATATGAGGGGGCTCATAAATGAAGGTAATGGTAGTGAAGGGGTGTTATTTCTAGAAACTATGTATAAAAATAGAGATAATTCACAGAAAAGGAAAGACAGCTGGCTGTGTAAAATATAGGGACAATTCTAAAGTAAATAGAACAATTCACATACCTAAATTATGGTAAAAGTAATAAGTGGTGGCATTTTGAACACTAGAGCAAAAGTTTAAGAAACGTATGACTTAGTTTTGTTAGGATTGGATATTCTTCCAACTGGAAGACACTTGACTGATTACATGTTATTTTACAGCAGTTGCTGTAGGGACCATCATTTGACTATCATTATGAATATTTCTGTGGCAGGAGGCCAGGTATTTGAGGCAGAATGTTTACATAGGGCTGTTATTTAAAAATTAAGAATTAGTGATCTTGCTATAAGAAGAAAGTCTGTTGTCAAGAAATAACCCATCTGTTAGTGTGTATGTCCTCAGGAAAAAACAGCCAGAAATGGAAGGGCTTGGGCTGAATTCTGGAGACTGAGTGTACATCAAGATACACCAGGCTGGGGGTATACTTCTTACAACACTGCAGTGGTAAAGATCTTCATGTCTCTCTTTGGTGGGTGCATAAGTCTCACGAGAAGTGAGGTCCAGCTGAATAATGGGTGAGCTTGAAAACACCATGACAGAGGACGTGGAACCAGAGAGAGAGAGAGAGAGAGAGAGAAAGACTAGATTCCACTATAGACATACTGGGTTGAGTTTGGGGGCTACTTGTTTTATTTTTTAATGCATCATGTGAAAAAGAATAGATGATAGGATATTGTACTCTAAAAAAAAAAAAAACCATTAACCTGTTGAGGACAGAGGGCGCTGTTTTCACTTTGGGGGAAAATCGTGCCCAATTTAATCGGCCTCGTACTCAATTCTTGCTCGTACAATATGCATATTATTATTACTATTGGATAGAAAACACTCTCTAGTTTCTAAAACCGTTTGAATTATATCTGTGAGTAAAACAGAACTCCTTTTGCAGCAAACTTCCTGACAGGAAGTGGAAGATCTGAATTCGATGCACTAATCTAGGGGCTGCCTATTAAAGTCCTTGATATTTATTAGTTTAGATGCACTTCATACGTCTTCCACTAGATGTCGACAAGCAGTGAGAGAAGAAATTGAGTGTGTAACTTGATCTGGGCTCGAATAATAGCTCTTGGCATGACGTGTCACCAGTTTCCTGTTTTCTGGAGAGCGCGAGAAGGGACCTGGATTTGCCTTCTGATAAGCTGTCGTTATGGACGACTAATATCTCCGGCTTTGATTTTATTTGATACATGTGACAATATCATCGTAAAGTATGTTTTTTCAATATAGTTTAATCAGATTATTGAAATTTTTTCGGGAGTTTTGCCGTGTTCCGTTCTCTGAGTTTGTTGACGATGGAGAGATTCGCGCCACTTGGCAAGTGTGCTTGCTAAATCGAGAGGGAAAAAGGCCGTTCTAAAACCAAACAACGATTGTTCCCGACAAAGGACCCCTTGTACAACATTCTGATGAAAGATCATCAAAAGTAGGACCCATTTTATGATGTTATTTCATATATCTGTCGTACATGTGAACTAGTCGTTTGCGGCCAGGTTTTGGGTACTCTCTCGCCATAACGTAAACTGCATATCGTAATGAAGTTATTTTTAGAATTCTAACACAGCGATTGCATTAAGAACTAGTGTATCTATCATTTCCTATACAACATGTATTTTTTAGTTATGTTTATGAATAGTTATTTGGTCAGAATATGTGTGTCAGAAAAAGTGTCAGAAAAATATCCAGACGTTGTGGGAAAAAGATGCTACGTTAGCACAATGTATAACCACTGATTTCAGCTCTAAATATGCACATTTTCGAACAAAACATAAGTGTATGTATAACCTGATGTTATAGGACTGTCATCTGATGAAGCTTATCAAGGTTAGTCAAAAATTATATATCTTGCTGGTTTATTCGCTATCGCTAACGTGCCTATTGCTATCGCTAACGTGCCTTGATGAATGAATGCGGTAGTGTGGTAGGCTATTGTAGTAAGCTAATATAATGCTATATTGTGTTTTCGCTGTAAAACACTTAAAAAAATTGGAAATATTGGCTGGATTCACAAGATGTTTGTCTTTAATTTGCTGTACACCATCGATTTTTCAGAAATGTTTTATGATGAATATTTAGGTATTTGACGTTGGTGTCTGTAATTATTCTGGCTGCTTTCGGTGCAATTTCTGATTGTAGCTGCAATGTAAACTATGATTTATACCTGAAATATGCACATTTTTCGAACAAAACAGATTTATTGAATAACATGTTATAAGACTGTCATCTGATGAAGTTGTTTGTTGGTTAGTTTGGTTGGTTCTTGGTTAGTTAGGTTGGCTTTGTGCATGCTACCTGTGCTGTGAAAAATGTTAGTGCTTTTTTGTATTTGGTGGTGAGCTAACATAAATATACGTGCTGTTTTCGCTGTAAAACATTTAAAAAATCGGACATGTTGGCTGGATTCACAAGATGTGTACCTTTCATTTGCTGTATTGGACTTGTTAATGTGTGAAAGTTAAATATTTCTAAAAAATATATTTTGAATTTCGCGCCCTGCACTTGAAGTGGCTGTTGTCATATTGTGCCCAGCTTCGGGCTTGCAGCCCAAAGAAGTAGTCATTAATATGGTCAAATCCGGAAACTATCATTTCGAAAACAAAACCTTTATTCTTTCAGTGAAATACGGAACCGTTCCGTATTTTATCTAACGAGTGGCATCCATAAGTCTAAATATTGCTGTTACATTGCACAACCTTCAATGTTATGTCATAATTATGTAAAATTCTGGCAAATTAATTACGGTGTTTGTTAGGAAGAAATAGTCTTCACAGTTCGCAACGAGCCAGGCGGCCCAAACTGCTGCATATACCCTGACTCTGCTTGCACAGAACGCAAGAGAAGTGACACAATTTTCCTAGTTAAAAGAAATTCATGTTAGCAGGCAATATTAACTAAATATATACTTGAGTATTGATTTTAAGAAAGGCATTTAATGTTTATGGTTAGGTACACACTGGTGCAACGACAGTCCTTTTTTCGCGAATGCGCTTGTTAAATCACCCGTTTGGTGAAGTAGGCTGTGATTCAATGATAAATTAACAGGCACGGCATTGATTATATGCAACGCAGGACAAGCTAGATAAACTAGTAATATCATCAACCGTGATTAGTAGTGATTAGTGATTATGTTAAAATGTATTGTTTTTTATAAGATAAGATTAATGCTAGATAGCACCTTACCTTGGCTCCTTGCTGCACTCGTGGAGTGCAATTTAAATCGGCCATTCCGATTAATTGGTTGACCTCTAATGTAAACTTTTGACCCACTGGGAATGTGATGAAAGAAATAAAAGCTGAAATGGTGATCCTAACTGACCTAAGACAGGGCATTTTTACTCTGATTAAATGTCAGGAATTGTGAAAAACTGAGTTTAAATGTATTTGGCTAAGGTAAACTAAAGACTTCAACTGTATGTGAGAATTCTATTCATTGCGTACAGCTCAGCGTTCAACACCATAGTGCCCTCAAAGTCCATCAATAAGCTAAGGACCCTGGGACTAAACACCTCCCTCTGCAACTGGGTCCTGGTCTTCCTGACGGGCCAGCTCCCAGGTGGTAAGGGTAGGTAACAACACATCCGCCACGCTGATCCTCAACACAGGGGCCCCTCAGGGGTGCGTGCTCAGTCCCCTCCTGTACTCCCTGTTTACTTAGGCACGACTCCAACACCATTAAGTCTGTCGATGACACAAGTGGTAGGCCTGATCACCGACAACGACGAGAAAGCCTATAGGGAGGTCACAGACCTGGCGGTGTGGTGCCAGGACAACAACCTCTCCCTTAACGTGATCAAGACAAAAGGAGATGATTGTGGACTACAGGAAAAGGAGGATCAAGCACGCCCCCATTCTCATTAACTTGGTTTTAGTGGAGCAGGTTGAGAGCTTCAAGTTCCTTGGTGTCCACATCACCAACAAACTAACATGGTCCAAGCACACCAAGATAGTCGTTAAGAGGGGACGACAAAACCTCAGGAGTCTGAACATATTTGGCAATGGTCCTCAGATCCTCAAAAGTTTCTACAGCTGCACCATCGAGAACATCTTGACTGGTTGCATCACTGCTGGTATGGCAACCGCTCGGCCTCTGACCGCAAGGCACTACAGAGGGTAGTGCTTACGGCCCAGTACATCACTATGGCCAAGCTTCCAGGACCTATATACCAGGCAATGTCAGAGGAAACCCCTAAAAATGTGTCTAAGACTCCAGCCACCCAAGTCATAGACTGTTCTCTCTGCTACCGCACGGCAAGCAGTACCACAACCAAGTCTAGGTCCGAGACAGCTTCTACCCCCAAGCCATAAGACTCTTGAACATGTAATACAATGGCTACCCAGAATATTTGCATTCCCCCCCCACCCCTCCTTTTACACCGCTGCTACTCTGTTATTATCTATGCATAGTCACGTTAATAACTCTACCTACATGTACATATTACCTCAATTACCTCAGCTAACCAGTGCCCCCACACATTGACTCTGTACCAGTTCCCCCTGTATATAGTCTCGCTATTATTACTTTACTGCTGCTCTGGAACTACTTGTTTCTTGTATTTCTTATTCATGTTTTTTAAACTGCATTGTTGGTCAGGGGCTTATAAGTAAGCATTTCACTGTAAGGTCTACACCTGTTGTATTCGCTGCATGATGTGACTAATAAAATGTGATTTGATTAGAAGACAAAAATGTATGTTAGCAATTGAATGACATCTATTGCAGGATAAATCAATGTTAAAGTTTACAGTACATAGCTGGCCATATATAGATGTTACATTTTACTTTATGTAGGCATCTTCAAACCCATCACTTTTTACTACATATAATAATACGATTAAATTATATTTACATTAAAATCCAAATTCCAGTCATTCCAATACATTTTATACCCCTTGAGCTTCAAGAATTGGACTTGGAAATATAGAAGTATAGATTAGCCAAATTGTTTTACCTGAGCATGACCCAAAAACTAAGGACTTATTAGCCAGCCATACTCTGGTCTTTATTATTTTGTTGTCATGGAGGACTGATTGGGCTCATTGATTCGAATAAATTATGTGCTCATGGAATAGCATGCTTGAGCACTACCGAAGAGAAAAAAAGCCCCACTTGTTTTCCATCGGCTTGTGCATCTGTTGCAAGAGCACATTTTTCACTAGCTGTCCACTGGTTTCAAAAACAATGATTGATAGGCAGCTTAAAGTTCTTGAATTCAACATTAATTGGGTTCAAATACACTTATTTGTGAACAACCATCCACAACCCGTAATGCGCACATAGATAAATGAGAGAGCAGCAGTGTGATTCACATCAATGCGCTATGTAGATATCAATAATAAGTGATATCCGTATCGTCGTAGACTAAACCACTGCTGTCTGTTACCCTTAACTCCAAGCGTTTATTCAAGTTGGATAATCTGTGGATGCCGACAGCAGTCGCACCATTGGAAGACATAGCTTGGACTGTAGCCTACAAAAGCCTATTCCTGCTCTTTTCCCGTGATCCATCAAACACATTTGGTGTGTCATCAGTGGTCTCTGACTTGTCGTCAGACTCGCTCAGGCAGAACAAACGTAAACTTGTGCCTTTTTTCAATGCTAATTTGAATGTCATTGAGAAAACAGAGAAGTGTCAGATTTTTTTTTGCAAATATCCTTTTTGAATTTAAAAGTAATGATCTAGTTTTTTTTAAACTATCTGTAATCTGATTACAATATTTTTGCCGGTAACGTAACGGATTACAGTTACAGTTTTTTTGTAATCCATTACTCCCCAACCCTGCCTACAACCTACTACAGTGAGATGCAGCATTGCACAGCTCTCTTGCCAAATAACTAGGCCCAGTTCAAATATGGAAAATCATGCAGCTCACGAGTTCAGCAACACGTTGCGATATGGCACAATACACTTCTGTGGATCAAACTCAACACACCCACCTAATCAATTAAGCTATTCTGGCCTACCATATAAACATTTCCAATACATTCCATTTGCAACCACAAAAAGCAATAGGCTTCCAAGAAAACATGAAATAGAATGGAGGTTATCTATTTCTACGATGAAACAAACCAATACGTAGATATACCCAGGGCCGTAATTTGGGTTAATAATTATATTGAATTCTGCTTGAATCACGCTATACCTCACTAAATATAAAAGTTCAAAATGCAGAGACCATTGAGTGCTTTTGACCAAGAAGTGACAGCACCATGGGCAGCGTCCTACATCCTAAGCAAGGCCATTTTGTCAATAAATATATTGGCTGGCTAAAGATGTCATTTTGCATTCCATTCCCTAGGTTTTTGCTGAAAATGACACCACTGGCTATACCACCAAGATGTTGATCAAAACTAACCAGCTAGATTTTTGTCTTACCTTTTCATAAGAGTTGCAGCCTCCTTGATGCTCTGTTAAACTTCCTGACTAATCGGTCATTCCATTCTCCCCGAAATCTTCTTGTAAAATCCCAGTGAAATGTCAGTTGGATTAGATGAGCTTTACTCGGGTGTAGCATGCTTCGTCTGTGGTGACGAAGTGGAAAATGAGTTCTTGCCATCATGAACAAGTGTTGACACCTCAGTTCCCATAGCACCTCAAACTTGTTTTTCTTTCCACAGTGCAGTGCATTTCAAATGCTCCTTGTTTGATGCGTGCCTAGCGATTCCTTTGGTTTATCAATAGCATGCTTCCAGTTAGAATACCCGCCTTGGGTGAAGGCCTTGTCTGCGTTAGCATTGGACCTAACACAACATTTTAGACATGGGAACCAAAATGCCACATCTGCAGTAACCGACTATTTCAGCTAACTCTTCGTATGAACCAGTTGCTATTAAATTAACGTCTTTGGACAGATTCTAGGCTAACTTGGGCTGGCTCCTCTGTTCCAAGATTGTCAAGAACAGTCGGTGGTGGAGGGGGCTGTGGAGCCATTATCCTGGCAGTGCTTGTTGAAGGGGGTGTAGGCTGGAGCTCGGCAGCATCATCGCTGCTGGGTTTGACGGCGGCATCTATGGTTTTAATTTCTGATATCTGCCACGATGGATTAGCTGGTTAGCGTTAAATAGGCTAATAACACTAACGCCTTTCACAGCTACCTAAGATGCTAACTAAACTCTGTAGTGGTGGGGCTTGAAGCAGAGCTGAGCAGCTTCAACTGAAGTAAAATTGACCCCGTCCTAATACAGTATTACAGGTGGAGGCTTATAACGTCAATCACGTAACCAACCACAGATGAGCAGTGTTTTTTCCAGTTTATGGAAACCCAAAAGATTCATACCAAAAATAAAAGTTAAAGAATAGGATTAAACCAGAGGCTCAAATTGAACTATGTAAGCATTAGATACATCTCCTTTAAATGTTGATATTTGGTTGCATTTTCAACCTAATACAATTTAATATGACTGTTGTAATACAGTAAATAGCCTTCAATTTATGCTATCTTACAAACTAACATAACCATTTGTATTCAGCCTTTTGGTTCCCTCTGTCAGATCTGTGCCTCGACATAATCCTGTCTCGAAGCTCGACGGACAATTCCTTCAATTTCATGGCTTGGTTTTTGCTCTGACATGCAATGCCAACTGTGGGACCTTATATAGACAGGTGTGTGCCTTTCCAAATCATGTCCAATCAATTTAATTTGCCACAGGTGGACTCCAATCAAGTTGTACAAACATTTCAAAGATGATCAATGGAAACAGGATGCACCTGAGCTCAATTTTGAGTCTCATAGCAAAGGGCCTGAAAACGTATGTAAATGTGATATTAAAAAAAAAAAAAATCTGAAAACCTGTTTTCGCTTTGTCATTATGGGGTATTGTGTTAAGATTGATGAGGGGGATTTTTTAAAATCAATTTTAAAATAAGGCTGTAAAGTAATAAAATGTGGAAAAAGTCAAGGGGTCTGAATACTTTCCGAATGCACTGTACTCATAGAATGAGTGCATGTTCAAGATAGCATGCACATGTTGCAGGTCTGTGGAGATCTTCACAATAGCTGTGCAGAATCTCAAACCGCATTAATCACTTGCACTATGTACTTTTAATGTAATCTCAACTACAATCCAGGTCATTTGGTTGTGCTATTAGATTATGCACAATGATAACAAGGTAAATTGTTGTATAAATTCAAAATATCTGACATTGTAATCCCATTTCAACTTTTTTTATTTTATTTATTTTATTTCACCTTTATTTAACCAGGTAGTTCAAGTTGTCATTTACAACTGCGACCTGGCCAAGTTAAAGCAAAGCAGTGCGACAGAAACAACAACACAGAGTTACACATAAACAAACATACAGTCATTAACACAGAAAAATGTACAGTGTGTGTGTAACCGATGTGAAATGGCTAGCTAGTTAGCGGTGGTGCGAGCTAATAGTGTTTCAATCAGTGACGTCACTCGCTCTGAGACCTGAAGTAGTTGTTCCCCTTGCTCTGCAAGGGCCGCGGCTTTTGTGGCGCGATGGGTAACAATGCTACGTGGGTGACTGTTGTTGATGTGTGCAGAGGGTCCTTGGTTCGAGCGAGGAGGGGACGAAAGTTAAAATGTTACATTGATGCTGTTGACCCAGATCACTGGTTGCTGCGGAAAAGGGGGGGGGGGGGGGTGAGTGTAACCGATGTGAAATAGCTAGCTAGTTAGCGGTGGTGCGCGCTAATTGTGTTTCAATCGGTGACGTCACTCACTCTGAGACCTGAAGTAGTTGTTCCTGAAGTAGTTGTTCCGTTCCAAGGGCCGTGGCTTTTGTGGCGCGATGGGTAACGATGCTTCGAGGGTGGCTGCAGTTGCTGTGTGCAGAGTGTCCCTGTTTCGAGCCAAGGTAGGGGTGAGGAGAGGGACGGAAGTTAAACTGTTACATGTGCAAATGTAGAAGAGTAGGGAGGTAAGGCAATAAATAGGCCATGGAGGCGAAATAATTACAATTTAGCATTAACACTGGAGTAGTATATGTGCAGATGATGATGTGCAAGTAGAGATACTGGGGTACAAAAGAGCAAGAGGATAAGTAACAATATGGGGATGAGGTAGTTGGGTGTGCTATTTACAGATTGGCTATGTACAGGTACAGTGATCGGTAAGCTGCTCTGACAGCTGATGCTTAAAGTTAGAGAGGGAGATATAAGACTCAAACTTCAGTGATTTTTACAATTCGTTCCAGTCATTGGCAGCAGATAACTGGAAGGAAAGGCGGCCAAAGGAAGTATTGGCTTTGCGGGTGACCAGTGAAATATACCTAGGGAGTGTTTGACAGTGATGAGAGGTGGTCGTTTGACCGCGGACCCATTACGCACGCAGGCAATGATCACTGAGATCCTGTTTGAAGACAGCAGAGGTGTATTTAGAGGGCAAGTTGGTCAAGATGATATCTAAGAGGGTGCCCATGGTTACGGATTTAGGGTTGTACCTGGTAGGTTCCTTGATCATTTGTGTGAGATTGAGGGCATCTAGCTTAGATTGTAGGATGGCCGGGGTGTTAATTAAGCATGTCCCAGTTTAGGTCACCTAACAGTACGAACCCAGAAGATAGATGGGGGGCAATCAATTCACATATGGTGTCCAGGGCATAGCTGGGTGCTGAGGGGGGTCTATAACAAGTGGCAACGGTGAGAGACTTGTTTCTGGGAAGGTGAATTTTTAAAAGTAGAAGCTCAAATTTTTGGGCACAGACCTGGATAGTATGACAAACTCTGCAGGCTATCTCTGCAGTAGATTGCAACTCCACCCCCTTCGGCAGTTCTATCTTGTCGGAAAATGTTCTAGTTAGGGATGGAAATTTCAGTATTTTTGGTGGCCTTCCCAAGCCAGGATTCAGACACAGCTAGGACATCCGTGTTGGCAGAGTGTGCTAAAGCAGTGAATAAAACAACTTAGGGAGGAGGCTTCTAATGTTAACTTGCATGAAACCAAGGCTTTTACGGTTCGAGAAGTCAACAAATGAGAGCTCATGGGGAATGGGAGTGGAGGTAGGGGCTGCAGGGTTAACCTCTACATCACCAGAGGAACAGGAGGAGTAGGATAAGGGTACGGCTAAAGGCTATAAGAACTGGTCATCTAGTGAGTTCGGAACAGAGAGTAAAATGAGCAGATTTAGGGCCTCCCGGGTGGCGCAGTGGTCTAGGGCACTGCATCGCAGTGCTAACTGCGCCACCAGAGTCTCTGGGTTCGCGCCCAGGCTCTGTCGCAGCCGGCCGCGACCGGGAGGTCCGTGGGGCGATGCACAATTGGCATAGCGTCGTCCGGGTTAGGGAGGGTTTGGCCGGTAGGGATATCCTTGTCTCATCGCGCTCCAGCGACTCCTGTGGCGGGCCGGGCGCAGTGCGCGCTAACCAAGGGGGCCAGGTACACGGTGTTTCCTCCGACACATTGGTGCGGCTGGCTTCCGGGTTGGAGGCGCGCTGTGTTAAGAAGCAGTGCGGCTTGGTTGGGTTGTGCTTCGGAGGACGCATGGCTTTCGACCTTCGTCTCTCCCGAGCCCGTACGGGAGTTGTAGCGATGAGACAAGATAGTAATTACTAGCGATTGGATACCACGAAAATTGGGGAGAAAAAGGGATAAAATAAAAAAAATAAAAATAATGAGCAGATTTCAAGGAATAATGTACAGACAAGGGTATGGTAGGATGTGAATACTGTGGAGGTAAACCTAGGCATTGAGTGACGATGAGAGAGGTTTTGTCTCTCGAGGCACCATTTAAGCCAGGTGAGGTCACTGCATGTGTTGGAGGTGGAACAAAAGGGCTAGCTAAGGCATATTGAGCAGGGTTGAGGGCTTCAGTGAAATAAGACTATAATCACTAACCAAAACAGCAATAGACAAGGCATATTGACATTAGGGAGAGGCATGTGGAGCCAAGTGAACATAGGGTCCAGTTGAATTGCCTGACGTTTATGTCGGCAGACCAGTCGTGATGGATCGGCGGGCCTCCTTGTCGGCAGTAAAAGCGTTCAGACCAATTGGCAGAATAGGTATTGTAGCCCAAGAATTGGCTGATGGTCCTTTTTGGCTAGCCAGGAGATGGGCCTAGCTCCAGGCTAGCTCCAGGCTAACTGGTGCTTGCTTCGTGACAGAGACGTTAGCCAGGAATAGCCACTCGGATAGCAGCTAGATAGCTGCGATGATCCGGTGTAAAGGTTCAGAGCTTGCGGTAGGAATCCAGAGATGTGGAGATGTGGAGGAGAAAAAGCAGTCCAATATGCTCTCGGTTAATATCGCGCTGTGCAGAATGGCAGGAATTGACCGGGCTGAGGCTGGCTGATGTCCAAGTTAACGGTGATGACCGCTAGCAGTGGCTAACTGACTACTAGCTAGTTAGCTGGCTAGCTGGTGATGGGGGTTCCGGTTCTAAAGTGTAAAAAATAGCAGATCCATACCACATTGGGTGAGGCGCGTTACAGGAGAGCATGTTCAGTCCGTAGATGGATTTTAAATGGTTGAAAGTGCAATGATAACACAATTAGATGACAACTAAACCAAAATGTTATCATCTAATTGGAATTTGGTTGTGCTTTTAGATGGTTGAAAGCAGCATAGTGATAACGCATTGGGAATTCAACACACTGCTGGCTGTCTTTTTGAGTGGGTGAATAAAGGTCGAAATCTCATTGATTAAACATCACAATCAAAAGTTACCCACATTTCCAGCAACTCGACGACTAATTGGCCATATCAAATTAAATCTCTGGAGACATGTCAACAGTGTGTGGTCATTTCCTTTTTATTTCACAAGTGCGTATTTTGCTGGTGACTCTGGCCTCAAGAGGAGATTAACTGGGGAATGAGATGGTTTTTAAAGGTTGCATGATTTTTAAAGGTGTGTGTGTGTGTGTGTGTGTGTGTGTGCCTGTGTGCGTTGGTTTGTGTGGTAATTAGGCCTACATTTCAGAAGCTGTCTGGAGAGAAGGAGTGTCATGGTCCACAGGGTTATCTTCATCTCCTCTGCTTTTAATGAAAGTACAGTAAAACTAAACGCAGTCCCGTTTAATAGCAGGGCAATGGAACACATTTCAGCAAATAAACGCCAGTTTCAAATAAACGCTGGGTCTAAATGAATTGTCTACGAGGTTACCATGAATTGTTTACCAGGTTTAATGTTTGATTTGTTACATTAAATAATTCAGTGATGACCATTTTCTATCGCCAGAAAGAAACTGCTGGCCTTTGGCCGCTAACAGCTGAGAACTGCTAGCTAACCGGCAAGCACAAAAACAGTAAACAACTTCCTCAGAAACCGTCCAATTGCCCTCAAGTGGCGAAAGTAAGAGCTGCCAAAAATGCCCAGTCAAAGAGGTGAATAATTACTCTGTCAAGGAAGTTATTATTATTATTCTTTTTTGCATACTAAGACAAAATAAATGTGACATAGTGTGTAAATGAATGAAACAATGAACTATGCAAATGAGCAAAAGCTGTGTGCAGTAAGGAAATTGACGATAAGCACCTGTTGTTTAAAAAGCAATGAATGAATCCCTTAGAAAAAAAAAAAATGGTGTCAAAATTTACTACAAAGTGTAAATAGGATAATTTTGGTCATAAAGTCAGTCTGGTCTAAAACGGAGTTTGGAACATCCGTGCTTCACGACTGGTAAATTAAGGTTGTGTTTTGATTTGACGATGTCAATTTACCCACTAACATGGGGTGAACAGCTGCGGTGATTGCTCTCTATCCAATAGCATAGACAGTGAGACAGACCTGCCCAGCAGCTCCGACTTTGTTTACGTAAGACAACAAGTCGCACATTTTTTCATTTGAAAAATACTGCACCAAACACCTTAGATGTAAAATTTTGCCACTAAAACATCCTTGGCAAAAACATAAAAATAATGTACAGATTTATTGAGCTATGTTAGATTCATGCTCCCGAGTGGCATATCAGTCTAAGGCACTGCATCGCAGTGCTAGAGGCATCACTACATACCCTGGGTCCATCCTGGGCCCTTCACAACCGTCCGTGATCTGGAGTGCCATTTACCGTCATTGTAAATAAGAATTTGCTCTTAATTAACTGACTTGCCTAGTTAAATAAAGGTTCAATAAAGATTCTGGGGATTTTTAGTAAGTGAAACAGAGACAAACATCCTTAAACCAAACACGGAATCGGTCAGGAAACACACTTCCGAGACTGAAATCTTGTTTTTCTAATGAGCAACAAAAAAACACACTTGCCAATCGGCGTGATCAGTCTTTCTTTAAGCAAATAAATTCCCATGTCTATTAATACAATCTTTACTATATTTTAAGTATTTCTGGAGTGCTATTGAAGCAAGCACAGCTCGGATTGGCCCAGGCCTTTCCCACCGGGCAAAAACTGGTTGAATCAACGTTGTTTCCATGTAATTTCAATTAAATCAAATGTGGAAAACTGATTGGATTGGCAAAAAGTCATCAACGTAAGGGATTTTTTAACCTAAATCCAATAACATTGTGAAATGTTTTGTTGATTTGAAGTCACATTAGATGACAAATCAATCAAATGTAAATCAAAACTAGATGTTGAACTGACGTCTGTGTCCAGTGGGGGGGGGTCTATGCCCTGTGTGTGTGTGTGTGGGGGGGGGGGGGGGGGGCATGTGTGTTTGCTGTTTGCGTGCGTGTAGGTCTATGGACAAGGGTTGGCACATGGCCTGACATGCTGGTCTCCTTTGCCTTCACCTTTAGAGTAATGTCTTGGCATTCAAGCAACATTAATGTTGAATACGTAACTTCACCAACCTCATCTTTACCTGCATCCTACAGTACAATAAGACCAGGTCACCTGAGCATATTAACACACAACAAGACACTTAGAATTGTAATGTTGAAAACAGTTTCCGTTCCCCTCTGACGATAGTCAAAGGACACAAAAAACGAACGTTATATAAAGTAACTTTTACCTTCCATCCGCCGCTCTCCTTCTCAATCTTGTCTTATCTCTGAGCTAAACACATGGCTAAGCATGGCAACTTCATTAAATACACTCAGCCCAAAAGGATATAATTAATTATAAAAACATTCAGAATAAATGTTCCCTGAAATGGACGTGATGTAATAGTCTGAAATATGAATACGGAAAACTCATCAGCTGATTGGCAACACTGTGTGTGTGCTGCTCCCTGCTCCCTGCTCCCTGCTCTCCTCTTCTTGTTTGAATAGCTGTTGTTTTTTACACAGCGTGACAAGTCCTCTCTGCTGCATTTACTTTGCTTCTGAATCGCTGAAATCACACGATTTTAAGTTTGTTGGTTATGAAAATGGGTAAAGAGCATCATTTGTTTTCCCAGAATGGTTTAGAAAAAAACATACAGGGATGTAGTTTAGACCTACTTAGTGCCTTTGGTCAAACAATGTTTCTCACTGATCTATATTTCCCCCAAAAAGCAGAGACATTTTACTACCCCATTCGTTTTCATAACACACATTTCCACTTTGACATTCAGCACTTCTGTTGGACAGGCATTTGTTCAATACTTTCTCTTACATTACCCACACCTGGGTGGTGTTCATTAGGGCATGCAGGGAAACATAAATATCATATAAATGAACATTTCTTATTGGACCAGGTCCTTAATTGATTCAGTCAATTTTTATTCCATTTGGTGCCTAATGAACACGACCCGGTTTCATTAGATATCAATGGATATGGCCACAGATTTTTATGAGTCCCTCTTGTCTGTGAGTGTTGCAGACTACTGAGAGAGTGAGGGGATGAGAGAAAGGCGGAGGGAGAAAGACAACAAGAGATGCAGACGGAGGAGGAGAGCCGTAGGGCAGCAGACTGATCTCTGAGGGACACTATTAATTACTCTCACAGTGGGACAGAAGAGACAGAACAGAGAATGAGAGGAAGAGAAGAGGAGAAGAGAAAAAGTAGAGGGGGGAGACCGGAAGGAAGAGAGAGAAGTGTAAGAAAGAAAGGAATAAGGAGAAGAAGAGCAAGGGGTATAGGGAAAGAGGAACAGAATACAATATGTTTCCATTAACTTGTCATGTGATGTTTCTTTTTAAATTTAGAAAGTTTGCATAGAATAATATACGTGACATTTGCCTACTAGGGTGTGTTTCCATTTAACCCCTAAGAGTCGATGCATCAATCTCATTAAAATAATACAACAATCCCCATCAAACTCCATAAATTTAAGCTACAGATATCAGCGCTGTTTGTCAGATGAGAAGAAATTCGAATATCGGTCTTCTCATGAAAACATTTGTAGCGTCCAAACGGTTTCGCCTACAAACGATATACTGAACAAAAATAAGCGCAACATGTAAAGTGTTGGTCCCATGTTTAATGAGCTGAAATAAAAGATCCCAAAAATTTTCATACGCACAAAAAATATATTTCTCTCAAATGTTGTGCACAATCTTGTTTACATCCCTGTTATTGAGCGATTCTTCTTAGCCAATATAATCCATTCACCTGACATGTGGCATATCAAGAAGCTGATTAATCAGCATGATCATTACACAAGTGCTCCTTGTGCTGGGGACAATAAAAAGGCTTTGTCACACAACACAACACAATGCCACAGATGTCTCAAGTTTTGAGGGAGCGTGCATTTGACATGCTGACTGCAGGAATGTCCACCAGAGTTGGATGCAAATAATTGAATGTTAATTTCTCTACCATAAGCCGCCTCCAATGTTGTTTTAAATAATTTGGCAGTATGTCCAACCGGCCTCACAACCACGCCAGCCCAGGACCTCCACATCCGGCTTCTTCACCTGCGGGATTGTCTGAGACAAGCCAACCGTACAGCTGATGAAACTGAGGAGTATTTATTTATAAATATCTCATTTATATAGGTTTTCACACCCCTGAGTCAATACTTTGTAGAAGCACCTTTGGCAGCGATTACAGCTGTGAGTCTTTCTGGGTTGTGAGTCTCTAAGAGCTTTCCACACCTGGATTGTGCAACATTTGCCCATTATTATTTTCAAAATGCTTCAAGCTCTGTCAAATTGATTGTTGATCATCGCTAGACAAACATTTTCAGATCTTGTCAGATCTTGTAACTCGGCCACTCAGGAACTGTGTTCTTGGTAAGCAACTTAAGTGTAGATTTGACCTTGTGTTTTAGGTTGTTGGCCAGCTGAAAGTGTCTGGTGGAATGCAGAGTGAATCCCGATTTTCCCCTGAGATTTTGCCTGTGCTTAGCTCCATTACGTAATTTTTTTTATCCTGAAAAACTCCCCAGTCCACAATGATTACAAGCATAACCATAACATGATACAGTCCCCAGTATGTTTGAAGATATGGAGAGTGGCACTCAAAGTGTTGTATTGGATTTGCCCCAAACATAACACTTTACTTTAATGCCTCGCTGCAAACGGCTTGTTTGCAAAAATGCATGTTTTGGAATATTTTAATTCTGTACTGGCTTCCTTTTTTTCACTCTGTCAATTAAGTTAGTATTATGGAGGAACTACAATGTTGTTGATCCATCCACAGATGTCTCCTATCACAGCCATTAAACTCTGTAACTGTTTTAAAGTCATCATTGGCCTCATTGTGAAATCCCTGAGTGGTTTCTTTCCTCTCCGGCAACTGAGTTAGGAAGGATGCCTGTATCTTTGCAGTGACTGGTTGTATTGATTCACCATCCAAAGTGTAATTAATAACTTTACCATGCTCAAATGTTTACCCATCTACCAATAGGTGCCCTTCTTTGCGAGGCATGGGAAACCCTCCCTGGTCTCTGTGATTGAATCTATGTTTTATATTCACTGCTCAACTGACATTATTACAGATAATTGTATGAGTGGGGTACAGAGATGAGGTAACCATTCAAAAATCATGTTAAACACTATTATTGCAAACAGAGACATATCCGCTTTTACATTTGAATCAATATGAAAACATGAATATCCACTTTGACATTATGGGGTATTGTGTGTAGGCCAGTGACAAAATACCTCTAATTAATCCATTTTAAATTCAGGCTGTAACACAACAAAACGTGGAAAAAGTCAAGAGGTGTGAATACTTTCTGAAGGCACTGTATGTGTCCCCAAAAAAAGTATATATTTCCTGTACTTTCTGTACTTTAACAAATACTTTTTTAATATGTATTTTTTTTTATACCTACAGAGGTCCTAAAATTCTAACTCAAATCGCTAAATGATCCATGGTATGACCATTTGAAAACAATTCCATACGTTAGCTTGGTGGAACTTTGCACTCCTGTAGATCTGAAATAATTGGATGGTGAAACTTGCCAGCCAATCAGAAAATCAAAGCAAAGCATTTCAGACATCCTTGTCCTGCAAAGAAACATTAATTGTATAGTTGAGAAAATAGATTTTACAAGCAGTAGACATTTATAATTAAACGCTTTCTAGTTCCGCAGTGACATCACGTGCCTCATGTACCTTCAAAATGATTTGGCAATCATCATGTATTCGCCAAACACCGTTCCATCATAATTTGTCGCAATAAAGAAAGTTAGACAAAAGGAAAATCTACCCCTGCCGATCTTTAGAAAATGTCTCCTATATCTGCCGTTTACATGACACATGTCGCAATGATATTTTTTTGTGACATCGTTTTTTTCTAATAAACATGGGTCAATGGAAACCTGACTAGTGAGGACGAGAAGAAGAAGAATTGAACAAAGGATTAGACGAAGAGAGATTGTTTCTATCCATACTGTGTGGATCGCTAAGAGGGATATCAGCTAAATTCATATACAAATACTAGGTTTCCAATGTTTGGGAAACACTCCATCTAAAATTGGAATTTCAACTCCTGCTTGTACTTCTCAGTGGATTTTGGGGAAAATCTGAACGTCAACTTCTGTTACCTCAAAAAGCTCCAGGCAGTCTATATTTAGTCAGAGTCATGAATATATAGCTAGCTCATACGTAGGTTTAAGATTACTTCTCTGGGGAAAGGGTTTTTTGTACTTTATTAGAGATGATTGCATGTCTACAGTTGAGCAGCGTGACAGAAGGCTGTATTACACACAAACACAAACACACACTTGCACATACACACACAAACACACAGAGGAGTGGCGTGACAGGGTTTTGTATTAGAATGTGAAAGCGTTCTGTAATAGTGTTCACCTACAGCCACACACACAAAACCAGAGAAAATCTAATCAGCCAACAATAACCAGACGGGGATCACAGAACCTATTAATAGGACCTGCTGCTGCTGCTACTGCTGCTGCTGCTGCTGCTGCTGCTGCGAGAGAGAGAGGAGAGAGGGAGAGAGAGAGCACTCCAAAAAAGCTCAAGATATTCACATCTCTCTCTCTATCTCATTGCATTATATAGGGAATATGTTGCCCTGGTTTTTCATGGGTGAAAAACCAGGACGTGAAAGAGTCACAGACTGCTAAATCCCAGACAGATACATCATGCCTTCCAGACATAATGCAGTATTTCAATCCCCCAGGTGCATATTTCACTGGCTCACTGAGTGTCCCTAGATAGTCTATGTTGACACAACGCTCAGAGAAGAATATCAGTGCTGCTGACGCTCACACACAGTCTCTCTCTCTCTCTATCTCTCTGCATGCAATCATGCACATATTGGAGGGCAGATGAAAGGTGATAGGAATAAAATGGTTGTTTATTGTTAAAAAAACTAATTTCTGCCTCATCGCGGTATCGACTTTAATTTATTAATTTAATTTATATTTTGGGGGGGATAGCAACGCTCAAAAGAGAAACATTTATCTCATGGCTAACTACCAGGAAGTTTGAAACGACAGGCTGAGTAGGCAGGAAGTTTATATGCATGAGCTCGCCTTGACTGACAGCTCTTTGAAACGCCTATGTCAAGAAACTTGGATGCAAAGCAACTCAAGCAACATTTAAATTGCATCAATGATGTCAATAATTGTATACATCTCCCGTTTGGCATGTCTCTTGTGATGCGGTTCACAGCAGCATTGATGGATGTGTTGACATGACAACTGCATCAGAGTTATGAATGACACTTCCCCCCCTTTTGTTCCATGCTGTCTGAAGGCCTACAGTGCATTCGGAAAGTATTCAGACCGCTTGACTTTTTCCACATTTTGTTACGTTACAAACTTATTCTAAAATGGCTTAAATAGTTTTTTCCTCCTCATTAATCTACACACAATACCCCATAATGCAAAACAAAAACACTAATTTGCTAATTTATATTTTAAAAAACCCGGAATTATCACATTTACAGAAGTATTCAGACCCTTTACTCAGTACTTTGTTGAAGACCTTTGGCAGCGATTTCAGCCTCGGGTCTTCTTGGTTATGACGCTACAAGCTTGGCACACCTGTATTTGGGGAGTTTCTCCAATTCTTCTCTGCAGATCCTCTCAAGCTCTGTCAGGTTGGATGGGGAGGGTCGCTGCACAGCTATTTTCAGGTCTCTCCAGAGATATTCGATCGGGTTCAAGTCAAATTTATATAGTTTAAAGGTGTTTGTACTCATGGCTGGGTCTGGCTTTGATGTCATTGGTTGATTTACAGATATAAATAGAACATATAAAAAGCATGAATGGATAACATACAATCATAGATACAGTTTGGCTACATTGGCCTACAAGCAATTACAATGAATAGCAAAATCCCAATAATCACAAGAATGACTTCAGATCAAAGTCTACGCTGAGACCGAAGGAAGCAAATGTCATTAAATTAAAGATCCAGGCAGCCTCTCGTTTTAACAATAAATTGTCAAGGTCAACCCCTCTCCTAAGGAGGGTGACGTGTTCGAAATAGAGTGGTTCTCTTCCAAAAAGTTGGCCGCAACTGAGTACGTGGAGTTTTAGCACCTAATGGTGCTACGGTGCTCCTTTTAATTGCCACTTTGTTTTACCCACATCATGTTTACCTCAAGGACAAGTTATAAGATAAATAACTGCCTTAGTGGAGCACGTGACAACACCTTTGATTGGGATCTATTTCCCTGTTTAAGGATGATTGAATGATCTACATTTGTAAGTGCCATTGCATTGAGCACATCCATTACATTTGTAGTTTCCATCCGGGAGAGGCGCAAATAGATGTTGTGAAGCGGGGTGGGGGTGGGGGGGGGGGGGGGGGGGTAAATCAGAGTTTACCAATTGATGTCTGAGATTTCTGCCCCACGAGAATCCGACCAAAGGAGGGTCCAAAAACATAATACTGATCCTGTCATTGGATCTTAGAATGTGCCAATGTTTGTGAACAATTCCCTTTATTTGTTCAGAGCACTTTGAATAGCACGTCGTAAGAATGAGACTGTCCTTGAAAGAGATCATGTCTCGATTTGTTTGGGATTTTCTCAATGGCAGTATTAATCTGACCATTGTTGTATCCCCTCTCCTGTCGAAATCGCATTGTTTTTTTGGAAATTCTTTTGATTCGACAGCATTGGCTGTAGGCCAAAACTGTTTTACAAGGGAAGCGGGAGACAGCTATCATCCCTCAACAAACTGTTACGATCAGTAGGTTTCCTGTAAAGATCCGTGTATAGATCATTATCCAAACACAAGATCATGGAAACTGATTTGACGTGTGTCAGATTGTGTAGTAAATCTCAGGTGTTCAGAACAAGAGTTAAGAAAAGCATAGATTACCTGGAGCTGTTTTGCATCACCCCTCCATTGAACAAAAATATCATCAGTGTACCGTTTCCAAATAATATTGTTAGGCAAGAAAACATTTTTGATAGGATTGAGAATGTACTGTTTCTCCATGTAACCCACATACAAATGAGCATAGTTAGGAGCCATAGCAGTACCCTTTGTCAGGATAAAGAAATCATTTAGAAAAATGTAATAGTTATGTGTGAGTACTATTTCCTTGCAATAATACATGCAGTGGAAGGTAGTTCATTAGGGTCACGTTGCAGAAGAAAATGTTCCATGGCTTCCATACGGCCCTTGTGTGGAATATTTTTGGATAACAACTCAAAAAGTAACTAACAATGTATTCTCAGGGAGAGGATCAAGAGATTCAATGATAAAGATCATACTGCTGGTGTCCTTTACAAAGGAGGGGAGCTGTTCTGCGAGTGGTCTAATAAAAGAGTCAACTAAAGTCGATAAAGGGGTTGTTCCTGCAACAATGCCTGCTACAATAGGGCGCCCTGGAGGTTTTGTAACGTTCTTGTGTAATTTCGGCAAAGTAAAGAAAGTGACAATTTTATGGTGTTGAATAGCCAAAAAGTCATATTATTTCATGGTGATTTGAGCAGAACTTAAATATCCATCTATGACAGTAAAGATAGTGTTCTGAAATAAGGAAGTGAGGTCACTTCTGAGTTTCCTGTAAAAGGTGTTGTCAAGCAGTTGTCTATGACACGAATTTACATAAACTGTCCTATCCAGGAGTACAACCGAACCAGCCTTATCAGCAGGGAGGGTAAGGACTGATGTATCGGATTGTAAATCAAGCAAAGCTTGTTTTTCTTCCCTAGGTAAATTATGGAAAGATGTGCACTCATGTTTGTTCTTAACTTCTCTAGGGTAGGGGGCAGCATTTTCACGTTTGGATGAAAAGCATACCCAAATTTAACTGCCAGCTACTCATCCAAAGAAGATAAGATATGCATATTATTAGTATATTTGGATAGAAAACACTCTGAAGTTTATAAAACTGTTTGAATCATGTCTGTGATTATAACAGAACTTATTTAGCAGGCGAAACCCCGAGGACAAACCATTCATATTTTTTTTTGTTGAGGTCACTCTCTTTCAATGAGGTTTCATTGGGAAACCAGATTTCTAAGCGACCTCCTTGCAGTTCCTACGGCGTCCACTGGATGTCAACAGTCTAGAGAAATTGGTTGAGGTTATTCCTTTGTGTAATGAAGAAATACGGCCATCTTGAAGTCGAGTCACTCTAGGTGTCCTGTTTGATTGAAGCACATGACCAGAAGGCATGCTACGGTTGGTTTTAATCCTGTATTGAACACAGATCATCCCGTCTTCAATTTTATCGATTATTAACGTTAAAAAATACCTAAAGTTGTATTACAGAAGTAGTTTGACATTTTTTGGCAAAGTTTACAGGTAACCTTTGAGATATTTTGTCGTCACGTTTGAGCAAGTTGGAACCTGTGTTTTTCTGGATCAAACGCGCCAAATAAATGGACATTTTGGATATATATCGACGGAATTAATCGAACAAAAGGACCATTTGTGATGTTTATGGGACATATCGGAGTGCCAACAACAGAAGCTCATCAAAGGTAAGGCATGAATTATATTTTTATTTCTGCGTTTTGTGTCGTGCCTGCAGGGTTGGAATATGCTTATCTCTCTTTGTTTACAATGGTGCTATCCTCAGAAAATAGCATCGTATGCTTTCGCCGAAAAGCCTATTTGAATTCTGACATGTTGGCTGGATTCAAAACCAGTGTAGCTTTAATTCGGTATCTTTCATGTGTGATTTAATGAAAGTTTGATTTTATAGTAATTAATTTGAATATGGCGCTCTGCATTTTCTCAGGCTTTTTGCCAAGTGAGACAGTAGCGTCCCGCCTAAACTCAGATTTTTGGATATAAATATGAACTTTACTGAACAAAACATACATGTATTGTGTAACATGAAGTCCTATGAGTGTCATCTGATGAAGATCATCAAAGGTTAGTGATACATTTTATCTCTATTTCTGCTTTTTGTTACCGCTCTCTTTGGCTGGAAAAATGGCTGTCTTTTTCTGTGACTTGGCTCATACCTAACATAATCGTTTGGTGTGCTTTCGTCGTAAAACCTTTTTGAAATCGGACACTTTGGCTGGATTTACAACAAGTGTAGCTTTAAAATGGTGTAAAATACTTGTATGTTTGAGGAATTTAAATTATGGGATTTCTGTTGTTTTGAATTTGGCGCCCTGCAGTTTCACTGGCTGTTGACGAGGTGGGACGCTACCGTCCCACATACCCTAGAGAAGATAAGGAACAAACATTATTACCAACATATTTCATCAAGGATCTCTCTGTACTTTGCTCCGTTCATCTTTCCCTCAACCCTGACTACTCTCCCAGTCCCTGCAGCATGATGCTGGCACAACAAATATTCACCGTAGGGATGGCATTGGCCAGGTGATGAGGCCAGACTCTTCCTAGAGCTGGCCGTTTGGCCAAACTGAATCGGGGTGAAAGGACCTTGGTCAGGAAGGTGTTCAAGAACCAAATGGTCACTCTGACAGATCTCCAGAGTTCCTTTGTGGAGATGGGAGAACCTTCCAGAAGGACAACCATCTCTGCAGCACTCCACCAATCACTCCTCAGTAAATGGCACATGACAGCCCGCTTGGAGTTTGCCAAAAGATACCTAAAAGACCTTTAGACCATGAGAAACAATATTCTCTGGTCTGATGAACCCAAGATTGAAATCTTTGGCCTGAATGCCAACCATCACGTCTGGAGGAAACCTGGCACGATCGCTACACTGAAGCATGGTGGTGGCAGCATCATGTTGTGGGGATGTTTTTCAAGGACTGGGAGACTAGTCAGGATCGAGGGAAAGATGAATGGAGCAAAGTACAGAGAGATCTTTGATGAAAATCTGATCCAGAGCCCTAGGATCTCAGACTGGGCCGAAGGTTCACCTTCCAAAAGGACAACAACCCTAAGCACACAGCATAAGACAATGCATGAGTGGCTTCTGGACAAGTCTCTGAATGTCCTTGAGTGGTCCAGCCAGAGCCCGGACTTGAACCCGATCGAATATCTCTGGAGAGACCTGAAAATAGCTGTGCAGCAACGCTCCCCATCCAACCTGACAGAGCTTGAGAGGATCTGCAGAGAAAAATGGAAGAAACTCCCCAAATACAGGTGTGCCAAGCTTGTAGCATCATACCAAAGAATACTCGAGGCTGTAATCGCTGCCACAGGTGCTTCAACAAAGTACTGAGTAAAGGGTCTGAATACTTATCTAAATGTGATATTTCAGTTTTTTATTTGTAATATATTTTTTACATTTCAAAAAACGTTTTTTGCATTGTCATTGTTGGGTATTGTGTATAGATTGATGAGGGAAAAAACTATTTATCAATTTTAGAATAAAGCTGTAACGTAACAAAATGTGGAAAAAGTCAAGGGGTTTGTATGCTTTTTGCACTGTATATGGGCCATTAAACACACACACACACACACACACACACACACACACACACACACACACACACACACACACACACACACACACACACACACACACACACACACACACACACACACACACACACACACACACACACACACAGAGCGAGAGAGAGACACGCACACACAAACACAGACACACACAATGTGAACACACATGAGGCTGGCAGCTTTGTGGACAAACAGGCATGCGCACACACACATTCACACACACACACACACACACTTCTGGACAGATGGCAGTGATAGCTCACACTTTACTTCTCTTCTGATAGAATGAATGCAGCAGTCTCCCAGCTCATCATCCCTGTTGATAGCCAGGTCCAAAAAACAGAGCCATCCACTTTACTAATTACCACGGCAATACATAGACATGCTGCCACTTTAGAACAGGTTATATTTATAATGGGACAGGCCATTAAACATGCACTCACGCACGCACGCACGCACGCACACACACAGACACAGACACATACAATGTGAACCCATCCCCGGCTGACAGCCTTGTGCACAAACAAGCACACGCAGACGTCTCAACAGCTGGCAGTGATAGCTCACACTTTACTTGTATTCTGATAGAATAGCTGAAGAAGAGTCTCCTAGTTCATCTTCCTTAATAGGCTGACACGCACACACACAAGCACACCAAGCTGACAGTCTTCATCAGCCAAATGTCCAACAAGCTCTCACAGTCTCACGTCAGAATTAGACGTTAATCCCTCTTTCTTAAATATCACATTTCAAAGTTGTTCCAAACGTAAAATTTTGAAGGGTTTAAGTTAATTTCAGGCATTAATTCCACATTTTTAAGGTTAGGGTTAAGTTTAGGCATTAACTCTGAAAGGTTAAGGTAAGGGTTAAGGTTTGGGATAGGCTTAAAACAAAAATAAAAAAAACAACTTTCTATAGCTGGATTCAAACATGCAATCTTTTGCACCAGAGGCAGCTGCTTACGACCATCCACCATCCCTCTCCACAACACCCTAGCAAAACCGAAACCTACTTAAAGTTAACTGTGCTCACTGTTGCCCCTAGTGGCCGGTTTCCATGTCATCTCGCAACCTCCTCAGACATGGATGGACGTCTAATACTGACTTGTATCACGGGTGATCGAGCTGAAATGTCCCCAATGTCAACCTTCACTAACCAGACAGACTGGCTGACGCCAGGGAGGGAGCATACACCCAGCACCCTCAACACCCACGCACACATATTTTCACTGGAATAAAGACCTCCTCCATTCCTGTCATTATTGAAAGAGATTGTGATATCTCACATCTCAAAATAGGGCTACTTAATGTTAGATTCCTCATTACCAAGGCAGTAATAGTCAATGAACTAATCACTGATTATAATCTTGATGTGATTGGCCTGACTGAAACATGGCTTAAGTCTGATGAATTTACTGTGTTAAATGAGGCCTCTCCTTCTGGTTACACTAGTGACCATATCCCCCGCACATCCTGTAAAGGCGGAGGTGTTGCTAACATTTACGATAGCAAATTTCAATATACAAAAAAAAATATTGCATTTTTGTCTTTTGAGCATCTAGTCTTGAAATCTACGCAGCCTACTCAATCACTTTTTATAGCTACTGTTTACAGGCCTCCTGGGCCATATACAGCGTTCCTCACTGAGTTCCCTGATTTCCTATCGGAACTTGTAGTCATTGCAGATAATATTCACATTTTTGGTGACTTTAATATTCACAAGTCTACAGACCCACTCCAAAAGGCTTTTTTACGTTTGCAATCGTAACAAATAATCTGCTTAGATAGGATAGGATAGGATGAACATCTTTGAAGAAAAGATCATGATCATTAGAAAGCAAATTACGAACTCCTCTTTCAATCTGCATATTTCTCCAAAGCTCAGTTGTCCTGAGTCTGCACAACACTGCCAGGACCTAGGATCAAGGGACACATTCATGAAAATAGTAATGTCCTCTAAACCTTCAAGCTGCATACTGGACCCTATTCCAGCTCAGCTACTGAACGAGCTGCTTCCTGTGCTTGGCCCTACTATGTTGAACATAGTAAACGGCTCCCTATCCACCGGAGGTCTACCAATCTCACTAAAAGTGGCAGTAATAAAGATACTCTTGAAAAAGCCAAACCTTCACCCAGAAAATATAAAAAAACTATCGGCCTATATCGAATCTCCCATTCCTCTCAACATTTTTAGAAAAGATTTTGCACAGCAACTCACTGCCTTCCTGAAGACAGACAATGTATACGAAACGCTTCAGTCTGGTTTTAGACACCATAATAGCACTGAGACTGCACTCGTGAAGGTGGTAAATTACCTTTTAATGGCGTCAAACCAAGGCTCTGCATCTGTCCTCGTGCTCCTAGACCTTAGTGCTGCTTTTGACACCATCGATCACCACGTTCGTTTGGAGAGACTGGATACCCAAATTGGTCTACACTGACAAGTTCTGGCCTGGTATAGATATTATCTGTCAGAAAGATATCAGTTTGTCTCTGTGGATAGTTTGTCTTCTGACAAATCAACTGTACGATTCGGTGTTCCTCAAGGCTTCGTTTTAGGACCACTATTGTTTTTACTATATGTTTTACTTCTTGGTGATGTCATTCGGAAACATAATGTTAACTTTCACTGCTATGCAGACGATACACAGCTGTACATTTTGATGAAACATGGTAAAGCCCCAAAATTGCCTTCCCTGGAAGCCTGTGTTTCAGACATAAGGAAGTGGATGGCGGAAATGTTTTTACTTTTAAACTCAGAAAAAACAGAGATGCTAGTTCTAGGTCCCAAGAAACAAAGAGATCTTCTGCTGGATCTGACAATTAATCTTGACGGTTGTACAATCGTCCCAGATAAAACTGTGAAGGGCCTTGGAGTTACTCTGGACCCTGATCTCTCTTTTGACGAACATATCAAGACTATTTCAAGGACAGCTTTTTTCCATCTTCGTAACATTGCAAAATCAGAAACGTTCTGTCCAAAAATGATGCAGAAAATAAGTTAATCCATGCTTTTGTCACTTCTAGATTAGACTACTGCAATGCTCTACTCAGAGCAAAACACATTAATGTATTATACAACTCAAACCATAATTTGAAAACTGATGTAATTAGTAGCAATTCGACTCATCATCACTACAAATGAGATGCCAGTCTGCTGCATAGGATACAGGGTTTCACCGTTTAAAAAAAAGATAATAGACTAACATGTTGAAAAATTCTCAAAGATGACATCCTTGTATCATCTGCATCTGCCTGGGCCTCTCCAGTTGTTGTCGTGCCAAAGTTAGATGGAACACAACGGTTTCGCTCCGGTTACAGGGGTGTCAACTCCAAAATCTTGAACAATGCCTACTGGTGCATGAGATACTAGAGTCACTACACAGGGCCTTTTGCTTCATCTCCCTAGACTTAAGTCTGGATATTGGCATGTAGCCATGTCGGCTGAAAGCAAGGAGTAGACTGCTGTGATCACCCCTAGTGGTCTATATCAGTTTCGGTCAATGCCGTTTGGTCTGAGGAATGATGGTGCCACATTCCAAAGCCTGATGGAGAGGGTGTTGGGCGAGTTGAAAGGTCAAACATGCTTTGTGTACCATCGATGACATCATCGTTTCCCCCTCCAGTCTGGAAAAACATCTGGAGGATCTCAGGGCTTTGTTTGCCAAGTTGCAGGCAGCCAACTTAACACTAAACTTAGACGTGCAATTTCATTCAGTCCCAACTTAAATTATTGGGTCATGTCGTGTCAGGAGAAGGTGTACAAATCGATCCAAAGAAGGCTACTGCCGAGGTCGTCTATGCTCCTCCCAATGACCTAAAGGCACTGAAGTACTTCATGCCTAACTTTGACGATATTGTAGCTCCCCTTAATAACCACCTAAAAAAGAAAGTTGGTTTGGGAGTGGACTCCAGAATTTCAACAGGCCATGGACAAGTTGAAAGCAAGCCCTACTGAGCCCTCCAGTCTTGGCTCAACCCGACTCTTCTCTCTCCTCCCAGGTGCCACTGATGCCAGTTACATTGGGCTAGATGCTGTCCTTGTCCAGGTCCATCAAGAATCATCGCTTTTGCCTCCAGACAATGACGGATTGGCCATCTGTAGCACTGGGAGTTTTCCCGGTGGGCCGCTTGACAATTGGGGCCGGTGCAACGCAAAATATAAATAACCACAGCCCCCGCTTAAATAAAAATAACCAAGTGCTTTGTGTCTAACTGGCCCAGGCGAGTGGGTTAACGGGCCCACTGCGGTTGGGCATTACATCTGTCAGGCTCTCTCTCCCATCCAATTACTTTTGGTCCAGTCCATTCTAACTTTACCTGGGCCCCACCTCTTTCCCATCTTTGTTAAGTAGTGACATTTGGATAAATAGTGGAGTTGAGCAAGATGGACAAACAAAAAGAGAAATAACGTAAAGGTGGTGCTGAAAAGCAGAGAGAGAAGAGGTTGAAGTCCCTTGAGGCTGATGCAGCCAAATGTTTTAAAATAACAAATTATTCATTTGGCGCCGTTACCAGTCAATCATATCAGCCTAGTAAGCCTGAAGGCACTGGCAGCAGAGAGGAGAGAGAGCAGAGAGAGCAGCCCATTGAGCCCAGCGATACCAGTTCAACTGTTAGTCAAGGTTTTGCAGCTGAAGCGGTTAGACAGAAGACAATATGGATAAGATAAGCAATGTTTGGGTTTGGATAGCTGGCTATTTAGCTATATCAGGTGCCTTTTGTTGAAACAAGCGCTTGTCAACTTTTTGTGAACCGACCAATCACAGCCTGGATGGGGCGGGACATTAAAAAAAGGTTGACGTGCTACAGCAAACTTTCTAAATGTTTAACTCATTGTTATCCATGAATGGTTATGATTATTGACAAGTTAGTACTTAACATTAAGAAATTAGAGACTACCCACCAATGTAGAACATTTTACTTGCACAAGGATTTAATGACGGAACAAAACCTACAAAAAGTATAAATGTTGGTTGTTTATTCCTTAAACTGCTGTATTGTCCAATTAGAATGAATATTATACTAGTGTTATATAGTATACTATTGTTTGAAATTATATGAATATACTAACATTATATAATTCATATATTAATATTATACTAACATTATACTATTATATTACCATTATACTTTATATTTAATGTTATAATATTATACTAATTTATACTAATTACTCATCCAGGTTGAGGATCTGCAGTGAACAGACATAGATTGAGCCAGAGCCACCCCAATGTTTTATTATTTTAAGAGGCCGAAGTCATGGGACCTAAATATGTTATTTAGTTTCCACCCCCAACAAAAGTGTGAAAAGTCTGTGGTGCAGAAGGTTTTCTTTTGTAAAGATGGGACCGACACGAAGTGGCTGTCATACAGCGAAGAGAACCATGCTTTATTCTGCTTCATTTGGATGGCATTTGCAAAGCCCACAGAGAACAGCCCTTTCATGAATGGAATGGCAGACTGGAAGCAGATCTATCAGAGAGTGGGAGAGCATGAGAAGAGCATTATGCATAGAGGTTATGTTGAGGCCTACTTTCTAAGGTCCTCCAAAGGTAACATTGAGAGCCTGCTCATCGGCAGTCAGATGTCTGCTCATGGAGAGCAGGTGCGCAGAAGAAGGCAAGTGCTAGAGCGCATTATAGATGTTGTTAAAGTCATAGGCAAGAGGCGTCTGAGCTACAGAGGCATGCAGTCTGAAGCAGTTTATACGCTAGATGACAGCATTGACCATGGCAACTTTTTAGAGATGATCATTCTGCTGGGTAAGTACGACCTGTGTATGAAAGAGCATCTCACTGCCTGCATAGAGAAAAACCGAAAACTGCATGAGTCTGGGTCAAGAGGGGGCAGAGGCTCTTTAAATCACTCTATTATCAAAGACTACCATCGATAACGTCATTACCACCATCCAACACACAATGCAGGCCACCGTAGCAAGTGAAACCCAGGAAGCAGGTATGTTTTCAGTCCAGATTGACGCTACGCGGGACATTACGACACAAGGTCAATGCTCTGTCACAGTCAGATATGTGACGAACGTCATCCGTGAGAGGCTTGTGGCTGTGGTGAAATGCGAGGCGTCCACTGGACAATACTTTGTCCAGGAACTGAGTGAAGTACTGGAAAACATTAAGCTTGACATCAGCAAGTGCATTGGCAATTCGAATGATGGAGCCTCCGGTATGCAAGGCCAGTATAAAGGCTTCCCTCTGCAAAGTCCACCACTCAAATGCACACATTTTGAACCTTGTTTTGACAGACACAACAGAGAGTGCCTTGGCAAGTGGGTCACTTTTTTCTCTCGTTAACAACATAGATGTGTTCTTCTGTGAATCCAACCAGAGGATGAACATTTGGGAGAAGGAGAGCAAGGACCCAAGACACAGACGTCTTGTTCCAATTGGAGAGACACGCTGGTGGGCTAAAGACAGAAATCCAGATGAGGGTCTGTATGTTGATGTCCTTCTCACTCTTTCAACCATACACGATCAGAAAAACATCAACACTACTGCACGGGTCAAGGCACAAGGATACATTGAGGGGTTGCTGAAGTATGAAACAATACTTACAGCTCAGATATTCCTTAGTATATTTCAGGTCACCTCACCAGTCTCAAAATGTCTTCAAACAAGTGGAATTGACATTCTGTCTGCACATCGTATGGTTGTATCTACAGAGGAGCAGCTGAAAAGAACGGCAGGAGATTTTGAAAAAGTCAAGGCAGCTGCAGACACATTTGTTCAGTGGGCCAACAGGGAGTTGCAGGAAAGGGATGAGGAAACAGAGCCGGAGTTAGAGACCACTCTTGGTGTCCATAATCAAAAATTCTGGATACAGTTATAGATAGCATCCATCGGCGAATTTCTGAGTATTGGCACTTTATATACCGACATGGCTCTTCTGGACCCTAAAAAGTTTAGTCAGCTAACATCCAGTGCCAGTCGCCTTCCACAGACAGCCAGTTGCCTTCCCTTCAAGAACTAAGCAAATGTTTGATCAAATTTGACAGCAGAGCAACGGTGGACAATTTACAGAGTGAGCTCATGAGTCTGGCAGAACAGTGGACTAGGTTAAAACAATCGGGATTTGAAGAATACACAACCAGGACTATGGAGGATCATGTACCTGAAGGAAATTAAGACGAAGGTGGAGATGGTGAACAAGAGCTGTTCATCTAGCAAGGGCTGTCCAGTGTGTTGCTACAAGCTCACTCCCTGAGATCATAACAGTCCAATCCACTGATGACATCTTGAATTAGGGAAAGAAGCCAACTCAACTCCCCGCCCCAATCACATCGGTTTTGAGGTGCAACAACGAGTGTTCTATTGTCACATTCCTACCAAAGACGATGGATACAAATTCCAGCTCGTTGTCCCCGAGTGATTTCTTTTGGCCCCCCAAAGTTTTTAGGATTTTAGTTTTTGGTCAAAAAAGACTGAAAGCACCAGGAATTCAGCATAAAACAAGTTTAATTTATGAAATCTGTTTGCAAGTATTCCCAAAAATAAACAAAGATATGTGATTGTGTCTGAATGTAATCAAAGTATGGAATAAAAAAAAAAAATCAAATGCAATCTAGATTTGGGCTTTGTTGTGGTTTATTTGCATTGTACAAATTATTATAATTTTGTTCAGACCATCCACTCCGACAAAGATCGTCCCATGACTAAATCTAGTTGCCTACCCCTGCTCTAGGTGAACATCTTGGCAGGATGAAAACATTGCTGAAGATCTGGACGTTGCCTGGTGGCCAACAGTGTGAAAAGATGTATAGACACAGGTAAAGCAGTGTCAAATGTGCCAGCGATACAAAAATCCTACCCAGAAACCATGTAGACTCCTACATTCCACAGAAGTAAAAGATGGTTGGAGTCGACTTCATAGGTGCACTCACAAAGAGCAAAAGGACACTGTTTCCTCATTGTAGTCATGGAATATTACATAGTGGGTAGAGCTGTTCCCTTTACGGCACATCAAACCCCAAGTGTGTAAAGTGTTTAAGGATAAAATATTCCCCAGATTTTGGGTGCCCCAGTTCCTGGTGTCTGACAGAGGATCCCAATTCACAAGCAAACTGATGGCTTTGATGTGTGGGGCACGGGGAGTCACCCAAAAGATGACAAGTTACCACCCAAAAACCAACATGACGGAAAAAGTTAACAGGACTCTCAAGTCGATGATGGCCTCCTACGTCAGCCACCATCACAGAGATTGGGATGTCTGACTATCAGAGTTCTGGTATGCCTTCAACACGGCTACCCATGAGACCACTGGAGTAAACCCAGCCAAGCTGGCACTCTGAAGAAATCTTAAAGGCCCACTTGAGAGACTTATTGCACACTCACCATCACCACAACATCCTGCATACAACACAACTGAAAGACGACAACGACTTGCAGATGAGGTAAGGAATAGAGAAAGTGCAGCTCACTCCAGACAAACTAGGTAATACAGTGCTTGTAGAAAATGTGCAGATTTCAGAGGGAGACCTGGTCGGGTTTAGAGCGCATCACCAGTCCAAAGTTTCAGATCACTTTTCAACCAAACTTGCACCAAGATGGTCAAGGTCAGCTTTTGTATTGAAAAGGTTAGGACCAATCAATTACAGAAGCAGGTAGGGTGACCAAACCCAGAGGGTTGATACTGTAAATGTGGTAGACCTGAAGCCTTACTATGGTCTCTGTCCTCCCGTGCCGCTGGCGGGATCTCTAACGTCTCCACATTAAATGTCATATGAAATAAAAGGTTATGCATGTTCTCTTAGGTATAAAAAAACATTTGTGTACATGTATATATCCATGCCATGATTTGTATGCCACTGAGTTGAAATTCTGTTGATTGGTCAAAATTACACCTGTCACTTTAAGTATGGGGTCAGGTGGGTAGGAAGGGAAGAGCAAAATGGACGTGGTGTGAGGAACAATGTTTGTTTGAAAACTTGAAAGTAAATGAGTTCGGTAATTGTGCTGTTTAAACCTGTTCCATTGTATTATTTGCCGGTAAAAAGGACTTCCATTCAACACCAAGAAGTGGTTAGCATATCTGATTGAATGTTGCATTTTTGATTGACTCCTACTTTTCCTATAGATTTTTTAAACAATACAAAACATACACATGCAAACGACAACATCAACTACATCTCCTACTATTCCTATTGGATTTTAATTGATCTTTTTGTTGATGTAACCTTTTCGAATTAAAGCAACTGGATTGAACTGTTTTTGGAATCTTGATACTTTTTGAATCTCATTTTGACTTTGACCTTTTGAACTTTGGGCTATTGACTGAATTGACTTGACTTTTGATTTGCATTGATTTGCTATATTCGATACAAAAAGCCTTAATGCATAACAATTTTAGAGTTGGTTAATGGTTTCTATTGCTGATCTATTGCAGCTTTATCCGTACTAATCAAAGCTTTTATCTGATGCTTTAACTGTGCTTTGCTATTGTTGGGTTGTGCATATTTATACTTTCTCTAAATCGCAGAAAGGTCTAGGGGTCAAACTATTGCAACATAGTTCCCACTCCTTGTTTTTATATAGCAGTTGTTCAGAAAGGACAGTTGATTTATAAGACAAAACATGATCTCAAATGAGAAATACTAGGTACAATATTTTTAACAAACCGAACGCCATGGTGTGTTTTTGCGGTGGTGGGAGCATTCGGAATTATGGGCGCAGTAGCTGGCGGTGGCGCGGAAGGGCTGGGTTTTGAAAAATAAACAAGTTCTGGGTGTGTCGAGGCTTGGCCCCTCACTGGCCAATCACAATGTGCCCCATGGCGAAATATCTGGTCGCTTTAAGTTGTGTATTTACAGTATTTTATGTATTGCATTGTCAACAACTTGAATTCAAATGTTAGACTGAACATATTTGCTAAATATGTTTGCAATCCACATTGTTCTTGTGAATAATGGAAATACATAGTTAAACAGGCTATAACAATCACACTGATATAGGGTTATGCCTTATAAATTCTAGTCTGGAAATGGACATGCTAAACTCCTGAGTGATGCAGCGGTCTAAGGCACTGCATCTCAGTGCTAGAGGCATCACTACAGACCCTGGGTCGATTCCAGGCTGTTTCACAACCGGCCGTGATTGGGAGTCCATTATGGCGGTGCACAATTGGCCCAGCATCGTATGGGTTAGGGTTTAGCCGGGGTAGGCCATCATTGTAAATAAGAATTTGTTCTTAACTGATTTGCCAGGTAAAATAAAAAATAAAAACATAGTCAATAAGCAGGATAAAATTCACTAAGCTACTGTTAAGGCCTAAAAATACAGTGTATCATTCCAATAAAAATATAACAACTTGTTTTAAATAGGATCGGATCAGAAGCAAAATATCATTAATCGCTTCACTCGTTCCATGGCACTATGTGCACATGTAGGCCTAAATGTCTTTACGCATAACATTTGTACGTCCCATAAAATACTAGGCTCCTGTCAATTGTATCATTGCTTACATGCAAGGAAGATTCTTAAAAACTCCACCATTATAGTTTGGAGGAGAGTCTCTTTCATAATCGGACGATGGCCGCTCTTTGAACAGGGGATGGATAGCTTACTTGATCGAGCGAAATGCAGGTTTGTGAATAATGAAAATGCATGAGTCACAAAACCTGCAGTACTTCAAAGCACTCTCAGTAGACAATTTAAAACCACTTTTTTTCATAGGCTACTTTTGGCTAATGGCCAGGATAAAAAGACCCACCTATGCGATGCTACTTAACCAGCCTTGATTAAGGGGAGGGTAGGCTATGCTTGATTTCTAATCAAATATAAGGAAATGGGGGGTGTTTTTGTGTTTTTATATTTCTAAATACGAGATTCACCGGCACATCTCTCCTTACATGGGCACTGTGCGTCATGGCTGGATAGACTGTGCTTCCGCTCTCAAATCCATGTTATTATCAACTGCGTTATCGTTAAGACCTGCTTTTTGTGGGTCTTAACATTCCATTAGCGCTTCATAAAAATGTCAGTTTTAGGCTTGTTTTTAGGACACACCATAAATATTGCCATCCCTCCTACCTCAATTTACCTGATGTTTGACTGGTAAATTGACAAACCTGGTGTTAAGGGCTGGAAAATGTAGGTGTTCCAGTTTTTCAATGACAAAATTGCAGCAGCCTGAAAATAGAGCCCTTGGAATGTTTATGTCAATGGGGTGGAAAATGGAAAAGAGCACCTGTTCAATATTTGTATTGCTGTTCTATTAGGGAAGATACACACATGCCATGCACAAACATCCACACACACAGAGCACTGGTGTACCGGACACCCCGCAGCCCCCGCAAGGTGGGGGGGGGGGTCCACGGGCTCTGGGGGCCAAGCGCCTGTCATTGATGTCTATCATTCTCAGGAAAGACTGTCTGGGTTCTCAATACTCACTATAGAAAACAGTCGGCCGCACAACCTAAGCCTACAGGCCGTGGTGAAAACATTTGCACACAAAAATGCAAGGTGACGTAGACTAATAACTGTAGCTACTATAGCCTTCCACAAGCACAGCCACAGATAAACTATTTTAACCTCTTGAGCCTATGGGGGGTGCTATTTCGATCTTGGAAAAATTGGTCTCCAAATTAAACTGCCTCGTACTCAATTCTTGCTCGTACAATATGCATATTATTATTACTATTTGGATAGAAAACACTCTCTAGTTTCTAAAACCGTTTGAATTATATCTGTGAGTAAAACAGAACTCATTTTGCAGCAAACTTCCTGACAGGAAGTGGAAAATCTGAAATCGATGCTCTGTTCTAGGGCCTGCCTATAAAGGTCCTTGATATTTATTAGAATACATGCACTTCATACGTCTTCCACTAGATGTCGACAGGCAGTGAGAGAAGAAATGGAGTGTATAACTTGATCTGGGGTCGAATAAATGCTCTTTGTATGACGTGTCACCAGTTTCCTGTTTTCTGGAGAGCGCGTGAAGGGACCTGGTTTTGCCTTCTGATAAGCTGTCGTTATGGACGACTAATATCTCCGGCTTTGATTTTAGTTGATACATGTGACAATATCATCGTAAAGTATGTTTTTTCAATATAGTTTTATTAGATTATTGAAATTTATTCGGGACGTTAGGCGTGTTGCGTTGTGTGCCTTTGTTCAGGAAGGAGAGCTTCGCGCTACTTTGCTAGTTTTCCGTGCTAATTGACTGGAGAAGAGGACATTCTAAATCCAAACAACGATTGTTCCCGACAAAGGACCCCTTGTACAACATTCTGATGAAAGATCATCAAAAGTAGGACCCATTTTATGATGCTATTTCATATATCTGTCGAACATGTGAAATAGTCGTTTACGCCCAGATTTTGGGTACTCTCTCGCTATACCTAAACTGGATGTCGTAATGAAGTTATTTTTAGAATTCTAACACGGCGATTGCATTAAGAACTAGTGTATCTATCATTTCCTATACAACATGTATTTTTTAGTAACGTTTATGTATAGTTATTTGGTCAGAATAGTTGAGTGCCATAAAAATATCCGCACATTCTTGGAAAAAGATGCTACGTTAGCACAATGTATAACCACTGATTTCAGCTCTAAATATGCACATTTTCGAACAAAACATAAGTGTATGTATAACCTGATGTTATAGGACTGTCATCTGATGAAGCTTATCAAGGTTAGTCAAAAATTATATATCTTTTGCTGGTTTATTCGCTATCGCTAACGTGCCTATTGCTATCGCTAACGTGCCTTGATGAATGAATGCGGTAGTGTGGTAGGCTATTGTAGTAAGCTAATATAATGCTATATTGTGTTTTCGCTGTAAAACACTTAAAAAATCGGAAATATTGGCTGGATTCACAAGATGCCTGTCTTTAATTTGCTATACACCATCGATTTTTCAGAAATGTTTTATGATGAGTATTTAGGTATTTGACGTTGGTGTCTGTAATTATTCTGGCTGCTTTCGGTGCAATTTCTGATTGTAGCTGCAATGTAAACTATGATTTATACCTGAAATATGCACATTTTTCGAACAAAACATAGATTTATTGTATAACATGTTATAAGACTGTCATCTGATGAAGTTGTTTCTTGGTTAGTTTGGTTGGTTCTTGGTTAGTTAGGTTGGCTTTGTGCATGCTACCTGTGCTGTGAAAAATGTCTGTCCTTTTTTGTATTTGGTGGTGAGCTAACATAAATATATGTGGTGTTTTCGCTGTAAAACATTTTAAAAATCGGACATGTTGGCTGGATTCACAAGATGTTTATCTTTCATATGCTGTATTGGACTTGTTAATGTGTGAAAGTTAAATATTTCAAAAAAATATATTTTGAATTTCGCGCCCTGCACTTGAAGTGGCTGTTGTCATATTGTGCCCGGCTTCGGGCTTATAGCCCAAAGAAGTTAAAGTAATATTTATCGAACAAAAATAACAGTTGTTGTGTAACTGGGAGTCTCGTGAGTGCAAACATCCGAAGATGATCAAAGGTAAGCGATTAATTTTATTGCTTTTCTGACTTTCGTGACCAAGCTAACCAAGCTAATATAAGGCTAACTGTTCTAGCATTGATTGATACACTCACAAAAGCTTAGATTTCTTTCGTTGCAAAGCATATTTTCAAAATCTGACACGATAGGTGGATTAACAACAAGCTAAGCTGTGTTTTGGTATATTTCACTTGTGATTGCATGATTATAAATATTTTTTGTAATGTTTTTGAATCTGATACGTTTGGGAATTTTCTTCTGCCTTTCAGGACCGGAACGAGGCTGTAGTTTTCTGAATATAACGCGCAACCCAAATGGCGTTTTTTTGTTATAAAAGTAATATTTATCGAACAAAAATAACATTTTGTGTAACTGGGAGTCTCGTGAGTGCAAACATCCGAAGATGATCAAAGGTAAGCGATTAATTGTATTGCTTTTCTGACTTTCGTGACCATGCTAATTTGGGGCTAGCTGTTGTAGCATTGATTGATACACTCACAAAAGCTTGGATTTCTTTCTCTGTAAAGCATATTTTCAAAATCTGACAAGATAGGTGGATTAATAACAACAAGCTAAATTGTGTTTTGGTATATTTCACTTGTTACTGCATGATTATAAATATTTTATGTAATATTTTGCGCCCTGCAATTCAGCGGTTGTTTAGGAAAATGATCCCGTAAAAGGGATCCGTAGCGCAGAGAAGTTAAGGGTTTCAGTGAGTTCATTGGCTGTGGTTGCTGATGCGTGTATGGTTGAATCATCAGCATACATGGACACACATGCTTTGTTTAATGATGTTAATAACATCAACAAATATTACTAATGCCTTAGATAAAAGAAAGTACTGTGCTGCCTTGTTCATAGATTTGTCTAAAGCTTTTGACAATGTAGACCATGCGATATTTTTGGGTAAACTGTCTTTAATAGGACTGGGATTGGATGCCTGTCGTTGGTTTCATGACTATCTAAAGGATAGAAGTCAGGCTGTTAGAGTCGACAGCATCCAGTCGGAGCCATTGGAGTTGGTTAAAGGGGTCCCACAAGGTTCTATACTTGGTCCATTACTGTTTACTCTCTACATAAACAATATCGGTGATGAGATAAGAAAGTGTAAAATTCATTTATATGCTGATGACACTGTTATGTACTCTATCTCTTCAACGGCTGACCAAGCATTATCACTATCGGAGACAGATTTTAAAATATTACAAGGGTATTTTATATAGCCAAAACTGGTTTTAAATCCAAAGAAAACACATGTTATGATTTTTCATTGATTCAAAAAGTTGGTTGAAAATACACTTGCACTTACGAGCTTAGATGGCTCTCGAATTAATCAGGTCTCGGCATATAAATACTTAGGGATATGGTTGGATGATAAACTGTCTTTTAAAATGCATGTTGAAGAACTTTGTAAATGGCTAAAAATCAAGCTAGGCTTGCTTTATAGAAACAAGACATGATTGTCCTCTACAAATAGAAGACAAATGATGCAAGCTGCTTTTATGTCTGTTATAGATTATGGGGATATTATCTACATGCATGCTACGGCATCCACACTTAAATCGCTGGATGCTACTTATTGCGCACGTAGGTTTATTACGGGTGCTAGCTACAGAACTCACCACTGTGTTTTATATCAAAATGTGGGTTAGACTTCGCTGTCCGTCAGACGAGAACAACATGCTCTCGTGTTTGTCTATAAAGCACTTCTGAATAAACTACCTTCTTATTTATCATTACTCATCAACATTTGAATTATCATTCCTAAAACCAGGTCTCAAGCATTTATTACACTTGAGGCCCATGCGATTTCCACAGAGTTGGGTATGGCTGCCTTTTCCCGTTATGCTCCTTGCCTATGGAATAGCCTGCAGACTAAACTTAAACTTGAGACTCTTGTTCCCTTTGCCCATTTAAACATTTATTGGAGGATTTTAATTTTTGTATTGCTTGTAACTGTTTCGGGTAATGCAAGTTCTTGTGCTGTTAGGGGAATAACCTATGTGTAAATGTAACAATCTGCTGCTGTATTTTTTGTGTTATCTGTGATCATTTTGTTTTGTTTGTCTTGTGTAGTTTCTTAATCATTGTACCTAAACTGTATGTGTAAACATGTATACACAGGGCCCAGCTGTAAAAGAGACCTTGGTCTCAGTCTGTGTTCCTTGTTGAAATAAATGTATAATAATAATAATGCTAGTGGCAGGTCATTGGTAAAAATAGAAAACAGTACAGGGCCTAGAGAGCTGCCCTGCAGTACACCACACTTTACATGTTTGACATTAGAGAAGCTTCCATTAAATAAAACTCTGAGTTCTATTAAATAGATAGCTCTGAATCCACAATAAGGTTGAAAAGCCATAACACATATGCTTTTTTCAACAGGTTATGGTCAATAATATCAAAGGCTACACTGACACGTAACAGTACAGCTCCCACAATCTTCTTATTATCAATTTCTTCCAACCAATCATCAGTCATTTGTGTGTCAGTGCAGTACATGTTGAGTGCCCTTCTTTATAAGCATGCTGAAAGTCTGTTGTTAAATAATTCTACCCGGAAACTTAACCATTAGGATTAGAGGTTATGTAGCATGGACAAGGGGTAATTAAAAATGATAACCATTGGGGAAGAAAGGAATGTATGTGTGTGCCAAAAGAAAGCAAAGAGACTCCTTAACCGATGTTTGAACTGACCCAACTATAACTCTGGGGAGATAAGATAAGACAGGGAGAGCCCCTCCAGGTTTCCCATATCTGGGGGGGACTGGAGCTGTCAGCGGAGTGGTAATAAACTGTGGTGAGACTTCAGGGGAAAATCCCATATATTAGTGTGTATGTATGTGTGTAGGTTAAGAGCAAAGTATAAAAGGAACGTTTTTGTATATGCACGGGAGAGTTCTCGCAAATAAATTTGTATCTGACTAATTGTGAGATGGGAATTCGGTCTGTTTCATTTAAACCAGAACTTTACAACCTCTGGGTTTCAGACCTAAAAAGATAATTGCAATTTATGAACATTCATTACTAAATTACATAACAAATTGATCCTTCGAGCGGATTTCCAATATCTGTCCCTGTTGGCCGAAGGTAGCACGCCGAAAACCGTGCACGGGCGGGTCGTGGACCCGTAAATTAAAGACCTGGCCCCTGAAATTGGGGTTAAATAACAGGCCGATATATATCTAAGGTCGACAGAGACGGTGACGGAATCTAACGAACATTGCTTTTCCCAGCCTACAAAACAAAAGGTCAGTAAAACTTTATTCGCGGATTTGGGGAATTGACGTCCGGGCTACATTTTGAGAAATATGTTTAATGACTATTGTGTGGTTTGGACGTTGATTTTTAGAATCCATTGTGCATTCTAATCTGGTGACCTGTCTTTAGAATTTTGTGTAGAGAACCCTGATATAGGTAGTATTCTATGCAATTGGAAGACAGGAATTGGATTTAGAAGCCACCTAGGAATAAAAAAGTCCCCAGTGACTAGTCCGAAATGACAGGAGGTATCTGCACTACCAGTGTAAACTAGCTAATATTGAGATCTAAGCGGGAACCTGATCAAGAGTATATTAGTGGGCCGGGAAAGAGACGAGATATAGGTGGCCACTACAAATGAATGTACATTATTTGTGAACATTACCTAGGGAAACTAACGGAAAGAAGGTATATACGTAGATTGGATTGTGAGAATATACCGTAGAACAAAACTATAGTAATTGGATAACGGTAAAGAAAGCACACACATAGGCACAAAAGCATATACACCTAGATAGGGAGAATAAGCATAGAAACTACAAAGTTATCTAACAATGGGCATTAATACGGACCCCCCCATCCCGGATCCGGGATCATTCTCATCAGAAACGCTGACTAGCATAGCCTAGCCTAGCGCCACAGGGATATCATATAATATAATTTCATGAAATCACAAGTCCAATACAGGAAATGAAAGATAAACATCTTGTGAATCCAACCAACATGTCCGATTTTTAAAATGTTTTACAGCGAAAACACAACATATATTTATGTTAGCTCACCACAATAGCCCAACACACAACGGCATTTTGTTCACCGCAAAGATAGCTTTCACAAAACCCACAAATAGAGATAAAATTCATCACTAACCTTTGAACAACTTCATCAGATGACAGTCTTATGACATCATGTTATATCAACGGGACCCGTTGATTCCTACTGCGGACACCCATACGATGAATGGTCTCCGTCACTTCCTCTTGAACTTGCAGACGTGTTGCTGTGCGTTTTGTTGCCAACCTTACTTTGCTAGCTGACAACTTTACGGTTTTTACTTTTTACTTTTTAATTACCGTTTATATTTTTAGTTTTTCCCTCACAACTTTTTTCCCTCATTCAACTTTTTCAATCCGGACGCTTTATCTGGACATGGTTCGTCAGCACCTTCAACAGCCGAAGCTAAGTAGTAACATTAACATGATGCCTTCTAATTGCAGTCGCTGTACTCATAATATACAGGAGAATGATCGCCTTATGGCGAGGATAGCTGTGCTGCAAGCCCAGCTTCAGACGCAATCGTTAGGCAAGGGTAATTTCAGTGTAGGAAAGGATGAAACAGCGTCTGTGCCACCAGTAAGTACAGATAGTAGTATAAATCCCCCAGCATAGTCCCCGCAGCCGGACAACTTTCTCATGGCTTCTGGAGGGAAATGCTGTAGGAATGCTCAACTGGTGTCACTCATTCAGCCGACAGAAACTTTCAACCGGTTTTCCCCATTAAGTAGCGAGTCGGAGTCTGAGGCCGAGTCTTCTCTTGTCTCTACTCCTCCCGTTACGGGGTCAAAGACGCCGAAGCTTCCCACCATTAGCTCTGACAAATTGAAAACCCTAGTCATTGGCGACTCCATTACCCGCAGTATTAGACTTAAAACGAATCACCCAGCGATCATACACTGTTTACCAGGGGGCAGGGCTACCGACGTTAAGGCTAATCTGAAGATGGTGCTGGCTAAAGCTAAAACTGGCGAGTGTAGAGAGTATAGAGATATTGTTATCCATGCCGGCACCAACGATGTTAGGATGAAACAGTCAGAGGTCACCAAGCGCAACATAGCTTCAGCGTGTAAATCAGCTAGAAAGATGTGTCGGCATCGAGTAATTGTCTCTGGCCCCCTCCCAGTTAGGGGGAGTGATGAGTTCTACAGCAGAGTCTCACAACTCAATCGCTGGTTGAAAACTGTTTTCTGCCCCTCCCAAAAGATAGAATTTGGTCCTGTTTGTGGGACTCACCCACAAACAGGACCAAGCCTGACCTGCTGAGGAGTGACGGACTCCATCCTAGCTGGAGGGGTGCTCTCATCTTATCTACCAACATAGACAGGGCTCTAACTCCTCTAGCTCCACAATGAAATAGGGTGCAGGCCAGGCAGCAGGCTGTTAGCCAACCTGCCAGCTTAGTGGAGTCTGCCACTAGCATAGTCAGTGTAGTCAGCTCAGCTATCCCCATTGAGACTGTGTCTGTGCCTAGACCTAGGTTGGGCAAAACTAAACATGGTGGTGTTCGCCTCAGCAATCTCACTAGGATAAAGACCTCCTCCATTCCTGCCATTATTGAAAGAGATCGTGATACCTCACATCTCAAAATAGGGCTACTTAATGTTAGATCCCTCACTTCAAAGGCAGTTATAGTCAATGAAGTAATCACTGATCATAATCTTGATGTGATTGGCCTGACTGAAACATGGCTTAAGCCTGATGAATTTACTGTGTTAAATGAGGCCTCACCTCGTGGTAAGTGATCATATCCCCCGTGCATCCCGCAAAGGCGGAGGTGTTGCTAACATTTACGATAGCAAATTTAATTTACAAGAAAAAAAATGACGTTTTCGTCTTTTGAGCTTCTAGTCATGAAATCTATGCAGCCTACTCAATCACTTTTTATAGCTACTGTTTACAGGCCTCCTGGGCCATATACAGCGTTCCTCACTGAGTTCCCTGAATTCATATCGGACCTTGTAGTCATAGCAGATAATATTCTAATTTTTGGTGATTTTAATATTCATATGGAAAAGTCCACAGACCCACTCCAAAAGGCTTTCGGAGCCATCATCGACTCAGTGGGTTTTGTCCAACATGTCTCTGGACCTACTCACTGCCACAGTCATACTCTGGACCTAGTTTTGTCCCATGGAATAAATGTTGTAGATCTTAATGTTTTTCCTCATAATCCTGGACTATCGGACCACCATTTTATTATGTTTGCAATCGCAACAAATAATCTGCTCAGACCCCAACCAAGGAGCATCAAAAGTCGTGCTATAAATTCTCAGACAACACAAAGATTCCTTGATGCCCTTCCAGACTCCTTCTGCCTACCCAAGGACGTCAGAGGACAAAAATCAGTTAACCACCTAACTGAGGAACTCAATTTAACCTTGCACAATACCCTAGATGCAGTTGCACCCCTAAAAACTAAAAACACTTGTCATAAGAAACTAGCTCCCTGGTATACAGAAAATACCCGAGCTCTGAAGCAAGCTTCCAGAAAATTGGAACGGAAATGGCGCCACACCAAACTGGAAGTCTTCCGACTAGCTTGGAAAGACAGTACCGTGCAGTATCGAAGAGCCCTCACTGCTGCTCGATCATCCTACTTTTCCAACTTAATTGAGGAAAATAAGAACCATCCCAAATTTATTTTTGATACTGTTGCAAAGCTAACTAAAAAGCAGCATTCCAAGTGAGGATGGCTTTCACTTCAGCAGTAATAAATTCATGAACTTCTTTGAGGAAAAGATCATGATCATTAGAAAGCAAATTACGGACTCCTCTTTTAAATCTGCGTATTACTCCAAAGCTTAGCTGTCCTGAGTCTGCAATACTCTGCCAGGACCTAGGATCAAGAGAGACACTTAAGTGTTTTAGTACTATATCTCTTGACACAATGATGAAAATAATCATGGCCTCTAAACCTTCAAGCTGCATACTGGATCCTATTCCAACTAAACTACTGAAAGAGCTGCTTCATGTGCTTGGCCCTCCTATGTTGAACATAATAAACGGCTCTCTATCCACCGGATGTGTACCAAACTCACTAAAAGTGGCAGTAATAAAGCCTCTCTTGAAAAAGCCAAAACTTGACCCAGAAAATATAAAAAAACTATCGGCCTATATCGAATCTTCCATTCCTCTCAATAAAAATTGAAAAAGCTGTTGCGCAGCAACTCACTGCCTTCCTGAAGACAAACAATGTATACGAAATGCTTCAGTCTGGTTTTAGACCCCATCATAGCACTGAGACTGCACTTATGAAGGTGGTAAATTACCTTTTAAGGTCCTAAACAATATCATAACCTCCATCCATGTAACGATCGTCGTCATATTCCTCCTCCTCGGATGAGGAGGAGCATGGATCAGACCAACACGCAGCGAGGTATGTGGACATAATGATTTATTAGACAAACGACAAAACACAAAATAACACTTTAGAAAAACAAAATAACAAAACGAACTAAACAGACCTAAACTTACGAACTTACATGAAACGAAGAACACACGAACAGGAACAGACAAACCGAAACAGTCCCGTGTGGTAACATGTACTGACACGGAAGACAACCACCCACAACAAACAATGTGAAACAACCTACCTTAATATGGCTCTCAATCAGAGGAAACGCCAAACACCTGCCTCTAATTGAGAGCCATACCAGGCAACCCATTAACCCAACATAGAAAACACATAACATAGACTACCCACCCAAACTCACGCCCTGACCAATTAAACACATACCAAACAACAGAAAACAGGTCAGGAACGTGACAATCCATAAGAGACAATACTGTGCAGCTGTAATCATAGACCTTGGCAAGGCTTTCGACTCTGTCAATCACAACATTCTTATTCTCAAATGACTGCCTCGCCTAGTTCACCAACTCCAGCATCACTACTCTGGATGGTTCTGACTTAGAATATGTGGACATCTACAAATACCTAGGTGTCTGGTTAGACTGTAAACTCTCCTTCCAGACTCACTTGAAGCATCTCCAATCCAAAATTAAATCTAGAATCGGCTTCCTATTTCGCAACAAAGCATGCTTCACTCATGCTGCCAAACATACCATCGAAAAACTGACTATCCTACCGATCCTTGACTTGTCATTTATATGTAATTTACAAAATAGCCTCCAACACTCGACTCAGCAAATTGGATGCAGCCTATCACCGTGCCATCCGTTTTGTCACCAAAGCCCCATATACTACCCACCGCTGGCATGCATCTAAACATATTTTTTATTTTCTTGCCCCACCAAGATTTACATGCTAAAATTGCCACTGTTTACCAGGTTAATTTGCCATTAAGTAATATGTTTTATTTGAGTTTAACCTGTTGTTTGTCTTCAAAAGTAAAAGATCGTATTCCTGCTTAAATTAAATATATTTTTCTAAGATAGTGATTTATTTTTGTTTAATTTACATTTCTATAACAGTCTTATCTTTTGCCTAGTATGAGATTATCATTCCCATATTGTACATTTTAAAGGCTTCCCAGATTATTTTGGGGTTTGGCTTTTCTCTTTCTTCTAGTCTACATTTCTAATGGTAAAGGTTTTTAGATTTTTGGGGGATTTAGGCTACATTATTGCATGCTAAATGTTTCTGATCAGTAATAACCAAACAAATAAATGAGCCATCACCTCCAGTTATTTACCCAGCCAAAGATCAATTAGCCTAACCAAATATACACTACCAGTCAAAAGTTTGGACACACATACTCATTCAAGGGTTTTTAAGGGTCTGCCATCTTCCTGGTACAGTTGAAACTGTGATTCATCCGTAAAGAGCACACTTCTCCAGCGCGCCAATGGCCATCGAAGGTGAGCATTAGCCCACTGAAGTCGTTTACGACACTGAACTACAGTCAGGTCAAGACCCTGGTGAGGATGCCGGGCACGTAGATGAGCTTCCCTGAAACTATTTCTGACAGTTTGTGCAGAAATTCTTTGGTTGTGCAAACCCACACTTTCATCAGCTGTCCGGGTAGCTAGTCTCAGATGATCCCACAGGTGAAGAAGCCGGATGTGGAGGTCCTGGGCGGGCGTGGTTACACATAGTGGTTGTGAGGCCGGTTGGAAGTTCTGCCAAATTCTCTAAAGCGACGTTGGAGGTGGCTTATGGTAGAGAAATGAACATTCAGTTCTATGGCAACAGTACTTTGCTGCAGTCAGCATGCCAATTGCATGCTTCCTCAAAACTTGAGACATCTGTAGCATTGTGTTGTGTGACAAAACTGCACATTTTAGAGGGGCCTTTTATTGTCCCCAGCACAAGGAGCACCTGTGTAATGATCATGCTGTTTAATCAGCTTCTTGACATGCCACAACTGTCAGGTGGATGTATTATCTTACCAAAGGAGAAATGCTCACTAACAGGGATGTAAACAAATTTGAGCACAACACTTGAGAAAACTAAGCTTTTTGTGTCTATGGAAAATGTCTGGGATCTTTTATTTCAGCTCATGAAACATGGGACTAACACTTTACATGTTGCATTTATATGTTTGTTCAGTATAGTATAACGGTTGAATATGACTTTGGGAGTGTCAGTGTAAGCAACAATTTGATACATGTCTTCAATTGCATTAGCCTACTTTATTCAAATATTTTTGTCATTCAGTGTATCATAACTAAGGTGAGTTTTCCTCTCTCTGCACTATTCTAAGAGAAGAGCTGTTTACTAGTCTCCTCATTCTGCTGCCACCCGCCTCCGCCATATTGTTCGCAACACCATTTTAAATTAATATAGTTTTTTCTAGAAACCTGGATGTTTTTCAGGTTCTTTACATTTCTGTGACGTCAGACTGGGCCTGGGCTCGGACTTCAGCTCTCTGGGCTTGTGTAAGAACGGGCTTGAATTTTCAGCCCTGATAAGAACTCTTGTGTGGTGGATCTGGGAGTGCGACTGTGGAGCACGTGGAGCAGCTTCCGGCCATTATGGATTCAGTTTTCCAAGGAGCATAGCAGACCTGGAGTGTAGACATGGAATAATGTATGAAAGACTTCTCAACCGGAGTTTAGAGAGATGTGGTATGTGACAGGGTGTGTTGCAGGGTGTGTGTGTGTGTGTGTGTGTGTGTGTGTGTGTGTGTGTGTGTGTGTGTGTGTGTGTGTGTGTGTGTGTGTGTGTGTAAGAGAAAGAGCGGATGAGTGAAATTGTGTGTAAGAGGTCTAAAGAAGAAAGGCTTAGAGAGGATGGCTGTGACACTACATTTAGTTCTACTAAGCTAACATATGGCATACCATGGATCATTTAGCTATTTGATTTTCAATTAAAGGACCCCTGTAGGTACTGTATCTATAAAATATAGAATTTGGCGTTTACTGCTATAGCCCATAGAAATGCATTGAATAACACATTCATAAATGGCAAAATACCTGATTAGAGGGGAACAATCATACAAAGCTGGCTTCAAGGTCCAGAGTTGAGTTTGAGGGATCTAGGAGATAAGAAAGCTTCGGAATTATTTATTTATTTTTGACACATATTTATCCCCTTACGCAGGTTGGCACATTGGTGGCACCAACTTCAGATGAGTCCTGTGGGGCTTGTGGGTGTTGTAGAGCAAAACTGAGAACACCATCGTGTTCGTGAGAGCCTCATCATTGAGCCTCATCATTGCATTGAGTTGGTAGACCAAACCATTTGGACGCTACAGACATTTCCGTGAGAAAACCGATTTTCAGTCTCCCTGTAGCTCTGCCACTTTCCACCGCAGATGCGGAAGGTCGACATTGGCTGATGTGGTAAATTGAGAAACAGCCCATGCAAAAAAAATGATATCCCTAGATAGACAGATTTTGATGGGGACGTTTTTATTATTTTAAATCGACTCTAGTGGGTTACAAAGTTTTTGCTGACAAGACTCATCATTTGTAACACCTCTCGGCTTACCCATCTGAGCACAATTCAATATCTCGCCCTCTAACAGTGTTTGTCTCACATCTCCTCCTTGTAACTGTGTGTGTCTCACATCTTCTTTGTAACTGTATCTGTGTGTTTGTGTGTGTGTGTTTCAAGTTGTATTAGTCATATGTACAGGATACACATGGTATACACCATACAAACAAATGCTTACTTTCTCACCAGGCAGGTCACACGTGATAGAAGTCAGTATTCGACGTCTATCCATGTCTGAGGATTTCGGAGGATGACATGGAAACCGGCAACCAGGGGCAACAGTGAGCGATGTTACCTTCAAGTAAGCTTTAGTTTTGCTAGTGAGTTGTGGACAGGGATGGTGGATGGGTGTAAGCATATGCCTCTGGTTCCAACGGTTGCATGTTTTAAGCCTATCCCAAGCCTTAACCCTTACATTTTTTACATTTTTAGTCATTTAGCAGACGCTCTTATCCAGAGCGACTTACAGTAGAGTGCATACATTTTATTACATTTACATACTGAGACAAGGATATCCCTACCGGCCAAACCCTCCCTAACCCGGACGACGCTATGCCAATTGAGCGTCGCCCCACGGACCTCCCGGTTGCGGCCGGCTGCGACAGAGCCTGGGCGTGAACCCAGAGACTCTAGTGGCGAAGCTAGCACTGCGATGCAGTGCCCTAGACCACTGCGCCACCCGGGAGGCTTACCTTAACCATTCAGAGTTAATGCCTAAACTTAACCTTGGAACTATACAGAGAAGTAACCAAATTTGACATTTGGAACAAGTTCGAAATTTTACGCTTAAGAAACATGAATGAACGTCTAATTCTGATGTGAGACAGAGCTTGTAGGTCTCACATCTCCTCTTTCTAACCGTTTGATCAACACTATTCCCCATTGAGCACTCTAATATTCCTTAACCAACTCCATTATTATAATGCTTTGGGGTAATTATGAACAGGGTTGGTTAGGTTACTTTCTAAATGTAAACTCGTTACAGTTACTAGTTAGCTGTTCAAAATGTTAATCAGTAACGTATCTTTTGGATTACCCAAACTCAGTAACGTAATCTGATTACTTTCAGTTACTTTTAGATGACTTTCCCCTTGAAGGAGAAGTTCTTTTTTACAACCAAATCTCAATTTTTTATGTAAATGGAATGTTATAAAAGGGCCCAGACACAATTTCTTCTTCACTTGTTTTTGAGAGACTTACCTCAACCAGCGAATCACTTCCTCATCCTTGTTTGGCAGTACCGGGGCCCGGAAAAAAATACACACACACGTCGTTTTAAAAACGGGAAAGCTCTCCGTATAGTGATTCAGGTTTTTAGATATTGTACACATGAAATTATGTCATTCTGAACTTTATCCGCAACGTTATATTCCATATTGTATTCCATACGTTATATTCCAATCATTTTATGAGTGTGCATATTGGCGTGCATGTGTGTACTTCCTCATATCCAAATCTGGGCTTGTGTAAATTAGGGAGGCGTGGTTCAGAAGCACACTCCAGTCTACAACAAGGTGGCAACTGTAAACCCAGGCAGAAGTTGCTAGCTAGCTGCCGGATGCTAATATACCAAGCTAGCTAATGATTTTTTCTTTCAAACCACTACGCTACTGACATGTCTGACTACGAATACGAGGAGGAAATGTTTGAATTTGGGGGCGAGTCTTATTTTTTTTAACAGGAACACACAGACAAGGAGCTTCAACAGATGAAGTATGACAGAACAAGGAGAGGGACGGAGCAGGTAGATGTTCAACCAGCAGCTGAGGCCCGACTCTGTGGACTGGTGGTGCACTTGGAAAAACCTTGGAAAATCCAGATGCGTCTGGTGACGAGACGTGGTCCAGCGAGCGCACCCCACTCTAACAAGTGACAATTACTTTTCAGCCCTCATCAACCATGCAGTTCTAGAAATGTTTTTCCATGTACCAAATATAAACTGGAAGAAGAGACCTCAGCCAGAGGGACCTACTGGCCAGCTGGCAATAAAGTAAGTACAGTGTGTTTGATAAATTGTCTTGCCAGTATGTGTTCTGTTTGGCTATGTGTAAAAACTACCATCAGTGACACGTATTCGTTTTATCTCGTAGTACCCTCAAACTCAAAGCTGGACCAGTTCGACAAATTGTTCATTGTTCCCTTCTAATCGGGGACTGATTTAGACCTGGGACACCATGTGGGTGCAATTAACCTGTTTGGGCTGCAGGGGCAGTATTGAGTAGCCAGATAAAAGGTGCCCATTTCAAACGGCCTCATACTCAATTCTTGCTCGTACAATATGCATATTATTATTACTATTGGATAGAAAACACTCTCTAGTTTCTAAAACCGTTTGAATTATATCTGTGAGTGAAACAGAACTCATTCTGCAGCAAACTTCCTGACAGGAAGTGGAAAGTCTGAAATTGAGGCTCTGTTCCAGGGGCTGCCTATTAAATCCCTTGTTATTTATTAGTTTAGATGCACTTCATACGTCTTCCACTAGATGTCGACAAGGAGTGAGAGAAGAAATGGACTGTGTAACTTGATCTGGACTCGAATTACAGCTCATGGAATGACGTATCCTCCATTTCCTGTTTTCAGGCAGGCGCGAAGAGAGACATGGATTTGCCTTCTGTTTAGCTGCCGTTATGGACGACTAATATTTATTAGTCTTTGATTTTATTTGATACATGTGACCATATCATCGTAAAGTATGTTTTTTCAATATAGTTTAATCAGATTATTGAAATTTTTTCGGGAGTTTTGCCGTGTTCCGTTCTCTTCCGTTTGTTGACATGGAGAGATCCGTGCCACTTGGCAATCGCGCGTGCTAAATGAAGAGGGAAAGTGTCCGTTCTAATTCCAAACAACGACTGTTCTGGACAAAGGACACCTTGTCCAACATTCTGATGAAAGATCAGCAAAAGTAAGAAACATTTTATGATGCTATTTCATATATCTGTCGAACATGTTGTACTAGTCGTGGGCGGCCAACGTTTGGGTACTCTAGCTATACCGAAGCTGCATATCGTAATGAAGTTATTTTTTAGAATTCTAACACTGCGATTTCATTAAGAACTAATGGATCTATCATTTCCTATACAACATGTATTTTTTAGTTATGTTTATGAATAGCTATTTGGTCAGAATATGTGTGTCAGAAAAAGTGTCAGGAAAAATCCGGACGTAGTGGGAAAAAGTAGCTAAGTTAGCACACGGTGTAACCATTGATTTCAGCTCTAAATATGCACATTTTCGAACAAAACATAAGTGTATGTATAACCTGATGTTATAGGACTGTCATCTGAGGAAGAAAATCAAGGTTAGTCAAAAATTATATATCTTTTGCTTGTTTGTTACGATCGCTTACTTTTGCTACTGGGAAATGGCTTGTCTTTCTGGCTATTGTGCTAAGCTAATATAACGCTATATTGTGTTTTCGCTGTAAAACACTTGATAAATCGGAAATATTGTCTGGAATCACAAGATGCCTGTCTTTCAATTGCTGTACACTATGTATTTTTCAGAAATGTTTTATGATGAGTATTTAGGTATTTGGCGTTGGTGTCTGTAATTTTTCTGTCTGCTTTCGGTGCAATTTCTGATTGTAGCTGCAATGTAAACTATGATTTATACCTGAAATATGCACATTTTTCGAACAAAACATAGATTTATTGTATAACATGTTATAAGACTGTCATCTGATGAAGTTGTTTGTTGGTTAGTTTGGTTGGTTCTTGGTTAGTTAGATTGGCTTTGTGCATGCTACCTGTGCTGTGAAAAATGTCTGTCCTCTTTTGTATTTGGTGGTGAGCTAACATAAATATACGTGGTGTTTTCGCTGTAAAACATTTTAAAAATCAGACATGTTGGCTGGATTCACAAGATGTGTACCTTTCATATGCTGTATTGGACTTGTTAATGTGTGAAAGTTAAATATTTAAAAAATATATATTTTGAATTTCGCGCCCTGCACTTGAGCTGGCTGTTGTCATAAGTGTACCGACGTCGGGCTGCAGCCATAAGAAGTTTTAAATATAATCTCGAACAGAAAACCAGCAGGCTCCAGACCTCATATGGTAAGAGTTGAATACCCCTGTCATAGTAGTGTTATTCTGTAGTGTTATTCTACTTTATCACAGCAAGCTGAACCGTTTTTGACATTTTTCCCCTAGACAATTTAGACTGGTTTCTTACAGAGCAGCCATGGAATGGGGATTGAAAGGAAAATGACTTGGGAGTGGTCAAAAACGAGTGTTGCCCAGTTGCGTCGTCAGCAAAGACAAAAGGACAGATGAGAATATTGAGAGACAAACATACAAAATGTATTAAAAGTTGAAGAATGCCCGTTAGTGATTCCTGTAGCCATGAGCCAAAGCCAAGCTTAGCCACAAAATAGACTATGTAATTTGATCGAAAGGATATTTGGTTTCTATGTGAAGTGCTCTGAACAGAGCAAGGATTTTGAATCCCCTTTTTTGAACCGGCCCGAGCGCCATTCCATAAACATTAAAAATTGTAAGGATCGACGGTGGAGACGAGAAGCAGGTACAGGGAGTGAACATTTAATGAAACAACGGACAGGAAAAGAATACGGACAGCGTCTGGACAGGTTATGGATAGGGGGCAGCATTTTCAAGTTTGGATGAAAAGCGTGCCCAGAGTAAACTGCCTGCTACTCAGTCCCAGTTGCTAATATATGCATAGTATTAGTAGTTTTGGATAGAAAACACTCTGAAGTTTCTAAAACTGTTTGAATGATGTCTGTGAGTATAACAGAACTCATATGGAAGGCAAAAACCTGAGAGAAATTCCAAACAGGAAGTGAAAAATCTGAGAGTGGTCGTTGTTAAAGTCATCGCCTATTCAATTCCCTGTGATATATGGATCTGTTTGCACTTCATACGCCTTCCACTAGATGTCAACAGTCAGTAAAACGTGGAATGAAGCTTATGCTGTGTTATGGGACCGGATGGGAGGGGAATGAGTCAGTGGTCTGGCAGATTGCCAGTTCTTGGTCGTGCGCTTTCCTCATTATATCGTCTTGCGTTCCATTACTTATAGAGACTGAAAAGAATTCTCCGGTTGGAACCTTATTGGATATAAATGATAACAACATCCTGAAGATTGATTCTCTACTTACTTTGACCAGTTTATTCGACTTGTAATATAACTTTTTGAAGTTTTCGTCCGACATTTGCCTGCATCTGCGTTTGGACACGTGCACTACACATGCTAGCAAAATTAGCTAATTGGACATAAGTAATGGACATTATCGAACAAAACAATGATTTATTGTGGAACTAGGATTCCTGGCACTGCATTCTGATGAAGATAATCAAAGGTAAGGGAATATTTATGATGTAATTTCGTATTTCTGTTGACTCCAACATGGCGGAGAAATGTTGTTACTATCTGAGCGCCGTCTCAGATTATTGCATGGTGTGCTTTTTACGTAAAGTTTTTTTTAAATCTGACACAGCGGTTGCATTAGGAACAAGTGTATCTTTAATTATATGTAAAACATGTATCTTTCATCAAAGTTTATGATGAGTATTTCTGTTATTTGACCTGGCTCTCTGTAATTACTCCGGATATTTTGGAGGCATTTCTGAACATGGCGCCAATGTAAACCGAGATTTGTGGATATAAATATGCACATTATCGAACAAAACATAAATGTATTGTGTAACATGATGTCATATGAGTGTCATCTGGTGAAGATGTTCAAAGGTTAGTGATTAATTTTATCTCTATTTCTGGTTTTTGTTACTACTATCTTTTGCTGGGAAAATGGCTGTGTTTTTCTGTGGCTATGTACTGAGCTAACATAATTGTTTGGTGTGCTTTCCCCGTAAATCCTTTTTGAAATCAGACATGTTGGCTGGATTCACAACATGTGAACCTTTAATTTGGTGTCTTTCATGTGTGATTTCATTAAAGATTGATTTTTATAGTAATATATTTGAATTTGGCGCGCTACATTTTTTCTGGATTTTGGCCAAGTGGGACGCTACCGTCCCACCTATCCTAGAGAGGTTAACTTCTCTGGGATATGTGGGACGCTAGCTGGCCCTTAAGGGCTGGCCCTTAATTATACACAGAGAGCTAGCAATAATATACATGTCAATCTCTCGTGGCTCAAAGTGGAGGAGAGATTGACTTCATCACTACTTGTTTTTGTAAGAAGTGTTGACATTCTGAATGCAGCGAGGTGTCTGTTTAAAATACTATCACACAGCCTGGACACCCATGTATACCCCACAAGACATGTCACCAAAGGTCTCTTCACAATCCCCAAGTCAAGAACAGACTATGGGATGCGCACAGTACTATGGGAGGCTACATGGAACTCTATACCACATCAGGTAACTGAATCAAGCATTAGAATCAGCTTTAAAAAACACATACCAATACATCTTATGGAACAGCAGGTACTATAAAAAGACACACACACAGAAACAGATACACATATACATGATAAGACACACACATATACATGGATGTTGTATTGTAAATGTGTAGTAGTGGCCTGAGAGAACACAGTAAATGTATTGGGTAAAGTGTTATGAAATGTAATGTCATGTAATATTTTAAATTGTATATAGTGTAATTCAAACAGGCAAAGCCTCAATACCGGACTAAGATCGAATTGTACTACACCGGCTCCGACGCTTGACGGATGTGCCAGGGCTTGCAAACTATTACAGACTACAAAGGGAAGCATAACCGAGAGCTGCCCAGTGACAGGAGCCTACCAGACGAGCTAAATAACTTCTATGCTCGCTTCGAGACAAGTAACACTGAAACATGCATGAGAGCATCAGCTGGTCCGGATGACTGTGTTAACACGCTCTCCGCAGCCAATGTGAATAAGACCTTTAAACAGGTCAACATTCACAAGGCCGCTGGGCCAGACGGATTACCAGGACGTGTACGCCGAGCATGCGCTGACCTACTGGCAAGTGTCTTCATTGGCATTTTCAACCTCTCCCTGTCTGTGTCTAATACCAACATGTTTCAAGCAGACCACCATAGTCCCTGTGCCCAAGAACACTAAGGTAACCTGCCTAAATGACTACCGACCCATAGCACTCACGTCTGTAGCCATGAAATGCTTTGAAAGGCTGGCTCACATCAACACCATTATCCCAGAACCCCTAGACTCACTCCAATTGGCAAACCGCACAAACAGATCCACAGATGATGCCATCTCTATTGCACTCCACAATGCCCTTTCCCACCTGGACAAAAGGAACACCTATGTGAGAACGCTATTCATTGACTACTGCTCAGCGTTCAACACCATAGTGCCCTCAAAGCTCATCACTAAGCTCAGGACCCTGGGACTAAACACCTCCCTCTGCAACTGGATTCTAGACTTCCTGACGGGCCGCCCCCAGGTGGTAAGGGTAGGTAACAACACATCTGCCACGCTGATCCTCAACACTGGGGCCACTCAGGGTTGCGTGCTCAGTCCCCTCCTCCTGTACTCACTCTTCAGTCATGACTACACGACCAGGCACAACTCCAACACCATCATTAAGTTTGCTGATGACACAACAGTGGTAGGCCTGATCACCGACAACGATGAGACAGCCTATAGGGAGGAGGTCTGAGACCTGACCGTGTGGTGCAAGAACAACAACCTCTCCCTCAACGTGATCAATACGAAGGAGATGATTGTGGACAACAGGAAAAGGAGGACTGAGCACGCCCAGATTCTCATCGACGGGGCTGTAGTGGAGCAGGTTGAGAGCTTCAAGTTCCTTGGTGTCCACATCACCAACAAACAAACATGGTCCAACATGGCTCTGGGATGGTGCAATTGTTGAGAAAGTGAGCTTATGGTTGTGTGGGGGTAAGGGCTGAGTGTGTGTGGGTGTATGTGTGTATCCCACAACTGTTGCGAAGGAAGAAGTAAAAGATGTTAGGGACAATAGAGGATGATCCACAGATATATATAATACAAATCGAGGTGAGGGCAATGGAAATGCATATGGTAATTGATCTTCTTCAATTCGGTAAATGGCACTGTATGCTCTTTTCAAAGAATGGATCCCAGTCGGTTCAGGGCTATGGGATACAGGGGGTCGAGGGTGGTCTACCGGGCATTGGGATGACAAGCCATCTCGAGATGAGGCCTTTTAGCGGGTGGAATAGTAGGGACCAATTGGAGGTTTACTTAGTAGAAATGCAAATATCATGGTACAACTATATAGACACTCAATCATTATGTTACTTTTTAATAGTACGTTTACAAAAATATATTCTGATTAAAAGAATGAAAGGTGTGTCTCATTATGGTAAGTGGTGAAATAAGTATAGCCAGTTACAATTGTAATGGCTTAGCAGATAATAAGAAAAGACGATCAGTATTTACCTGGCTAAAAGAGAAGGATTATAATATCTATTGTTTACAGGAAACCCATTCAACAGTTTTAGATGAAGTTTTGTGGAAAAAGAACTGGGGGGGCAAAATATATTTCTCCCATGGGCAAAGAAATTCAAAAGGGGTGATGGTTTTAATTAACAATAATTTTGATCCAAATGTGCAAATTGTCCAAACAGATCCTCAAGGTAGATGGATTATTTTAAATATGTTATTGGACAATAAACAAATATGGCTTGTTAACCTATACGGTCCGAATAATGATGATCCAAGCTTCTTTGAAAATATATATAAGAATTTATCAACTCTACAAGCAACACTAGACTCTATTATTATAGTGGGAGATTTTAATACGGTCTTAAATACCTCTATAGACCGGAAAGGAAATCACACTACAAACTATCACCCTCAGGCACTTAAGGAAATCATGAATGTCATGGATATATTGGAATTAGTGGATATATGGAGACTTAAATACCCTGATTTAGTGAGATATACATGGCGGAGGCTGAATCAAGCTAGTCGTCTTGACTACTTTCTTATACCATTCTCTCTGGCACCAAAAGTTAAAAAAGTGTTGATAGGGGACAGAATGCGGTCGGATCATCACATAATTGGCATATATATTTCTCTTACAGAATTTCCACGTGGGCGAGGATATTGGAAATTTAATCAAAGTCTACTAGATGATAAATTGTTTAGAACTAGGACAGAAGATTTTATAACTGACTTTTTCAGACATAACATAGGTACAGCAGATCCCCTTATTGTATGGGACACTTTTAAGTGTGCCTTTAGAGGCCATGCAATTCAGTACTCATCTATAAAACAAAAGCAATTTAGATCAAAAGAGTCCATATTAACAAAGGAAATTGAAGGACTAACAGTACAGTTAGATAGCAATAAAAACAGTACCATAGAGGCACAGAATAAGTTAGAGGAAAAACAAAAAGAAATGGAGGAACTTATTCAAGAAAGATCCAGTGTAATACATTATAAAAATAAAGCGAACTGGATGGAATATGGGGAAAAATGCACCAAATTCTTTTTCAATCTTCAATATAGAAATGCTACCAAAAAAAATGTATTAAAACTTGTTACAAATGATGGAGTCACGCATGATTCACCAAATGATATTTTGAAAGAGGAAGTAAAGTACTTTAAGAATATGTTTTCGTTTCAGGCTCCTCCATCTCCACTAACTGAAACTAATTGTATGGATTTTTTTCCTATTAATAATGTAAAATTAACATCTGTACAGAAAGACTCATGTGAAGGCCAAATTACAGAGGAGGAACTGCTTGATGCAATTGGGGCCTTTAAGGATGGGAAAACTCCAGGGCTGGATGGCATACCAGTGGAAGTATACAAAACTTTTTTTGATATACTCAAAGGACCATTATTAGCTTGTTTTAACCACTCCTATATAAATGGTAGATTATCAGACACGCAACAAGAAGGTCTGATATCGTTATTACTGAAACAGGACCCAAGTGGTATATATAAAGATCCAGTCCAATTAAAAAATTGGAGACCTCTTACACTTCAGTGTTGTGATGCAAAAATCCTAGCAAAATGCTTGGCGCATAGAATAAAAAAAGTTTTGTCAGATATTATTCATCCTAATCAGACAGGTTTTTTACATGGACGATACATTGGAGATAATATAAGGCAAGTACTGGAAACAATAGAACACTATGAAATATCGGGGACACCAGGTCTGGTTTTCATAGCTGATTTTGAAAAGGCTTTTGATAAAGTACGACTGGAGTTTATATATAAATGCCTAGAATATTTCAATTTTGGGGAATCTCTTATAAAATGGGTTAAAATTATGTATAGTAACCCTAGGTGTAAAATAGTAAATAATGGCTACATCTCAGAAAGTTTTAAACTATCTAGAGGAGTAAAACAAGGTTGTCCACTATCGGCATATCTATTTATTATTGCCATCGAAATGTTAGCTGTTAAAATTAGATCAAACATTAATATTAATGGATTAGAAATCCGTGGCTTAAAAACTAAGGTGTCATTGTACGCTGATGATTCATGTTTTCTTTTAAAACCACAACTAGAGTCTCTCCACGGCCTCATAGAGGATCTAGATACCTTTGCTATCCTCTCTGGATTAAAACCAAATTATGATAAATGTACCATATTACGTATTGGATCACTAAAAAATACACATTTTATATTGCCATGTAGTTTACCAATTAAATGGTCTGACGGAGATGTGGACATACTCGGTATAAAAATCCCAAAAGAAAGAAATGATCTCACTCCAATAAATTTTTATAGAAAGTTAGCAAAAATAGATAAGATCTTGCTACCATGGAAAGGAAAATACTTGTCTATTTGTGGAAAAATCACCCTGATTAACTCTTTAGTCATATCACAGTTTACCTATTTGCTTATGGTTTTGCCTACACCTAGTGACCTGCTTTTTAAATTATATGAACAAAAAATATTCCATTTTATTTGGAACGGCAAGCCAGATAAAATTAAAAGGGCCTATTTATATAACGAATATGAATTCGGAGGGCAGAAATTATTAAATATTAAAGCATTAGACCTCTCACTAAAGGCATCAGTCATACAAAAGTTATACTTAAATCCAAACTGGTTCTCTAGTAAATTGGTACGAATGTCTCATCCTATGTTCAAGAAGGGCCTTTTTCCCTTTATTCAGATTACACCTGCTCACTTTCGGTTGTTTGAAAAGGAAATAATCTCCAAAATATCCTTATTTTTTAAACAAGCCTTAGAAAGTTGGTTGCAATTTCAGTTTAATCCACCTGAAAGGACGGAACAAATAGTACAACAAATATTGTGGTTAAATTCAAATATAGTAATTGATAAAAAAACTGTATTTATCGAAGAAATGTTTAAAAAAGGTATAATTTTTGTGAATGATATCATAAATAGGACTGGTGGAGTTATGTCACACATGCAGCTCACACAGACATATGGAAATGTCTGCTCTACCCAAAATTACAACCAATTAATTGCAGCATTACCACAAAAATGGAAGAGGCAAGTAGAAGGGGAAAAAAGTAAGGAACTTGTATGTCGGCCCTGTATTAAAGAACATAAATGGTTAAAGAAAAGTGTGATAAATAAAAACATATACCAATTTCATTTAAGGACCAAAAAACTGACAGCTGTGCCATATAAATTGCAAAATAGTTGGGAAGAGATGTTCGATGTACCCATTCCATGGCACATGGTTTATGAATTGATACGCAAAACAACGCCGGATTCAAAACTTCGAATTTTTCAATTTAAATTATTGTACAAAATTCTTGCAACTAATAGAATGTTATATATATGGGGTATACAATCTTCCCAGCTCTGTAGATTCTGCTGTGAGGAGGCAGAGTCATTAGACCATTTATTTTGGTATTGTCCATATGTAGCTCGTTTTTGGTCACAGGTCCAGGAATGGCTGAAGAATTGCAACATTTGCCTAGAACTAACGCTACAGATAGCAATACTGGGGGATTTGAAAAGCCATAGTCAATCAATCAATAATATAATAATTATTTTAGCAAAAATGTTTATTTTTAATTTACAATCTGTAGAAGCTATGAGAATAGGAAGGTTCAAATCTTTTGTGAAGCATCACAGCACAGTTGAAAAATATATGGCAAATAAAAATCCGAAATGGATGATGTTGGAAGATAGATGGGAAGGGTTGAGTGGAACTGAAGGGTGGGACTAATAACAAGATAAACAATGTAGGGCATACGGGATCTGTGAAATGTGTATAGGTGCGGAGCTTTTGTGAAATAGCACAGTTACAAGTGGAAATAAAATTGGATGGACAACAGAAATAGAGGAAGGACTAAGAACAAACAAGAGAGAACTATTATAAAGTAGTCTGTGTCTGTAAAATAGGTATAAGATGTATAAATTGAAGGTAAAAGCAGAAGTGTTTATTAGTTTACTCCAATTGGGGGAGCGGTGGTAGGGTTGCGGGGAATAATAATAAAGGTATATTCTTTAAAAAAGTATGTATGTCTATATAGGTATGTGTATGTATATATGTATATATGTATGCATGCGTGTATGGATATATATATTTACCCAAAAAATATGGGGGATTGGAAATGATGCAGACAATTACATTGGAAGCAACATTCTTTCCGCAATATTAAGCTGATCCACCCCAAAAAAAAAAAAAAAAAAAAAAAAAAAAAAAAAACAAACATGGTCCAAGCACATCAAGACAGTCGTGAAGAGGGCACGACAGAACCTACTCCCCCTCAGGAGACTGAAAAGATTTGGCATGGGTCTTCAGATCCTCAAAAGATTTTACAGCTGCACCATCGAGAGCATCCTGACGGGTTGCATCACTGCCTGGTATGGTAACTGCTCGGCCTCCAACCGCAAGGAACTACAGAGGGTAGTGCGTACAGCCCAGGACATCACCGGGGCCAAGCTTCCTGCCAACCAGGACCTCTATACCAGGCGATGTCAGAGGAAGGACCTAAAAATTGTAAAAGACTCCAGCCACCCAAGTCATAGACTGTTCTCTCTGCTACTGCACGGCAAGTGTTATCGGAGCGCCAAGTCTAGGTCCACGAGGCTTCTAAACAGCTTCTACCCCCAAGCCATAAGACTCCTGAACAGCTAATCAAATGGCTACCCAGACTATTTGCACCCCCCCCCCCCCCCCCCTTACGCTGCTGCTACTCTGTTATTATGCATAGCCACTATAATAACCCTACCTGCATGTACATAATTACCATAATTACCTCAACACCGGTGCACCCGCACATTGCCACATTGACTCTGAACTGGTACCCCCTGTATATAGCCCCGCTATTGTTATTTACTGCTGCTCTTTAATTATTTGTTTTTCATCTCTTTTTTAAAGGTATTTTCTTAAAACTGCATTGTTGGTTAAGTAAGCATTTCACTGTAAGGTCTACACATGTTGTATTCGGCGCATGTGACAAATAAAATGTGGTTTGATTTGAATTCCATAATAAATACAACCACAAATGCATGCAGCAGGTGTCAGAGCATGTGTAATATGATTCCACCTTTTCAGTATATTGTCCTTTTGCTAGTTTGATGACTCTGTGCATGTCATAGCAGGAATTCTTGGACTTGTCCGTGTCTTCAGCTGTTGCCTCACTGCTGTCTGCGATAGCTCTGTGTGCAGTCGCCCTGTCCTTTAGTTTAGCGCCAACCTCTGTTAACCAGGGCTTTGATTGGGAAGGCAGTGAACTTTCACTGTGGGGAAAACGTCGCCGATGCATTTCTTAATGAAGCGTTGATGGAGTTTGTTAGCTCGTCGATTTTATCGGCAGAGTCTCAAAACATATTCCAATCAGCACTAGTAAAGCAGTGTAGCATAATCTCTGATTCTGGTGACCATTTCTCAACAGAGCGAGTCGCGGGTACTTTCTTTATGAGCTTCTGCTTATAAACAGGAAGCAGGAGTATGGAGTCTTGATCTGATTTGCCGAAGGGCGGACGAGGGAGGGCCTTGTATGCTTGCTTGTGGGTAGAATAATAGTGGTCTAGAACTTTATCACCCCTAGTGGTGAAGGAGTGTTGATGGGAGTTGGGCATCGCATGTCTTAATGACGCGGAATTAAAAAAGTTGGCATCAGAAAAGCAGAGGTATGTTTTTCTGCTTGTTTATAGCCTCGTACAGTTTGTTAAGTGCCAGCTAGTTATGTTTCTTGTCGGCGCATGTATACAACAGTCACGATAAAATGAAAAGTCCCTTGGGAGGTAGAAGGGTCAGCATTTGACCATCAGGTATTCCAAGACGGGCGAACATGACACTTTCACCACGTTTGAGTCAGCACACCAGTTGTTAAAGAAGATGCAAACCCCTCGCCCTCTCGATTTCCCTGACTCCACTGTCCTGTCTGCAAAGTGAAGAGAAATAGAGAATCGATTTGAGTTGGATAGCCATGGGGGTATCTTGTCCAAGAGCCATGTTTCAGAAAATCCGAGAATATTGCCGTTTCGAGAGTCCTGTTGGTAGCAAATCCGCGATCGGAGGTCATCCATCTTATTAATGGAAGGAAGAGGTCGCCTTAATCTCGCCAGGATATACACCCCCCCATTGCTTCTGTAATGCTGGCATTTCCTCTTGGGTCAGAATTACAGAAAAAGCCCAGGGGCATATGTCATTTTGTAATTTCAATGTGCTTATGTATTGTTGGCATCCGTGGTATAATCACGATAAACTCCTCCGCTCTGTACATTATCAGGAAATAATGGACGAGACGGCAAGACACGCACAGAGCGTCAGCCTTTATCCCTTACTTAATCTCCATTGTCATCTTCAGCGGGATTTTGCATAGACAGTTAGCTCTTTCTCCAAATTAAAGTCTTACATGTGAGAACTGATAGTTATTGATTCGTGTACATGACACACACATTCCTGTGATCGCACAGACTGTGATTTAGAGCCCATACTATTGGGCACACGCACTCACACAAATACACACATACCAGGGCTCATATCTGATCAGTTTGATAAAGGAGCCTACATTGATCTGTCTGTAGATTTATGTGTTGATATCTGGTCGCAGAGGCTGGCCAATTATTTCTCCCCACCCAAGTCTTATATCACTCCCTGAACTGTAATGACCAAGCCGGGTGCTGGGTGAGATTGATAGAGAACAAACAATTGTATAAACGTTGATGTTTAATTAGCTCACTACCTTCTCATTTCCTGTGCTGTTGTTATGACAGAGAAGTATCTAACATCTATACAGCCTAATGTCACCAATTTATTTAAACAACTACAGTTTGGCTTGGCTTGTGGGTCTCAACCCCAGCCTGGTAAAATATTGAGAGAGGGAGCGAGAGCAGGAGGGGAGGGGAAAGACAGAGAGGCCAGCCAGAGTACACAAACACAATTTGGTGTCAAGTTTACCGCCGACAAAAACAGGGGATTAGTTGTGAAAGCAATCAGTGGTGAGAGTGGGAGAGAGGGAGGGAGAGAGAAGGAGGAGAGAGAGATGGACAGAGAGGAAGAGAGAGTGATAGAGAGACTGGAGGAGGAAAAGGAGGATGTATAATGTATTGTGGTTCTACTACCCTCTACTTCTCTACTGAGAAGGCTAATCCCCCACAATCCCTTAGGTGGATGACTGGAGGATGGTAGAGGAGTGAGGGACTGAGAGGAGAGGAATAGAGGAGACAGGACACTGCAATGCCATTCTTTGATCCTAACTTCCTTGCCCCCCTAGGCCTGTCGTGATTGGCTGATTAACATCCCCTTATCTACCAATGGAACGGCAGGCCTGTCCCTACCAAGAGTCGTGGTCTAACAGACACAAACATGTTTGTTCAAGCAAGCATTTTAATGACTAATCAGTTAGCACTTAATTGGTCAATTAAACAGCGTGCTAATATTGATAAATAAGCTGGGGTGGTCTGCATTAATGTCTGAACATTGGAGATAATGCCAACGCAGATCAGAGTCAAGAGAAGAGGGGGGGAGATTGTGATAGCTGATGGAGAGATAGATTATGAATAAGGGTTGTGTTAAGGGAGAGCCGAAGAGAAGAATGGAGTGAGGGAGAGAGGGAAAGATGGATGAGGGTCATGAGAAGGGAGAGAGTGAGACTTGACTTTTTTTTTAATGAGCCATCTTCATTTGATTTGATTTATTTGATTTTAAGAGAGAGACAGAGAAATAAAAATAAAAGGAGAGTGTGGCCATAACCATAGAGAGAGAGAAAAGGGAAGGATAGTTAGCTCAGGCGAGAGTGAAACTGAGAAGTGAAGCAGCTTGCTGCCCGAAGTGGAGAGAAGACATGTCGATGTGACCGAAATAGCACATGCATAGTAAGGACGCATCGTCTTAACATTCTGTACTTTGCACGTTTATTTATGCACAACTCGGCCACTTTAAAGTGCACCTGGGTTAACACACACTCTCACACATACACAAACTCTCCCGCACTCACACTTGGGTAGTGTGTCAGTCTGCTTCGCTAGTCTGACTTCATCTTCCGACGTTCTGGGACAAACATCAAGTTTTGACGGTTAAATTTATGCATTCATTCTGACAGGTTAAGGGCTAAGGTTTGGGATAGGGTTACAATATTTTTTAAATAAGTGCCTAGCAATGTATGCTCGCGGCTTGCTATAGTGTTATGGATGGGGATGACAGAGTGGTGTGAGCTCTGAAGGCTGCAGTTTCAGTCCCAGTGTGGGGCACTTGGTTTTTTGTTTTTTTGCCTTTAGTGGCCGGTATTGACGGCATCCTCCGACGTTCAGTGGACCTGGACGTACGTTGGATTTAGCTTTGGAGGTGGTGCGACCTAGCTGGATTTAATAGCCTCATCAATTTCCTGTGCTGTGTCAACAGTTGCTCACGACCACAATTAGATTTAGAGAGCTCAATCGCTGGCACTTTGTTTATGGCCACGGTAATGGTAATGACACGCACACAGACACGCATGCACACACACACACGGGTGATGGCCTGCTCCATCATGACAGCATGACAAAACTAATGTCTGAAATTCATAAAGAAGAGAGATTGTTTTCTGATTAGGCATTACTGCTACTGGGTGGAGGAGGAAAGGAGAGATGGAGGGAGAGAAAATTACATAATTTTTTATAGGACTCTCCTTTTGAGGCTGACACAGTTGCTGACAGGAGGTGTTTTCTCTGCGATCAGAGAACTTAATCTGCTTGAAATAAGACAGCTGTCTTGACCACTGACAATTTATGGTCATATTTGTATATCTTATACTTGCTGGCTGTACCTGTACTTGTGCAGTTTTCTAACTTTTACTTTGCAGCTACAAAGTGATGGGTCTCCAATGTTCGAGGTAATACAGGGCTTTTTGAAAGATGTGTTTGTGTAGCATACTAACAAGTGGAGAGAGTTCTGCCAGAATTATTATTTAAATCAGTGTTGTGTTGCTATGGAGACATACTGCTGTTTTATCTTTTAATAACAGTACGATTAGTGGATAACTTTGAAGAGCTTCTGCGTGTGTGTGTGTGTGTGTGTGTGTGCGTGCACGCACGTGCGCACGGTTGCATTCGTCACTGCGTCTGTGTGTTTGTTGTTTCGCTGGACTCTTATTTTGACTCATTGCTGATGGTGATGTGTTTTCATTTTCTTACTTTAAATACAGTGCATTTGGAAAGGATTCAGAACTTTTCCACATTTAGTTACGTTACAGCCTTATTCTGGAATGGATAAAAAAATATATATCCTCATCCATCTACACACAATACCCCATAATGACAAACAGAAAACAGTTAATTTTTTTTATTTTGCAAAATTATAAAAAATAATAATATCATATTTACATAAGTATCCAGACCCTTTGCTATGAGACTCGAAATTTAGCTCAGGTGCATCCTGTTTCCATTGATCATCCTTGAAATGTTTCTACAACTTAATTGGACATTATTTGGAAAGACACACCAGTCCATATAACGTCCCACAGTTGACAGTGCATGTCCGATGAAAACCAAGCCATGAGGTCGAAGGAATTGTCCGTAGAGCTCCGAGACAGGATTGTGTCAAGGCACAGATTTGGGGAAGGGTACCAAACCATATCTGCAGCATTGAAGGTCCCCAAGAACACAGTGGCCTCCATCATTCCTAAATAGAAGAGGTTAGCAACCACCAAGACTATTTCTAGAGATGGCCGCCTGGCCAACCTGAGCAAACGGTGGAGAAGGGCCTTGGTCAGAGAGGTGACCAAGAACCCGATGGCCTCTCTGACAGAGCTCTAGAGTTCCTCTTGGAGATGGGAGAACCTTCCAGAAGGACATCCATCTCTGCAGCACACCACCAATCAGGCCTTTATGGTAGAGTGGCCAGACGGAAGCCACTCCTCAGTAAAAGGCACATGACAGCCAGCTTGAAGTTTGCCAAAAGGCACCAAAAGACTCTCAGACAATGAGAAACACGTTTCTTTGCTCTGATGAAATCAAGATTGAAATCTTTGGCCTGAATGTCAAGCGTCACGTCTGGAGGAAACCTGGCACCAGCCCTATGGTGAAGCATGGTGGTGGTAGCATCATGCTGTGGGAATGTTTTTCAACGGTAGGGACTTGGAGACTAATCAGGATCGAGGGAAAGATGAACAGAGCAAATTATAGAGCGATCCTTGATGAAAACCTTCTCCAGAGCGCTCAGGACCTCAGACTGGGGGAATTTTCACCTTCCAACAGGACAACGACCCTAAGCTCACAGCCAAGACAACGCAGGGGTGACTTCGGGACAAGTCTCTGAATGTCCTTGAGTGGACCAGCCAGAGCCCAGACTTGAACCCGATCTAACATCTCTGGAGAGACCTGAAAATAGCTGTGTAGCAATGCTTCTCATCCAACCTGACAGAGCTTGAGAGGATCTGCAGAGAAAATGGGAATAACTCCCCAAATACAGTTGTTCAAAGCTTGTAGCTGTCACGTTCGTTGATGGAAGAATCAGACCAAGGTGCAGCGTGGTAAGCGCACATCATTTATTTGGATGAATATGAAAAAACAATAAACTACAACCGAACGTGAAGCTACATGCAGTGCAGAAAGCAACGAGACATAGACAAGATCCCACAAACTAAAGGTGGAAAAAAGGCTGCCTAAGTATGATCCCCAATCAGAGACAACGATAGACAGCTGCCTCTGATTGGGAACCATACCCGGCCAACAAAGAAATAGAAAAACTAGAATGCCCACCCTAATCACCCCCCGACCTAACCAAATAGAGAAATAAAAAGGCTCTCTAAGGTCAGGGCGTGACAGTCCCCCCCCCAAAGGTGCGTACTCCGGCCGCAAAACCTGACTCTATGGGGGAGGGTCCGGGTGGGCATCTAGCCTTGGTGGCGGCTCCGGTTCGGGACGTAGACTCCGCTCCGCTCGCTGATCCCTCCGCTTCCGTGGAACCGGACCGTGGATCGTTGCCGGAGGCTCCGGACCGTGGATCGTCGCCAGTTGCTCCGGACCGTGGATCGTCGCCAGAGGAACCGGACCGTAGATCGTCGCAGGAGGAACCGGACCGTAGATCCCTCACCGGGGACACTGGACCGTGGATCGCCGCTGGAGACTCCGGACTGGGAACCATCGCTGGAGGCTCCGGACTGGGAACCGTCGCTGGGGGCTCCGGACTGGGAACCCTCACTGGAGGCTCTGGACTGCCGACCGTCGCTGGACACTCTGGACTGCAGACCGTCGCTGGAAACTCCGGACCTTGGAATGTCTCTGGAGGCTCCGGACCTTGGATCGTCACTGGAGGCTCCGGGCCATGGATCTTCACTGGAGGCTCCGGGCCATGGATCATCACTGGAGGCTCCGGGCCATGGATCATCACTGGAGGCTCCGGGCCATGGATCATCACTGGAGGCTCCGGGCCATGGATCATCACTGGAGGCTCTGGGCCATGGATCATCACTGGAGGCTCCGGGCCATGGATCATCACTGGAGGCTTCGTGCCATGGATCATCACTGGAGGCGTCGGGCCATGGATCATCACTGGAGGCGTCGGGCCATGGATCATCACTGGAGGCTTCGGGCCGTGGATCATCACTGGAGGCTTCGGGCTGTGGATCATCACTGGAGGCTTCGGGCCATGGATCATCACTGGAGACCGGGTGCGTGGAGCAGGCACAGGGCGTACCAGGCTGGAGAGACGCACTGGAGGCCGGGTGCGTGGAGCTGGCACAGGATATACTGGGCCGTGTAGGCGCCCTGGAGGTCTGGAGCTTAGAGCTGGCACAACCCGTCCTGGCTGGATGCTCACTTTAGCCCGGCAAGTGCAGGGCGCTGGCACCGGACGCACTGGGCTGTGAAGGTGCACTGGAAGCAAGCGCAACACTCTAAATACATTATTACAAAATGCAATTTGATTAGGCTACCATATAGCTCACATTCTCCCAAATTTCTGGTTCGCAACACAGGAACCCAAACATGAGCAAGAAAATGCACTATACTGCCATTGTACCATGGTAAGACACAATTAAGAAATGGTACCATTCATCATCATTGTGTATTACCATGGTAGAATGTATAATGCAGGTTAAAACCATGGTATTTCCATGATCCACCTCTATGCTATGGTATAAATGATGCAATACCATGGTATTATTTAAATGCATGGCAGTACCATCATACTTCAAAGCTAAAACCATGGTGCAGATCAGATCTATACCATGGTATAAACAATGCAATAACATGGTAATATTTAGGTACAATGGCAGTAACTTGGTAGTCCTATCATTCTTCAAGCCTAAAACCATGGTACTTTTCCATGATTCAGACTATACCCTAGTATAAGTGAAAGTACCATACTAGTACCATGGTACAAATCAAAGTACATTAGTACATGTAGTACCATGGTACATTTTTGTGTAAGGGATACTTTCTGGCCATACTTGTGCAGTTTTCTAACTTTTACTTTGCAGCTACAAAGTGATGGCTCTCCAATGTTCGAGGTAATACAGGGCTTTTTGAACGATGTGTCTGTGTAGCATACTAACAGGTGGAGAGAGTTCTGCCAGAATTATTCTTTAATCAGTTTTGTGTTGCTATGGAGACACACCTACTGCTGTTTTCGCTATTAATAACAGTACTATTAGTGGATAACTTTGAAGAGCTTCCGTCTGGCACATGTGTGCATGCGTGACTGCATCTGCTGTTTGGCTTAACAGACATGTATGTACATTTAAGCCAATCATTATTGTTTTGTTTGTACATTTCCCTCCCTCAGTTATGAAGCTTGATTGGTTGAAATAGACTTTCAAAGTTCTTTCCCTCTATTCTTTGTATATTGTGTTCTAGTACATAGGGTGAACAAGGTTCCTACTTTCAGATGGATGTCAGTGGATGTGTGGCATAACATGTGGGCGAGGAAAGGACAGAGTTAGAGAGAGTGAAGCAGGTAGAAAGAGAGATCGCTTAGTGTAGGAGGTTAAACAGTATACATGTTTAATGCATTAGTCTGTGAGAGAGAGAGAGAGAGAGAGAGAGAGAGAGAGAGAGAGAGAGAGAGAGAGAGAGAGAGTTAAAGAAAGAGGGCCGTTGAGCAGGTGGTTAATGTTGGCCCAATTACATGCTCTGGAATGACTAAATACATTATCCTTGTTGTTGTTGATGATTATTCATATGTTGTTGACGACAAGTCATGTTTCTTTGTAACCAGCGATAATGATACCTGTCACACTCATATCATTTGGAGAAAGCGAGAGAGCGAGAGACAGTGGTCATCTGGCCAACAGAGACTTTCGAGGGTGGAAGCTGGGGGCTGAGAGGGGAGTGGGCCGGGGGTGAGAGGAGGGCGTCAGGGGCGGAGGTTGGTGTAAATCAGGTCTGAGGGATAGGAAGTTTGCCTTGGGCACTCATAACACACCACACTCTGGTCGTAACTTAGGAGATAAAGACGTGTTTTATAGTTTGTGTGTGTGCGTGTGTGTGTGTGTGTGTGTGGATGAATAGCGTAGGTGTGTTTTTCAGATTTAGAACTCCTAATGGAAGGTGTGTGATCAGAGTTAGCCGGAGAGAGTGAGTGTGTATGTGTGAGTTAGAGTCCGTCGTAAAAGCGAACAAGGTGCTGCCAAGCGAATGGAGATCTAGTTATACAGCATGAGAATTCACTTTTAAGTGCAACCAAGCAAGCTTGCAAACACCCACGCACACACACTTTAACCTGTTAAGGCTAGGGGGTGCTGTTGTCACTATTTATGGAAATCGTGTAATTTTTGAAACGGCTTCCTACAAAATTCTTGATCGTACAATATGCATATTATTATTATTATTGGATAGAAAACAGTCTATAGTTTCTATAGGAGTTGAAATTGTGTCTCTAAGTGGAACAGAAGTCATTCTACAGCAATTTCCCTGACATGGAGTCAGATTTCAGAAATGTTGGCCCCTGTTCTGGAGTCAGTTTTAAGGCCAATGTTATTCATATGAGTATACGGACACTGCTTACGTCTTCCCCTGGATGCCTTTACGTGATGACGATTTGAATGGGGTCGATTGCGCAATCACAGGCACTATAAATAAAAAAACCCTGTAGCTAGGAACTCTTTTCTTGCTGCGTCATGCGCGTGGCGGCCACCGACCCGCACTTGTTCCAAGCATTAGTGTAGGGAGTAATATTACTCTGGTCATGTTTCTACTCGTTATAGGAGTTAAAAACATCATAAGGTAGTTAATTTAAAGCGTTTTTATAGCAATTTATATCCGTTTAGTGCGATTTTGGGACATTTATTTCTGAGACGCTGTGAATCTCTGGGCACGCTTCCAGTTCATGCCGAACGCAGTTGGCATTTCCACATGGCAAGAGGACAGCTTTCCACCAAAAGACGATTAGACCCAAGAAAGGATCCTTTGCCCAAGATACTGATGGAAGAACAGCTCAAAGTAGGAACAATTTATTATGATAAATCGTGTTTCTGTCGAAAAATGTTAGTGGCTTAGGACGCCATCTTTTTTGACGTAGCTTCGCTTGGCGCAAACTGTATTGAAAAGTAAGGATAATTTAAAAAATGTAATTCCGCGATTGTATTAAGAATTAAATTGTCTATCAATCGCTGTCCACCCTATATTTTTTAGTCACGTTTATGAGTATTTATGTATACGACTAGATCACTGTCTAATATGGCACACGGCATTTTCTGACCAGCTCGGCTACTTTTCTCATTGTATAACCACGATTTTGGTGGCTAAATATCCACATTTTCGAACAAACTGTATATGTATGTTGTAATATGATGTTACAGGAGTGTCATCTGAAGAATTCTGAGAAGGTTAGTGAAAAAATTAATATCTTTTGGCGATGTTGACGTTATCGCGCTCTTTGGCTAGAATCAATGCTGGGGTAACGTTTGCATATGTGGTATGCTAATATAACGATTTATTGTGTTTTCGCTGTAAGACACTTAGAAAATCTGAAATATTGTCTGTATTCACAGGATCTGTGTCTTTCGATTAGTGTATGCTGTGTATTTTTACGAAATGTTTGATGATTAGTAGTTAGGTAAACACGTTGCTCATTGTAATTATTCTAGTCCATTTGTGACGGTGGGTGCAATTGTAAACTATGCCAGCTACCTGAAATATGCACATTTTTCTAACAAAACCTATCCCATACCATAAATATGTTATCAGACTGTCATCTGATGAGTTTTTTTCTTGGTTAGGGGCTATAAATATCTTAGTTTAGCCGAATTGGTGATAGCTACTGGTGTTGGTGGACAAATAAAAGATGGTGGATTATGCTAATGTGTTTTTAGCTAATAGATTTACATCTTTACATATTGTGTCTTCCCTGTAAAACATTTTAAAAATCGGACATGTTGGCTGGATTCACAAGATCTGTGTCTTTCATTAGCTGTATTGGACTTTAATGTGTGAAAGTAAAATATTTAAAAAATATATTTTTTTTGAATTTCGCGGCACTGGTTTTTCAGTGGGGGTGGGGGGGGAGTGCCGCTAGCGGCACCCCAGTCCTAGACAGGTTAAACAAACATGGCCCACTAGCACAAGGCTGTGTGTGTGTCTGTGTGCATGCGAGTGTTATGATCATAATTACACATGTTAATTCGCAGATTTTTGCTAATGAAGGATGATTGTTAGTTAGAAGCAGGAAGTACTGCCTTTGGGTAAAGGTAAAATATAACACACACACACACACACACAAACATTATTTTCTAACAATACTATCAGCAAATTCTAAAAAAGCTGTGAAACACATTTCCTCAATCGAGCTCACCAAAGAGAAAAAGAGAGAAGTAAACTTGTTAAGTCTTCACTCCTGAAGAAAGTTGTCTTAGGAGACTGACAAATTGAGGCAGTGGAAATTGTTAAAGAATCCCATTCCTTAGGGTTTTCAGAGGGGGACCGAATGAGAGGGATAGAGAGATTGGATAGAGATGTGGAGTGGAAACAGGTTTTGAAGGAATAGAGGGAGACAGTGTGGGGTAGATAGACAGTGAGATAGAGGAGTGAGTGCAAGAGAGAAAGTGAGAGAGCGAGTTTAACTCGTAGCTAGCTCCTCATTAGCATATCAGTGCTGCTCGCTGAGTCTCATCTCCACGGTAACTATACGCGTGTCACACAGGTATCTCCTCTCTCCCACTTGCTTTACTCTTCTTTCTTTGTGCTGAGTCGACAGCTAAGTACCATAACCCCCCACCACACCCCCAACGTCAGCACCCCCTTGATAAGACCCAACTGTGCAGCCCTATGCAGTTCCAGCCTATAGTATTGTAATCAAGCTGAAAGGAAAGTTTCAGAGCGTAAAACAAGTGTGTGAACTACGTATTCTATCACGTCTTCTCTTACATTCTCTTTTCAAGTTACCAACATTCCACCTCAACTCCACCCACTTTAAAAAGGCGGGCAAATCATGCCTGTCACACACACCCTACTCTTAAATTAAACTGTGTTTGTGTATACAGTATGTGTGTGTGCGCATTTGCGTGTGCGCGCATGTAGGAGTGTTTGTGTGTGTGGGCTGTTCCTTTGTAATTCATTCAGCCACCGGAGGTTCCTTTGTTCAGGGAATTATTTCTGATTATAATCTACTGTAGGCTAAATCTCAGACAGAGGATGAGTGGAATATAAGATATGGAATATAAGATATAACGGTGCAGACATTTTTATACATGTTATTATTCATCTTATCCACTGTAATATCATCAGGTTTAATTGGTGATAGTTTTGCAATTGTATGTTACCCCAAAAAATATATAATTTGTGTGTTTAGTTTAATAGGATTGTCACGCCCTGGCCATAGAGAGGCTTTTATTCTCTATTTTGGTTAGGCCAGGGTGTGACTAGGGTGGGCATTCTAGTTTCTTTATTTCTTTATTTCTTGGCCGGGTGTGGTTCTCAATCAGAGGCAGCTGTCTATCGTTGTCTCTGATTGAGAACCATACTTAGGTAGCCCTTTTTTCCACCTGTCTTGGTGGGAAGTTGACTTTGTTTAGGACACATAGCCTTTGAGCTTCACGGTTTGTGTTTTTGTACTGTTTATTGTTTTGTTCGGCGTCATCCTTTATTCAATAAAAGAAAATGTATGCTCACCACGCTGCACTTTGGTCCTCTCCTTTCAACAGCCGTGACAAGGATCCCATTAGCTACTGCACATGCAGCAGTTACTCTTCCTGTGGTCCACAAAATATGTAGAAATACATGACAAAGTACAGAACAGTTAGACAGGAACAACATAAGATATCAAATTCCAAATAAAATAAGTTATATTGGAAAAACACTAAGAGAAAACGAAAATACTATTTACAAACTATTCATATATACAGTACAGTTAAATTAGATATTTAGAAAGAGTAGAGGTGCTTAAAAAAATTGTCTTTATCAGTTTATTAAAGCTAAACTTGTTTTGCCTGAGTAACCACTGGTGGCAGAGCATTCTATGATGACATGGCTCTATATATAACTGAGTGACGCATTAAATCTGTTTTTGGTTTGGGTTGGGTATGTATGTCTGTTTGAAGTCTATGCAAATAGATTAAAATGGTGAGGCATTTTCAATAAACAAATGTTTCTTAACAAAACGTGAGGCCCCTGTCATCACAGCAATGTTACTCCGACCTGCGAAAGGTAGCAATATGCAAGACAGCCTGCCTCAGCCATGGGGGACACACTTTACATACTTAGCACTTTACATACTTCCGGGCAATAACCGTCAATCTGGATAATAACACAAAACAAATCATAAGGCTAGAGAAATGTATGAACAAATATTACTGTCACGTTCTAACCATAGTTCTTGTGTGTTTTACTTGTTTTAGTGTTGGTCAGGACGTGAGCTGGGTGGGCATTCTATGTTGTGTGTCTAGTTTGTCCATTTCTATGTATGCCTGATATGGTTCTCAATCAGAGGCAGGTGTTTGTCATTGTCTCTGATTGGGAACCATATTTAGGGGGCTTGTTTTGTGTTGGGGTTTGTGGGTGGTTGTTTCCTGTCTTTGTGTTCTGCACCAGATAGGACTGTTTTCGGTTTTCACATTTATTGTTTTGTTGCTTGTAGTGTTCACGTTATTATCTTTATTAAATCATGTTGAACACTAGCCGCGCTGCGTTTTGGTCCTCTCCTTCATCCCAGGAAGAAAGCCGTAACAATTACGAAAACAAGCAACACCCAAACATGACGTAGTCTAAACAAGGAGAACCAATCTCCAAAAGAAAACTCCTTGACGGACACAGACGAGTTATGCTTTTCACCACCGGGAATGGTAAGGGTGGAAACCGATCTGTTAAAATCGATAAATGACAAACCAGGCATATTTGACTTAGTCAGCAAAGATATAAAGGAGTTGAAGGCGAGCCTCGAGATGAGTGACGAAAAAGCTGTGACTATGAAGAAAGAAACAAGCAAGCTAACAGGGACAGTCAATAAGATTGAAACTGATGTTACTGAACTGAAGGAGAACATCCTTCTGAGAGAAGCCTTACTTGACATATAGTCAAGATCTATAAGAGAAAATCTGGTACTTACTGATATCCAAGAAAAAGAAGGCGAAGTTCCTGAAGATGTGGTGAAGGAATTATTTCTTTCAGTGCTTCAGATCCCATGCGAAGCTGTCGACAAAATCCAACTTGAACGTGTACATTGTTTTGGACAGAGAGAACAGAGATATGAGCTCCCAATCGTTGCCAAATTTGGTTTCTTTAAAGATAAAATAATGGTTAAAAGCCTGGGTAAAAGACTCGCTGGCATGAAAATAGGCATGAATAATCAGTTCCAGAAGGAAATTGCAGAACGGGGCAAAGTTCTGTACCCAATCTTCAAGGAGAATAGATTAAAAAGGAAACGTGTAGCTTTCGTAGTCAATAAACTGTATATTGATAACCACATGTTTAGAGACACGAAGACTACTCCATGGCTAATCTACATATTACAAAGTTCCCATAGAGGAGTCGAATAATGGAACACCCAATACTAGCCATGGTAGGGATTGTAATCAAAAGATCTAGATAAGCAAAAAATACAACAATTGTTAAAGAAGTAAACTACAAGTACAATATTCCATTATAAACTCAGCAAAAAAAGAAACGTCCCTTATCCAGGACCCTGTCTATCAATGATATTTCAAAAAAATCCAAATAACTTCACAGATCTTCATTGTAAAGGGTTTAAACACTGTTTCCCATTTTTGTTCAATGAACCATAAACAATTAATGAACATACACCTGTGAAACGGTCGTTAAGACACTAACAGCTTACAGACGGTAGGCAATTAAGGTCACAGTTATGAAAACTCAGGACACTAATAAAGAGGCCTTTCTACTGACTCTGAAAAACACCAAAAGAAAGATGCCCAGGGTCCCTGCTCATCTGCGTGAACGTGCCTTAGGCCTGCTGCAAGGAGGCATGAGGACTGCAGATGTGGCCAGGGCAATAAATTGCAATGTCTGTACTGTGAGACGCCTAAGACAGCGCTACAGGGAGACAGGACGGACAGCTGATCGTCCTCGCAGTGGCAGACCACGTGTAACAACACCTGCACAGGATCGGTACATCGAACATCACAACTGCGGGACAGGTACAGGATGGCAGCAACAACTGCCCGAGTTACACCAGGAATGCACAATCCCTGCATCGGTGCTCAGACTGTCCTCAATAGGCTGAGAGCGGCTGGACTGGGGGCTTGTAGGCCTGTTGTAAGGCAGGTCCTCACCAGACATCACCGGCAACAACATCGCCTATGGGCACAAATCCACCGTCGCTGGACCAGACAGGACTGGCAAAAAGTGCTCTTCACTGACGAGTCGCGGTTTTGTCTCACCAGGGGGTGATGGTCAGATTCGCGTTTATCGTCGAAGGAATGAGCGTTACACCGTGGCCTGTACTCTGGAGCGTGAAAGATTTGGAGTTGGAGGGTCCATCATGGTCTGGGGAGGTGTGCCACAGCATCATTGGACTGAGCTTGTTGTCATTGCACGAAATCTCAATGCTGTGCGTTACAGGGAAGACATCTTCCTCCCTCATGTGGTACCCTTCCTGCTGGCCATCCTTACATACCCTCCCTGACCATGGCCCTTCTCCCCATATTGCTCAGTTTGTCCGGGCGGCCAGCTCTAGGAATAGTCTTGGTGGTTCCATACTTCTTCCATTTAAGAAAAATGGAGGCCACTGTGATCTTGGGGACCTTCAATGCTGCAGAATTTTTTTAGTACCCTTCCCCAGATCTGTGCCTCGACATTACCCTGTCTCTGAGCTCTACAGACAATTCCTTCAACCTCATGGCTTGGTTTTTGCTCTGATATGCACTGTCAACTGTGGGATGTTATATAGACAGGTGTGTGCCTTTCCAAATCATGTCCAATCAATTGTATTTACCACTTGTGGACTCCAATCAAGTTATAGAAACATCTCAAGCATGATCAATGGAAACAGGATGCACTTGAGCTCAATATCGAGTCTCATAGCAAAAGGTCTGAATACTTATATAAATAAGTTGTTTATGTTTTTTATTTTAATGAATCTGTTTCGCTTTGTCATTATGAGGTATTGTGTGTAGATTGATGAGGAACATTTTTAAATCCTATTTAGAATAAAGCTGTAACGTAACAAATGTGGAAAAAGTCAAGGGGTCTGAACTTCCCGAATGCACTGTTTACTAAACCTTTTTGAGATATTCAGAGGACCGTTATTAGCATGTTAAACCACTCCTATACAAATGGGAGATTAGACACTCAACAAGAAGATCTGATTTCATTTATACTGAAACAGGATCGAAGTGGTAAATATAAAGATCCAGTCCATTAAAAAAATTGGAGGCCCCTTACACTTCAGTGTTGTGATGCAAAAATTCCAGCAAAATGCATACAATTAAAACGGTATTGTCGGTTATTTTTCATCCTAATCATACAGGTTTTTTACATGGACGATACATTGGGGACAATATAAGACAAGTACTGGAAACAATGGAACACTATGAAAAATCTGGGAAACCAGACCAGGTATTCATAGGTGACTTTGAAAAGGCTTTTGATAAAGACTGGAGTTTGCCTAGAATATTTCAATTTTGGTGAATCTCTCATAAAAGGGTTAAAGTTATGTATAGTAACCCTAGATGTAAAATAGTAAATAATGGCTACTTCTTAGAAAGTTTTTATCTATCAAGGAGTTAAACAAGATTGTCCACCATCGGCATATCTTTTTATTATTGCCATCGATATGTTAGCTGTTAAATTCAGATCCAACAATAATATCAAGGGGTTAGAAATTCAGGTCTTAAAAACAAAGGCGTCATTGTCCGCTGTTAATTCATGTTTTCTTTTAATTCCACAATTTGGATCCCTCCACAGCCTCATAGAGGATCTAGGTACTTTGTCTAACCTCTCTGGATTACAACCAAATTATGTACTATATTATGTATTGGATCACAAAAAAATTAAACTTTTAGATTACCGTGTAGTTTACCTATAAAATGTTCTGACAGTGATGTGGACATACTGATGTGGACATCACTGTCAGACCCTAAATGTTTCTAGAAAGTTAGCAAAAATAGATACGATTTTGCTACCATGGAAAGGAAAATACCTGTCAATTTGTGGAAAAATCACCCAGATTAATGCTTTAGTAATATCCCAGTTTACCCATTTGCTTATGGTACCTATTTGCTTATGGTCTTGCCTACACCTAACAACCTGTTTTTTAAAATTATATGAGCAAAAATATTCAAATTTTATTTAGAATGGCAAGCCAGACATAATTAAATATTAAAGCATTAGACCTCTCACTAAAGGCTGTCACGCCTACTCCGGCTCCCCCTCCCTGGCGCTCGAAGGTGCCAGGCTCCCCAGCATTATGCACTCCTGCCACCATCATTATGCACATCAGCAATTATTGGACTCACCTTGACTCAATCACCTGTGTCATTACCTCTCCTATATCTGTCTGTTCCCAAGCTCTGTTCCTTGCTTTAGGATTAATGTTCATATGTCATTGTGTTACCCGTGTGCTGACTCTGTTCCTGTCTTGTTCCATGTCTGTTCAACTCCCCGTACCTGCTTCTCTACTCCAGCGTCGGTCCTTAAAAAGGCGTCAGTCATACAAAAGTTATACTTAAATCCAAACTGGTTCGCTATCAGATTAGTAAGAATGTCTCACCACATGTTCAAGAACGGCCTTTTTCCCTTTATTCAGATTACAACCTCACTTTCAGTTATTTGAAAGTTAATCTAAAAAATATCGTTATTTTTAAAACAAGCCATAGAAAGTTGTTTGTAATTTCAGTTTAAAATCGACCAGAAAAGACAGAACCAATAATAAAACAAATACGTGTGTCACGGCCGTCAAAAGGAGGAGACCAAGGCGCAGCGAGGTATACGTACTTCTTTATTATAAGAATGAACACTGAACAAAACAAAATGACAAAACAAACCGTGAAGCTATACAAATGAGTGCTGACAGGCAACTACACAGACAAGAACCTACAAACACCAAAGGGAAAATGGCTACCTAAATATGATCCCCAATCAGAGACAACGATAAACAGCTGCCTCTGATTGGGGACCATATCAGGCCACCATAGACATATAAATCACCTAGACCTAGAACAACCCTTGACATACAAAAACCCTAGACAATACAAAAACTAACACGCACCTCAGGGCAAGTGCGGAGAGGAGGCACAGGACGTACTGGACTGTGGAGGCGCACTGGAAGTCTGATGTGTGGTGCCGACACTGGTGGTACCAGGCTGGGGACACGCACCTCAGGGCGAGTGTGGAGAGGCACATGACGTACTGGACTGTGGAGGCGCACTGGAGATCTAGAGCGTATAGCTGGCACAATGCGTCCTGGCTGGATGCTCACTTGAGCCCGGCAAGTGCGAAGAGCTGGAATAGAGCGCACAGGGCTATGAATGCAAACTGGAGACACCGTGTGCATCACTGCGTAACACGTGTCTGACCAGTCACACGCTCCCCAGCACGCCCACTCTGCAGCGCTCTCCATGCTAGCACCTCTCTCCGGAATCTTGCGTCGAACTCCTGATCCGACTCCCTGACTGGCTCTATGTGCCCCCTCCCAAAAACATTTTGGGGTTTCTGTGTCCGACCTCGTTGGTATTTCTCCTCGTAATATCGCCGTTCCGCTTTTGCTGCCTCTATTTTCTCCTTCGGAAGGCGATACTCCCCAGCCTGCGTCCAGGGTCCTGCTCCGTCCAAAATCTCCTCCCAGGTCCATTCCTCCTTAACACGCTGCTTGGTCCTTTTATGGTGGGTTCTTCTGTCACGGCCGTCAAAAGGAGGAGACCAAGGCGCCGCATGGTATGCGTACATTCTTCTTTATTCTAAGAATGAACACTGAACAAAAATAACAAAACGAACCGTGACACTATACAAATGAGTGCTGACAAGCAACTACACATAGACAAGAACCCACAAACACCAAAGGGAAAATGGCTACCTAAATATGATCCCCAATCAGAGACAACGAAAAACAGCTGCCTCTGATTGGGACCCATATCAGGCCACCATAGACATATAAATCACCTAGACCTACAACAACCCTTGACATACAAAAACCCTAGACAATACAAAAACTAACGTACCCACCCTAGTTACACCCTGACCTAACCAAAATATAAAGAAAACAGAGATAGCTCAGGTCAGGGCGTGACAATGTGGTTAAACTCAAACATAATAATTGATAAAAAAATGTTTTTATAAAATGTTTAAAAAAGTTATAATCTTTGTAAATGATATAATAAATAAGACCAGTGGAGTTATGTCACACATGCAGCTATTACAACCAACTAATTGCAGCATTACTGCAAAAATGTGTCATTAGATCTTTTATTTTGGTACTGTCCATATGTCGCTTGTTTTTGGTCACAGATCCAGGAATGGCTGAAGAATTGCAACATTTACTTTGAGCTAACTCTGCATTACTGGGTGATTAAAAGTCATAGTCAATCAATCAATAATATAATAATAATGCAATTTTTTTTCTGTAGTTTACAATCTGTAGAAACGATGAGAACAGAAAGGTTCTGAACTTCTGTGAAGCATCACAGCACAGTTGAAAAATGTATGGCAAATAGAAATCCAATACGGATGGTGTTAGGAGATAGATGGGAGCTGTTGAATGGAGCTGAAGGTTGGGCCTAATAACAACAGGATAACTCATGTGAAATATACTGTGTCCGTAAAATGTATTTAAGTTCAGAACTTTTGTGAAACAGTACAGTTAAAAATATATGGCAAATAGAAATCAAACTGAATGGACATCAGAAATAGATGGGAGAGGTTGAGGGTAGAGGAAGGACAGGACTAAAATCAAACAAAATAGAACTATTGTAAGATAGATTGTGTCTGTAAAATGTATATAGTATGTATAAGCTGGAAGTAGAATCCTAAGTATTGTTAATTAGTTTACTCAAATCAGGGGAGGGAATAAATAATAATCATAATTTAAAAAAACTTGTTACTGATTTGGAAACTTATGAGAACCATACCGACTTCAGCACAAAACGTCCAGGGGGTGAGCACACTCTACCACTTCGGGACAGTTGGCTCAAGGTAAGAGTCTCGTGTTCCAATTCTTTGTTTTAGTAGCGTGAATTGTTCCTGTTCACGCCGAGGTGAAGAGCGGAATAACTGAAGGAATGAATCCGAGCCTCATGCATATCACCTGTGGAAGGCAGGACTTCCAGCGAGGCGCGGATTTCATTGGCCTTGCCAGGCATGACCGTAGATTCTTCAACTGAAGTCGCAAGAGTGCGACTCCCCATAGTATGTTGTATTGAAGTTGACTGACTGAGAGGGAACAAGGGGTGAACAGCACCTCAGAGACCAGTAGGAACAAATTAGACAGTCTTTATCAGAACTAACAACCCTCTCAGACAGATAACCTTCCATCTGAACATTGATACATCCATGAAATGAGCCTTCCATGCAAAAAATCAGTTGATCAAAATCCCACAGCTGCAGTTGTTGAGTTGCTCTGCTCGTTCTTTGTCTGCAACACTTCTGGTTTATTACACAATGTAATATTTCTTATTGACACATCATTTCACTCAATTTATACTGGTAGTGTTCTGCCACCCACCCACCCACACACACATGCACACCAGCCTCCATCCCACACTCACAGACCTGTCAGTTGACCTGAACAGCCAGAGAGAGAGCCCTGGGGGCGTTTAAACTGTCATCCTTAAGCGGATGAGTAGCTACTCTCTTTGCCACGCCAACCTTTACACACACACACACTTCCTGTGGGTTAAGGGAAAGTAAAGATGAGTTAAGATGGGATAACACTCCAGAATAAGCCTCCTCATATCGCTCCAGCTGACTGTGCCGAAAGGTTGCTGGATCGAATCCCCGAGCTGACAAGGTAAAAAGTCTGTTGTTCTGCCCCTGAGCAAGGCAGTTAGCCCACTGTTCCCAATTATGGCAGCCCCCCGCACGGCTCTGATTCAGAGGGGTTGGGTTAAATGTGGAAGACACATTTCAGTTGAATGCATTCAGTTGTACAACTGACTAGCTATCCCCCTTTCCCGCACACACACACACTCATCCCTTAATTTGTTGCTACGGAGGAGGAATATCGACTAACTCTCTCACTGGGACCCTGTTCTGCCCCCTTATCATAGCCCAGCAAGCACGACTCGCTTTCGCCCGCTGACTAAAACATGCCATTATTAGAGTCTATCCAAAAACCACTAATAATATATTTCCGTTCATATTATTAGAAGGCATTGTTTTAATTTCAGACTACCCAAACAACATTACTCTATATTTTTAATACCAACCTCTATAGGATATTCCCTTTCTGCTTCACACTTATTAAACGTATTTTATTATAAGATTAACATGTAATGTGCCAAATCCACAAAACACATCAACCAATTCCTAAGGGAAAAGATACATTTCGATGGGAGTTAAAAGGATCCGCCCCTTTTTTTCAATTTCCCTTAAAATGACATACCCAAATCTAACTGTAGCTCCTGAAGCAAGGATATGCATATTCTTGATACCATTTGAAAGAAAACACTTTGAAGTTTGTGGAAATGTGTTTAGGAGAATATAACACATTAGATCTGGGAAAAGATAATACGTGTTTTTGTATTTTTTGTTTCCAACATCTTTGAAATGCACTCATTTTTTCTTACATTGTTAGCCCAGAAAATCCTGCGTGTTATTACATACAGCCGGGAAGAACTATTGGATATAAAAGCGATGTCAACTTACCAACATTACGACCAGGAATACGTCTTTCCCCAAGCGGATCCTTTGTTCGGATCTCCACCCTGGACATGGGATCTTATCCCAGAGGCCAACCCAAAACAACGCCGTCGCTGCAGGAGAAGCAGACGGAGCGGCCTACTGGTCAGACTCAGAAGGCGAGCACACCATCCACCGCTTCCGAGCATATTACTCGCCAATGTCCAATCTCTAGATAACAAGGTGGACGAAACTAGGGCACAAGTTGCCTTCTAGAGAGACATCAGAGATTGGAACATTCTCTGTTTCACTGTTTCACTCGGGATATGTTGTCAGAGTCGGTACAGCCACCCGGTTTCTTCGTGCATCGCGCCGACAGAAACAAACATCTCTCTGGTAAGAAGAAGGGCCGGGGTGTATGCCTTATGATTGGTGTAATCCCAACAACATACAGGAACTTAAGTCCTTTTGTTCACCTGACCTAGAATTCCTTACAATCAAATGCCGACCGCATTATCGTCCAAGATTGTCAGGTTTTGGCCAGGACTATTCAGGTTTTGGTCACTAGATGTCCCCATTGCGCCTTTTTGAACCTTTTGTTTTTTTCCCTTCTAGTTATTGTTTTCACCTGTGCCTCATTTTCTTGTAGGTATTTAAACCATTAGTGTCCCTCAGTTCTTTGCTCTGTGTTTGTATGTTAGCACCCAGCCCCAGCCATGCTGTGAACATATATTTCTCTTGTTGGATTTTCCAGAGGTACTCTGGTTTTGTTCTTGTTTATTTTTGATTAGTCTTTTGAGGTTTGTTTTTTCCCTGCTGTTCTTACCACTTTGTGGATTTTCTTTGTATTTTGGAGGATATCCATTTTTTCTCTTGGCTTTACTTTTGACGTTGTGGATTTATATTTTTGCCTGAAGATCTTTTACCTTGATTAAACCACCGTCTCTAGTACTGCTGTGTCTGCCTCATCTTCTGGGTTCTGCCGACTATTAGTGACTGTTTCTCTCACCGGGTCCTGACAGAAACACAGAGCCATTAAAATGAACCCAGAGGCAGCCAGTACCCAGGATTTTTTTTAAATGCTGTCCCACCACGAGGGGACTGTCCAACGTCACGAAGCTGCTCTGGTTCAGCAAGAGGCCTTAATGGCTAGACATTCTCAACTTCTGTCGGCGATGCTGACTTCCATAAAGCAGATTTCTGATCGACTTTCCCCGGCAACCGCGTCTGCTCCAGTACATCAGATTCAAGTGCCCGTGGCAGTTAACCCCCTGGCGGAACCTCGTCTGCCACCTCCCCAACGGTTCTCAGGTGATCCGAGTGTTTGTAAGGGGTTTTTCACCCAATGTTCTCTCTCCTTCGAGCTGCAACCCTCGTCGTTTCCCACCGACCGGTCCAAGATAGCATATATCATCACCCTGTTGTCGGAAAAAGCCCTAGCCTGGGCTACTGCTGTGTGGGATGCCCAAAGTTCCTGCTGTGCCAGCTACTCTACCTTTGCTGAAGAATTCAAGCGAGTGTTTCAAGGTCCTACCAGCGGCCCTGACTCAGCCAAACAGCTCCTGACTCTCCGCCAAGGACGGCGCAGCGTGATGGACTATGCCATCCAGTTCCGCACGGTGGCAGCAGCGAGTGGCTGGAACGACGAGGCGCTCACAGCGTGCTTTTTGAAGGGTCTTTCCGACACCATCCAAGATGAACTGGCCACTCGGGAACCACCGGACAACCTCGAGTCCCTTATCAAGTTGGCCTCGCGCATAGACCAGCGTCTGAGAGAGAGAGAACTCAACCGTAGACCTCTCACCCTAGCTCCTATCGGTTCCAGCTCCGAGTCTCCACCTTTATCCTCGCTGGCTCCACCAGAACCCATGCAGGTTGGACGCATCTCCCAGGCTGAGAGAGACCGCCGGATGAGGGAGCGATGCTGTCTATATTGCGGCAAACCGGGCCATTTCCGCTCCACGTGTCCCGGGCTCCAGGGAAACGCACTCTCCCGTGCAGGCCTGGGAGGACTGTAACGGGAAACATAACCTCCTCCCATCCATCCAACTCCCGCCTGCTCATTCCAGTTACCCTTTCCTGGGACAACCACAAGCTTCCTCTTCAAGCCTTGGTAGACTCTGGAGCCGCAGGTAACTTCATGGATGGTGTCTGGGCGAAGGAGAATGGCGTTCCCTCTGAACCTCTAAGTGACCCATAAGGGTTACTACGTTGGATGGAAGCCCTTTGGGATCTGGACTTGTCACTCGTGTCACTACCCCCTTGCGACTTTCAGTTTCCCAACACCAGGAAGTGATGAACTTTCATCTGATCTCCTGTTCCGAGTTCCCTCTCGTCCTTGGATACCCCTGGCTTCACAGCCATAACCCTCACATCGACTGGTCTGTGGGCACTATCAAGCAGTGGGGTCCTACGTGCCAAGCCACTTGTATCTTCCCGAGTTCCCCGAGTTCCCCTCCCGAGTCTCTAGAATCCATCGACCTGTCCCGAGTTCCCGAGTGTTACAATGACCTCAAACCGGTATTTAGCAAACAGAGGGCCACCAGACTACCACCCCATAGACCTTACGATTGCCCCATCGACCTGTTTCCGGGCACCTGCCCTCCCAGGGGTCGGATCTTTTCCCTATCTCCTCCCGAACGAGCTGCTATGGATACCTACATCAAGGACGCTCTGGCAGCAGGCCTCATGCGTCCATCCACCTCGCCGGCGGGAGCAGGGTTTTTCTTTGTGGCCAAAAAAGACGGTGGATTACGTCCTTGCATCGACTACCGGGGACTCAATGCCATAACCGTCCGTAACCGCTACCCGCTACCCCTTATGGCCACAGCCTTTGAGCTGCTCCAGGAAGCAGTTGTCTTCACTAAGCTTGACCTGCGGAACGCATACCATCTTGTGCGGATCAGACCCGGTGACGAGTGGAAGACCGCTTTCAACACGCCTACTGGTCACTACGAATACTTGGTGATGCCCTTCGGCCTGACCTGTGTTCCAAGCGCTCATAAACGATGTGCGTAGGGATATGCTTAACATCTTCGTGTTTGTTTACTTGGATGACATCCTCATCTTTTCGAGCTCCCTTCAAGAACACACTAAGCATGTCAGACAAGTACTCAAACGCCTCCTTGACAGCCATTTGTACGTTAAGCCGGAAAAATGTGAATTCCATTCCTTCCGAGTACAATTCCTGGGATTTGTAGTGGAACCCGGTCGAGTCCAGATGGACCCCAGGAAGGTAGGGGCGGTAGCGGATTGGCCCACCCCCAAGTCCGTTAAGGAAGTTCAGCGTTTCCTGGGCTTCACTAACTTTTACCGCAAGTTCATCAAGAACTTCAGCTTGCTGGCAGCCACACTCTCAACTTTAACCAAGGGTAGCAACGCAAGGTTTCTGTGGGGAGAAGAAGCTGAGACGGCCTTCCAAGGACTCAAGCAGCGCATCCTCTCTACTCCCATCCTGACACTACCGACGGCGGATGAACCTTTTGTGGTGGAGGTAGACGCATCAGAGGTTGGTGTTGGAGCTGTCCTGTCTCAGAGGGGTGAGGACAAGAGGCTTCACCCTTGCGCCTTCTTCTCTCACCGGCTTACCCCGGCCGAGAGGAACTACGATGTGGGGGATCGTGAACTCCTAGCGGTTAAGATGGCATTGAAGGAATGGAGACACTGGCTCGAGGGGGCTTCTCAACCGTTTCAAGTGCTTACGGACCACAAAAATCTGGAGTATATCCAGCAGGCGACGCGGTTGAACTCCAGACAAGCTCGATGGTCTCTTTTCTTCAATCGATTCCAGTTTATCCTCACCTATAGACCCGGGTCGAATAATCTCAAACCGGACGCCTTGTCACGAGTCTACGCTCCTGCCATTCGAGAAGATACTGACATGCCTGTCCTTCCTGCCGCTAAGATAGTGGCTCCGATCTCGTGGCAAGTTGAGGATACCGTGAAACGAGCTCAAGCCATCGAACCGGGTCCTAAAGGAGGTCCTGCCAATCGGTTGTTTGTTCCCAAGGCAGCGAGGACCCAGGTCCTTCTGTGGGGGCACTCCTCTCGCCTCACCTGTCACCCGGGCGTAGGTCGCACCTTGGAGTTTATCCAGCGTAAGTTCTGGTGGCCCACCATAAAAGAAGACGTTGCCACTTTCGTCAAGGCCTGTCCCGTGTGCTGCCAGGGCAAATCTTCTCACCTCCGCCCTCAAGGACTCCTTCACCCTTTATCTATTCCCCACCGACCCTGGTCCCATATCTCATTGGACTTTATTACTGGCCTTTCTCCGTCCCATGGTAATACTACTATCCTAGTCATCGTCGACAGGTTTTCTAAGGCGGCCAGGTTCGTCCCCTTGACTAAATTACCTTCTGCCAAGGAAACGGCTGAGTTGGTGATTAACCATGTGTTCCGAGTCTTCGGCATTCCGCAAGATATGGTTTCCGACAGAGGTCCCCAGTTCGCCTCAAGGTTTTGGAAGGCCTTCTGCCAACTCATAGGGGCCACTGCCAGTCTATCTTCAGGGTACCATCCGGAGTCCAACGGCCAAACCGAGAGGATGAATCAAGAGCTGGAAACCACCCTCAGATGTATGGTCTCCAACAACCCATCCACATGGTCGTCCTTCATGGTTTGGGCCGAGTACGCGCACAACACCTTGTGCTCCTCCTCCACTGTTATGTCCCCGCACGAGTGTCAGTTTGGCTATGCTCCTCCATTGTTCCCGGACCAGGAGGCAGAAGTCAGAGTGCCTTCAGCCTTGAGGTTCATCAGATGCTGTCGGCTTACGTGGAAGAAGGCCCGTCTTAATCTTCTGCGTTCCTCACAGCGGTACCAACAACAAGCCAACAGACGTCGCCGTCCCGGGCCTACCCTGCGCCTCGGTCAGAGAGTATGGCTCTCAACTAAGAATTTACCGCTACGGGTGGAGTCTCGCAAGCTGTCCCAGAAATTCATCGGTCCCTTTAAGGTTGCCAGGAGAGTGAACCCCGTTACTTTTCGCCTGCACTTACCCAGATCCCTTAAGATTAATCCCACGTTTCACATTTCTTTATTAAAACCTGTTGTTTTTTCTCCCCTTATCCCGGCAGGCAGACCTCCCCCTCCGCCCCGTGTCATCGGAGGCCAGTCGGCTTATACCGTCCATCGGATACTGGATTCCCGCCGGGTGCAGCGGTCCTGGCAGTATCTGGTGGACTGGGAAGGCTACGGTCCCGAGGAGCGCTCCTGGGTTCCTGCCAAAGACATACTGGACCCTGACCTCATTCGTTAGTTCAGGGCCCTCCACCCTGAGAAGGCTGGTAGGAAGGTCAGGAGCCGTTCCTAGGAGGGGGATTCTGTCAGGTTTTGGCCAGGACTATTCAGGTTTTGGTCACTAGATGTCCCCATTGCGCCTTTTTGAACCTTTTGTTTTTTCCCTTCTAGTTATTGTTTTCACGTGTGCCTCATTTTCTTGTAGGTATTTAAACCATTAGTGTCCCTCAGTTCTTTGCTCTGTGTTTGTATGTTAGCACCCAGCCCCAGCCATGCTGTGAACATATATTTCTCTTGTTGGATTTTCCAGAGGTACTCTGGTTTTGTTCTTGTTTATTTTTTATTAGTCTTTTGAGGGTTTTTTTCACCCTGCTGTTCTTACCACTTTGTGGATTTTCTTTGTATTTTGGAGGATATCCATTTTTTCTCTTGGCTTTACTTTTGACGTTGTGGATTTATATTTTTGCCTGAAGATCTTTTACCTTGATTAAACCACCGTCTCTAGTACTGCTGTGTCTGCCTCATCTTCTGGGTTCTGCCGACTATTAGTGACTGTTTCTCTCACCGGGTCCTGACAGAAACACAGAGCCATTAAAATGAACCCCCCCTCCCAAGCAGACACCTCGTTGGCCCTGAAAGAACTTCATCGGACTCTATGTAAACACGAAACCATACATCCTGAGGCTGCATTTATTGTAGCTGGGGATTTTAACAAAGCTAACCTGAGAACAAGACTTCCTAAATTGTTAGATTACTTGTTAGATTTTACTGCATGGTTGGAACTAGAAGCACAAGCATTTCGCTACACTCGCATTAACATCTGCTAACCGTGTGTATGTGACCAATAAAATTTGATTTTGATTTGATTTAAATTCTATCAGCATATTGAATGCGTGACACGAGCTGGTAGCATTCTGGATCATTGCTACTCTAACTTCCGTGATGCATACAAAGCCCTCCCCCGCCTTGCCTTCGGCAAATCTGACCACGACTCCATTTTGTTGCTCTCAGCTTATAGACAGAAACTAAAACAGGAAACACCCGTGCTCAGATCTATCCAACACTGGTCTGACCAATCAGATTCCACGCTTCAAGATTGCTTCGATCATGTGGACTGGGATATTTTCCAGATAGCCTCAGACAATAACATTGATGTATATGCTGACTCGGTTAGCGAGTTTACTAGCAAGTGCATCGGAGATGTCGTACCCACTATTAAAACCTTTCCTAACCAGAAACTGTGGATTGATGGCAGCATTGGTGCAAAACTGAAAGCGCGAACCACCGCTTTTAATCATGGGCATCGCTCATCCATATATTTGTATGTACATATTCTTATTCATCCCTTTACATTTGTGTGTATAAGATAGTTGTTGTGAATTTGTTAAATTACTTGTTAGATATTACTGCAGTTCGACAGTAAATGACTGATTTGTTCCATAAAGTCCATCATTTATGTCCAAATAGCCACTAGTTGTTAGCGTGTTCAGCCCAGTAATCCATCTTCATGAGCACTACGTCCAGACAAAAACTCGAAAAGGTCCGTTACAGGTCGTAGAAACATGTCAAACGATGTATGGAATCAATCTTTAGGATGTTTTTAACATAAATCATCAATAATGTTCCAACCGGAGAATTCCATTGTCTGTAGCAAAGCACTGGGACGAGAGCTAACTCTGTCGGGAGCGCGCGTCACGAGCATGAGACACTCTGCCAGACCTATGACTCATTCAGCTCCCATTCCCCCCTCCTTTATAGCAGAATCTAGTGGAAGCCTTAGGAAGTGCATACTTAACCCCATAGACACTGTGTATTCGGTAGGCCAAGCTTTGAAAAACTACAAACCTCAGATTTCCCACTTCCTGGTTGGATTTTTCTCAGGTTTCACCTGCCATATGAGTTCTGTTATACTCACAGACATCATTCAAACAGTTTTAGAAACTTCTGAGTGTTTTCTATCCAATATTACTAATAATATGCATATATTAGCATCTGGGACAGAGTAGCAGGCAGTTTACCCTGGGCACACATTTCATGCAAAAGTGAAAATGCTGCCCCCTATCCCAAACAGCTTTAACCTGTGGTGAGTTATTCACAATTTTCAATTAAAACATATAAGGTTTTCTATGTAGGATGGTTAAATAAAGAGCAAAATTATTCATTATATTATTATTTGTGCCCTGGTCCTAAAAGAGCTCTTTGTCACTTCCCACGAGCTGAGTTATGACAAAAACTCACACTCATTCTTATGTTTAAAAAATGTATTGTATAGTGTGTGTATGGCAGGCTTACAATGATGGCAAAAAAACTACATTTGAGAGTGCGCTGACCCTGGTGCTAGAAGGGGGTATGCAGCTTGAGGTTGAATGTTTGAACATAGACCCAAGGCTATTGAAATGACCAGTAAATCCCACAAATAACCCAAGTATAATGGTTTGTAGACTTAACATCTGGCACATAACGACACAATTACCAGAAAATAGCCTTAAAGTTCATCCAAGTGTTTCTTTGCAAAGATTTCACATGGGATTTAGCAGTCAACGAGTTGAATCGACATTCATTGATTTGGAAATAAAAGCAGACTATAAATTCCCTTGCGTCATAATGGAATTCCTTCATTACGTCACATTTACTCTGCAATGATTTTTTATTTGATGAAACCCTCATTTGTTTTTTTTACGTCATTACAAGTTATGTCTGCATTCCATGTTAATTCTCCCCAACTCTTACTGACAAATTGTTTTTATTTTCAAGTCGTATGGGATATTTTATTTAAATGTATTACCCGGACGGAGAAAATCCCATAAGCGTTAATAGTTTCATTGGTTAGGGTAACTGAATTCTCCATACTTTTCCTGTCATAAATTTAGACAGTATTGCCCCTGTAACGATAGTCTTCGTTCTCCTTGTCTGAGGAGTAAGAAATGTCGGACCAAGATGCAGCGTGTTGAGTATTCATATTTATTACGAATACTTTCAAGAACGAACAAAACAATAAACTGAACAAAAATAACCGAAGACGCTACAGTCCCGAAATAGTGAACACAGAACACAGGAACACACGAACAGGAACAATCACCCACAAACCACAATACAAAAACAGGCTACCTAAATATGGTTCCCAATCAGAGACAATGACTAACACCTGCCTCTGATTGAGAACCATATCAGGCCAAATGACAAACCCAACATAGAAACACAAAACATAGATAACCCACCCAACTCACGCCCTGACCATACTAAAACAAAGAAAATACAAAAGAACTATGGTCAGAACGTGACAGCTCCTACAATCACTTTTCGAATGACCAACACACTACACTTCAGTTTTTTTCCACTACCCCCGCAATATCCATGTTGATAACAGGTTTAAAACCTGCCATCAAAACATAGGTGCACATTTTATCAATATACTCACATACCCAAGCTGTGTTCAAATACCCATACTAGTATACTATATACTACATGCTTAATGAGTTTATACACGTCACACTATAAGTTCATTTTAGTATACTGTAAACAAACGGTAACCTTTCAGTTGAGCTTCGCATGTCTAATGGAAGTTGATGTTGTTGCTATGCAGCCTCTTGCTAGCTTGTTAGCATAACAAATTACTAGTTGGACATTTTACAACTACGGGTGTTGTGGAAATTCTGACTGTTTAGAGCGCACACTGCCCACTCTGGCCAAGGAGCAGGGTTGATCACAAAGGCAGTCAAGCACCCAAGCTAACTGGTTAAAGTTGGCTAGCTTGCTTGCTACTTCCAGACAAATAAGAGAGCACATCCTCACTTTGACCATTCACTCACCCTAGCAGAGCTGGTTAGGTATTTTTCATGTTATCCAAAGCGTTGGTGACTAACTGTGCTGCTGGAAACAATTTAGGTACGTTTTTTCCCCCCAACGTTTACTGACACCGGCCATATCCAACAGGTGTTGAGTGTTCGTAAATCCATCAATTATTCTGAGCTCTGGTACATTCAGACAAGAGCGCTCCGATATCGGAGCAGATAGCCAGAGCGAATTTATGAAGCACCCATTTTAACAATGTCCATTGAGAACGCACAACGACTATACAATTCAGCTAAGCTAAGAATGATGTGAATAATCAAGTGAATAAACGTTGGGTAGTCTGATAGCATATAGTTAATATACTGGCAAGTTCAATATATTGGTAGATAAATAACGTTAGGTAGCTAGGAAAACTAGGCATATGTCACAACTTCAGAGAAGAGCAGTTTGAACGTAATTTTTACACCAATGACGCGGGCGATCTTCACTTGTCGACTCTAACTTTGTCAAATAAGCACCAATCGGGTCAAACAAAGCTAGCTAGATAGCCAATGAGCTGGGCTTTACGGGAGTATCGGGAAACCCCATATCTGTCGCAAAATGTAGCTGCTAACCTTGTGCGACAGCAAGCCTTTTCCTTTTGGACAAAAATTATAAGAATATGGAGAGTTATGAAGTTATGAAATCTGGGTGCTTTGCAAATGTTGAACTTATAATATGGCTACTAATACTGAAAGCTAAATCAAGTCCAAGTATACAGATTTTAATATAAATGTCTCCTTCACGATTTGCCCAAATGTACCTGGGTGACTTCACACTAAATGTCATGTAGTTTGCTCATACTTCAAGTTATCCGTCTGAAACTTTGCACATACACTGCTGCCACCATGGACACCATCTGAATTACAACCTGAGTGATGGCTGGAACTGGGACATTTCTGTTGCATTTCAAAGATGGTGGTAGATGGTTGCATTTCAAAGATGGTGTATTTTCTTATACCAGATCTATTGTTTTATATTCTCCTACATTCAATTCACATTTCCACAAATTTAAGTTTTTCCTTTCAAATGGTACCAAGAATATGCATATCCTTGCTTCAGGGCCTGAGCTACAGGCAGTTCGATTTGGGTATGTCATTTTAGGCGAAAATTTAAAAAAAGGGGCCTATCCTCAAGAAGTTTAACTAACAAACGTTAGGTGGCTTAACATGATGTGTGTGATTTTACATGTTTACCTAGCTAGTTAGGTATATGTCTTAAGCTAATGTGTACTGTTAGCTTGCAAACATTAGCTGGCTGGCTCCCTAGCTAACGTTGCGTGTATGACATTATTATTCATTCAGATTCATGCAGGGTAGTAATGCCATAATTTGGCACTGTTCATTGTTGTTTAACTAGCTAACATTAGGTGACGTGACGTGACGTGTTTGATCTTACATGTTGTTTACCTAGCTAGGTTAATTGTTTACCTAGGTAGCTAGCTACATGTCTTAAGCTAAAGTGTACAACATCCAGTGAATATGGCCGGTGTCAGTAAACATCGGCAAAAAAAGCATAATTAAATTGTTGCCAGCAGAGCTGGTTAGGCTGTTTTTCATGTTATGCAGAGGTAAACAAATCATTAGCCAGAGCGTCAAGTGTGCACTCTGAACGCAAGGAGATGGGTGGGGCTAAAGCTTAAAACCTCTTTGGGCTAGTGTCTCGCTAGCAACAACATCCGGTGAAATTGGAGAGCGGCAAATTCAAATGAAAAAATCGTAATATTAAACATTCATGAACATACAACTGTCTTAAAAGCTTAACCTCTTGTTAATCCAACTGCGTTGTCAGTTTTCAAAAAGGCTTTACGGCGAAAGCATACCATGCAATTATCTGAGGACAGCGCCCCACATCAAAATATTTTTTCAACCAGCACAGGCTTCACAAAATCACAAATAGCGATTAAATAAATCACTTACCTTTGAATATCTTCCTCTGTTTGCAATCCCAAGGGTCCCAGCTACAACATTCAATCAAATCCTTCTTTATATCCCAAAAAGTTTAGTTGGCGCCATTGATTTCAGTAATCCACTCCTTCAACATGCAGACAAGGAATCCAAGAAGCTACCGGTAAACTTCGTCCAAACAAGTAAAACAACATTTCTATTCAATCCTCAGGTACCCTAATATGTAAATAAACTATAATATTTCACAAGGAAAGAACAGTGTTCAATAGGAAAGGAAAATAACGAAGAGCGTGCCCTCATTCACGAGCGCCTAAAGACTACTTTTCCTGTGTAGCTCCCTTTTCCTGTGTAGCTCCCGTTTTTCAAGAAACAAGCCTGAAACCCTGTATATCGACTGTTGACATCTAGTGGAAGCCATAAGTAATACAATCTGGTAGTAATTTTTATATATAGACCCATAGACTTGCATTGGAAAGGCCTGTGACCTCCAAATAAAACATTTTTCAAATGGATTTTCCTCGTTTTCACCTGCTATACTCACAGACATTATTTTGACAATTTTAGAAACGTCAGGGTGTTTTCTATCAAATACTACCAATTATATGCATATCCTAGCTTCTGGGCCTGAGTAACAGGCAGTTTACTTTGGGCACATCAGTCAGGCGGAAATTCAGGATACTGCCCCGTAGCCGTAAGAAGTTTTAAGAGGGTGTGAACGATGCTGAATGGGTGTAGTCAAAGAGCTCTCTCACCGAAACACTAAAATGTCCTTTTCTCAAAAGTGAGTTTACAAGTGTATCAACTTTCAAAGCAGAATTACTTTCCCATTGTTCTTCAAAAATGCAGTGTATGATATACCATTTTGTAGCTCTGCGTCTATTTTTTCCAATGTAAAAAACCCAATTTCAAATAATACCAAATTCAGGTGATGAGTCACATATTGCTGGTACGTACTGCTGTAATGATATGCAATGCGGTTCATAAGGATAGTGTAACAAATTGTCATAATTCGTTAAAGCAATGCATTTGTGTCTGCTCTCGCATATTTCCCGTCAGCAGGGAAATGCTGCCCAATTTTGTCCATGATTGGATTTTTTTCATATTCAAGCCAAACTGGTAGAATATTGTTTTGCTATAGTTTACCTCTTCCTGACCGTGGCCAGAGTTACTCACTCGCCGCTCTAATATATTCCAATTTAACAATTTTCCAAGGTAGTGAAACCCACTTCCCCGGAGAGTAGTTATGGTATTTGTGCCTTTTAATTGGTAGTGATTTTGATACCTTGTATTAGAACCAATATTGGAACGTCTGCCAATTTACTACTGGAGAATATGTGTTCCTTTATTCGATTACACTGTGCAGCCAGTCGGGTTGATAGGGTGCATAATTTGTCCGTAATATAAATCTCTTGTCAATACACATACCCAGGAAACAAAAACAAACAGTCTTTGGTTAGGAATTTCTTCCTTTATTTTAATTTGAAAAAAGTAATTTCTTCTCCATCAAAATATTTTTTAATTACTCTATGTAATTTGAAATGTTGTAACCACATGGTAGTTCCTCCTTGGGAACATTTTCATGGAGTCTCAACGTCAACAGTGAAGAGGCGACTCCGGGATGCTGGCCTTCTAGGCAGAGTTGCAAAGAAAAAGCCATATCTCAGACTGGCCAGTAACAAGAAAAGATTAAGATGGGTAAAAGAACAGACACTGGACAGAGGAACTCTGCCTAGAGGGCCAGCATCCCGGAGTCACCTCTTCACTGTTGATGTTGAGACCGGGGGTTTTCGGGTACTGTTTAATGAAGCTGCCAGTTGAGGACTTGTGAGGCGTCTGTTTCTCAAACTAGACACTCTAATGTATTTGTCCTCTTGCTCAGTTGTGCACCTCCCACTCCTCTTTCTATTCTAGTTGGAGCCAGTTTGCGCTGTTCTGTGAAGGGAGTAGTACACAGCGTTGTACGAGATCTTCAGTTTCTTGGCAATTTCTCGCATGGAATAGCTTTCAATTCTTAGAACAAGAATAGACTGACAAGTTTCAGAAGAAATTTCTTTGGTTCTGGCCATTTTGAGTCTGTAATCGAACCCACAAATGCTGATGCTCCAGATATTCAACTAGTCTAAAGAAGGCCAGTTTTTTTACTTCTATAATCAGGACAACAGTTTTCAGCTGCGCTAACATAATTGCAAAAGGGTTTTCTAATGATCAATTAGCCTTTAAATAAACTTGGATTAGCTAACACAACGTGCCATTGGAACACAGGAGTGATGGTTGCTGATAATGGGCCTCTGTACGCCTACGTAGATATTCCATAAAAAAAATCAGCTGTTCCAGCTACAATTGTCATTTACAACATTAACCATGTCTACACTGTATTTCTGATCAATTTGATGTTATTTTAATAATGCTTTTCTTTCAAAAACAAGGACATTTCTAAGTGACCCCAAACTTTAACAGTGGTGTATATATTTATAAAATATCACTTAAAATCCAATAGCTCCTTGACCATATGACCTAGACATCTCAAATCTACTTTGGAATGTTCACAGGGTAGGGAAAAACATTGCACAGCCTATGGTTTTACCAAAAAACACTTACTATACTTTATAGAAAATTGTGTTTTACAATAGCTCTTCAACCACATCACTTAGAAACCTAATTTCAACTCCAGTTTATTCTTGCCATAGAGAGTTATGTTGCACTGCCTTTGATTTAAAATTCAATCAATCCTTGACCATGTGACCTAGACACCTCAAACCAGTGTTGAAATGTTCATAGGGTAGGGACATGCATCGCACACCCTTTTGATTTATGAAAAATAATTGCATTTCTTTTACCTTCATTCATTAGTTAAATGCTTTACTTAGAACTTCAGTAGCTCCTTGATTACATCACCTAGGCACCTCAAAACAACTTAGGAATGTTCAGAGGGTAAGGACACACATTGCACACCCTTTGGGTTTCCCATAAAGCGCTTACGCAATTTTATATAAATATTTGAAAATGTCCTATTTCAATAGCTCATCAACCACGTGACTTTATTTCTCAGGGTTTCCGTTAGGAAAATATGGCGCTGTACAACGTGACCGTTTCCACAACCTAATTGTAGGCTAACCAATAGCCAAACGGAGATTCGGTGAAAATAAAAAATCTCATTGATTTATCAAAACCAGTCCCCATGCTTGTCTCAGAGCAGCGCTGTCTTGACCGCCGAATGCTGTCTTTTCCCCCTTCAGTCCAGTTACAGCCTGTTCTGATCAAGTAGAAACAATTTCATTTCATAATTTTTTTGGGGTGTGCGTGCAGGACAGAGGAATAGCAATTCTTACACTATTGTTCAGGAGGAAAGTAAAATTGCATGTCAATTCATAAACCATAAACCATGTGCCATCAAATCTCTTCCCAACTATTTTGCAATCTGTATGGCTCTCCGCCAATCATTACATTTATAGGATTGGAGGATTCTAAATTAATATCATTAGGGTATTTTTCATTAGGGCAAATCTGGAAAATGACATGCACAAGAGATGATGGTAATATTTTTCCTTTTAGAGACTATAATACATGGCATCCAGGTCAGAATAACCAAAACATTTATTTTTTAAAGACTATCAGAAAGAATGTTGAAACTTGTTTATTTTGATTCAAAGCCATGAATGAGTGAGTCACTCACCTTTATGTAGGTGCCGAGGCTATATGACTGCGCCATCAACTTGATTATTTAGCAGACATCACTTGCTTATGTTCAGTTAACACATACAGTTGAACTCGGGAAGTTTACATACACTTAGGTTGGAGTCATTAAAACCTGTTCGGGATCAGTGTACCGCTGGCGGTACAATTTCCAGTCAAACTGGAGGGCGCGTAATTCAAATCAATTCTAATAGTTATTATAGCAGTTAAACATTTAGGTACATATAAGTGTCTTATATCGGCTGAAAGCTTAAATTCTTCTTAATCTAACTGCACTGTCCAATTTACAGTAGCTATTACAGCAAAAACATGCCATGCGATTGTTTGAGGACGGCGCCCCACATCAAAATATTTTATCCACCGGCACAGGTTTCATACATTCACATATAAAGATGAAATATTCACCTACTTTTTGAAAATCTTCCTCTGATTTGTCATCCAAAGCGTCCCAGACATAACATATAGTGTCGTTTTTTTAGATAAAATCATTTTTTATATCCCAAAAAGTCCGTAGAGTTGGCGCCATCGATTTGAGTAATCCACTCGTTCAACTTGAATCTGAAAATCTACCCCTAAATTTTCATTCAACAAGTCAAAATACGTTTGTATTTAGTCCTCAGACACCCTAAAATGTAATCAAACTATAATATATCTTTCGGAAAGAAGTATGTTCAACAGGAAACTGCTTTTAGCAGGTGCACAACTTCATAATGGCGCGCAATGACACGGATTTTCAAGACTGTGTCTTCATACAAAAACTCTTATTTCTTATTCGTTTTTGAAGTTACAAGCCTGAAACTTTGAACACAGACTGCTGACACCCTGTGGAAGTCATCCAGGGATTTTACAATATGAGCTTTCTCTTCCATTTCAAAGATGATGGTCTCTGGTTGGTTTTTCACATATCTATTGTGTTATATTCTCCTACATTATTTTAACATTTCTACAAACTTCAAAGTGTTTTCTTTCAAATGGTACCAATAATATGCATATCCTGGCTTCAGGGCCTGAGCTACAGGCAGTTTGCTTTTGCCATGTCATTCAGGCAGAAATTGAGAAAAAAGGGGCCTGATCCATAACAAGTAAAAGAAAATGGATAGAAAACACTCTGAAGTTTCTAAAACTGTTAAGATAATGTCTGTGAGTATAACAGAACTGATATGACAGGCGAAAACCTGAGGAAAATCCATCCGGAAGTTGTTTTTTTTGGAGGTCACAGGCCTCCAAAAGCTATACAAAAAAAGAGCTATACAAAAAAATTGCTCCCAGATTGCAGTACCTATGGCTTCCACTAGATGTCAACAGTCTTTATACAAGGTTTCAGGCTTGTTTCTTGAAAGACAAACAAGTAAATGTAGTTTATCCAAGGAGAGCCTCATTGGGAAAGTAGTCTTTTGGCTAGCATGAATGAGGGCGCGCTCTTCGTTATTTATCTTCCCTATTGAATATACTAGTCTCCGTATTAAATATTATCGTATATTTAGATATTACAGTACCTGAGGATTGAACAGGAAAGTCGTTTGACTTGTTTGGACAAACTTTACCGGTAACTTTTTGGATTCCTTTGTCTGCATGTTGAACGAGTGGATTACTGAAATCAATGGAGCCAACTAAACTGACTTTTTGGGATATAAAGAAGGACTTTGTCGAACTAAATTACCATTCATTGTGTAGCTGGGACTTCTCTAGGATAGGGGGCAGCATTTTCTTCCTTCTACTCATCCCCAGAATATAAGATATGCATATTATTAGTAGATTTGGATAGAAAACACTCTGAAGTTTCTAAAACTGTTTGAATCATGTCTGTGAGTATCACAGAACTTATGTAGCAGGCAAAACCCCGAGGACTAACCATTCAGATTTCTTTTTTTTTTTGAGGTCACCGTCTGTTCAATGAGATTTCATTGGGATACTAGATTTCTAATCAACCTGTTTGCAGTTACTACCGCTTCCACTGGATGTCACCAGTCTTTGGAAATAGGTTGAGGTTATTCCTTTGTGCAATGAAGAAGAACAGCCATCCTGAATCAGTGTAAAATTGAGAGTTGCGCAAGACTAGAAAAGTATCGTTACTTTGTTGTCCTCCTGTATTGAAAACAGATAGACCCGTCTTCAATTTGATCGATTATTAACGTTACAAATACCTTAAGTTGTATTACAAAAGTAGTTTGAAATGTTTTGGCAAAGTTTAGAGGTAATTTTTTAGATATTTTGTAGTGACGTTGCGCAAATTGGAAGCTGTTTTTTTCTGGTTTAAACGCGCCAAATAAATGGATATTTTGGACATATATGGACGGAATTAATCGAACAAAAGGACCATTTGTGATGTTTATGGGACATATTGGAGTGCCAACAAAATAAATTTGTCAAAGGTAAGGCATGATTTATATTTTATTTCTGCGTTTTGTGATGCGCCTGCAGGGTTGAAATATGCTACACTCTCTTTGTTTACTGTTGTGCTATCATCAGATAATAGCATCTTATGCTTTCCCCGAAAAGCCTTTTTGAAATATGACATGTTGGCTGGATTCACAACGAGTGTAGATTTAATTTGGTATCTTATATGTGTGATTTAATGAAAGTTTGATTTTATATAATTTTTTTGAATTTGGCGCTCTACATTTTCCCTGGCTATTGGCCAAGTGGGACGCAAGCGTGTATGTATTTCAATGCCTACCTTCTTTTTCAGTGCCTCTTGGCTTGACATCATGGGAAAATCAAAAGATATCAGCCAAGACCTCAGAAAAAAAATTGTAGACCTCCACAAATCTGGTTCATCCTTGGGAGCAATTTCCAAACGCCTGAAGGTACTACGTTCATCTGTACAAACAATAGTACGTAAGTATAAACACCATGGGACCACGCAGCAGTCATACCGCTTAGGGAGTAGAAGCGTTCTGTCTCCTAGAGATGAACGTACTTTGGTGTGAAATGTGCAAATCAATCCCAGAACAACAGCAAAGGACCCTGTGAAGATGCTGGAGGAAACAGGTAAAAAATTATCTATATCCACAGTAAAATGATTCCTATATCGACATAACATGAAAGGCCGCTCAGCAAGGAAGAAGCCACTGCTCCAAAACCACCATAAAAAAGCCAGACCACGGTTTGAAACTGCACATGGGGACAAAGATTGCACTTTTTGGAGAAAAGTCCTATGGTCTGATAAAACAAAAATAGAACTGTTTGGCCATAATGACCATCGTTATGTTTGGAGGAAGAAGGGGGAGGCTTGCAAGCTGAAGAACACCATCCCAACTGTGAAGCACAGGGGTGGCAGTATCATGTTGTGGGGGTGCATTGCTGCAGGAGGTACTGGTCCACTTCACAAAATAGATGGCATCATGAGGGAGGACATTTTTTGGGATATATTGAAGCAACATCTCAAGATATCAGTCAGGAAGTTAAAGCTTGGTCGCAAATGGGTCTTCCAAATGGACAATGACCCCAAGCATACTTCCAAAGTTGTGGCAAATGGCTTAAGGACAACAAAGTCAATGTATTGGAGTGGTCATCACAAAGACCTGACCTCAATCCTATAGAAAATGGTGTGCAGAACTGAAAAAGCGTATGTGAGCACGGAGGCCTACAAACCTGACTCAGTTACACCAGCTCTGTCAGGAGGAATGGGCCAATATTCACCCAACTTGTTGTGGGAAGTTTGTGGAAGGCTACCCGAAACGTTTGACCCAAGGTAAACAATTTAAAGGCAATACTACCAAATACTAATTGAGTATATGTAAACTTCTGACCCACTGGGAATGTGATGAAAGAAATAAAAGCTGAAATAAATCATTCTCTCTACTATTATTCTGACATTACACATTCTTAAAATAAAGTGGTGATCCTAACTGGGATTTTTTAGGATTAAATGTCAGGAATTGTAAAAATGTATTTGGCTATGGTGTATGTAAACCTCCGACTTCAACTGTACAGTATATCTAAGGAATATATTTGAACATTTTTGTTTCTCGTAGAATAAATACCTTAGTGTAACAACAGTTTTGGTAAGTAACACTGACGAGTAGAAACAAAAAAATAAGTATTTTTCCTCTGTCCGTGCACTATTGTTCTAAATTCAATCACCTTTATCCTCATAATTAATTTAATTGAAATCCAATTTTTTTCTTTGTGACCTGTTGCCACAAGAAAAGAGCAACCAGTGAAGAACAAACACCATTGTAAATACAAGCTAAATTTATGTTTATTTATTTCCCCTTTTGTACTTTAACTCTTTGCAAATTATTTCAACACTGTATATAGTATATACACTTTGAAATGTCTTTATTCTTTTGCACATTTTGTGAGTGTAATGTTTACTGTACATGTTGTATTGTTTATTTCACATTTGTTTATTATCTATTTCACTAGCTTTGTGTCACGATAGCTAGGAGTGGTGGGTGTGGAGTGAGCAAAGTTTCCAAATGAGACGTATTTATTCCAAGCTGGGTCAAGCCAAAACAACAGGCACAATGACCACAAAAACGGGACAGCAAACAATCCGTATAGGAACAAAACACAAACGTCCACTGACAGAAAAGAAATAAGCCTGCACAAAAGCAGACGGGCCCTGAAGGCTTAAATAGCCCCGAATTAACTACAAATAAGGAACAGGTGAAAACAATCAAGACAAAACCAACAGAAAAGGGATCGGTGGCAGCTAGTAGACCGGTGACGACGACCGCTGAGCGCCACCCGAACAGGAAGAGGAGCCACCTTCGGTGGAAGTCGTGACACTTTGGCAATGGAAACGTATGTTTCCCATTCCAATAAAGCATCTTAAATTGAAATTGAGAAAGAGAGGTTGCTGAGTTAAAGAGGCCGCTGCGCCCGGTAGATTTTTTTTTTTAAAGCTGTCTAAAAAATAATGTGTTGACTTTTGTATAACAAAATGTGATGTTGTCCGGTCCGGATTGACACTTCTCCGCCAGTTAAGTTTAGTTGAGCTAGACCTACCCAAATCGCAGGCTTCCCAAACACACTTGTGATTTGAAACAATCCACAGCAAAAAATAAATAAAGAAGCAAATGATCCTCTGTGGCTAAGTCATGATCCCTGGTGAATGTAATTTTGGCGAAAACATCAATTTACTTTAGGGCAATCCAGCATCCTAACAGTGCACTCGCCAACTTTCCTTTCCAATTCGCAAGAGCCTGAAACCAGGGATCTGTATATAAACAGAGATATAGAATGGCGCCAGAGGAGATGGCTGCCGTTTTATGGACACCTAATCAAATCGAATTTTATTGGTCACATACACATGCTTAGCAGATGTTAATGTTATTGTAGCGAAATGCTTGTGCTTCTAGTTCCGACAATGCAGTAATATCTAACAAGTAATCTAAGAAATTCACAACAACTACCTTATACACACAAATGTAAAGGGATGAATAAGAATATGTACATATAAATATATGGTTGAGCGATGGCCGTGCGGCTTAAGCAAGATGCAGTAGATGGTATAGAATACAGTATATACATATGAGATGAGTCATGTAGGATATGTAAACATTATTAAAGTGGCGTTATTTAAAGTAACACCTTTATTAAAGTGGCCAGAGATTTGAGTCTGTATGTTAGCAGCAGCCTCTCTGTTAGTGATGGCTGTTTAACAGTCTGATGGCCTTGAGATAGATGTTTTTTTGCGTTATTTTGTACATAATGTTTCTGCCACCGTCTCTTAATAACCTCTTTGGGCTCAAGGGGCAGTATTGAGTAGCCAGGTAAAAGGTGCCCATTTCAAAAAGGCCTCGTACTCAATTCTTGCTCGTACAATATGCATATTATTATTACTATTGGATAGAAAACACTCTCTAGTTTCTAAAACCGTTTGAATTATATCTGTGGGTGAAACAGAACTCGACTTAGAGCAATTTTCCTATGTGTATGTAATAATGCAGAATTTTACTGGCTGTTCTGAGACCTGTGTATTAATTTGCCTGTCCTCTATTGGTTGAGATGCACTGCATACGCCTTCCCCTGGTTGTTAGCGAATAGGGAGACTTGAAATTGAGTTTCTACGCAGTTCAGAAAGTCTATAAATTGGTTGGAATCGAGGTGTCCACCCTTTTGGATCCTCGCGCTGACGCAGAGAGGGTCTTGGCATGTCTTTTTAGAAGCTCTGGTTTTAGCTCCTATATATATCCGGCTCTGTTTTTATTCGATATAGGCTTTAAAGACATCATAATCTTGTTATTTTAAACCGATTTATATCAGTTTATGTCAGTATATTGCGATTTTCGGGTATTTCATTTTGTGACGTTGTAGAAAATTGGGTATCTCTCTTTCGCATGCCATTGTTTACTGCTATGGAACAACATGGAAGAGGACGTTCTCCAACCCAGCAACGATTCTTTTGGACAAGGACACCCATCCCAAGATTCTGATGGAAGCTCAGCTAAAAGTAAGAACTATTTATGCTGATAATTCGTTGTTCTGTTGAAAAAAGTAAAATGCATAAGACGCCATTATTTGCAGTGTAGCCTTGCGTTATCGCACCCTGTATTGCACCCTGTATTGCGCAGTAAGGTTAATTTTAAAAATGTAATTCAGCGATTGCATTAAGAACTAATTTGTCTTTCAATTGCTGTCCACCCTGTATTTTTTAGTCAAGTTTATGATTATTTATTGATTAGACTAGGTGACTCTCCAAGATGGCGCCCGACATTTTCTAGGGCAGCTTGGCAACTTTTCTCATTGTATAAGCACGATTTGTGCCGCTAAATATGCATATTTTCGAACAAACTCTATATGCATTGTGTAATATGATGTTACAGGACTGTCATCTGAAGAATTCTGAGAAGGTTAGTGAAAATTAATATTTTTGGTGGTGAATACGTTATCGCTATGTTTGGCTGGAATCAATGCTGTTGTGTGGTTTGCTACTGTGCTAAGCTAATATAACGCTATATTGTGTTTTCGCTGTAAAACACTTAGAAAATCTGAAATATTGTCTGGATTCACACGATCTGTGTCTTTCAATTGCTGTACGCTGTGTATTTTTAAGAAATGTTTTATGATGAGTAATTAGGTAATACACGTTGCTCTCTGTAGTTATTCTAGTCGAGTTGTGATGGTGGCTGCAATGGTAAACTATGATTTATACCTGAAATATGCACATTTTTCTAACAAAACCTATGCTATACAATAAATATGTTATCAGACTGTCATCTGATGAGGTTGTTTCTTGGTTAGTGGCTATTTATATCTTTATTTGGTCGAATTTGTGATAGCTACTGATGCAGTAAAAAACTGGTGGAGTAAAAAAAATGGTGTCTTTTGCTAACGTGGTTAGCTAATAGATTTACATATTTTGTCTTCCCTGTAAAACATTTTAAAAATCGGACATGTTGGCTGGATTCACAAGATGTGTACCTTTCATATGCTGTATTGGACTTGTTAATGTGTGAAAGTTAAATATTTAAAAATATATATATTTTGAATTTCGCGCCCTGCACTTTGAGCTGGCTGTTGTCATAAGTGTACCGGTGTCGGGCTTGCACGCCAAACAGGTTATGACCGAAAATAGTTTCTGGATATCAGGACAGCGATTTCCCACCTCGTACTTGACAAAGATTTTTTCTTTAACGAGTCGGATGCGAAGGATTTACTTCAGACACCCGACAAGGCCCAAATCCCTGTCATTCGCATTAGAAAAAGACAGAGATATCGGGGACGTAGGTCGGGGTGCCTTGTAAGGATCCGACGGCGAGTGAGTAATCTGCCTCTACCATCAGTCCTATTAGTCCGATGGTACAATTTTTTTTTAAATAAACGTTTTTTCTTTCTTTGTATGATCTTTTACCAGATCTAATGTTTTATATTCTCCTACATTCCTTTCACATTTCCACAAACTTCAAAGTGTTACAAAGAAAATGTGTTAAAAATGTTACAAAGAAAATGCATATCCTTGCTTCTGGGCCGTAGCTAGAGGCAGTTAGATTTGGGTATGTCATTTTAGGCGAAAATTGAAAAAAAAACGGTCCGATCCTTATGTTAAGAACGTCTTCAGGTTTTGCTCGCCTGATGTAGAGTATCTCGTGATAAGCTGTAGACCACACTATTTAACAAGAGTTTTCATTTATATTTTTCATAGCTGTCTATTTACCACCACAAACTGATGTTGGCACTAAGGCCGCACTCAATGAGCTGTATAAGGCCATAAGCAAACAGGAAAACGCTCATTCAGAGGCGGCACTTCTAGTGGCCGGGGACTTTAATGCAGGGGAACTTAAATCCATTTTACCTAATTTCTACCAGCATGTTAAATGTGCAACCAGAGGGAAAAAACTCTAGACCACCTTTACTCCACACAGAGGCATGTACAAAGCTCTCCCTCGCCCTCCATTTGGCAAATCTGACCTTAATTGTATCCTCCTGATTCCCGCTTACGAGCAACAACTAAAGCAGGAAGCACCAGTGACTCGGTCAATAAAGAAGTGTTCAGATGCTAAGTTACAGGACTGTTTTGCTAGCACAGACTAGAATATGTTCCGGGATTCTTCCGATGGCATTGAGGAGTACACCACATCAGTCACTGGCATCAATAAGTGCATCGATGACGTCATCCCCACAGTTACCATACGTACATACCCCAACCAGAAGAAATGGATTACAGGCAACATCCGCACTTAGCTAAAGGGTAGAGCTGCCGCATTCAAGGAGTGGGACTCAAACCCAGAAGCTTATAAGAAAACACGCTATGCCCTCCGACTAACCATCAAACAGGCAAAGCATCAATACAGGACTAAGATTGAATCGTACTACACCGGCTCCAACACTAGTTGGATGTGGCAGGGCTTGTAAACTATTACAGACTACAAAGGGAAGCACAGCCACGAGCTGCCCAGTGACACAAGCGTACCAGACAAACTACATTTCTTCTATGCTCGCTTAGACACTGAAGCATGCATGAGAGCAACAGCTGTTCTGGGCGACTGTGTGATCACGCTCTCCATGGCCGATGTGAGTAAGACCTTTTAAACAAGTCAACATCCACAAGGCCGCAGGGCCAGACGGATTACCAGGACTTGTACTCCGAGCATGCGCTGACCAACTGGCAAGTGTCTTCACTGACATTTTCAACCTGTCCCTGTAATACCAACATTTTTCAAGCAGAACACCATAGCCCCTGTCCCCAAGAACACTAAGGTAACCTGCATAAATGACTACCGACCCATAGCACTCACGTCTGTAGCCATGAAATGCTTTGAAAGGCTGGTCATGGCTCACATCAACACCGTTATCCCAGAAACTTTAGACCTACTCCAATTTGCATACCGCCCCAACAGATCTGCAGATGATGCAATCTCTATTGCATTCCAATACTGCCCTTTCCTACCTGGACAAAAGAACACCTACGTGAGAATGCTATTCATTGACTACAGCTCATTATTCAACACTATAATGCCCTCAAAGCTCATCACTAAACTAAGGACCCTGGGACTAAACACCTCCCTCTCTAACTGGATCCTGGACTTCCTTACGGGCCGCCCCCTAGGGGTAAGGGAAGGTAACAACACATCTGTCACGATGTTCCTCAACACGGGGGTCCCTCAGGGGTGCGTGCTCAGTCCCATCCTGTACTCCCTGTACACCTATGACTGCATGACCAGGCACGACTCCATCACCATCATTAAGTTTGCCAATGACACAACAGTGGTAGGCCTGATCACTGACAACAACGAGGCAGCCTATATGTAGGAGGTCAGAGACCTGGTCATGTGGGTCCTGGATAACAACCTCTCCCTCAACGTGATCAAGACAAAGGAGATGATTGTGGACTACAGGAAAAGGAGGACTGAGCATGCCCCCATTCTCATCGACTGGGCTGTGGTGGTTGAGAGCTTCAAGTTCCTTGGTGCTGTTGATAAATTTTTTCAACAGATGATCAGGTCTATATAATTACCAAACTTATATATTGGTAGTAGAAAGGAAACACAGACTCTTTGTTTAAGTATAAAAATGCTCCTTTAGGAATACAATTGTGGGCAGAAGTTGGTACAGAGTACAGTATATGATAGCTCTCCCCAGGTTCTGCGAGGTAACTCTTGAACGTGCCGTCCTTGACCAGCTCTCCTGCTATCTCTCTCAGAATGACCTTCTTGATCCAAATCAGTCAGGTTTCAAGACTAGTCATTCAACTGAGACTGCTCTTCTCTGTGTCACGGAGGCGCTCCGCACTGCTAAAGCTAACTCTCTCTCCTCTGCTCTCATCCTTCTAGACCTATCGGCTGCCTTTGATACTGTGAACCATCAGATCCTCCTCTCCACCCTCTCCGAGTTGGGCATCTCCGGCGCGGCCCACGCTTGGATTGCGTCCTACCTGACAGGTCGCTCCTACCAGGTGGCGTGGCGAGAATCTGTCTCCGCACCACGTGCTCTCACCACTGGTGTCCCCCAGGGCTCTGTTCTAGGCCCTCTCCTATTCTCGCTATACACCAAGTCACTTGGCTCTGTCATATCCTCACATGGTCTCTCCTATCATTGCTATGCAGACGACACACAATTAATCTTCTGATAACTAGGTGGCGAATCGCATCTCTGCATGTCTGGCAGACATATCAGTGTGGATGACGGATCACCACCTCAAGCTGAACCTCGGCAAGACGGAGCTGCTCTTCCTCCCGGGGAAGGACTGCCCGTTCCATGATCTCGCCATCACGGTTGACAACTCCATTGTGTCCTCCTCCCAGAGTGCTAAGAACCTTGGCGTGATCCTGGACAACACCCTGTCGTTCTCAACTAACATCAAGGCGGTGACCCGTTCCTGTAGGTTCATGCTCTACAACATTCGCAGAGTACGACCCTGCCTCACACAGGAAGCGGCGCAGGTCCTAATCCAGGCACTTGTCATCTCCCGTCTGGATTACTGCAACTCGCTGTTGGCTGGGCTCCCTGCCTGTGCCATTAAACCCCTACAACTCATCCAGAACGCCGCAGCCCGTCTGGTGTTCAACCTTCCCAAGTTCTCTCACGTCACCCCGCTCCTCCGCTCTCTCCACTGGCTTCCAGTTGAAGCTCGCATCCGCTACAAGACCATGGTGCTTGCCTACGGAGCTGTGAGGGGAACGGCACCTCCGTACCTTCAGGCTCTGATCAGGCCCTACACCCAAACAAGGGCACTGCGTTCATCCACCTCTGGCCTGCTCGCCTCCCTACCTCTGAGGAAGTACAGTTCCCGCTCAGCCCAGTCAAAACTGTTCGCTGCTCTGGCACCCCAATGGTGGAACAAACTCCCTCACGACGCCAGGTCAGCGGAGTCAATCACCACCTTCCGGAGACACCTGAAACCCCACCTCTTTAAGGAATACCTAGGATAGGATAAAGTAATCCTTCTAACCCCCCCCCTTAAAAGATTTAGATGCACTATTGTAAAGTGGTTGTTCCACTGGATATCATAAGGTGAATGCACCAATTTGTAAGTCGCTCTGGATAAGAGCGTCTGCTAAATGACTTAAATGTAAATGTAAATGTGTCTAAGACATCTTGTAACTTATATAGCGTTCCCAGTTCCCTTTGCGTGACTTTCCCTGGCAACAACATTTTAATAAATCTAACCTCCCCCTGACAGCAGCAACCATCTTGTCAGCAACTAAATGCTCAGAATTGGGTTTGACCGAAACTTGACCTTTCATCACAAGTATAGGGTCATAACAAGGTGAACGAGTCTAAGTATCTTCTGACAGGTGGCTGTTTTCATCAGGCCTGCGGCAGCCTTGTGTTCTCAGAAAACCAGTCGTATTCTCAGAACATCAGACAGCCACGGTGGGGCCCAGGGCACAACACTCAAAACAGGTGTTAACACACACAAATAGGTCTCCTAAGAGGATACCTTACAGTGTATCATAACACAATTTATTAACCCTTTAAAATGTATGAGGCCTTGGTTTAACCCCTTCAGTGTCCACATCGCCATCAAACTATCATGGTCCAAACACACCAAGACAGTCATGAAGAGGGTACGACAAAGCCTATTCCCCCTCAGGGGACTGAAAAGATTTGGCATGGGTCCTCAGATCCTCAAAAAGTTATACAGCTGCAACTTCGAGAACACCCTGATTGCATCACTGCCTAGTATGGCAACTGCTCAGCCTCTGACCGCAAGGCACTACAGAGGGTAGTGCGTACGGCCCAGTACATCACTGGGGCCAAGCTTCCTAACATCCAGGACCTCTATACCAGGAGGAATGGCAAACGGTACCGGAGCGCCAAGTCTAGGTCCAAAAGGCTTCTTAACAACTTCTACCCCCAAGCCATAAGACTCCTGAACATCTAATAAAATGGCTACCCAGACTATTTGCATTGCTCCCCCACCCCCTCTTTTACGTTGCTGCTACTCTGTTTATTATCTATGCACAGTCACTTTAATAACTCTACCTACATGTACATATTACCTCAATTACCTCGACTAACCTGTGCCCCCACACATTGACTCTGTACCGGTACCCCCTGTATATAGCCTTGCTACTGTTATTTTACTGCTGCTCTTTAATTTTTTGTTATTTTTTTACTTCTTTATTTATAACTAACTGCATTGCTGGTTAAGGGTAAGTAATCATTCCACTGTAAGGTGTATACACATGTTGTATTCGGCGCATGTGAAAAATAAATACAATTTGATAATGATGAGATGCTCATGTCTCCCTTACAATGGGAGTTTTTGTTCCCAAGACAGGCGACAAGCTTAGGTCTGCATATTATTCCCATAGAAACACATTAGGCTTTTACAGGACAGAATTTGGCGAGAGTGAGCCCTTTCACTTCGCATTTTCCTCTCTACTGAAACTATACCATTGGAGAAAGCATCCAAGCGAGCGAAACAGCGCCCCTCTATATGTAGTCCATTACGCTTTCTGGACAGAAATAGTATTGCATGCAATACTCTTTTGATCCAGACAGCATCAGATACATGGTCTACACATACAGAGTCAGAGGGGCGCTGTTTCGCTCGCTCAGATGTTTTAACTGAGATTGATGCATCTTTCTGTTGGTGTGTGTCTCAGTCAAATAAATGATGAATATTTCAATATTTTATTTGGACAGGTGAGGTACTGTAGGGCGAGCCCGCCCATAACACCGGCACTGAATTATCTTATGAATCATTATTAAATACTTTAAAAGTTATTTATCAATGTAGCTTACTAAAATGTACAAATGTGGGAGTAATGATTCATAAAATTAATAAAATATTTACTAATCCATTATAAATGCTTTATTACACATTTTTATTATAAAGTGCCACACACATTATACTGTGTCGGTATCTCTCAAGAGCAGTCCTTCAGTGTGACCCAGCATGGATTCAAAGTTGTATAGAGAGGATAACAGACAAAGGGAAGGAGAGAGGGCTTTAAAAGATGGATGGACTAAATACAGGGTTACAGGGTGCTGGGAGAGCCTCCCGCTGCGCTATTAGGGACACAGACATCTCTCCTTCTGTCCATCCATTTCTCTCTCACTCTCAATCCCTCTCTCTCTCCACATCCATTTCTCTCTCACAGGGATCTGTTTTGACTGAGTGGTTCTGTAATGATCTCCAAGAAAGCAGCAGACACACACACCATTCTCAGTATCCTTAGGGATAATTGGTAGACAGGGTTCAGTCACTCACAGTACCCCAGCACCTAGCTACCATGACTGGGACAGCTGGATTCAGTGACCTGTGTGTGTGTGAGCATGAGTGAGTGAGCAAGCTAGGGGGTGGCCTTCAGGGGGTTTCATTCACTCCAAAGCCCTTGACACGCTCAACCAAGCAACCCTCCAACCGACTGACAGACTGTCTGAAATTCAGGCCTCCTCCTACCCAACACACACACGCACACACACACCACTGGAGCGGTGATCATTAGGGGTTTGGAGAGCTCCTCTGCAGAGTGAAACAGATAAAGCTCTCTTAAAACGTGGGCTGAGATCTAGAAAGACTCCTAAGAAATTATTTTACAAAACACAGACCAGTGGGTGAGGCTATCCCTTCTCTTTCTTCTGTGTCATTTTCTGCTCCTTTGTATTCCCTCTCTCTTTTCCATTTAGTGTAAAAGAGAAAGGGAATACATTTGAGTGTATTTTATCTTTCCATGGATTCCTCTTACCTGCATAATAGAGAAAGAGAAAGCGTTATAACTAAGCCTCTCTATCGCATACATACATGCGTGCAGACGCGCACACACACTCAAGATGCTCCCCTGGCAACTTTATTCTGTGATGTCTGGAAGTCTATCGCACACACACACACACACACACACTTCCCCCTTTGCTGATATAACAGCCTCCGCTCTTCTGGGAAGGTTTTCCACAAGATGTTGGAACATTGCTGCGGGGACTTGCTTCCATTCAGCCACAAGAGCATTATTGAGGTCGGCAGTGATGTTGGGCAGATTATGCCTGGCTCGCAGTCGCCATTCCAATTCATCCCAAAGGTGTTTGATGGGATTGAGGTCAGGGCTCTGTGCAGGCCAGTCAAGTTCTTCCACACCAATCTCAACAAACTACTTCTGTATGGACCTCACATTGTGCACAGTGGCATTGTCATGCTGAAACAAAAGGGCCTTCCCCAAACTGTTGCCACAAAGTTGGAAGCCCAGAATCGTCTAGAATATCACTGTATGCTGTGCTTCAATATTTCCCTTCAATGGAACTAAGGGCCTAGCCCGAACCCTGAAAAACAGCCCCAGACCACTATTCCTCCTCCACCAAAGTTTACAGTTGGCACTATGCATTCGGGCAGGTAGCGTTGTCCTGGCATCGGCCAAACCCATATTTTTCCGTCGGACTGCCAGATGGTGAAACGTGATTCCTCCCTCCAGAGAACGCGTTTCCACTGCTCCAGAGTTAATGGCGGCAAGCTTTACACCACTCCAGCCGACACTTGACATTGTGCATGGTGATCTTAGGCTTTTGTGTGGCTGCTCGGACATGGAAACCCATTTCATGAAGCTCTTGACTAACAGTTCTTGTGCTGACATTGCAACCGAGGACAGACGATTTTTACGCGCTTCAGCACTCGGCGATCCCGTTCTGTGAGATTGTGTGGCTTACCACTTCTGAGCCGTTGTTGCTCCTAGATGTTTCCACTTCACAATAACAGCACTTACAGTTGACTGGGGCAGCTCTAGCAGGGCCAACATTTTACAAACTGACTTGTTGGAAAGGTGGCATCCTGTGACAGTGCCACGTTGAAAAATCACTGAGTTCTTCAGTACAGGCCATTCTACTGCCAATGTATGTCTATGGAGATTGCATGGCTGTGTGATCGATTTTATACACCTGTCAGCAACAGGTGTGGCTGAAATAGCCAAATCCACTCATTTGAAGGGTGTCCATATACACTACATGGCAAAATTATCTCATAAATTGATATAATGTATCCAAGTGAGCGGACACCTTAGGCAGTTCGTTCATGAAGAGTTCACGTCTGATACTCCCAATAGCCCTTCGTGCCCGCTCCCATCACAAATAAATACCTAATTATAGGGTATTGCAACTTGTATACAGGTAGACGTCATCGGGGGAGCAGTTGTTTTTTAGGGGTTAACTGCCTTGCTGAAGGGCAGAACGGCAGATTCAAACCAGCTCTGGGATTCGAATCAGCAACCTTTCAGTTACTGCCCTAATGCTCTTAACCACTAGGCTACCTGCCGCCCCAGACTGCAATGCTGAAATGTCTGTGTACAGTACGCAATTCCTGATACAGTGAAAATATTTTTTTTAAATTAATCTAAAAATGAAGAAAGCTTTGTCACAACTTTTTGGGCATAAAAGTTGTATTAAGACGCGACGAGACGGAGCATTGCGGAACAAACTCTCTTTAAATGATTGTCACATTACCTCTGGTAATACTGCGTTTAATACATCAACTCCACTGCTTTTCATATTTTTCTCTAGCACTTGATCGATCAGTTAAACGAATCGATTGGCTACGATCAAAAGGGAGGGTTCAAAACAGTTAAACACTTGTGATGTAATGGTGTTGGTTTGAAGTAACTTAAAAAGGGATGCTCAGAAGAGTCTCCCGTAGTTTCAACGCCAGCGTTTCGGTCCACTGCCCTTACTCAAGCAACCAATTGCCAGACTGTCTGAGGTAGGTAGACCAAAACGGTGTGATTTTAAAATAAGAAAGTGAAACTGTACAGGCAAAAAGTGTGCTGTAACTTGGATTTAAAGTCATAAAGAAAATGTGCATTAGCAGAAGTGTCTAGAGAGTACCATCACTTTTCATACTAGTACTTTACATGCAGGCTACATACATTCTATACTCCTCTGGTGGTACAAGTAGCTTATTAATACCTAGGCTTTAACTCAGTTGGCTAACACAATCTGGAGTTAAATATGACCCAGACATGATAAGCTTGTGCTTCATCAGAAGTCAATGGACAGACAGCTGGAGTACTCATTGACAAACAAACAAAGCAATGTCAATCCTTTCAGAGAGAGAGAGGTTGAATATATCAGCTTACAATAACGTATCATGGACACACTGATATCCCTGCTTCTCTAATGTGTGTATGTGTGTGTGTGTGCGTGCGCGTGCATGCGCAACCTTGATATATCCCTGTCTCTGCCCTACGACTACATTCCTCAAGAGAGGATTAAGAAATGAAAAGATACATTTCCGAGCTCCAGAATAGATTTTCTAAACCTCATGCATTGTGAGATTTGCGACTCAGGCAAATTCTCCCTTAACAAGCTCCAACTGTGAAATAGTTTTTTTTTTCCTCCAACAAATTGGACAGCTGAGGCTTGTTTCACGCTGAGCCGTACCACACACACACACACACACTCAAACCCGCACACACACCTCAGCCAAGGGTGCTTAGATTGTCACCTTTGGTGTGTCATATAGTTGAGGTTTGAACTAGCTGACGAGTTTGTTTGAGTTTGTTAATGTGTACACTAGAGTGTCTAGTGTCTAGTCCCTTCTACAAACAATATCTCTTTAATCACAGCATCTGCTGCTGTCATTTTATCAGGATATACATATCATTATAAACTGGGTGGTTCGAGCCCTGAATGTTGATTGGCTGACAGCCGTGGTATCAGACCATATACCACGGGTATGACAAAACGTTTATTTCTACTGCTCTAATTATCTTAACCAGTTTATAATAGCAAATTTGCACTACGGGAGTTTGTGGTATATGGGCAATATACCACGGCTAGGGGCTTTATCCAGGCACTCTGCGTTGCGTCATGCATAAGCCCTTAGCCATGGTATATTGGCCATATACCACACCCCCTCAGGCCTTATTGCTTAATTAATCACCAGACGAAGATAACGACTTACCCAAATCCGATTTGATGAAGGGTGTCTATTGCTTATGACTGTCCTTGTCACGCTGTATAGTGATAGGAGACAGGCGCAGGAATACATACGTTTTTTTTATTTCTCCACCCAAAACAAAAACGTGTGTATACACACACCCACATATACACACAGGGATGTAACCCAAACAGAAGAGCAAGGTGTAAACGATAACACGTAGCACAAAAGCCGATACAACAGAGCACAGGTACTCATAAGACCAACGGACATGGGACAATAATCGACAAGGACAATAGGGAATAGAGGGCACATATATACACATACTAATCAGGGGGAATGGGAACCAGGTGTGTGTAATGAGACAAGACAGTCCGGGGTTGGTTGTAATGAATCCAGTTCAGTGACGCCTAGCAGGCCGGTGACGTAGACCTCTGGTGCTGGTGAACGGAATGAGCAACACTACCAGCGGCATCCGTGACAGTCCTTATCTGTCTGGAGCATAAGAAACGCATTGCTTATTAAGCAAATCTGTTTATTAGCGTTAGCTTTGTGTTTCTGCTCCCTATGATTAACTTATTCTGGCTGCAAGCCCGAAGCCGGGCACAATATGACAACAGCCAGCTCAAGTGCAGGGCGCGAAATTCAAAATATATTTTTTAGAAATATTTAACTTTCACACATTGTCACACCCTGGCCTTAGTTATCTTTGTTTTCATTTATTATTTTAGTTAGGTCAGGGTGTGACATGGTGAATGTATGTGTTTTTGTAGTGTCTAGGGTGGTTGTAAGGTTAGGGGGTTTATTAGAGTAGTTGGGTTTATGTTTAGTATAGATGTCTAGCTGTGTCTATGGTTGCCTGAAGGGTTCTCAATCAGAGACAGATGTCATTAATTGTCTCTGATTGGGAGCCATATTTAAGGCAGCCATAGGCACTAGGTTTTTGTGGGTAATTGTCTGTGTCTATGTGTAGTGTTTGTGTCAGCACTATCTAGATTTATAGCTTCACGGTCGTCTGTTTGTTGTTTTGTTTCGTTTTCCTTCTGATAATAAAGAGAAGATGTATTTTTCACGCGCTGCGCCTTGGTCCTCTCTCTCTCCCTTTGACGATCGTGACAGAATTACCCACCAATCCAGGATCAAGCAGCGTGATAAGCGGCAACAGGAGCAGCGCAAGGAGGAATGGCAATGGGAGCGTAATCTGGACTACACAACGTGGGAGGAGATCGACAGGTGGGCGATGACCCAGGGCGAGTGCCGGAGCCCGCATGGGATTCTCTGGCGCAGTGCGAGGAGGGATAACGGCGAATGGAGGCAGCACGACGACGCGGTAGGAAGCCTGTGAGTCAGCCCAAAAAATTTATTGGGGGGGGGCTTAGAGGTAGTGGGCCGAGGGCAGGTAGGAGACCTGCGCCCACTTCACAGGCTAACCGTGGAGAGCGGGAGTACGGGCGAACACCGTGTTACGCAGTAGAGCGCACGGTGTCTCCTGTACGTGTTCATAGCCCGGTGCGGGTTATTCCACCTCCCCGCACTGGTAGGGCTAGATTGGGCATTGAGCCAGGTGCCATGATGCCGGCTCAACGCGTCTGGTCTCCAGTGCGTCTCCTCGGGCCGGCATACATGGCACCAGCCTTACGCATGGTGTCCCCGGTTCGCCTACATAGCCCGGTGCGGGGTATTCCACCTCCCCGCACTGGTCGGGCGACGGGGAGCATTCAACCAGGTAAGGTTGGGCAGGCTCGGTGTTCAAGGGAACCAGTACGCCTGCACGGTCCGGTATTTCCGGCGCCACCTCCCCGCCCCAGTCCAGTTCCACCAGTGCCTACACCACGTAACAGGCTTCCAGTGTGTCTCCAGAGCCCTGTTCCTCCTCCACGCACTCGTCCTATGGTGCGTGTCTCCAGCCCGGTACCACCAATTCCGGCACCACGCACTAAGCCTCCTGTGCGTCTCCAGAGTCCTGTGCATCCTGTTGCTGCTCCCCGCACTAGCCCTGAGATGCGTGTCCCCAGCCCGGTACCACCAGTTCCGGCACCACGCACTAGGCCTAATGTGCGTCCCCAGGGTCCAGTATGCCCTGTTCCTTCTCCCCGCACTAGCCTGAAGGTGCGTGTCCTTAGCCCGGTGCCTCCAGTTCCGGCACCACGCACCAGGCCTACAGTGCGCCTCATCCGGCCAGAGCCATCCGTCTGCCCAGTGCCATCTGAGCCATCCGTCTCCCCAGCGCCATCTGAGCCATCCGTCTCCCCAGCGCCATCTGAGCCATCCGTCTCCCCAGCGCCATCTGAGCCATCCGTCTCCCCAGCGCCATCTGAGCCATCCATCTCCCCAGCGCCGTCTGAGCCATCCGTCTGCCCCGAGCCATTAGAGCCGCCCGTCTGTCCCGAGCCATCAGAGCCGTTAGTCAGTCAGGAGCCGCTAGAGCCATTCGTCAGTCAGGATCTGCCAGAGCCGCCAACCAGACAGGATCTGCCAGAGCCGCCAACCAGACAGGATCTGCCAGAGCCGCCAACCAGACAGGATCTGCCAGAGCCGCCAACCAGACAGGATCTGCCAGAGCCGCCAACCAGACAGGATCTGCCAGAGCCGTCAGCCAGCCATGAGCAGCCAGATCCGTCAGCCAGCCATGAGCAGCCAGATCCGTCAGCCAGCCATGAGCAGCCAGATCCGTCAGCCAGCCATGAGCAGCCAGATCCGTCAGCCAGCCATGAGCAGCCAGATCCGTCAGCCAGCCATGAGCAGCCAGATCCGTCAGCCAGCCATGAGCAGCCAGATCCGTCAGCCAGCCATGAGCCGTACAGCCAGGATCCGCCAGAGCCGTCCAGCCAGGATCCGCCAGAGCCGTCATCCAGCCAGGATCCGTTCCTCAGTCCGGAGCTGCCGTCCCTCAGTCCGGAGCTGCCCCTTATCCTGGTGCTGTCCCTTATCCTGGTGCTGCCCCTTATCCTGGTGCTGCCCCTTATCCTGGTGCTGCCCCTTAGTCCGGTGCTGCCCCTTAGTCCGGTGCTGCCCCTTAGTCCGGTGCTGCCCCTTAGTCCGGTGCTGCCCCTTAATCCAGTGGGGTTAAGTTGGCGGGTGGTCAGTTGGAGGAGGCTACGAAAGCGGGTAGTGACTATGGTGGGGTGGGGACCACGACCAGTACCAGAGCCGCCACCGTGGACAGACGCCCACCCAGACCCTCCCCTAGACTTTATGCTGGTGCGCCCGGAGTTCGCACCTTAAGGGGGGGGTTATGTCACACCCTGGCCTTAGTTATCTTTGTTTTCATTTATTATTTTAGTTAGGTCAGGGTGTGACATGGTGAATGTATGTGTTTTTGTAGTGTCTAGGGTGGTTGTAAGGTTAGGGGGTTTATTAGAGTAGTTGGGTTTATGTTTAGTATAGATGTCTAGCTGTGTCTATGGTTGCCTGAAGGGTTCTCAATCAGAGACAGATGTCATTAATTGTCTCTGATTGGGAGCCATATTTAAGGCAGCCATAGGCACTAGGTTTTTGTGGGTAATTGTCTGTGTCTATGTGTAGTGTTTGTGTCAGCACTATCTAGATTTATAGCTTCACGGTCGTCTGTTTGTTGTTTTGTTTCGTTTTCCTTCTGATAATAAAGAGAAGATGTATTTTTCACGCGCTGCGCCTTGGTCCTCTCTCTCTCCCTTTGACGATCGTGACACACATTAACAAGTCCAATACAGCATATGAAAGATAAACATCTTGTGAATCCAGCCAACATGTCCGATTTTTTAAATGTTTTACAGCGAAAACACCACGTATATTTATGTTAGCTCACCACCAAATACAAAAAAGGACAGACATTTTTCACAGCACAGGTAGCATGCACAAAACCAACCTAACTAACCAAGAACCAACCAAACTAACCAAGAAACAACTTCATCAGATGACAGTCTTATAACATGTTATTCAATAAATCTATGTTTTGTTCGAAAAATGTGCATATTTGAGCTATAAATCAGTTTTACATTGCAGCTACCATCACAGCTACCGTCAGAAATGGCACCGAAGCAGCCAGAGTAATTACAGACACCAACGTCAAATACCTAAATACTCATCATAAAACATTTCTGAAAAATACATGGTGTACAGCAAATGAAAGACAGGCATCTTGTGATTCCAGCCAATATTTCCGATTTCTTAAGTGTTTTACAGCGAAAACACAATATAGCATTATATTAGCTTACCACAATAGCCAGAAACACAAGCCATTCCCCAGCAGCAAAAGTTAGCGATCGTAACAAACCAGCAAAAGATATATAATTTTTGACTAACCTTGATAAGCTTCATCAGATGACAGTCCTATAACATCAGGTTATACATACACTTATGTTTTGTTCGAAAATGTGCATATTTAGAGCTGAAATCAGTGGTTATACATTGTGCTAACGTAGCATCTTTTTCCCACAACGTCCGGATATTTTTCTGACACTCACATATTCTGACCAAATAACTATTCATAAACATAACTAAAAAATACATGTTGTATAGGAAATGATAGATACACTAGTTCTTAACCTCTAACACCTCCCAAACCCGGATCCGGGAGCACCCCCATCAGTAGAAAAGCTACTAGCATAGCCTAGCATAGCGTCACAAGTAAATACTAGCATCTAAATATCATTAAATCACAGGTCCAAGACACCAGATGAAAGATACACATCTTGTGAATCCAGACATCATTTCTGATTTTTAAAATGTTTTACAGGGAAGACACAATATGTAAATCTATTAGCTAACCACGTTAGCAAAAGACACCACTTTTTTTACTCCACCAGTTTTTTACTCCCATCAGTAGCTATCACAAATTCGACCAAATAAAGATATAAATAGCCACTAAGCAAGAAACAACTTCATCAGATGACAGTCTGATAACATATTTATTGTATAGCATATGTTTTGTTAGAAAAATGTGCATATTTCAGGTATAAATCATAGTTTACCATTGCAGCCACCATCACATCTCTCACCAAAGCGACTAGAATAACTACAGAGAGCAACGTGTATGACCTAATTACTCATCATAAAACATTTCTTAAAAATACACAGCGTACAGCAATTGAAAGACACAGATCTTGTGAATCCAGACAATATTTCAGATTTTCTAAGTGTTTTACAGCGAAAACACAATATAGCGTTATATTAGCATACCACAATAGCAAACATCACAACCGCATTGATTCAAGCCAAACATAGCGATTACGTATAAACCACCAAAAGATATAAATTTTTTCACTAACCTTCTCAGAATTCTTCAGATGACAGTCCTATAACATCATATTACACAATGCATATAGAGTTTGTTCGAAAATGTGCATATTTAGCGCCACAAATCGTGGTTATACAATGAGAAAAGTAGCAAAGCTGCCCAGAAAATGTCAGGAGAAATCTTTGAAGAGGCACCTATTCTAATCAGTAACTATTCCAAAACTTGACTAAAAAATACAGGTTGGACAGCAATTGAAAGACAAATTAGTTCTTAATGCAATCGCTGGGTTACATTTTTAAAATTAACGTTACTTCAAGCATACAGCGTGCGCTAAAGCGAGACCGCACCATAATTCATGGCGGAATTATTATCTGACATTTGTCAACATAAGTACGAATTAACAGCATAAAGACTGCTTACTATTAGCTGAGCTTCCATCAGAATCTTGGGCAAGGTGTCCTTTCTCCAGAACAATCGTCTTTGGGTTGAAAGATGTCCTCTTGTCCGGTCGAAATAGCCGCTAATGTTAGCCACCCACTGGAGAGGTGTCCAACTCGTGAAAGCGCATGACAAAGAAATCCCAGAAAATCGCAATAAACTGCTATAAACTGCTAAGTCGGTTTAAATTAACTACCTTATGATGTCTTTAACACCTATAACGAATAAAAACATGACCGGAGATATAGAACTACTAAAACGAAAGCGTTTGCAGGACGCCATTGTGATGTCTTCATGCGTCAGGCGCACCGTTGAAAAGGACGGTACTTCCGTTCCACGGTCTTATAAAGGGCCCCAGATTGCGCAATCCACTCCATTCAAATTCTCCCCGCTTACTGACATCTAGAGGAAGACGTATGCAGTGCATGTAGCCCGATGGCTTACATGGGGACTTATAAACTGGCCTCAGAACAGGGACCTCGATTTCTGAAATCTCACTCCCTGACAGGAAATGTGCTGCAGAATGAGTTCTATTTCACTCAGAGAAATAATTCAAACGGTTTTAGAAACTAGAGAGTGTTTTCTATCCAATAGTAATAATAATATGCATATTGTACGAGCAAGAATTGAGTACGAGGAAGTTTAATTTGGGAACTCATTTTAACAAAGTCGAAATGGCGCCCCCATAGGCTCAAGAAGTTAATGCAATCGCCGTGTTAGAATTCTAAAAATAACTTCATTACGATATGCAGTTTACGTTATGGCGAGAGCGTGCCCAAAACCTGGCCGCAAACTACTAGTTCACATGTACGACAGATATATGAAATAACATCATAAAATGGGTCCTACTTTTGCTGATCTTCCATCAGAATGTTGTACAAGGGGTCCTTTGTCCAGAACAATCGTTGTTTGGATTTAGAATGTCCTCTTCTCCAGTCAATTAGCACGGAAAGCTAGCAAAGTGGCGCGAAGCTCTCCTTCCTGAACATACGCAGACAAAGCAACACGCCTAACGTCCCGAAAAAATTTCAATAATCTAATAAAACTATATTGAAAAAACATACTTTACGATGATATTGTCACATGTATCAAATAAAATCAAAGCCGGAGATATTAGTCGTCTATAACGACAGCTGTACAGAAGGCAAAACCAGGTCCCTTCACGCGCTCTCCAGAAAACAGGAAACTGGTGACACGTCATACAAAGAGCTTTTATTCGACCCCAGATCAAGTTATACACTCCATTTCTTCTCTCACTGCCTGTCGACATCTAGTGGAAGACGTATGAAGTGCATGTATACTGATATATATCAAGGACATTTATAGGCAGGCCCTAGAACAGAGCATCGATTTCAGATTTTCCACTTCCTGTCAGGAAGTTTGCTGCAAAATGAGTTCTGTTTTACTCACAGATATAATTCAAACGGTTTTAGAAACTAGAGAGAGTTTTCTATCCAATAGTAATAATAATATGCATATTGTACGAGCAAGAATTGAGTACGAGGCCGTTTGAAATGGGCACCTTTTATCCGGCTACTCAATACTGCCCCTGCAGCCCAAACAGGTTAATGAACCTGTTGGATATAAGTTGTTAAAATGTATTAAAATGCAACACTCTCTCTGATCTCAAGACTGACCTCAAGGAGGAGATTTTGATGTTAAGGAGAAAAACATCAGAGTTTGAGAGAGCACAGATGCACACACAAACAAGCACACAGACACGCACACACTTTGTGACATCCTGTAATTAATGGATCACTGATGTTTTGGCAGGAAACTGGTGAGACAGAAAACTGAGAGAAAACAATGAAATGTAAACAAAGGAGTAGAAGTGATAAAAAGAGAAAGAAATAGGGAGAGAGATACACAGTGGTAAGACAGACAGAGACAGACAGAAAATGAGTGATGGGTGAAAGACAGACAGACAAAGACAGAGATGGAAAGAAAGTGAGGGCAAGGGAGAGATAAAAAGTAATACCAGACTCAATTCTCTCTTATTCCCATCTTTCTTCCCATTCTCCTTCTTTACCTCCTCCCACTGCTTTCCTCCCACTGCTTTCCTCTCCCTCGTCCCTCATCCCTTACCAATTTGAAAACTCCTTTCCTCCACGTCATGTTCTCTCCGTCCGTCTCTATCAAACTAGAAATACTATCTTCACATCTATTGTCACTCTTGCAGTAGCCATTTTGCGAAGTGACCCACATTGTCTGTGTGTAACGGCTTTCTTCTGTGGACGAAGGAGAGGACCAAAGCGCAGCGTGGTAATTGTCCATAATGTTTAATTAAAGACAATAAACGTGAATACTACAAAATACAACAACAAATGTGAAAAGCCGAAACAGTTATGTCTGGTGCAGACACACGAAGACTGAAGACAACCACCCACAAAACCCAACACAAAACAGGCTACCTAAATATGGTTCCCAATCAGAGACAATGACTAACACCTGCCTCTGATTGAGAACCATATCAGGCCAAACATAGAAACGGGAAAACTAGACACACACCATAGAATGCCCACTCAGCTCACGTCCTGACCAACACTAAAACAAAGACAACCCCAAAAAAATATGGTCAGAACGTGACAGTACCCCCCCCCCCCCCCCCCAAGGTGCGGACTCCGGCCGCAAAACCTGAACCTATAGGGGAGGGTCTGGGTGGGCATCTGTCCGCGGTGGCGGCTCTGGCACTGGACGTGGACCCCACTCCACCATAGACCCCGTCCGCTTCACTGACGTCCTTTGAGCGGCGACCCTCGCCGCCGACCCTGGCCTGGGAACCCTAATAAAGAGCCCCACCGGACTGAGGAGCGCCTCTGGACTGAGGAAACTCCTCCGGACTGAGGGGCAGCTCAGGACTGAGGGGTAGCTCATGACTGAGGGGTAGCTCATGACTGAGGGGTAGCTCATGACTGAGAGGTAGCTCATGACTGAGAGGTAGCTCAGGACTGAGAGGTAGCTCAGGACTGAGGGGCAGCTCCGGACTGAGGGCAGCTCCGGACTGAAGGGCAGCTCATGACTGAAGGGCAGCTCCGGACTGGAGGGCAGCTCATGACTGAAGGGCAGCTCCGGACTGGAGGGCAGCTCCGGACTGAAGGGCAGCTCCGGACTGGCGGGCGGCTCTGGCGGCTCCTGACTGGCGGGCGGCTCTGGCGGCTCCTGACTGGCGGGCGGCTCTGGCGGCTCCTGACTGGCGGGCGGCTCTGGCGGCTCCTGACTGGCGGGCGGCTCTAGCGGCTCCTGACTGGCGGGCGGCTCTGGCGGCTCCTGACTGGCGGGCGGCTCTGGCGGCTCCTGACTGGCGGCTCCTGACTGGCGGACGGCTCTGGCGGCTCCTGACTGACGGACGGCTCTAGCGGCTCAGGACAGACGGGTGGCTCAGACGGCGCTGGACAGACGGGCGGCTCAGACGGCGCTGAGCAGACGGGCGGCTCAGACGGCGCTGGGCAGACGGGCAGCTCAGACGGCGCTGGGCAGACGGGCAGCTCAGACGGCGCTGGGCAGACGGGCAGCGCAGGCGGCACTGGGCAGACGGCAGACTCTGGCCTGCTGAGGCGCACAGTAGGCCTGGTGCGTGGTGCCGGAACTGGTGGTACCGGGCTGGGAACACGCACCACTGGGCGAGTGCGGGGAGCAGGAACAGGGCGTACTGGGCTCTGGAGACGCACAGGAAGCATGGTGCGTGGTGTTGGCACTGGTGGTACTGGGCTGGTGCGAGGAGGTGGCACCAGATAGACCGGACCGTGAAGGCGTACAGGAGCTCTTGAGCACCGAGCCTGCCCAACCTTACCTGGTTGAATGCTCCCCGTAGCCAGGCCAGTGCGGCGAGGTGGAATAGCCCGCACTGGGCTGTGCTGGCTAACCGGGGACACCATGCGTAAGGCTGGTGCCATGTTCACCGGCCCGAGGAAACGCACTGGAGACCAGATGCGTTAAGCCGGCTTCATGGCACCTGGCTCGATGCCCAACCTAGCCCGGCCGATACGAGGAGCTGGGATGTACCGCACCGGGCTATGCACACGTACAGGAGACACCGTGCGCTCTTCCGCATAACACGGTGTCTGCCCGTACTCTCGCTCTCCACGGTAAGCACGGGGTTTTGGCGCAGGTCTCCTACCTGTACTCGCCACACTCCCCGTGTTCCCCCCTCCCAATAAATTTTTGGGGCTGACTATCAGGCTTCCAACCGCGCCGCCGTGCTGCCTCCTCATACCAGCGCCTCTCTGCCTTCGCTGCCTCCAACTCTGCCCTGGGACGGCGATATTCCCCTGGCTGAGTCCAGGGTCCTTTGCCGTCCAGAATCTCTTCCCAAGTCCATGAATCCTGTGTCTTTCGCCGCTGCTGCTGCTGTCCCTTACCACGCTGCTTGGTCCTTGGTTGGTGGGTGGTTCTGTAACGGCTTTCTTCTGTGGACGAAGGAGAGGACCAAAGCGCAGCGTGGTAATTGTCCATAATGTTTAAATAAAGACAATAAACGTGAATACTACAAAATACAACAACAAATGTGAAAAACCGAAACAGTTCTGTCTGGTGCAGACACACGAAGACTGAAGACAACCACCCACAAAACCCAACACAAAACAGGCTACCTAAATATGGTTCCCAATCAGAGACAATGACTAACACCTGCCTCTGATTGAGAACCATATCAGGCCAAACATAGAAACGGGAAAACTAGACACACAACATAGAATGCCCACTCAGTGTTGGTCAGGACGTGAGCTAAAACAAAGAAAACACAAAAGAACTATGGTCAGAACGTGACACTGTGGGAGAACAGCAGGATGTAGAGACAGCCATTGACAAACATAAGTCTAGTCAATAGTATATCATTCTAATCAGCAGAAGACTTCAATAATTTGGTGGCATTTAGGAAGTTAACATTCTTTGATTAAAACTTTTAATTTGGTTTCTGTTGGTTGAGAGTGAGAAAGCTGGCTTTTGATTTCAGGCTGGATCCCAAATGGCACCCTATTCCCTACAGAGTGCATCACTTTAGATCAGAGCCCTATGATCAGAGTCCACTTGGGTGGCATCCTCAGTGTGTCTTTGTGAGTTTGAGCTGTTTCCCCTGTTTTACATTCTCTGTGAGCAGCTCCTGTTCACACACAGAGATCAAAAAGCTCTGCTCTTAAACTCTTGAATAGTTGTGTTCATCAACACAACACAACACAGACACCACACCACACACAGATATCCACACATTGTGGTGGCTTTGTCACAAGAGTAAAAGGTCAGTTGCTAAAGTAAACAAACAAGCTAATAGCGGCAATTCAGCAATAGTATTGGAATTCTGAAGTTCAGCACCACATGAGAGTGGACAGCAACCGTCTCAGATACAGCCACTCCCCCCCTGGGAGAATCACAATTAATTTGCAATCAATATTCTAACTAAGTCTCCAAACTATTCCCCTCTCCTGTCTATTTTCTCTACAGTATCTGTCGTAGCGGGCTTTAAACCATGAAGGCTGCTTATCGTGTAATGTCCCTGTTTGAAGGACAGCGTTGTTTGGAGCATTTCACAGCTTGTTATCGGCATCCCATCTCTCTCCCCCTTTTCTCTTTCTTACGCTCTCTCCCTCTATACCCCTGAAAAGACAACAAAAATACAGGCTTGCTCTAGAAACGATGGAGAGAGAGAGAGAAAGAAAGTGAAAGCGAGAGAGATGAAATAAAGTGGATCCCTGGTCAACAACAGTATGTCCCACACAGGGGAGGAGAGGAGGGCACCATAAACAATAGCAGCATTAAAGGAACAAGAGGGTGAACAACTCTTTCTCGCATGCTCCCCTCACCCCTCTCCATCTATCTCTCTCTCTCCCTAATCCCTCTCTCTTCATTACACTCTCCCTCCAGCCAGAGGTCACTGGGTATTGATTGTGTTCCGAGGACTGATGAGCAAAGAAAGAGAGAGTGGGTGGGTGGGTGGGTGGGGAGAGGGAATGAATGAGAGAAACACATCAATGAGGGGACAGCAACAGGGAGAGGGCAGGAAGAAAAGAGAATGTGTAAGAAATACAAAGGGGAGACAGAGTGAAGACACTAATATTATGAGAGAAAGGCCAAGGAGAGAGAGGAGTGGAGAGGGAGACCGCCTTTAGACCTGTCACCTGGTGGAGGGAATTAAGACTACACAGCTGTCTGACAGACAGACACACACACAGACACACACACACACACACAAATTGCCCATTTGAAAGTGGGTGTTGTGAGAAGCAGTGACGTGTGGTGAGGTCAGAAGCTGGGTAGGCACTGGCTATAATCAAAGACAAATTTACTCACAAATAAACTTTGATGAAGCCCAAGTTCACCATAAAGCAGATAGCTCCAACAACCAGAGTGACATAGGTCATTAACCAACATTAAGAAAAAAATCCCTACATAAACACCAATGTAGCATGATACACAAGCGATAGTCTCCAATGGCCGCATATTTCATATCATCCGACAAAATCACACACAACCGATTGGTGACACTAAAGACCAGCATATGGACAATATAAGTAGCACACTCAGTCATACAGTATTAAACAAACAAGCTATAGCTAGCACATTATCTTGTTAAACTGTTAAATTAGTAACTAGTAAGCTACACGTTATGCCAAATAACAGACATATAATGTATTATACAGTGGCACTTGCGTTGCTGCATGCAGACGGCGCCACACTGAAAAATGACAGCAAACATCTGGGGTGATTTTCTCTTAACAGATGATCAGCTCTGCTGCGCTCAGTTTTGATTAAGTTTGATATCGTTGCGAAACTTACTTTTTTTTTCTACAGTAGAGCTGAAAATGTTGTAGTCCATGTGACTGATAATGATGGTGCAAGTCACATACAGTATATTTTAGACATTTGCATAATAAACCAGTTATTCTCTTGTTTATTGAACAGTAGCCTGCTAGTTGCAAAATAAAATGCATGTAGGCCTACCTCCACTTTTAAATTAAATCCATTCATGTATCCTTCTGGATGAATGGACCATTTTTTGAGGTGCATAATATCCATGTTGTCAGGTTATTGTTTATTCTAGGTAGCTAACTTCATTAACGTTAATTGACACTAAGAGATATTAGCGACAAACTATGTAGACACGGCCAAATAAGCAATGTTTAATATTTTCATTTTTATTCATTTGTAAGACAAATAATAACATAATTCCACTTGGACATAATGTGGTGTTGTGTGTAGGCCAGTGACAGAAAATCTCAATCCATTTTAAATTCAGGCTGTAACACAATAAAATGTGGAAAAAGACAAGAGGTGTGAATACTTTCTGAAGGCACTGTAAGTATAATGCCGTGAGCCACTTAAATAAGGATTTGAGTTTCGAGGACATGCTCAATAACTTGACAAAAGTGACTCACCACCTGCATTTGGTCTTATGTAGCAAAATTTGAATTTCTGTTTTTTACATTGATTAAAAGTAGAGACTCAGAGCTACAAAATGGTGTATCATACACTGCATTTGAGGAAACAATGGGAAAGTAATTCTGCTTTGAAAGTTGATCAACTTGTAAACTCACTTTGAGAAAACCGTCTTTCAATGTTTTGGTACTACTATTGGAGGGCCCTTCTTTGTCTACAGCCATTTAGCATCGTTCACACCATCTTAAGCTTTAGCCCCACCCATCTCTTTAAGGGTTGATCTGTGCAGTCTGTACTAACTTGCCAGCTATTTCTAGAAATTTAAGAGAGAGAGAACAGCTCACTGAACATTACTCGCCATAGCAGAGCTGGTTAGGTTGTGACATTATCCAGAGCGTTGGTGACTGCAACTGTGCTGTCAGATTGTCCGTTAGTAAATACAGAGCATTTCGCATTCAGAGCGCACACTGGACGCTCTGGCCAATAAGTAGGTTTGATCCGAAAACTCTGACCTCACAATGACTGTCAAGCTAACTGGCTAATAAGATCTGTTTATCTTAGGTGACAGCACACACAAACACACGCCATGCTGTTTGGCCATACAATAATGCTCTACAATAGGGTCGAGTTAAAACATTGTTACAAAGAACAAGTGGAAAATATTACATTTGAAGGTCACTCTACTAAGGACATCGACTATGACTCATTACTTAATAACTGGATTTCATTCATAAAGCACTTTTCACAATCCCCAAAATGTAACATTTGTATTTAAAATAAATTGTTGTGATAGAATGAAAGCATACCAGAACGGCTTCAGTAGTTGAACTGAAGGCAAACGAGCCACATACCGTACTGTAGGCAAAAAGCAGGCACTGAAAAACGATCTAAAAGTACATTTTAAGTTGCACTATGCAGAAATCGCTCCGCCATTTCCTTGTTGCTAAACCTCTAATAGTTAGCCTAATTTCAGTTTATGTGACAAAATAAGATGGTACAATGATTATCCACACTATACTATCTAAATTGTGTGAAATATATTTTTCATAACCAAAAATATTGTATTTTCAGCTGTTTGAAGCTGGTGTACAAAACCGAAAGTAAAAGACGCAAAAACAAAACTTAAGAACGGGAAGTATAGAAATAACGCACATAGAATATATATTCCACTTCTTGGACTTGCTTTCAAGTAGAATAATATATCTATAACTCACATTTCTAACTTAATTTGTTCGGAGTCACCCAAAACGTTACAAATTGCCACTTTACAAAGCTCTAAATAGTTCCTTAAAATCATATTAGCATTGGATTGAGACACTCATGGCTCATACATGCATTGATTTATTAATTCACAGTAACACATCAGCCGGAGGGCTGTGCTTTCTCCTGTCACTTCTCACATTCCATACAAGAGCAGACACTTATCCACTACTGTTCAGTGGAAAAAATATATTCTTCCAACAGTCTTACTGTCGGGGATTCTGTTCCTGGCAGCTGATACACTGTGGTCTGTAGGAATTCCAATGCTGGGGCACAGTGGGAAAGGTGATATCAAACACATAATAGGACTTGAAGCACACATCAAGTGCCTCAAGCAGTGTACCTTGCTCCAATGTCGTTCCGCTAATGACAGTAAACACCTGTGAGCAGTCCCCAAGAGCCAACACAAATGGGTAGGGTCTGGTCACCTCTGCCTGGTGGAGGTACTCAACCCTGTTGGTCCCAACCTGTTAGAGAAATCATTTGAATTTGGAATATGAGTTGTGCAAAGCATGGAGGCACACTGACAATGCCATCACACACAATTTATTTTGTGTATTTTATAGCCATTTCCATCAATCAACACCCAATCCCTGTTTGATGCCTAAATCTTCCATTCATTTGGGGCTGGGGCTCATAGGTTCATTTACACAACACGAACCACGTTTCCATCCAAACATTTAATGCGGATGAATTACCTGACGCATGGATAAAGTCACGACCGGGCTGATGGAAAAATGTTATTCCTCCAATTTTAGAAATGCCTACAGACAATTTGTTCGTTAGACATGGTGTGATCTGTTTGTGTCGTTCAAATGTATAATTTGAGAAATGACAGTGGAAACTCCTTTATGCGCAAATGTTGAAATAATAACCATCATATCGAAGTTAACTTGGAATAGTGATGATATGTTCTGTGGTCCTCCCACTACGACTCGCAAAAGCGTGCAGTGTATTAGGCTACAGCTTAAATAAATGATGAACTTCACAGGATGGGGAATGTGCAAGGTAATGAGCTTAATGCGCCTTTCCAATAAATATTTAGGGTCTTATTCTGGTGACATGATGATCGATGCATGGCTACCATTTGACAAATACAAATAATAATCACTCTTATCCACCATTTGACTTTTTCCACATTTTGTACGTTACAGCCTTATTCTAAAATTGATTAAATTGTTTTTTTTCCCCGAATCAATCTACACACAATACCCCATAATGACAAAGGTTTAAAACAGGTTATTAGAATTTTTTGCAAATGTATAAAACTGAAATATGACATTTACATAAGTATTCAGACCCTTTACTTAGTACTTTGTTGAAGCACCTTCGGCAGCGATTACAGCCGTGAGTGTTCTTGGGTATGACGCCACAAGCTTGGCACACCTGTATTTGGGGAGTCTCTCCCATTCCTCTCTACAGATCCTCTCAAGCTCTGTCAGGTTGGATGGGGAGCGTTGCTGCACAGCTATTTTCAGGTCTCTCCACAGACGTTAGATCGGGTTAAAGTCCGGGCTCTGGCTGGGCCACTCAAGGACATTCAGAGATTTGTCCCGAAGCCACTCCTGTGTTGTCATGGCTGTGTGTTTAGGGTCGTTGTCTTGTTGGAAGGGTGAACCTTCGCCCCCAGTCTGAGGTCCTGAGCGCTCTGGAGCAGGTTTTCACGAAGGAACTCTCGGTACTTTGCTCCGTTCATCTTTCCCTCGATCCTGACTAGTCTCCCAATCACTGCCACTGAAAAACATCCCCACAGCATGATGCTTCCACCACCATGCTTCACCGTAGGGAAGATGGCAGGTTTCCACCAGATGTGACGCTTGGCATTCAGGCCAAAGAGTTCAATCTTGGTTTCATTAGACCAGAGAATCTTGTTTCTCATGGTCTGAGAGTCCTTTGGAGGAGTTTGCCAAGGAGTGGCTTCCGTCTGGCCACTCTACCATAAAGGCCTGATTGGTGGAGTGCTGCAGAGATGGTTGTCCTTCTGGAAGGTTCTTCTATCTCCACAGAGGAACTCTGGAGCTCTTTCAGAGTGACCATGGCCCTCCTCCCCCGATTGCTCAGTTTGGCCAGGAGGACAGATCTAGGAAGAGCCTTGGTGGTTCCAAAGTTCTTCCATTTAAGAATGATGGAGGCCACTGTGTTCTTGGGGATCTTCAATAGCGCAGAAGTTTTTTGGTACCCATCCCCAGATCTGTGCCTCGACACAATCCTGTCTCGGAGCTCCACAGACAATTCGATCTCATGGCTTGGTTTTTGCTCTGACACGCACTGTCAACTGTGATACCTTTTATAGACAGGTGTGTGCCTTTTCAAATCGTGTCCAATCTATTGAACTCACCACAGGTGGACTCCAATCAAGTTGTAGAAACATATCAAGGATAATGAATTGAACCTGGATGCACCTTAGCTCAATTTCAAGTCTCATAGCCCAATTTCAAGTCTCATAGCCAAGGGTCTGAATACTAATGTAAATAAGGTATTTCTGTTTTGAATAGCCACCAAGGCTGTAACGTATCACAATGTGGAAAAAGGGAAGGTGTCTGAATACTTTCCAAATGTACAGTTTAGGCTATGTGCAGCACTTCATTCAATTTAATGAATCAATTATTGTTTTCTAGCTCAACAGCTGTCAAACTCAGACATTTCTCTCAAAACACAGGGATGTCGATTCGTACAAGACTAGTAATGTCAAAGGACTTTGGAGTTTGCAAGAAAACTGTCTGGAATTGTTACTCTCCTGCCATGTAAAAATTCCTTTTATGGCAGATTCGGACGGGACTAAATTACATTACCCGACCTCCCCCAGTAAAACTAATCCCGTCCGAATAGGGCTTAAGTAAATAAACCTTGTGCATTTTCGTCTGTCGGGGTTGTCTACCAATCAATGTGTGTGAATGAGGGAAGGAAGATAACAATGCACTCTGAGTGATAGCGCAGTAATGCGCACTTGAGGCGAAGGCTTTACCTGCATTTAACTTCCGAGTTTCTCGATCACAATTAAATCCGATTACGAGTATCATGTGTGATAAAAACGGATACGATTATGAATGCAAGTATGACGAGATTGGCACACCTGTACAGTGTATCATTCAATGCGCGAAGCACAGACTCACATTCCTCTTGGGCAATAATGTGTACAACACATTTCACTGACCTAGAAATGCCTCGGACATGATTAAAAGGAGCCCAGTTTGCCCCAAGGTGAAATTCCCCTTCAAATACGGTGTACATTTAATACAAATTTTATCGACAGACTAGAATACATCTCGAGAACGGGTTCAGAAAATTGTGATCAATGAAAGAATGTCATCTATGAATCTTCATCTCTGATTCAGCACCAACTGGTAGATTTAAAAATACTCTGATCTTATATATTATTTAGGCACATTTTAGGGTTAGGAAAGTATGTATTAATGGAGAGCATTTACGCACAAAATATATTGATGAATAAAAAATACAGTGGTTTGACTCATCCAGGAAGTTGTCATATTCAAGTTCAAACTAGGAAATATTGCAGTCATCGTGAACCGCCAGGCTCTAGGTTTACAATGCTATGTTTGGTCTGAGTTTCATAACGATTCAAATTAGGCTCCATAATGAATGTGGGTATTACTGATAGTAGCTAATATTTAACACGACACAAATTGTAAAATAAAAAGGAGAAAAGCCCTGAAATAGGCTATAATAACAACATTGTAAAGCACTTGCAGTGCCTTGCGAAAGTATTCACCCCCTTGGTGTTTTTCCTATTTTGTTGCCTTACAACCTGGAAATGTAATAGATTTTTGGGGGGTCTGTATCATTTGATTTACACAACATGCCTTGAACTTTGAAGATGCAAAAATATTTTTTATTGTGGAACAAACAAGAAATGACAAAACAGAACTTGAGCGTGCATAACTATTCACCCTCCCAAGGGCAATACTTTGCAGAGCCACCTTTTGCAGCAATTTCTTGGGATATGTCTCTATAAGCTTGGCATATTTAGCCACTGGGATTTTTGCCCATTCTTCAAGGCACAACTGCTCCAGCTCCTTCAAGTTGGATGGGTTCCTGCTGGTGTACAGCAATCTTTAAGTCATACCACAGATTCTCAATTGGATTGAGGTCTGGGCTTTGACTAGGCCATTCCAAGACATTTAAATGTTTCCCCTTAAACCACTCGAGTGTTGCTTTAGCAGTATGATTAAGGTCATTGTCCTGCTGGAAGGTGAACCTCCGTCCCAGTCTTAAATCTCTGGATGACTGAAACTGTCACGATCGCTGTCTTCAAATTTCCTGACATAAATGAGCCAAGGTGGAGCGTGCATGTAATTCCACATTTTTAATTGAAGTGAAACCTTCACAAAAAAACAGGTAAACAGAAACCGAACGTGACGCAAACGTGGCGCACACAAACACTCACAGAAAATAAATAATTACCCACAAACACATATGGGAAAAAAGGCTGCCTAAGTATTATTCCCAATCAGAGACAACGATAGACAGCTGCCTCTGATTGGGAACCATACCCGGCCAACAAAGAAACAGACAAACTAGAATGCCCATCCAAATCACACCCTGACCTAACCAAATAGAGAAGTAAAAAGGCTCTCTAAGGTCAGGGCGTGACAGGAACAGGTTTCTCTCAAGGATTTCCCTGTATTTAACACCATCCTTCATTCCTTCAATTCTGACCAGATTCCCAGTCCTGCTGATGACATCCCCACAGCATGATACAGCCACCACCGTACTTCACTGTGGTAATTGTGTTCTCGGGGTGATGTGAGGTGTTGGGTTTGTGCCAGACATAGTGTTTTCCTTGATGACCAAAAAGCTCAATTTTAGTCTCATCTGACCAGAATACCTTCTTCCATATGTTTGGGGAGTCTCTCACATGCCTTTTGGCAAACACCAAATGTGTTTGCTTATTTTTTTCTTTAAGCAATGGCTTTTTTTCTGGCCACTCTTCCGTAAAGCCCAGCTCTGTGGATTGTACGGCTTAAAGTGGTCATATGGACAGATACTCGAATCTCCGCTATGGAGCTTTGCAGCTCCTTCAGGGTTACTCCAGTCTCTATCACTCCAGTGTTTAATTGCTAAATTGTAATTATTTCGCTACTATATCCTATTTATTGCCTTACCTCCCTTATCTTACCTCATTTGCACACACTGTATATAGACTTTTTTCTATTGTGTTATTGACTATATGTTTTGTTTATTCCATGTGTAACTCTGTGTTGTTTGTGGTCGCACTGCTTTGCTTTATCTTGGCCAAGTCGCAGTTGTATATGAGAACTTGTTCTCAACTAGCCTACCTGGTTAAATAAAGGTCAAATAAAATAAAAATATATATATACACCTTTGGTCTCTTTGCTGTCTCTCTGATTAATGCCCTCCTTGCCTGGTCCATGAGTTTTTGTGGGCGGCCCTCTCTTGGCAGGTTTGTTGTGGTGCCATATTCTTTAAATTTTTTATAATAGATTTAATGATGCTCTGTGGGATGTTCAAAGTTTTGGATATTTTTTTATAACCCAACCCTGATCTGTACTTCTCCACCACTTTGTCCCTGACCTGTTTGGAGAGCTCCTTGGTCTTCATGGTGCCCCATGCTTGGTGGTGTTGCAGACTCTTGGGCCTTTCAGAACAAGTGTATATATACTGAGATCATGTGACAGATCATGTGACACTTAGATTGCACACAGGTGGACTTTATTTAATTAATTACGTGACTTCTGAAGGGAATTGGTTGCACCAGATCTTATTTAGGGGCTTCATAGCAAAGGGGGTGAATACATACTGTTGAAGTCGGAAGTTGACATACACCTTAGCCAAATACATTTAAACAATTTCTGACATTTAATCCTAGTAAAAATTCCCTGTCTTAGGTCAGTTAGGATTTCCTCACGATGCCATCTATTTTGTGATGTGCACCAGTCCCTCCTGCAGCAAAGCACCCCCACAACATGATGCTGCCAGCCCCGTTCTTCATGGTTTGGATGGTCTTCTTTGGCTTGCGAGCCTCCCCCTTTTTCCTCCAAACATAACAATGGTCATTATGGCCAAACAGTTCTACTTTTGTTTCATCAGACCAGAGGACATTTCTCCAAAAGGTACAATCTTTGTCCCTATGTTCAGTTGCAAACCATATTTTTTATGACGGTTTTGGAGCAGTGGCTTCTTCCTTGCTGAGCGGCCTTTCATGTTATGTCGATATAGGACTCATTTTACTGTGGATATAGATACTTTTGTACCTGTTTCCTCCAGCATATTCACAAGGTCCTTTGCTGTTGTTCTGGGATTGATTTGCACTTTTCGCACCAAAGGACGTTCATCTCTAAGAGACAGAACGCGTCTCCTTCCTGAGCGGTATGACGGCTGTGTAGTCCCGTGGTGTTTATTCTTGCGTACTATTGTTTGTACAGATGAATGTGGTACCTTCAGGCGTTTGGAGATTGCTCCCAAGGATGAACCAGACTTGTGGAGGTCTACCATTTTTTTACTGAAGTCTTGGCTGATTTATTTTGATTTTCCCATGATGTCAAGCAAAGAGGCACTGAATTTGAAGGTAAACCTTGAAATACATCCACAGGTACACCTCCAATTGACTCAAATGATGTCAATTAGCCTATCAGAAGCTTCTAAAGCAATGACATCCTTTTCTGGAATTTTCCTAGCTGTTTAAAGGCACAGCCAACTTAGTGTATGTAAACGTTTGACCCACTGGAATTGTGATACAGTGAATTATAAGTGAAATAATCTGTCTGTAAACAATTGCTGGGAACAAAATGAAAGTAGATGTCATAACCGACATGTCAAAACTATAGTTTGTTAACAATACATTTGTGGAGTGGTTGAAAAACTAGTTTTAATGACTCCAACCTTAGTGAATATAAACTTCCGACTTCAACTGTATATCGGTGTGTCGTCCCCCCTCATCCATTTCTCCACTGTTCCTGGGTCTGTTGCCGCCTCCTGCCAGTGTCTGTAGAGAGGGCAGAGCAGTCCAGCTGCTACCTACTCGTCCCTCTCTGGCCCCCGGCCATGGCCTGGCACGGGCACCACCTCAACACCCACAGGCACTCCTCCACTGCAGGCTCCTCCTGCCTCTCGGCCTTGACCATCACCCAGGGTCCCCCACCATCACCTCATAGCCTGGCCCAATGCAGCCAGGCCCCTGGGGAAATAACAGCAGAAGACAACACCGTCAGTTCAACAATAACATGCCACTACAGACTTGGACAGAGAAGTCAATAAAGGACAGGGTAATGTTCATAAGGCACAAGAAGGAAGAAAACACAGTGAAACCCAGGAGGTATAATACTGTCTGAACTTCTGCAATATCAAATGCTTTTTTTTTTTTCTTTCGTTGCAACATGTTTTGTTATGGTGTGTGTGTGCTTTAATGAACACAACTCAGCGTTAAAGCTTCAATAAAGAACATGTTAAAATCAATAGAGGACAGCATCAACAGGGTTGAGTTCAGGTGGATGACAATGTACACGTTGAGTGTTTGTGTGAGTGAATGAATGAACAATGGAGGAGCATCCTATGCTGGATGCCTGGCTGGACATAATGTAAAGTTTGCGGGAACAGGACATACACACAGCCTTTCCATTGAGTGGATACAACAGAAAGGAGTTAGTGAGAGCCACACAATGGACACAGCCACAAAACAAAGCCATGTAAGCTAGCTAGTAGGCCTAAGACCTATACCATGATTACTGAAGGAGCAGGGAAGGGATTGAAAGGTGCCACCACTGCCACACTCAACTTAGTTGAGCAAATGAATGGGAACTGCACAGTAGTAAGCTAGACCAGCCTTTCTTAAAGTATGGGTTGCAACCCAAAGTGGTAAGCCCATTCTGCTAACCGCGGCCTACTAGCTACCTAGAGCTACTTGGAACCCTACAAATTCCACTACTGGTCTATCGACGTCACCACACGAAGAGGCAAAAACAGACTTACCCCCATCGTGACGCCCCCCAAAGGCTAACTTGCTAGCACCGGTCTGTTAACTGCTAGCTTGCTTGCACCTGTCTGCTAACTGCTAGCTTGCCTGCCCCGGTCTGCTAATTGCTAGCCCCGGTCTGCCAACTGCTTGCTTGCTATCCCGGTCTGCTAACTGCTAGCTTGCCAGCCCCGGTCTGCTAACTGCTAGCTTGTTTAGCCCCGACCTACTAACTGTTAGCTTGTTAGCATCAGCCTGCTAACTGTCTGAATCGCCGTGTCCCCAGTCAGCCCAACCACTCACTGGACCCATATGTTCACTTGGCTACGCATGCCTCTCTATAATATCAATATGCCTCGTCCATTACTGTCCTGGTTAGTGATTACAGTCTTATTTCACTGTAGAGCCTCTAGCCCTGCTCAATATGCCTTAACCAATCATGTTGTTCCACCTCCTACATATGCGATGACATCACCTGATTTAAGCGTCTCTAGAGACTATATCTCTCTCATCATTACTCAATGCCTAGGTTTACCTCCAATGTACTCACATCCTACCTTACCTTTGTCTGTACACTATGCCTTGAATCTATGCTATCGTGTCCAGAAACCTGCTCCTTTTACTCTCTGTTCCGAACGTGCTAGACGGCCAGTTCGTATAGCCTTTAGCCGTACCCTTATCCTACTTCTCCTCTGTTCCTCTGGTGATGTGGAGGTTAATCCAGGTCCTGCAGTGCCTAGCTCCACTCCCACTCCCCAGGTGCTCTCATTTGTTGACTTCTGTAACCGTAAAAGCCTTGGTTTCATGCATGTTAACATTAGAAGCCTACTCCCTAAGTTTCTTTTACTCACTGCTTTAGCACACTCTGCCAACCCGGATGTCTTAGCCGTGTCTGAATCCTGGCTTAGGAAAACCACCAAAAACCCTGAAATCTCCATCGCTAACTATAACATTTTCCGCCAAGATAGAACTGCCAAAGGGGGTGGTGTTGCAACCTACTGCAAACATAGCCTGCAGAGTTCTGTATTACTATTTCAAGTCTGTACCCAAACAATTCGAGCTTCTACTTCTAAAAATGCACCTTTCCAGAAACAAGTCTCTCACTGTTGCCGCTTGCTATAGACCTCCCTCTGCCCTCAGCTATGCCCTCGATACCATATGTGAATTGATTGCCCCCCATCTATCTTCTGAGCTCGTGCTACTAGGTGACCTAAACTGGGACATGCTTAACACCCCGGCCATCCTACAATCTAAGCTTGATGCTCTCAATCTCACACAAATGATCAATGAACCTACCAGGTACAACCCCAAATCCGTAAACACGGGCACCCTCATAGATGTCATCCTAACTAACTCGCCCTGCTGTTTTAAATCAAGATCTCAGTGATCACTGCCTCATTGCCTGCATCCGTAATGGGTCTGCGACCAAACGACCACCCATCATCACTGTCAAACGCTCCCTAAAACACTTCTGCGAGCAGGCCTTACTAATCGACCTGGCCGGGGTATCCTGGAATGACATTGACCTCATCCCATCAGTAGATGATGCCTGGCTATTCTTTAAAAGTGCCTTCCTCACCATCTTAAATAAGCATGCCCCACTCAAAAAATGTAGAACTAGGAATAGATATAGTCCTTGGTTCACTCCAGACCTGTCTGCCCTTGACCAGCACAAAAACATCCTGTGGCGTTCTGCATTAGCATCAAATAGCCCCCGTGATATGCAACTTTTCAGGGAAGTTAGGAACAAATATACACAGGCAGATAGAAAAGCTAAGGCTAGCTTTTTCAAACAGTAATGTGCATCCTGTAGTACTAACTCAAAAAAGTTCTGGGACACTGTAAAGTCCATGGAGAATAAGAGCACCCAGTGCTCTGAGGCTAGGAAACACTGTTACCAACGATTAATCCACTATAATTTTGAATTTCAATAAGCATTTCTCTACGGCTGGCCATGCTTTCCACCTGGCTACCCCTACCCCGGTCAACTGCCCGGCACCCTCCACAGCAACCTGCCAAAGCACCCACCATTTATCCTTCACCCAAATCGAGTTAGCTGATGTTCTGAAAGAGCTGCAAAATCTGAACCCATACAAATCAGCCGGGCTAGGCAATCTGGACCCTCTCTAAAATTATCTGCCGAAATCGTTGCAACCCCTATTACTAGCCTGTTCAACCTCTCTTTCGTTTCGTCTGAGATTCTCAAAGATTGGAAAGCTGCCGCGGTCATCCCCCTCTTCAAAGGGGGTGACACTCTAGACCCAAACTGCTACAGACCTATATCTATCCTACCCTGTCTTTCTAACAAACAGATTACCGATCATTTCGAATCCCACCGTACCTTCTCCGCTATGCAATCTGGTTTCAGAGATGGTCATGGGTGCACCTCAGCCACGCTCAAGGTCCTAAACGACATCATAACCACCATCAATAAGAGACATTACTGTGCAGCCGTATTCATCAACCCGGCCAAGGCTTTCGACTCTGTCAATCACCACATTCTTATTGGCAGACTCGACAGCCTTGGTTTCTCAGATGATTGCCTCGCCTGGTTACCAACTACTTCTCTGATAGAGTTCAGTGTGTCAAATCGGAGGGCCTGTTGTCCAGACCTCTGGCAGTCTCTATGGGTGTGCCACAGGGTTCAATTCTCGGGCCGACTCTCTTCTCTGTATACATCAATGATGTTGCTCTTGCTGCTGGTGATTCTCTGATCCACCTCTACGCAGACGACACCATTCTGTAAACTTCTGGCCCCTCTTTGGACACTGTGTTAACTAACCTCCAGACGAGCTTCAATGCCACACAACTCTCCTTCCGTGGCCTCCAACTGCTCTTAAACGCAAGTAAAACTAAATGCATGCTATTCAATCGATCACTGCCCGCACCTGCTTGCCCGTCCAGCATCACTACTCTGGACGGCTCTGACTTAAAATACGTGGACAACTACATGGGTGTCTGGTTAGACTGTAAACTCTCCTTCCAGACTCACATTAAGCATCTCCAATCCAAAATTACATTTAGAATTGGCTTCCTATATCGCAACAAAGCATCCTTCACTCATGCTGCAAAACATACCCTCGTAAAACTGACCATCCTACCGATCCTCGACTTCGGTGATGTAATCTATAAAATAGCCTCCAACACTCTACTCTACTCAACTGGATGCAGTCTATCACAATGCCATCCGTTTTGTCACCAAAGCCCCGTACACTACCCACCATTGCGACCTGTACGCTCTCGTTGGTTGGCCCTTGCTTCATACTCGTCACCAAACCCACTGGCTACAGGTTATCTACAAGTCTCTGCTAAGGTTATCTACAAGTCTCTGCTAGGTAAAGCCCCGCCTTATCTCAGCTCACTGGTCACCATAGCAGCACCCACTCGTAGAATGCGCTCCAGCAGGTATATCTCACTGGTCACCCCCAAAGCCAATTCCTCCTTTGGTCGTCTTTCCTTTCAGTTCTCTGCTGCCAATGACTGGAACGAACTGCAAAAATCTCTGAAGCTGGAGACTCATATCTCCCTCAATAGCTTTAAGCACCAGCTGTCAGAGCAGCTCACAGATCACTGCACCTGTACATAGCCCATCTGTAAACAGCCCATCTATCTACCTACCTCATCCCCATACTGTATTTATTTATTTATCTTGCTCCTTTGCACCCCAGTATCTCTACTTGCACATTCATCTTCTGCACATCTACCATTCCAGTGTTTAATTGCTATATTGTAATTACTTCGCCACCATGGCCTATTTATTGCCTTAACTTACCTCATTTGCACTCACTGAATATAGACTTTTTGTTTTCTTTTGTTCTACTGTATTATTGACTGTATGTTTTGTTTATTCCATGTGTAACTCTGTGTTTTTGTATGTGTCGAATTGCTATGCTTTATCTTGGCCAGGTCGCAGTTGCAAATGAGAACTTGTTCTCAACTAGCCTACCTGGTTAAATAAAGGTTAAATAAAATTTAAAAAATTAAATGATGGATTGACCATGTAGCACCTTTTACAGACTGCCGTGTGAGGCCCTAGCAGAGAGAAAAGGACCGGATTTAGCCATATCTGAGTGTGTCTTCCCCATCTCCTGTTAAAACAACCTCTCCTTCTCCATTACCCAGCCCTAGGTTGTACCTACTGATGTGCTCCCTCTCCGTCTCTCTTCTCTCTCACCTTTACAACTTTAACCCTCTCCCCCGCACCGATCTCTCAGGATCAGGTAATTGTGGTGAACCTAAACCCTCAGAAGCGGTTTCTCCTTTTCTCTTCTGAAATCACATCCGTTCTCCCCTCCTAACAGTGAACAGTCAGAGCCTTAACCAGGGCTTCCTTTGATCATAGAGAATATTCACCAATAGAGACAGATCTCCTTGTTGTCTCATCTCCCTTCCCTTTTGCCTAATTTGGGGTTCTATTACCGAGAAACACCTTGATGTTGTCACTTAAAAGCCCTCCTGTGTTGTTGTGGAATTCTGAGTCAGGTTTGACATAAGCTCGGAGGAGCTGAGTGTGGGTGTGTGTGTTTTATGGTAGTCATGGTTACTTGTCATGTCTGGCCCAGATTCCACCTGTGACGCACCTGGGAGGTAACTGCTTACACACACGCACACATGCACGAATACATGCACACCCGCAAATTCCATGCCTATATCTAAACAGAAACCTGATCACTATCCTATTCTTCTGTTTAGAAGATGAACTAACTTGATTTAATGAAATAGCTCTGACAGTGAGTGTGTAGACGAGAAACAAACTCACCATCCTGATTCCTTTACAGTATTTGATTCAATGTTACCTTGAAAAGTGTCATCTGCCTTTACCATAAAACATATGCTTATAGAGTTTGTGTGTGTGTGTGTGTTTTGTCTGTGAATTACAACCCACCATCCCACCAGAAAGAACAGGCACGCTGGAGAATATTATACACTGATGGAGGAAGGAGACACTTATTCCTTCTTAGCTAAAGTAGATGTATGCAGTCTTGTCTCCTGTCCGTAGCTACCTCTCTCGTTGTCTTTCCATTCATGGTAAAAGCAAAGAAGAATCACATTGAAACATTTCCACTGTTTGCTAATTTCAAGGAAAAACAACTGCATATTTAAATAACATCCACATGTAATGAAAGTTTAGGTTTGTTTTACATTACCTATTTACATTACCTCAATATTTGTATACTTGCCAGTGTAACCTACAATACACAGGAGATTGGTGGCACCTTAATTGGGAAGACAGGCTTGTGGTAATGACTACGTGGAATACGTGGAATGGTATCAAATACATCAAACTCATGGTTTCCATCTGTTTGATGCCATTCCATTCGCTCCGATCCAGACCTCCACTGCCACAACATTATCCCAGTTTGACATGCTGCATGAATGTATTGTCACGTTCTGACCTTAGTTCCTTTTTTATGTCTTTATTGTAGTTTGGTCAGGGCGTGAGTTGGGGTGGGCATTCTATGTTGTTATTCTATGTTTTGTTCTGTGTGTTATATTTCTATGTGTTTGGCCTAGTATGGTTCTCAATCAGAGGCAGGTGTCGATCGTTGTCTCTGTGTCACGTCCTGACCATAGTTCTTATGTGTTTTGCTTGTTTAGTGTTGGTCAGGACGTGAGCTGGGTGGGAATTATATGTTGTGTGTCTAGTTTGTCTGTTTCTGTGTCCAGCCTAATATGGTTCTCAATCAGAGGCAGCTGTCAATCGTTGTCCCTGATTGAGAATCATATATAGGTGGCTTGTTTTGTGTTGGGATTTTGTGGGTGATTGTTTCCTGTGTCAGTGTTTGTGCCACACGGGACTGTACGGTATGTTCTTTTGTTATTTTGTATAGTGTATTGTTTTCATGTTCATTAAATCATGGAAAATTACCACGCTGCACATTGGTCCTCTGATCCTTCTCGCCTCTCCTCGTCTGAGGAGGAGGACGACTTAGACTGCCGTTACAGAATCACCCACCAAACTCGGACCAAGCAGCGTGAGTACGGGCAGCAGCAGCAGCAGCGGCCCACTACACAGGAATCCTGGACATGGGAGGAAATTCTCGAGGGTAAAGGACACTGGGCTCACATTGGAGAATACCGCCGCTCTCGTGAAGAGATGGAGGCAGCTAAAGCCCAGGAGCGGTGGTATGAGGAGGCAGCACGGAAGCGTGGCTGGAAGCCTGAGAAGAAATTCCAAAAATGTCTTGGGGGAGGCTAAAGGGTAGTGTGGCGAAGGCAGCTAGGAGACCTGCGCCAACTCCCCGAGCTTACCGTGGAGAGCGGGAGTACGGGCAGACACCGTGTTATGCGGTAGAGCGCACGGTGTCTCCTGTACGTGTGCATAGCCCGGTGCGGGTTATTCCACCTCCCCGCACTGGCCGGGCTAGAGTGAGCATTGAGCCAAGTGCCATGAAGCCGGCTCAACATATTTGGCCTCCAGTACGTCTCCTCGGGCCGGTGTACATAGCACCAGCCTTACGCATGGTGTCCCCGGTTCGCCAACACAGCCCAGTGCGGGTTATTCCACCTCCCCGCACTGGACGGGCTACGGGGAGCATTCAACCAGGTAAGGTTGGGCAGGCTCGGTGCTCAAGGGAACCAGTACGCCTGCACGGTCCGGTATATCCGGCGCCACCTTCCCGCCCCAGCCCAGTACCACCAGTGCCAACACCACGCACCAGGCTTCCAGTGCATCTCCAGAGCCCTGTTCCTCCTCCACGCACTCTCCCTGTGGTGCGTGTCTCCAGCCTAGTACCTCCAGTTCCGGCACCACGCACTAAGCCTCCTGTGCGTCTCCAGAGCCCTGTACGCACTGTTCCTTCTCCCCGCACTCGCCCTGAGGTGCGTGCCCTCAGCCCGGTACCTCCAGTTCCGGCACCACGCACCAGGCCTGTAGTGCGCTTTGAGAATCCAGTGTGCCCTGTTCCTGCTCCCCGCACTCGCCCTGAGGTGAGTGTCTCCAGTCCGGTACCACCAGTTCCGGCACCACGCACCAGGCCTACTGTGCGCCTCAGCAGGTCAGAGTCGGTCGTCTGTCCAACGCCGCCTGCACTGCTCGTCTGCACAGCGCCGTCTGAGCCATCCGTCTGCCCAGCGCCGTCTGAGCCATCCGTCTGCCCAGCGCCATCTGAGCCATCCGTCTGCCCAGCGCCGTCTGAGCCATCCGTCTGCCCAGCGCCGTCTGAGCCATCCGTCTGCCCAGCGCCATCTGAGCCATCCGTCTGCCCAGCGCCGTCTGAGCCATCCGTCTGCCCAGCGCCATCTGAGCCATCCGTCTGCCCAGCGCCATCTGAGCCGCCCGTCTGTCCCGAGCCGTCAGAGCCGCCCGTCTGTCCCGAGCCGTCAGAGCCGCCCGTCTGTCCCGAGCCGTCAGAGCCGCCCGTCAGTCAGGAGCCGCCAGAGCCGCCAGCCAGTCAGGAGCCGCCAGCCAGTCAGGAGCTGCCAGAGCCGCCAGCCAGTCAGGAGCTGCCAGAGCCGCCAGCCAGTCAGGAGCTGCCAGAGCCGCCAGCCAGTCAGGAGCTGCCAGAGCCGCCAGCCAGTCAGGAGCTGCCAGAGCCGCCAGCCAGTCAGGAGCTGCCAGAGCCGCCAGCCAGTCATGAGCTGCCCTCCAGTCATGAGCTGCCCTCCAGTCATGAGCTGCCCTCCAGTCATGAGCTGCCATTCAGTCATGAGCTGCCATTCAGTCCGGAGCTGCCATTCAGTCCGGAGCTGCCATTCAGTCCGGAGCTGCCATTCAGTCCGGAGCTGCCATTAGTCCGGAGCGACCATTCAGTCCAGAGCTGCCTCTCTGTCCGGAGCTGCCCTTCAGTCCGGAGTTGCCCCTCTGTCCTGAGCTACCTCTCTGTCCTGAGCTACCTCTCTGTCCTGAGCTACCTCTCTGTCCTGAGCTACATCTCTGTCCTGAGCTATCTCCTCTATCTAGGGGGGACCTTTGTGAAGGTTCCTAGACCAGGGTCGGGGGCGAGGGTCGCCACTCAAAGGACGCTAAGGAGGGGGACAAAGACAATGGTGGAGTGGTGTCCTCGTCCACCGCCGGAGCCGCCACCGCGGACAGATGCCCACCCAGACCCTCCCCTTGAGTTTTAGGGGTGCGTTCGGAGTCCGCACCTCAGGAGGGGGGTACTGTCACGTCCTGACCATAGTTCTTATGTGTTTTGCTTGTTTAGTGTTGGTCAGGACGTGAGCTGGGTGGGAATTATATGTTGTGTGTCTAGTTCGTCTGTTTCTGTGTCCAGCCTAATATGGTTCTCAATCAGAGGCAGCTGTCAATCGTTGTCCCTGATTGAGAATCATATATAGGTGGCTTGTTTTGTGTTGGGATTTTGTGGGTGATTGTTTCCTGTGTCAGTGTTTGTGCCACACGGGACTGTACGGTTTGTTATTTTGTATAGTGTATTGTTTTCATGTTCATTAAATCATGGAAAATTACCACGCTGCACATTGGTCCTCTGATCCTTCTCGCCTCTCCTCGTCTGAGGAGGAGGACGACTTAGACTGCCGTTACACTCTGGTTGAGAATCATACTTAGGTAGCCTGTTTTCCCACTATGGGTTGTGGGTAGTTATTTTCTGTGTCTGTGTTTCACCATACAGAACTGTTTCGGTTGTTTGTTCTTGTTTTTTTGTTCCGTGTTCATGTTGATTTATAAAAAATCTAATTATGGACACTTACCACGCTGCGTTTTGGTCCTCTTCTCCTTCACCAGACGAGACTCGTTACATGTATTCACTCCCAAATCAGCTAAAGATAGCCAAGAATCATGTTGTTATTACTTGTAAATAAAATACAGTTTTGGGGGGATTCTAATACTGAGTGTACAAAACATTAGGAACACCTGCTCTTTCCATGACATAGACTGACCAGGTGAATCAAGGTGAAAGCTATGATCCCTTGTCGATGTCACCAGTTAAATCCACTTCAATCAGTTTAGATAAAGAGGAGACAGCGACATTAGCGTCCCACCCCTTCAACAGCCAGTGAAACTGCAGGGCGCCAAATTCAAAACAACAGAAATTGCATAATTAAAATTCCTCAAACATGTATTTTACACCATTTTAAAGATACACTTGTTGTAAATCCAGCCACAGTGTCCGATTTCAAAAAGGCTTTACGACGAAAGCAAACCAAACGATTATGTTAGGTGAGTGCCTATTCACAGAATAACACAGCCATTTATCCAGCCAAAGAGAGGATTCACAAAAAGCAGAAATATAGATCAAATTAATCACTAACCTTTGATGATCATCAGATGACACTCATAGGACTTCATGTTACACAATACATGTATGTTTTGTTCGGTAAAGTTAATATTTATATCCAAAAATCTGAGTTTACATTGGCGCCTTACGTTCAGAAGTTCCAAAACATCCTTTGATTTTGCAGAGAGCCACATCAATTTACAGGAATACTCATAATAAACATTGCTAAAAGATACAAGTGTTATGCATGGAATTTTAGATGCACTTCTCCTTAATGCAACCGCTGTGTCAGATTTCAAAAAAGCTTTACGAAAAAAGCAACCCATATAATAATCTGAGTCGGCGCTCAGAGCCCAATCAAGACACAAATATAGCCGCCATATTATGCAGTCAACAGAAGTCAGAAGTAACATAAACATTCACTTACCTTTGATGATCTTCATCAGAATGCACTCCCAGGAATCCCAGTTCCACAATAAATGTTTGTTTTGTTCGATTATGTCCAAATTCCTCTTTGTTCTAGCGTTCAGTACACTTTCCAAACTCACGACGCGCGGGCAGGTCCAGCGGAAAGTACGGATGAAAAGTTAAAAAAGTTATATTACAGTCCGTAAAAACATGACAAACGAAGTATTGAATCAATCTTTAGGATGTTTTTAACATAATTCTTCAATAATGTTCCAACCGGAGTATTCCTTCGTCTTCAGAAGTGCGATGGAACAGAGCTCGCTCTCACATGAACGCGCATGGTCAGGGCATGTTCAGGTCATGATAGACCTTACTCATTCCTCTCTCCTTCGGCCCCACTTCACAGTAGAGGCATCAGACAAGGTTCTAAAGACTATTGACATCTAGTGGAAGCTTTAGGAAGTGCAACATTACCAATATCCCACTGTATCTTCAACAGGAGCTGAGTTGAAAATCGACCAACCTCAGATTTCCCACTTCCTGGTTGGATTTTTTCTCAGGTTTTTGCCTGCCATATGAGTTCTATTATACTCACAGACATCATTCAAACAGTTGTAGAAACTTCAGAGTGTGTTCTATCCAAATATTCTAATAATATGCATATTCTAGCTTTTATGGCTTTGTAGCAGGCCGTTTACTCTGGGCATGCTTTTCATCCGGACGTGAAAATACTGCCCCCTACCCCAAAGAAGTTTAAGAAAGATTTTTAAGCTTTGACACAATTGAGGCATGAATTGTGTATGTTTGCCATTCAACGGTTGAATTTGCAAAAATTTAACATACAATATTTTATGAATTTGCAAAACGTATGATATGTTACGAATTCTAGATAAAAGGGTTAAGGTTATGGTTATGGTTAGCTAACATCCTAAGTAGTTGCAAAGTAGCTAAAAAGTAGTTGATAATTATCTAAAATGCTAACGTTGTCCGTGATGAGATTCTCACAACCTTTTGGGTTGTTAGACGATCCCATTATTTCATTTTTCTTGCCTGAAGTAACCATCTGTCTTTTGTTACTTCTCGGTTAGACTACTGCAATGCTCCTACTTTCCGGCTACCCGGATAAAGCACTAAATAAACTTCAGTTAGTGCTAAATACGGCTGCTAGAATCCTGACTAGAACCAAATAATGTGATCATATTACTCCAGTGCTAGCCTCCCTACACTGGCTTCCTGTTAAGGCAAGGGCTGATTTCAAGGTTTTACTGCTAACCTACAAAGCATTACATGGGCTTGCTCCTACCTATCTTTCCGATTTGGTCCTGCCGTACATACCTACACGTACGCTACGGTCACAAGACGCAGGCCTCCTAATTGTCCCTAGATTTTCTAAGCAAACAGCTGGAGGCAGGGCTTTCTCCTATAGAGCTCAATTTTTATGGAATGGTCTGCCTACCCATGTGAGAGATGCAGACTCGGTCTCAACTTTTAACCTCTACTTCCTCAGAATCCCGGGTCCGGGAGCACCCCCACCAGTAAAAAAGCTGACTAGCATAGGCTAGCATAGCGTCACAAGTAAATAGTAGCATCTAAATATCATTAAATCACAAGTCCAAGACACCAGATGAAAGATAAACATCTTGGTAATCAAGCCATCATTTCTGATTTTTAAAATGTTTTACAGGGAAGACACAATATGTAAATCTATTAGCTAACCACGTTAGCAAAAGACTCCACTTTTATTACTCCATCAGTTTTTGACTCCATCAGTAGCTATCACAAATTCGGCCAAATAAAGATATAAATAGCCACTAACCAAGAAACAACCTCATCAGATGACAGTCTGATAACATATTTATTGTATAGCATATGTTTTGTTAGAAAAATGTGCATATTTCAGGTATAAATCATAGTTTACCATTGCAGCCACCATCACAAATCGACTAGAATAACTACAGAGAGCAACGTGTAATACCTAATTACTCATCATAAAACATTTCTTAAAAATACACAGCGTACAGCAATGGAAAGACACAGATCTTGTGAATCCAGACAATATTTCAGATTTTCTAAGTGTTTTACAGCGAAAACACAATATAGCGTTATATTAGCTTAGCACAGTAGCAAACCACACAACAGCATTGATTCCAGCCAAACATAGCGATAACGTATTCACCACCAAAAATATTAATTTTCACTAACCTTCTCAGAATTCTTCAGATGACAGTCCTGTAACATCATATTACACAATGCATATAGAGTTTGTTCGAAAATGTGCATATTTAGCGGCACAAATCGTGCTTATACAATGAGAAAAGTTGCCAAGCTGCCCTAGAAAATGTCGGGCGCCATCTTGGAGAGTCACCTAGTCTAATCAATAAATAATCATAAACTTGACTAAAAAATACAGGGTGGACAGCAATTGAAAGACAAATTAGTTCTTAATGCAATCGCTGAATTACATTTTTAAAATTAACCTTACTGCGCAATACTGGGTGCAATACAGGGTGCGATAGCGCAACGCTACACGGAATATAATGGCGTCTTATACATTTTACTTTTTCAACAGAACAACGAATTATCAGCATAAATAGTACTTACTATTAGCTGAACTCCCATCAGAATCTTGGGAAAGGTGTCCGTTGGCCAAAAGAATCGTTGCTGGGTTGGAGAATGTTTCCTTCGACGTTGCAATTAGCAGTACACAATGGCATTCGAGAGAGAGATACCCAACTCAATACAACGTCAGAAAATGAAATGCCCGAAAATCGCAATATACTGACATAAACTGATATAAATCGGTTTAAAATAACAAGATTATGATGTCTTTAAAGCCTATATCGAATAAAAACAGAGCCGGATATATCTAGTTTCTAAAACCAGAGCTTCTAAAAAGACATTCCAAGACCCTCTCTGCGTCAGCGCGAAGGTCCAAAAGGGTGGACACCTCGGTTCCAATCAATTTATCAACTTTCTGAACTACGTAGAGACTCCATTTCAACTCTCCCTATTCGCTAACAACCAGGGGAAGGCGTATGCAGTGCATCTCAACCAATAGAAGACAGTCAGGGTTATCTACAGGTCTGGGAACAGCAAGCAGATTTCACCATTTTCAAATCCTCATAGGAGAATTGCACCGTAGGCAGGCCTACGTACTACAAGGAGCTGCCCATTTTGTGACAAAAAAATGACATCCAGGTACTGCGTTGCACTTCGAACCCTTTGGCCAGAGGGTTTCATTAGGGCCAAAATTAAAAACATTTTAAAAAGTTTGGGAATTGGAAGCGAAAAGGAACTTTTTTCATTGGACAAGTCTAGATAGTCTCTCCCTGTTTCAGTCTGCTCTTCCGTTCGGTGCCTAATGAACCCGACCCGTCATCCACATAAAGCTTAAGGATGATTAGTGTGCATTGACGTCATATTCTCCAAGGTCGTGAAGTTTGAATATTCATTTTGGGTCAGACTGTACCCTCCGACCCCTGACCTCTGTCGACCTCTTAGTTGAGGCCTGTTTAGGACATGTAGAATGCTGCCAGTCTAACTTACTCCTCTACAGATTGCTGTTATTTGTCCTCCTTGTCATCTGTACATCCATCTTGCATCTGCTGCCTGCTACCTGTTTTTAATATGGTTCTGAGACTGGCATCTCTCCTCCAGAGATAAACACTGTTGGCGCCAACACTCTCTCCAGTTCAGCTGGAGACCTCCTAGGAGGACGGGTCATTTGTGAATTAAAACATTTACCTCTTCTTTGCCCGATAGATTTTGGGGGAGATGTGTAATTCGACATGCAGATTTCATGATCATGAGCATGCTCTCTGCTGAAAACAACAATAATCTCAAGAGACAGTCTAAAAAACGAGATGGTCTAATGAAATAACCCGAATGAGAGAGTGAGAGGGGGAGGGAGGGAAGAGAGAGAGGCAGGGTGTGAAGGGAGAGAGAGGGAGAGGGTGAAAGGAAGGAGAGGGAGAAGAAGGGATGGAAAGATAATGAAATAACACGAGAAACTTCTTAGCACTCAGTAGGGAAATGTAAACCAATAGATATGTAACTGTACCCACTGCTGAGAATTTCAAGCAAAAATGCAATGTTTTGCTGACTTAAACAAAATATAGGATAACGCCATTGCATAGGACCCTTTCAAGTTGAATGTCTCAGAAAACATTAAATTAAATTGCAATCACAATCATGGATTGATTGGTGAATTCGTCAAGAAAATATGGTGAAGCGCTAATGCCTTTGATCCCACCACACTCAGCAAACACACACACTTGCACAAACACAAATACCACCTACCCACACACACACACACCATTTCAGATCAAAATGACTCTTTCACGGATATACAATATTCATGTCCTGTTAATTCTTAGCGCTAGGGGTCATACATTTTTTTTTTCTTAAAATAACGTTCCCAAGGTAAACGGACAGTTTCTCTGGCCCAGATCGTAGAATATGCATATAATTTACAGATTAGGATAGAAAACACTCCAAAGTTTCCAAAACTGTCAAAATATTGTCTGTGAGTATAACAAAACGTATTCTGCAGACGAAAACCTGAGAAAATCTAACCCGGAAGTCATATATATATTTTTTATCTGTGTTTCCTGGACCGTCTTTCTTCCATTTAAAGGGGTATCAACCAGATTCCTTTTCCAATGGCTTCCTCAGGCTGTGACCAGGCTTTAGACATAGTTTCAGGCTTTTATTTTGAAAAATGAGCGTGATTTTTCAAAAGTAGTCAGGTGTCCTCCGAATAGTTCCTGCGCGCGCGAGAGGAGCTCTCCATTTTCCTTTTCTCTCTTAACTTCTCTGCGCTACGGATCCCTTTTACGGGATCATTTCCCTAAACAACTGCTGAATTGCAGGGCGCCAAATGCATAAATATACCTAAAAATATTTATAATCATGCAATCACAAGTGAAATATACTAAAACACAGCTTAGCTTGTTGTTAATCCACCTATCTTGTCAGATTTTGAAAATATATTTTACAGCGAAAGAAATCCAAGCTTTTGTGAGTGTAGCAATCAATGCTAGAACAGTTAGCCTTATATTAGCTTGGTTAGCTTGGTCACGAAAGTCAGAAAAGCAATACAATTAATCGCTTACCTTTGATAATCTTCGGATGTTTGCACTCACGAGACTCCCAGTTACACAACAAATGTTATTTTTGGTCGATAAATATTACTTTTATCACAAAAAAAAACGTCATTTGGGTTGCGCGTTATGTTCAGAAAACCAAAGCCTTGTTCCGTTCGACAAATTCCAAAAAGTATCCGTAATGGTCGTAGAAACATGTCAAATGTTTTTTATAATCAATCCTCAGGTTGTTTTTAACTAGGCAAGTCAGTTAAGTACACATTTTTATTTACAATGACAGCCTACAAGGGAACAGTGGGTTAACTGCCTTGTTCAGGGTCAGAATGACATATTTTTACCTTGTGAGCTCAGGGATTCGATCCAGCAACCTTTCAGTTACTGGCGCAACGCTCTAACCACTAGGCTACCAGCAGTGTAGGTGAATAATGACCAAAGGCTTGGCTCAGCAAGCAGGCCTACACTATGTGAGGCTCATATCAAAGTGGAAGCTGCTTCCAAACACTGGAGGAAGTTTGACAGTTTGTTTTGCCTCTGATGATATATAATAGCTTATACAGGAATGTACAAATCCACACAATATATACAGCCATGTATGGTGACAAACAGTTTTTTTCACCAGAGGGCTTGTAGTTGACTAATAATGAATGTGTAATGTATAATGTCTAACAGGTGGAGTAATTCACCATGCAAAGGTCACACACACGCGCGCGCACACACACACACACACACACACACACACAGGTCAAAAGAGCCAAAGTCGTTTCCTCAGGAGATGCAGCTACACATTGCACAGCCAAACATTCACATTCACATTCACTAACGTGCGAACCTGCTCCCTGAAACCTTTTGTTCCCCCCTGTGAGGTCATATGAATGGGCCAGGCATAGCAAACCTGGAAGGAGGGTAACGTAACACTGATATATCTTGATTTAACTTCTCTGCGCTACGAATCCCGTTAGCGGGATCACTTTCCTAAACAACTGCTAGAATTGCAGGGCGCCAAATGCAAAAATATTACTAAAAATATTTATAATCATGCAATCACAAGTGAAATATACCAAAACACAGCTTAGCTTGTTGTTAACTTCTTATGGCTGCAAGGGGCAGTATTGAGTAGCCAGTTAAATGGTGCCCATTTCAAACGGCCTGGTACTCAATTCTTGCTTGTACAATATGCATATTATTATTACTATTGGATAGAAAACACTCTCTAGTTTCTAAAACCGTTTGAATTATTTCTCTGAGTGAAACAGAACTCATTCTGCAGCACATTTCCTGACCAGGAAGTGGAATGTCAGAAATCGATGCTCTGTTCAACTTCCTGCCTATACATGGGCATGATACGTAAGAGTCTACGTACACTTCATACACCTTCCCCTGGTTGTCAAGATGCGGTGAGAGAAGAAATTTCGTGTTTATCTTGGTCTGAGGTGGAATTAAAGCTCTTTGTATGACGTGACCGTCCATTTCCTGTTTCTGGAGCGCGCGAAAGGGGACATGGATTTGCCTTCTGTTTAGCTGTCGTTATGGACGACTAACATCTCCGGTTTAGATTTTATTTGATACATGTGACCATATCATCGTAAAGTATGTTTTTTTCAATATAGTTTAATCAGATTATTGAAATTTTTTCGGGAGTTTTGCCGTGTTCCGTTCTCTGACTTTGTTGACGTTGGAGAGATCTGTGCCACTTGGCAAGTGCCCATGCTAAATGATGAGGGAAATTTGCTGTTCCAGATCCAAACAACGACTGTTCTGGACAAAGGACACCTTGTCCAACATTCTGACGGAAGATCACCAAAAGTAAGAAACATTTTATGATGCTATTTCTAATATCTGTCGTGCATGTGAACTGGTCGTCGGCGCCCAAGTGTTTCTGGCTATTGTGGCTACGCTAATATAACGCTACATTTTGTTTTCGCTGTAAAACATTTAATAAATCGGAAATATTGTCTGGAATCACAAGATGCCTGTCTTTCAATTGCTGTACACTATGTATTTTTCAGAAATGTTTTATGATGAGTAATTAGGTATTTGACGTTGGTGTCTGTAAATATTTTGGCTGCTTTCGGTGCAATTTCTGATTGTAGCTGAAATGTAAACTATGATTTATACCTGAAATATGCAAATTTTTGGAACAGAACATATGCTATACAATAAATATGTTATCAGACTGTCATCTGATGAAGTTGTTTCTTGGTTAGTGGCTATTTATATCTTTATTTGGTCGAATTTGTGATAGCTACTGATGGAGTAAAAAACTGATGGAGTAAGAAAAGTGGTGTCTTTTGCTAACGTGGTTAGCTAATAGATTTACATATTGTGTCTTCCCTGTAAAACATTTTAAAAAATCGGACATGTTGGCTTGATTCACAAGATGTGTACCTTTCATATGCTGTATTGGACTTGTTAATGTGTGAAAGTTAAATATTTTAAGAAAATATCTTTTGAATTTCGCGCCCTGCACTTGAGCTGGATGTTGTCATAAGTGTACCGGTGTCGGGCTGCAGCCCAAACAGGTTAATCCACCTATCGTGTCAGATTTTGAAAATATACTTTACAGCGAAAGAAATCCAAGCTTGTAGGTTGAAATATTATCAATTATGTTTGTTAAAACGTCTTAAGGCTAGGCGTCCCGCTAGCGGGACATCTGTCGACAACATCCAGTGAAATTGGAGGGCGCGCAATTCAAATAAATAATTGTTATATTAAACATTTATGAACATACAAGTATCTTATATAGTTTAAATTCTTGTTAATCTAACTGCATTGTCTTATTTACAATAGGCTTTATAGCGAAAGCAAACCATGCGATTGTTTGAGGATGGCGCCCCACAACATATTTTTCCATCAGCACAGGTTTCACAAAATCACAAATAGCCATTAAATAAATCACTTACTTTTGAAAATCTTCCTCTGTTTGCAATCCCAAGGGTACCAGCTACAACATGAATGATCCCAAAAAGTTTGTTTAGTTGGCACCATCGATTTCAGTAATCCACTCGTTCAACATGCAGACAAAGGAGTCCAAAAAGCTACCGCTAAACTTTGTTCAAACAAGTCAAACTACGTTTCTATTTAATCCTCAGGTATCCTAAAATGTAAATAAACTATAATATATCATACGGAAAGAAATATGTTCACTAGAAATGTAAAATTAGTAGACAGACTAATTTTCAACTGGGACTCTTTGTACAAAAACTCAAAATTCTTGCTCGTTTTTGAAGAAACAAGCCTGAAACAATGAACAAAGACTGCTGACATCTAGTGGAAGCCATAGCAATTGCAATCTGGTAGCTTGAATTACATAGGACTCGTAGCTTTCCATTATAAGAGCCTGGGATCTCAAAAACAAAAAATAGTTTCCGGTTGTTTTTTCTTTGGATTTTCGCCTGCCATATCAATTGTGTTATAGTCTCATACATTATTTTAACATTTCTACAAGCTTCAAAGTGTTTTCTATCCAATGCTACCAATTATATGCATATACTGGCTTCTGGGCCTGAGTACCAGGCAGTTTACTTTGGGCACGTCAGTCAGGCAGAAATGGAGAAAAATAAACCCTATCCCATAAAACAATTAAAAAACAAGCCTACACCATCCAGTATCCCTATCTACCCTATACCCATCCTCTGTAGATGTGAAATGAAGGGATATCTGACATGGAATATAGTTGTATACAGTATGAGATAACTGATTGATTTCCCCTCATGGATTGTAGAATCCCCTGCATTAATTTACCTTACAGAATCTGTGTGTGTGTATTTTGCGGTTTTACTGTTCTTGGGGGGAGCAGAAGTCCTCAGAAGGATACTAAAACAAGGAAAATTCGGACAACTGGGGACATTGTGCCGGTCCGCACAGGGAAAAAGGGTATTTTAGGCTTAGGTTAGGTTTAGGGTAAGGGTTACAATAAGGGTTATATTAAAATCAGAGTTTAAGGTTAGGTTAAGGGTTAGTTTAGGGCTTAGGGAAAATAGGATTTTGATTGTAATCAATTGTTTGGTCCCAGAAAGGATAGTAAAACAAACGTAATGTGTGTGTATGTCTGTGTGTGTGAGTCAGTGAATCCTTTTAGACTGAGAAGAAGGTTCAATCCACTGAGCTCAGCAATGTGGGAGAACTCCACTCCTAATTGGATGGAGGTGGAGCTCAGGGATTGGTTAAGTTTGGCTGGAGAAGTGATGATTCCCTTTGCACTGGACCAGATTTGATGTCTCTGTCTCTCTCTCTCACAGACTTCCTGTATGGGGTCTGATGAGGAGAGGTTGAGAGGAAGAGAGAAGGGCGGCTCTATCCCAGGAGACTAATTTGTGTTTCAGAGCAAAGACCTCAGAGCCACAGTGTCTCAGACTAGCCCTGGTCTCCGATCAATGCCCAACCATTCTCCTCTCTCTCTTCTTCTCTTTCTCTCTCTCTGAAAGTTGCCACTCTATCTCACCCTTCTGCGTGCATGCGTGCGTGGTCCTTGTGTGTGTGTATGCATGTGTGAGATATATGGTCAACTTTGTAATTTGTAATCATTTATTTATAGAAGAGGTGTTGTGCTTGTTTCGGCCAATAGAGGGGGCCGCTCGTTCCACTGGTTGCTTCACGAGCTGTCACTCTACTGTAGTTCTCGCACTAGCCTGCGTTGTTGTCAGTTGAATGAGTGAGAAGCCAATGGTGAACTGTGGTGAAGACAACCACGATTCTTGATTTTCAAGGTGAGTGAGTAGAAAAGCACATGAAGAAAGTAAATGCTGAATTGAGCGGAGTCTTGTTATACTATCGTTGTATTTTTTTGGTAACGTTGTGATGGTTAAAGTTGTTTGTAGAAGTCCGCTAAGTTAGCAAGCTCTTAAACCAGAATATAATAATAATAATAAATTATTACTTTTATAGCGCTATTCATTACATGAAGAATTTCAAAGCGATTTAAAGCAACAAAAAAAGACAAGCAATTTAGAAAAACAACAACATAATTCAGGAGAGGAAGCTCATTAGAAGGCTAGGAAAGTTCATGGCTTGAGTGGTTATCGGAGGAAGGTGGTCAACGGGGGAATAGAGAAAATATGGTCACTGAAGCAAGTCCGGGGGTTAGGCAGGCAGGCAACACAGAGTCATTAAGGTGTCTCGCCATCCCTGCCATCTGTGTGGCTTCTCCATGGTAGGACTTGGATGAAGTTTGAGCTGCAGATCGTGGACTCTGTAGTAGTGTAGCTAGCTAGCTACTCCTTCATTACTACGATAATAAAGCACCCACTTGGCTGAAGCCATGGCAGTTACATGGCGCCAGAAAGCACAACACATTTCGATAATAATTCAAGTATAGACTTGTAACTTAGTGTTTCCTACGATCCTCGTCACTTCTCTCCATCCTCAACCTCCGAACACTGGCTGGCATTTGAATCAAAAGAATTTCCAGCTAGCCAGAGAACATTAACTAGCTAGATAGCTAGCCAAACAAACAACTTGCTAGCTTCAGTCTTGAAACTCTGTAGATTCTAATGACATGAATTAGCTATATTAATTATTAATTCTTATTAAAACACAAAGTTTGTTTAAAAACAAAAATGCCATAAATATTTACAAAATGTACAGCAGCTCTCTGCCTCGGCAACCTCACAGCACCATGGCAACCATTGTATGACACATTCATCCTACTCCTGAAGCCAACAAAAATATTGAATATCCACCTAATTTTCTAACATTGCTATGGGCACAGCCAAACAACGTAAGTAATGGATTCAACTTCCTCTTGTCACGTTCCTGACCTGTTTTCTGTTGTTTGGTATGTGTTTATTGGTCAGGGCGTGAGTTTTGGGTGGGCAGTCTATGTTTTCTGTTTCTATGTTGGTTTTGGGTTGCCTGGTATGGCTCTCAATTAGAGGCAGGTGTTTGACGTTTCCTCTGATTGAGAGTCATATTAAGGTAGGTTGTTCTCACTGTTTGTTTGTGGGTGATTGTCGCTGTGTCTGTGTTTATTGCACCACACGGTACTGTCTCGTCTCGTTCGTTCGTTCCTGTTCATGCGTGCTTCGTTATATGTAGTTTGCATGTTCAGGTCAGTCTACGTTGTTTGTTTGTTATTTTGTAAATATTCAAGTATAGTTCGTGTCAGTGTTCGTCGTGTCTAATAAAGCATTATGTATTCATCACCCGCTGCGCCTTGGTCTACTCTCTCACCGAAAGACGACCGTTACAGAATCACCCACCAAACCCAGATCAAGCAGCGGGTTAACGGACAGCAACGACAGCGCAAGAAGGAGGAATGGACATGGGAGGATGTTTTGGACGGTAAGGGTTGCTACACATGGGAGGAGATCCTGGCTGGAAAGGATCGCCTCCCATGGGAACAGCTGGAGGCAGCTCGGAGAGCGGAGGAAACCGGAGAGAGGAACCGGCGTTATGAGGGGACGCGTCTAGCACGGAAGCCCGAAAAGCCCGTGAGTACTACCCAAAAATTTATTGGGGGGGGGGGGCTAAGAGGTAGTGGGCCGAGGGCAGGTAGGAGACCTGCGCCCACTTCCCAGGCTAACCGTGGAGAGCGGGAGTACGGGCAGACACCGTGTTACGCAGTAGAGCGCACGGTGTCTCCTGTACGTGTTCATAGCCCGGTGCGGGTTATTCCACCTCCCCGCACTGGTAGGGCTAGATTGGGCATTGAGCCAAATGTCATGAAGCCGGCCCTACATATCTGGCCACCAGTACGTCTCCTCGGACCGGCTTACATGGCACCAGCCTTACGCATGGTGTCCCCGGTTCGCCTACATAGCCCGGTGCGGGTTATTCCACCTCCCCGCACTGGTCAGGCGACGGGGAGCATACAACCAGGTAAGGTTGGGCAGGTTCAGTGCTCAAGGGAGCCAGTACGCCTACACGGTCCGGTATATCCGGCGCCACCTTCCCACCCCAGCTCAGTACCACCAGTGCCTACACCACGCACCAGGCTTCCAGTGCGTCTCCAGAGTCCTGTTCCTCCTCCACGCACTCTTCCTGTGGTGCGTGTCTCAAGCTCAGTGCCTCCAGTTTCGGCACCACGCAGCAAGCCTCCTGTGCGTCTCCAGAGCCCTGTACGCACTGTTCCTTCTCCCCGCACTCGCCCTGAGGTGCGTGCCCTCAGCCCGGTACCTCCAGTTCCGGTACCACGCACCAGGCCTATAGTGCGCATCGAGAGTCCAGTGTGCCCTGTTCCTGCTCCCCGCACTAGCCTTGAGGTGCGTGTCTCCAGTCCGGTACCACCAGTTCCGGCACCACGCACCAGGCCTACTGTGCGCCTCAGCGGGTCAGAGTCGGCCGTCTGCCCAGTGCCGTCTGAGCCATCCGTCTGCCCAGTGCCGTCTGAGCCATCCGTCTGCCCAGCGCCTTCTGAGCCATCCGTCTGCCCAGCGCCTTCTGAGCCATCCGTCTGCCCAGCGCCTTCTGAGCCATCCGTCTGCCCAGCGCCTTCTGAGCCATCCGTCTGCCCAGCGCCTTCTGAGCCATCCGTCTGCCCAGCGCCTTCTGAGCCATCCGTCTGCCACGAGCCATTAGAGCCGTCCGTCAGTCAGGAGCTGCCAGAGCCGCCAGCCAGTCAGGAGCTGCCAGAGCCGCCAGCCAGTCAGGAGCTGCCAGAGCCGCCAGCCAGTCAGGAGCTGCCAGAGCCGCCAGCCAGTCAGGAGCTGCCAGAGCCGCCAGCCAGTCAGGAGCTGCCAGATCCGCCAGCCAGTCAGGAGCTGCCAGATCCGCCAGCCAGTCAGGAGCTGCCAGATCCGCCAGCCAGTCAGGAGCTGCCAGAACCGCCAGCCAGTCAGGAGCTGCCAGAGCTGCCCTACAGTCATGAGCTGCCCTACAGTCATGAGCTGCCCTACAGTCATGAGCTGCCCTTCAGTCATGAGCTGCCCTACAGTCATGAGCTGCCCTCCAGTCATGAGCTGCCCTCCAGTCATGAGCTGCCCTCCAGTCATGAGCTGCCCTCCAGTCATGAGCTGCCCTCCAGTCATGAGCTGCCACTCAGTCCGGAGCTGCCACTCAGTCCGGAGCTGCCACTCAGTCCGGAGCTGCCACTCAGTCCGGAGCTGCCACTCAGTCATGAGCTGCCACTCAGTCATGAGCTGCCCTCCAGTCATGAGCTGCCACTCAGTCCGGAGCTGCCACTCAGTCCGGAGCTGCCACTCAGTCATGAGCTGCCACTCAGTCATGAGCTGCCACTCAGTCATGAGCTGCCACTCAGTCCGGAGCTGCCACTCAGTCCGGAGCTGCCACTCAGTCCGGAGCTGCCACCCAGTCCGGAGCTGCCACCCAGTCCGGAGCTGCCATTAGTACAGAGTTGTCCCTCTGTCCTAAGCTACCTCTCTGTCCGGAGCTACCTCTCTGTCCGGAGCTACCTCTCTGTCCTGAGCTACCTCTCTGTCCTGAGCTACCTCTCTGTCCTGAGCTACCTCTCTGTCCTGAGCTGTCTCCTCTATGTAGGAGGGGCCTTAGTGAAGGTTCCTGGACCATGGTCGGGGGCGAGGGTCACCACTCAAAGGACGCTAAGGAGGGGGACAAAGACAGTGGTGGAGTGGTGTCCTCGTCCACCGCCGGAGCCGCCACCGCGGACAGATGCCCACCCAGACCCTCCCCTTGAGTTGTAGGGGTGCGCCCGGAGTTCGCACCTTGAGGGGGGGGTTCTGTCACGTTCCTGACCTGTTTTCTGTTGTTTGGTATGTGTTTATTGGTCAGGGCGTGAGTTTTGGGTGGGCAGTCTATGTTTTCTGTTTCTATGTTGGTTTTGGGTTGCCTGGTATGGCTCTCAATTAGAGGCAGGTGTTTGACGTTTCCTCTGATTGAGAGTCATATTAAGGTAGGTTGTTCTCACTGTTTGTTTGTGGGTGATTGTCGCTGTGTCTGTGTTTATTGCACCACACGGTACTGTCTCGTCTCGTTCGTTCGTTCCTGTTCATGCGTGCTTCGTTATATGTAGTTTGCATGTTCAGGTCAGTCTACGTTGTTTGTTTGTTATTTTGTAAATATTCAAGTATAGTTCGTGTCAGTGTTCGTCGTGTCTAATAAAGCATTATGTATTCATCACCCGCTGCGCCTTTGTCACGTTCCTGACCTATTTCTGTTAGTTTGTTGTATGTGTTAGTTGGTCAGGACGTGAGTTTGGGTGGGCATTCTATGTTTTCTGTTTCTATGTTGGTTTAAGGGTTGCCTGGTATGGCTCTCAATTAGAGGCAGGTGTTTGGCGTTTCCTCTAATTGAGAGTCATATTTAGGTAGGTTGTTTCACAGTGTTCGTTGTGGGTGGTTGTCTCCTGTGTCAGTGTTTGTCGCACCATACGGGACTGTTCGGTTTGTTTGTACATCGTTCCTTTTGTGTAGTCTATTTTCCCTGTTCGTGCGTTCTTAGTGTTATATGTAAGTTCGTATAGTTCAGGTTTGTCTACATTTGTTTTGTTATTTTGTTAATTATTTCAAGTGGTTTCGTTTCGTGTTTTTCCCGTCTTGTTTTATTAAAATTATGTCATCACAACCCGCTGCGCCTTGGTTCAATCACTACTCCTCCTCTTCGGTTGTAGAGGAGGAGGAATACCGTTACAGAACCACCCACCAAATAACCAGAACCAAGCAGCGGTGTAACGGGAGGAACGGACAGCGCACGAAGCAGGATTTATGGTCTTGGGAGGAGATCATGGAAGGAAAAGGACCATGGGCTAAAGTGGAGGTGAATCGCCGCCCATGGGAACAGCTGGAGGCAGCTCGGAGAGCGGAGGAAACGGGAGAGAGGAACCGGCATTATGAGGGGACGCGTCTGGCACGGAAGCCCGAAAAGCCCGTGAGTACTACCCAAAAATTTCTTGGGGGGGGGCTAAGAGGTAGTGGGCCAAGGGCAGGTAGGAGACCTGCGCCCACTTCCCAGGCTAACCGTGGAGAGCGGGAGTACGGGCAGACACCGTGTTACGCAGTAGAGCGCACGGTGTCTCCTGTACGTGTGCATAGCCCAGTGCGGGTTATTCCACCTCCCCGCACTGGTAGGGCTAGATTGGGCATTGAGCCAAATGTCATGAAGCCGGCCCTTCATATCTGGCCACCAGTACGTCTCCTCGGGCCGGCTTACATGGCACCAGCCTTACGCATGGTGTCCCCGGTTCGCCTACATAGCCCGGTGCGGGTTATTCCACCTCCCCGCACTGGTCGGGCGACGGGGAGCATTCAACCAGGTAAGGTTGGGCAGGCTCAATGCTCAAGGGAGCCAGTACGCTTGCACGGTCCGGTATTTCCGGCACTACCTCCCCGCCCCAGCCCAGTACCACCAGTGCCTACACCACGCACCAGGCTTCCAGTGCGTTTCCAGAGCCCTGTTCCTCCTCCACGCACTCTCTCTATGGTGCGTGTCTCCAGCCCAGTGCCTCCAGTTCCGGCACCACGCACTAAGCCACCTGTGCGTCTCCAGAGCCCTGTACACACTGTTCCTTCTCCCCGTACTCGTCCTGATGTGCGTGCACTCAGCCCGGTGCCACCAGTGCCGGTACCACGCACCAGGCAAATAGTACGCTTTGAGAGTCCAGTGTGCCCTGTCCCTGCTCCCCGCACTAGGCTTGAAGTGCGTGTCTCCAGTCCGGTGCCTCCAGTTCCGGCACCACGCACCAGGCCTACAGTGCGTCTCAGCCGGCCAGAGTCTGCCGTCTGCCCAACGGTGCCTGAACTGTCCGTCTCCTCAGCGCCGTCTGAGCCATCCGTCTCCTCAGCGCCATCTGAGCCATCCGTCTCCCCAGCGCCGTCTGAGCCATCCGTCTCCCCAGCGCCGTCTGAGCCATCCGTCTGCCCAGTGCCGTCTGAGCCATCCGTCTGTCCCGAGCCATTAGAGCCGCCCGTCTGTCCCGAGCCGTCAGAGCCGTTAGTCAGTCAGGAGCCGCTAGAGCCATTCGTCAGTCAGGATCTGCCAGAGCCGCCAACCAGACAGGATCTGCCAGAGCCGCCAACCAGACAGGATCTGCCAGAGCCGCCAACCAGACAGGATCTGCCAGAGCCGCCAACCAGACAGGATCTGCCAGAGCCGCCAACCAGACAGGATCTGCCAGAGCCGCCAGCCAGCCATGAGCGTCCAGAGCCGCCAGCCAGCCATGAGCGTCCAGAGCCGTCAGCCAGCCATGAGCGTCCAGAGCCGTCAGCTAGCCATGAGCGTCCAGAGCCGTCAGCTAGCCATGAGCGTCCAGAGCCGTCAGCCAGCCATGAGCGTCCAGAGCCGTCAGCCAGCCATGAGCGTCCAGAGCCGTCAGCCAGTCATGAGCTGCCCCTCAGCCCAGAGCGGCCATTAATCCAGAACTGCCCCTCAGTCCAGAGCTGTCTCTCTGTCCGGAGCTGCCTTTCAGTCCGGAGTTGCCCCTCTATCCTGAGCTACCTCTCTATCTACCTCTCTATTCTCACCTACCTCTATGTCCTGAGCTACCTTGTCCCGGAGCTGTCCCTTTATTTTGTGTTGCCTATATTAGGTGGGTGGAAGAGAGGGGTGGTCATTCTGATGGGGATTAGCAAGCTGGGATTGACTATGGTGGGGTGGGGACCTCGTCCTGAGCCTGAGCCACCACCGTGGTCAGATGCCCACCCAGACCCTCCCCTAAACTTTGTGCTGGTGCGCCCGGAGTTCGCACCTTAAGGGGGGGGTTATGTCACGTTCCTGACCTATTTCTGTTAGTTTGTTGTATGTGTTAGTTGGTCAGGACGTGAGTTTGGGTGGGCATTCTATGTTTTCTGTTTCTATGTTGGTTTAAGGGTTGCCTGGTATGGCTCTCAATTAGAGGCAGGTGTTTGGCGTTTCCTCTAATTGAGAGTCATATTTAGGTAGGTTGTTTCACAGTGTTCGTTGTGGGTGGTTGTCTCCTGTGTCAGTGTTTGTCGCACCATACGGGACTGTTCGGTTTGTTTGTACATCGTTCCTTTTGTGTAGTCTATTTTCCCTGTTCGTGCGTTCTTAGTGTTATATGTAAGTTCGTATAGTTCAGGTTTGTCTACATTTGTTTTGTTATTTTGTTAATTATTTCAAGTGGTTTCGTTTCGTGTTTTTCCCGTCTTGTTTTATTAAAATTATGTCATCACAACCCGCTGCGCCTTGGTTCAATCACTACTCCTCCTCTTCGGTTGTAGAGGAGGAGGAATACCGTTACAGAACCACCCACCAAATAACCAGAACCAAGCAGCGGTGTAACGGGAGGAACGGACAGCGCACGAAGCAGGATTTATGGTCTTGGGAGGAGATCATGGAAGGAAAAGGACCATGGGCTAAAGTGGAGGTGAATCGCCGCCCATGGGAACAGCTGGAGGCAGCTCGGAGAGCGGAGGAAACGGGAGAGAGGAACCGGCATTATGAGGGGACGCGTCTGGCACGGAAGCCCGAAAAGCCCGTGAGTACTACCCAAAAATTTCTTGGGGGGGGGCTAAGAGGTAGTGGGCCAAGGGCAGGTAGGAGACCTGCGCCCACTTCCCAGGCTAACCGTGGAGAGCGGGAGTACGGGCAGACACCGTGTTACGCAGTAGAGCGCACGGTGTCTCCTGTACGTGTGCATAGCCCAGTGCGGGTTATTCCACCTCCCCGCACTGGTAGGGCTAGATTGGGCATTGAGCCAAATGTCATGAAGCCGGCCCTTCATATCTGGCCACCAGTACGTCTCCTCGGGCCGGCTTACATGGCACCAGCCTTACGCATGGTGTCCCCGGTTCGCCTACATAGCCCGGTGCGGGTTATTCCACCTCCCCGCACTGGTCGGGCGACGGGGAGCATTCAACCAGGTAAGGTTGGGCAGGCTCAATGCTCAAGGGAGCCAGTACGCTTGCACGGTCCGGTATTTCCGGCACTACCTCCCCGCCCCAGCCCAGTACCACCAGTGCCTACACCACGCACCAGGCTTCCAGTGCGTTTCCAGAGCCCTGTTCCTCCTCCACGCACTCTCTCTATGGTGCGTGTCTCCAGCCCAGTGCCTCCAGTTCCGGCACCACGCACTAAGCCACCTGTGCGTCTCCAGAGCCCTGTACACACTGTTCCTTCTCCCCGTACTCGTCCTGATGTGCCTACATTTGTTTTGTTATTTTGTTAATTATTTCAAGTGGTTTCGTTTCGTGTTTTTCCCATCTTGTTTTATTAAAATTATGTCATCACAACCCGCTGCGCCTTGGTTCAATCACTACTCCTCCTCTTCGGTTGTAGAGGAGGAGGAATACCGTTACAGCCTTGGTCTACTCTCTCACCGAAAGACGACCGTTACACCTCTTGACTTCCCCACTGCAGGGCACCAACTTAACTTTACCTCAGCTACATTCCCAGCGTTTGTAAAACATTTAGAAAAAGTCAATTATTTGAAGGAGTCAAATTATAGAGTATAAAAGTCAAGTAGAAGTGTTAGTGAATAAGTGTAATTTGATATTTATTTAATTCAAGTTCGCTAACGTTAGCTGCTAGTAGTTATTTAGTGATAATAACGTTAACGTTAGTTTTGTTGCGTCAGTGTTAGCCGGTAGCTAGGTAGCTAGCTATACCCTACAGGAGTGGTCAAGACAGGAATGTTTCGACCACAAGTCACAGACCAAGGCACGATGTTCATGTCCACCGGGGTTTTCTTTTCACAAGATTCCAGTGACTGACGTCGAGAAGAGGCCAATACTGAAGGCTTTATATCTGCAGAAGCCACCAAGCAATTTGTATGTGTGTTCATTCCACTTCCTCAACAAGCAACCCACCATGGAACACTGCTATCCGGAAATATTCCTCGGGTACGACCGACCCGTTGTGAAGAAGAGTAGGAAACCTGATAGATTCTGTCCAGCAGAATCGGGATCAACAGGTAATTGTAGTTATGTTATAGCTAATGTTAGTGCATACATAAACAAGACGTGTTGATGCTGATTCCTGAACGTGTGTGTGTGTGTATGTGTGTGTGTGTGTGTGTGTGTGTGTGTGTGTGTGTGTGTGTGTGTGTGTGTGTGTGTGTGTGTGTGTGTGTGTGTGTGTGTGTGTGTGTGTGTGTGTCTGCCTGCCTGCCTGCCTGCCTGCCTGTCTCTTAGTATAAGTATTTCATTAAGATCCCCATCAGCTGCTGCCTCTTCCAGGGGTCTAAACAGGAATGAAACAATGAATCATAATAAAACAATACATAATAAATAAAATAATACATCATACAAGACTCTATGCCTCTTATAAATCTACATTTCTCCATATTTACAAATTTACGATATACATTATTACAATAATGCAATGTAGAGTGTGTGTGTGTGTATGTGTGTGTCTCTCTTCACAGTCCATGTTGTGCCGTAAGGTGTCAATCAGATTTGACTGCTTACTTGAGTTACCTGAAGTGGAAGAGAGTTCCATGTAGTAATGGCTATATATAGTACTGTGCGTTTCCCAGACTCTGAGTTCTGGACTTGCGGACTGTGAAGAGACCCTTGGTGGCACAACTATTTTTATCTAAATGAAAGTCGATATGAAATTGTAAAGTGTGTGAGTGAGAAACACGGAATGAAAGAGACATTGCATAATTGAAGTTATTTGAACATTAATGTATGGCGGCAACCAACATGCCGATGCTCAGACCCAGCGGGAGGATCCAACCTTGGCAGACGACTCTTATGTAAAAGAATGGTCCTGAGAATAACACCTCTACCACCACCACAGACACAGCATCACAATATGACGACAGTGTGATATCAGCCGCTTCCAACATGTTGACAGATGACTCTGGTTCACTGCCTTACACAGGGCTTCCCCTCTTGCAGTTCAATGCTCTGGTTTCCTGTTTGGAGCCTTTTCAGTGCGATTAAGTAACCATGAGTGTGGTTGACCAGATCTTAATGACACTGATGAAACTCAAACAGAATCTTGTCTTAGACAATCTAGCCCACCGTTTCAAGGTGTCATAGGGTGTGATAAGCAAGGTCATAGCTTTCTGGATGGATGTGATGGCAGATACATGTGAAATGCTTGTTCCATTGCTCCCAAGGGAAACTATCCAAGGGAAACTATCCACCATGTCCAGAAACATCAAAAGAGATATCCCAATGCATGATAAAATACGTGATTGCCGCTCAGAAAGCATTCTCCAGAATGCAACAAATCTGGTTGCGAGAGGGGCGTCCTACAACAATTACTACTCCAACAACACGGTAAAATACCGTGAGGAGCAGCAGCTACTCTTCCTCCGGTACAAACACATTAAGGCACTTACATCACCCATAAAACCAAAGATAAAACAGTACATTATATAACGTTATTAAACCATTACATATCTACAATACAAAATATATAATAACACCCTACAACAATATTACAATATACATGTGTGTAGCGTGTGTGTGAGTATTCGTGTCTGTACCTGTGTGTGTGTCTCTACACAGTCCCAGCTGTTCCATAAAGTGTATTTTTATCATTTTTTTTTCAATCTGATTCTACTGCTTGCATAAGTTAACTGATGTGGACTAGAGTTCCATGTAGTCATGGCTCTATGTAGTACTGTGCGCCTCCCATAGTCTGTTCTGGTACCATGTCTTGTGGGGTATGCATGGGTGTCCGAGCTGTGTGCTAGTAGTTTAAACAGACAGCTCGGTGCATTCAGCTTGTCAACACTTATTACAAAAACAAGTAGTGAGGAAGTCAATCTTTCCTCCACTTTGAACCATGAGAGACTGATATGCATATTATTAATGTTAGCTCACCGTGTACATAGGGCCAGCCGCGCTGCGCTGTTCTGAGCCAATTGTAATTGTAATTGGCCCTTTTGTGTCAGCGAACCACAAGACTGAACAGTAGTCCAGGTGCGACAAAACTAGGGCCTATAGAACCTGCCTTGTTGATAGTGTTGTTAATTTCCACATTATTCATTACAAGATTTAGTTGAGGTTTAGGATTTAGCTAATTATTTGTCCCAAAAAACAAATCTTTTAGTTTTTGAAATATTTAGGACACACTTATTCCTTGCCAACCATTCTGTAACTAACTCCAGCTCTTTAAGTGTTGCAGTCATTTCAGTCACTGTAGTAGCTAACGTGTATAGTGTTGAGTCATCCGAATACATAGACACACTGGCTTTACTCAAAGCCTGTGGTATGTAATTAGTAAAGACTGAAAAAAATGGGCCTAGACAAGTGCCCTGGGGAATACCTGATTCTACCTAGATTATGTTGGAGAGGCTTCTATTAAATAACACCCTCTGTGTTCTGTTAGACAGTTAACTCTTTCTCCACAATATAGCAGGGGGTGTAAAGCCATAACACACGTTTTTACAGCAGCAGACTATGATCTATAATGTCAAAAGCCGCACTGAAGTCTAAAAACAGCCCTATCAATATTTTTATAATCAATTTCTCTCAGCTATTCATCAGTCATTTGTGTAAGTGTTGAATGTCCTTCCCTATAAGAGTGCTGAAAGTCTGTTGTCAATTTGTTTACTGTAAAATAGCATTGTATCTGGCCAAAAACAATTTTTTTCCAAAAGTCTACCAAGGGTTGGTAACAGGCTGATTGATCGGCTCTTTGAGCCAGTAAAGGAGGCTTTACTATTCTTGGGTAGCGGAATTACTTTTGTTTCCCTCCAGGCCTGAGGGCACACACTTTCTAGTAGGCTTAAATTGAAGATATGGCAAATAGGTGTGGCAATATGGTCCTCTATTATCCTCAGTAATTCCATCCAAGTTGTCAGACCCCAGTGGCTTGTCATTGTTGATAGACATCAACAAAAATTGCCCCTCTTCCACACTCACTTTACAGAATTCAAAAGTGCAATGTTTGTCTTTCATAATATGGTCAGTTATACTTGGATGTGTAGTGTCAGCTTTTGTTGCTGGCATGTCATGCCTAAGTTTGCTAGTCTTGCCAATTAAAAAATCATTAAAGTATACCGAACAAAAATATAAATGCAACAATTTCTAAGAATTTACTGAGTTACAGTTGCAATTAGGAAATCAGTTAATTTAAATAAATAAATTAGGCCCTAATCTATGGATTTCACATGACTGGGAATACAGTCATTGGTCACAGATATGCATCTGTTGGTCACATTGAGCACTCTGTTTACAGCGTTGACATCAGCAAACCACTCGCCCACACGACGCAATGCACATGGTCTGTGGTTTTGAGGCCAGTTGGACGTACTGCCAAATTCTCAAAAATGTTGGAGGTGGCTTATAGTAGAGAAAATGACATTATATTCTCTGGCAACAGCTCTGGTGGACATTCCAGCAGTCAGCATGCAATTTGCATGCTCCCTCAAAACGACACATTTTAGAATGGCCTTTTATTATTCCCAGCACAAGGTGCACCTGTGTAATGACCATGCTGTTTAATCAGCTTCTTGATATGCCACACCTGTCAGGTGGATGGATTATCTTGGCAAAGGCGAAATGCTCACTAACAGAGTTGTAAAAAGAAGTGTGGACCAAATTTGATAGAAATACGCTTTTTGTGCCAATGGAACATTTCTGGGATATTTATTTCAGCTCATGAAACATGGGACCAACACTTTACATGTTGCGTTTATATTTTTGTTCAGTGTAGTTGGCAATACCACTGTGTTTTGTGATGAATGAGACATCTGATTCAATGAAGGATGTCTTTTTTTCCAAAAAATTTATTTAAGGTGCTCCAAAGCTTTTTTCTATCATTCCTTAAATCATTCATCTTTGTTTTACAGTATAATATATTTTTCTTTTCTTTTTATTCCGTTTAGTCACACGATTTCTCAATTTGTAGTACGTATGCCAATCGGTTGTGCAGCCAGACGTATTTGCCATTCCTTTTCCCTCCTCCCTCTCAACCATACCATTTGTTAATTCCTCATCAATCCAATGGGATTTAACAGTTTTTACAGTAAATTTCTTAATGGGTGCATGCTTATTATTAGTAACTGGAATAAGCAATATCATAAATGTGTCAAGTGCAGCGTCTGGTTGCTCCTCATTCATTACAAACCAGCAAAAATTCTTTACATCATCAACATAAGAATCACTACAAAACTTAATGTATGACCTCTTAAGACTTATACACTATATTAGGCCCAGCCTTTGGAACTTTGGTTTCCTTGATATGGCTACTATATTGTGATCACAACATCCGAGGGATTAGGATACTGCTTTAAAGCAAATTTCTGCAGCATTAGTAAAGATGTGATCAATACATGTGGATTATTTCATTCCTAAACTATGCTGGTAGGTTGACTGATAACCTGAACTAGTTGCAGGTACTGGTTACAGTTTGAAGCGTTTTCTTGAGTGGGCAGGTTGATGAAAGCCAGTCATATTGAAAACACCCAGAAAATATTTAATGTACATCAAAAAGCATTTCACACATACTATCCAGATACTGTCATTTAGCACTTGGTGGTGTATAGCAGATTCCCACAAGTAAGGGCTTTAGGTGCGGGAGATGGACCTGTAGCCATAATACGTCAGCAGTAGATGATATAACCATATATTGTTACCTCTGTATCATCAAAGGTATTATCTAAGTGAGTGTCAGAGATGGTCAGAATATGAATGTCATTTGTTACTAGCAAGTTATTGATTCTCATGAACCTTGTTTCTTACATATCTTAATTATGAAAATATTCTTATTTACAATGACAGCCTACCAGGGAACAGTGGGTTAACTGCCTTGTTCAGGGGCAGAACGGCAGATTTTTACCTTGACAGCTCGGGGATTCGATCCAGCAACCTTTCAGTTACTGGCCCAACACTCTAACCACTAGGCTACCTGCCATCCCCAATGTGAAGCGCATATACCTATAGAGAACATACAAAAATGCTATGGTAAAACAATTGTTTTAGTTTACACACTCCCAGGAAAGTCATACAGTTGAAGTCGGAAGTTTACCTACACCTTAGCCAAATACATTCAAACTCAGTTTTTCACAATTCCTGACATTTAATCCTAGGACAAATCCCTGTTTTAGTTCAGTTAGGATCACCACTTTATTTTAAGAATTTGAAATGTCAGAATAATAGTAGAGAGAATGATTTATTTCAGCTTTTAGTTCTTTCATCACGTTCCCAGTGGGTCAGAAATGTACATACACTCAATTAGTATTTGTTAGTATTGCCTTTAATCTTTTTAGCTTGGGTCAAATGTTTTGGGTAGCCTTCTACAAGCTTCCCACAATAAGTTGGGTGAATTTTGGCCCATTCCTCCTGACAGAGCTGGTGTAACTGAGTCAGGTTTGTAGGCCTCCTTGCTCGCACACGCTGACTGATGTCTTGAGATGTTGCTTCAATATATCCACATAATTTTCCTGCCTCATGATATAATCTATTTTGTGAAGTGCACCAGTCCCTCCTGCAGCAAATCACCCCCATAGCATGATGCTGCCACCCCCGTGCATCACGGTTGGGATGGTGTTCTTCGGCTTGCAAGCCTCCCCCTTTTTCCTCCAAACATAACGATGGTCATTATGTCCAAAATGTTCTATTTTTGTTTCATCAGACAAGAGGATATTTCTCCAAAAAGTACGATCTTTGTCCCCATGTGCAGTTGCGAACCGTAGTCTGGCTTTTTTATGCCTTCTTCCTTGCTGAGCGGCCTTTCAGTTTGTCGATATAGGACTCGTTTTACTGTGGATATAGATACTTTTGTACCTGTTTGCTCTAGCATCTTCACAAGGTCCTATGCTGTTGTTCTGGGATTGATTGGCACTTTTCACAACCAAAGTACATTCATCTCTAGGAGACAAAACGCGTCTCCTTCCTGATCGGTATGACGGCTGCGTGATCCCATGGTGTTTATACTTGCGTACTATTGTTTGTACAGATAAACGTGGTACGTTCAGGCGTTTGGAAATTGCTCCCAAGGATGAACCAGACTTGTGGAGGTCTACAATTATTTTTCTGAGGTCTTGGCTAATTTATTTCCCCATGATGTTAACTTCTTGCCACTATAGGGGGTGCTGTTTCGCATTAGCATAATTTGCTCTCCAGATTAAACTGCCTAGTACTCAATTCTTGCTCGTACAATATGCATATTATTGTTATTATTGGATAGAAAACACTCTCTAGTTTCTATAGCCGTTTGAATTATGTCTCTGAGTGGAACAGAACTCATTCTACAGCACTTTTCCTGATAGGGAGTGAGATTTCAGAAATGTTGGCCTCTGGTCCCAGGTCAGTTTTAAAGTCCCTGTAAATCCTATGAGGATACAAACACTGCCCACGCCTTCCTCTAGATGTCAGTAAGTGGTGACAATTTGAATGGAGTCGATTGCGCAATCAGGGCCTGTATAAAACGCCAAAGACCGGATGTACCGTTCTTTTGCTCCCTGCGCCTGACGCACGATGGACGTTGGACCTCCTCTCTTTCCAAGCTGTTGTTTAGCCAGTAATATATCGCCGGTCATGTTTTTACTCGTTATAGGTGTTAAAAACATCATAAGGTAGTTAATTTAAACCGTTTTATAGCAATTTATATCCGTTTAGTGCGATTTTGAGGCAATTCTTTGTGACGCCCTTCCAAGATCTGGGCACTTTTCCTGTACATACCGAACGTTAGTGGGCATTTCGACGGACAAGAGGACATCTTTCGACCAAAAGAAGATTAGACCCAAGAAAGGATACATTGCCCAAGATTCTGATGGAAGATCACCTCATAGTAAGAAATATTTAAGATGATAAATCGTTGTTCTGTCGAAAAATTTTAAACGCATATTCCGCCATTTTGTTTGGTATAGCTTCGCTTGGCGAACCCTGTATTGCACAGTAAGGATAATTTTAGAAATGTAATTCAGCGATTGCATTAAGAACTAATTTGTCTTTCGATAGCTGTCCAACTTATATTTTTTTAGTCAAGTTTATGAATAGTTATCCATGAGACAAGATCACTGTGAAAGATGGCGCCCGACATTTTCAGGCTAGTTTTGCTAGTATTGTCATTGTATAACCACGTTTTTTTGTGGCTAAATATGCACATTTTCGAACAAACTCTATATGTATGTTGTAATATGATGTTACAGGAGTGTCATCGGAAGAATTCTGAGAAGGTTAGTGAAAAAATTAATATATTTTGGCGATGATAACGATATCGCTCTCTTTGGCTTGAATCAATGCTCGGGTAACGTTTGCATATGTGGTATGCTAATATAACGATTTATTGTGTTTTCGCTGTAAAACACTTAGAAAATCTGAAATATTGTCTGAATTCACAAGATCTGTGTCTTTCCATTGCTGTGAGCTGTGTATTTTTAAGAAATGTTTTATGATTAGTAATTAGGTAATACACGTTGCTCTCTGTATTTATTCTAGTCGAGTTGTGATGGTGGGTGCAATTGTAAACTATGATTTCTACCTGAAATATGCACATTTTTCTAACAAAACCTATCCTATACAATAAATATGTTATCAGACTGTCATCTGATGAGGTTTTTTCTTGGTTAGTGGCTATCAATATCTTTATTTGGCCGAATTGGTGATAGCACCTGATGGAGTAAGAAACTGATGGAGTTAGAAAAGTGGTGTCTTTTGCTAACGGGGTTAGCTAATAGATTTACATATTTTGTCTTCCCTGTAAAACATTTTAAAAATCTGAAATGGATGGCTTTATTCACAAGATCTGTATCTTTCATTTGGTGTCTTGGACTTGTGATTTAATGATATTTAGATGCTACTATTTAATTGTGACGCTATGCTAGCGATGCTAATCAGTTTGGGGGGGGTGGGGGGTGATCCCGGATCCGGGGTTGAGGTTCGGTAAAAGTTAAGCAAAGAGGCACTGCGTTTGAAGGTAGGCCTTGAAATACATCTCCAATTGACTCAAATGATATCAATTAGCCTATCAGAAGCTTCTAAAGCCATGACATAATTTTCTAGAATTTTCCAAGCTGTTTAAAGGCACAGTCAACTTAGTGTATGTAAACTTCTGACCCACTGGAATTGTGATACAGTGAATTATAAGTGAAATAATCTGCCTGTAAACAATTGTTGGAAAAATTACTTGTGTTATGCACGAAGTAGATGTCCTAACCGACTTGTCAAAACTATAGTTTGTTAACAAGAAATTTGTTGAGTGGTTGAAAAACAAGTTTTAATGACTCCAACCTAAGTGTATGTAAACTTCCAACTTCACCTGTGCATGATGGATTATTAGCTTCTACACTAACTTTCACACATCTAGATGGCCGGGCGGGGTGGGTGTGGAGCCAGAGACAGCAGTGGGGTCAAACTGTAGAACCCAGTTCCTACATTTGAACATAAAATTAGATTTTATCAAACAGAACTATACTACATTTTATCTCTGGGACCCTCAGGATGACAAATCTGATCAAGATTACTGAATATAAGTCCATTATTTACCTTCAGAGTTGGATCATACCAGTTGCCGTGATAATAGTTTTTTGTTGTTGTGCACTCTACTCAAAAAATAGCATGGTTGTTTCACTGTAATAGCTACTGTTAATTGGACACTGCAGTAAGATTAACAATAATTTAAGCTTTCTGCCCATACAAGACATGTCTATGTCCCGGAAAGTTGGCTGTTGTATACTGTGACGGCCCTGAATTTTTCTGAACCGTCTCAGTGCTTCTTCTTCCAATAGGGCGCTTTCTCTTTAATTCCCAATGAAATAGTGCTTCTCCTTCCAATAGGGCGCTTCCCCTTCAATTCCAATTAAATAGCCAGCATCAGCTGTGGGTTTCAGGATGTGATGGAGATGTGAATGAGGATGTGTTCAACCCCTCAGTTCTGAAGCTTCTCTCTGCCGTTTGTTTTGTTGCATTTAAAAGTGTGCTTTGTAGCCTAATAGCAAGTTTACCCAGGATCGGATCCACTCTTTGCATCCATGGACTACACCTCTCTGTTGTTCTTCGTGGCCTTTCTCCGCTGGATATCTGTTGGCGGATTGGATTGTCTGACTGACCACAACCTTTTTGTATACGGTATTTAATTTGTTTTGGTGTGATGTATACCGTGAGGATTTATGTAGTTAGTTGTAGTTGAGGACTTATTAAAACCTCTTATGGCTGCAAGCCCGATATCGGTACACCTATGACAACATCCAGCTCAAAGTGCAGGGCGCGAAATTCAAAAAAAAATATTTTTTAAATATTTAACTTTCACACATTAACAAGTCCAATACAGCATATGAAAGGTACACATCTTGTGAATCAAGCCAACATGTCCGATTTTTTAAATGTTTTACAGGGAAGACAAAATATGTAAATCTATTAGCTAACCACGTTAGCAAAAGACACCACTTTTCTAACTCCATCAGTTTCTTACTCCATCAGGTGCTATCACCAATTCGGCCAAATAAAGATATTGATAGCCACTAACCAAGAAAAAACCTCATCAGATGACAGTCTGATAACATATTTATTGTATAGGATAGGTTTTGTTAGAAAAATTTGCATATTTCAGGTAGAAATCATAGTTTACAATTGCACCCACCATCACAACTCGACTAGAATAAATACAGAGAGCAACGTGTATTACCTAATTACTAATCATAAAACATTTCTTAAAAATACACAGCTCACAGCAATGGAAAGACACAGATCTTGTGAATTCAGACAATATTTCAGATGTTCTAAGTGTTTTACAGCGAAAACACAATAAATCGTTATATTAGCATACCACATGTGCAAACGTTACCCGAGCATTGATTCAAGCCAAAGAGAGCGATAACGTTATCATCGCCAAAATATATTAATTTTTTCACTAACCTTCTCAGAATTCTTCCGATGACACTCCTGTAACATCATATTACAACATACATATAGAGTTTGTTCGAAAATGTGCATATTTAGCCACAAAAAAACGTGGTTATACAATGACAATACTAGCAAAACTAGCCTGAAAATGTCGGGCGCCATCTTTAACAGTGATCTTGTCTCATGCATAACTATTCATAAACTTGACTAAAAAAATATAAGTTGGACAGCTATCGAAAGACAAATTAGTTCTTAATGCAATCGCTGAATTACATTTCTAAAATTATCCTTACTGTGCAATACAGGGTTCGCCAAGCGAAGCTATACCAAGAAAAATGGCGGAATATGCGTTTAAAATTTTTCGACAGAACAACGATTTATCATCTTAAATATTTCTTACTATGAGGTGATCTTCCATCAGAATCTTGGGCAATGTATCCTTTCTTGGGTCTAATCTTCTTTTGGTCGAAAGATGTCCTCTTGTCTGTCGAAATGCCCACTAACGTTCGACCGGGACCCCGAAACGTGCCCGGCGCTTCAAAGTGCAACACAAAGCAATGCCTCAAAATCGCACTAAACGGATATAAATTGCTACAAAACGGTTTAAATTAACTACCTTATGATGTTTTTAACACCTATAACGAGTAAAAACATGACCGGCGATATATTACTTGCTAAACCCAAGCTTGGAAAGAGAGCAGGTCCGACGTCCATCGTGCGTCAGGCGCAGCAGGAAAAGAACGGTACATCCGGTCTTTGGCCTTTTATACAGGCCCTGATTGCGCAATCGACTCCATTCAAATTGTCACCTCTTACTGACATCTAGAGGAAGGCGTGGGCAGTGTTTGTATCCTCATAGCATTTACAGGGACTTTAAAACTGACCTGGGACCAGAGTCCAAGATTTCTGAAATCTCACTCCATATCAGGAAAAGTGCTGTAGAATGAGTTCTGTTCCACTCAGAGACATAATTCAAACGGCTATAGAAACTAGAGAGTGTTTTCTATCCAATAATAACAATAATATGCATATTGTACGAGCAAGAATTGAGTACGAGGCCGTTTGAAATGGGCACCTTAAACAGAGCTACTCAATACTGCCCCTGCAGCCATAAAAAGTTAAGAGTTGATACGCTTTATGGTTGTGTGGTAAAATAATTGTTATTTTGATTGTATGATTGATACTGGGCTTACGCTACACTTGAATGAATGGACAAACATAGTGTGACTAAGGTCACTTGAGTTCCCTGAAGTCCTTTACCGGGCTGGACTCTTTTAAGCCCGAGGTACAGGACTTTTCTGGAAGAACCAGAACTCATGTGTTATATTATTATGTGTGTGTAATCATTTATGTTGGTAATACAACCCACGCAAAAGAATACCGTTGTTTTGAAGTTATTTCCAATGTTTTAAGGGTTTATGAAAAGTGTATGTCCATCCTGACTTTTACATGAGTCCTTTGTATTGGTGTAGACTTGATGGGACTCATTCCCTCCCAAACCAAAAGGAGAAACCAATATTTTCTCTGGTAGGCACAACCTACCTGGCACCCCTATAAACAATAACCTCAAGTCAAAACTGTTACAATACAACATCATTCTAGTCACATTAGCGCACGTTAGCAACAATTGTCTCGGTTTAGGGACACCCATCCCATAGAGGCTAAACGTAACCCTTGTGTAGTCTTAACATTCTGTATACTCCCCTTGTCCTAAGGGTAAAAAAAGACCCGCCTTCACTAAACCCCTGAATATAAGCAGCTTAATTGAATTTTAAACCCCAAATCTATTTTGCATGAAGAAACAACCTGCCATTCATCAAACTTTGTGAATATCTGGGTTTTCCTTCACAATGCAGAAAGACATTTCATGCATTTAATCAGTGGACACCACACACCTGTCATAATTGTTTTCTTTACTAAAGTAGAGGTTTATTATTGCTAAAGGTACAGCATAGGTGTAAACATAAAAAAAAATTTTTAGCAAGAGATAGCAATTGTGTAGCCTAAGAAAGTAGCAGAAATGTGTAGAAAGTAGTTGAGTGCATTTTATTGAAAGGAAACAAGACAGTCTTGATCTTATTTGGCAACATGGTGATATACTCTTATACTGTACAATGAGGAATTCAACTACAAAATACTAGTCTTCTCCCATTTTTTTTATTTTTTATTAACCATTGCCCCCAACCACAAGGTGTATAAACAATAACTAGGCATAAGATAATAGATACTAAACAAAAACGTGAAGAACATAAATCAATCAACTGTAATTAGCACATGTAGGACAATATGCAAGTGTGTGTGCATGGACTTTGCAGATGTATTTCTCACATGTGCAGCACATAGTTTTTTTTTACAGTCCTTCTTTGGAGGGCAAAATTGGCATCTCCTCCTCTTGCCTGCCCCAGTTGCATCAGTACAAGATTCAGCCCCCTGAACAGCTTTCACAAGTGCTGCAGAGGATGCTGTGTAGGGGAGGTGCTCCCTCCTTTGAATGTGTGGGGTTACAAGTGCCTTTCCCAGCTACTCCAGGAACACCATCCTCTTGTTCTGCTTATCAGGTATCCAGGTAGGATTGATCTTGTTCCATATCAAGAAGGCATTGTATGAGGACACATTAATGATTTTATGGAAGATGACCAGGGGCCAGTGGCAGTCATCCTCCTGCAGCTGTAAGTTCCAATCATCTTGTCCAGGTTGTCCACGCCTCCTTTGTAGTTGTAGTCCAGGATGATGGCTGGCTTCCTGTCCTCATGATCACTGATCTCAGCCGTTTTGTGCAGAGTGCTCAGGACGACCACATTCTTGTTCCTCTTTGGGAGGTAAGAAACTAGTGGGGGTGAAGGGAAACTTTGATGAGAAGGCCTCTCTCCCCCTTGTTGCGAGGAGTGCAGGGGGGAGCTCAGGCTTGTTCTTTCTAACTGTGCCAACCATGGTGATCTGCCTCTTCAGGAGCTGCTGGCTATGTTCATAAGAGGTGAAGAAATTGTCACGTGACATTGTGCCCCCTAAGTCCATCTGTCACATCAAGCACAACCCGCATCCCCTGGTTCTTCTCTGGGCCTCCACTGGTCGACTTCCCTGTGTAGACTTGCAGCTTCCAAGCGTAGTTGGATTGTCCGTCACAGGCCACCCATATCTTGATGCCATACTTTGCTGGCTTGCTGGGCATATACTGCCGGAAAGGACAGCGACATTTTGACAAAAGAGATTACTCTCAGTAATTAGTATCAGTGTCACAGAAAACAATCACATAAATCAATGATATTACAGGAATACATAATAAAATGAACAGTGAAAATCACTTACAATACAGACATGAAAATAAAAATGGACCTCTGAATGGAACCAGTTGCTCATCCACTATTACTTCAGGCCCAGGGTTGTAGAGGTATGGCAGATGCTCCACCCACTTCTCCCAGACCTCTCGGATGTACACGAGTTTGTCTCTCACATCTTGCAGGTCTTGACTCGGTTATCAAATCGTAGCATTCTTAAGAAAGTGTGAAAGAATGTCAGTGGCACGGAAAATTGCCCTTCCACTCTGCATTCTAAAGACTACATGTAGCCTCGCCTCGGGACCTATACACACCCGCTAAAATTAGCAGCCCTATGTAGGCACTCAGGTCAATCTCATCCATCCTCTTCCAGTTGTCTCCATATTTACGGAAACCCTCCAAATTTGTCATCTCCAGGATGATTTTTTTCGATGGCTGGTGTGATGAACATGTAGAATGTTGAGGCGATGTCCTGGGCATGGGCAATTGCATGTTTTGTGGGCCCTGGGGTCCTCCTTATGACATTTTGTGCTGCCATCCTGCCCTGGTTGTCATATGGTGATAAGGACCATGTTATTTTGCTGTTCTTTGACAAAAATGTATAAGGGCACAAGGTGAGACCCAAATGCAGACGCAGATGGTAGTGCTCTGATATTTATTATAACAAAGGGAGTAGGCAAAGGCAGGTCAGGGACAGGCAAGAGTTCATAAACCAAGTCAGAGTCCAAACAGTACCAAACGGTAGGCAGTCTCGAGGCCAGGCAGGGGTCAGAAACCAGATCCGAGTCCAAAAACAGTACAAGGGGATAGGCAGGCTGGTAGTCAGAACAGGCAGGCGGGTTCGGAGTCAGGACAGGCAAGGGTCGAAACCAGGAGGACTAGAAACAGACAGAGACTGGGAAAAATAGGAGCAAGGAAAACCGCTGGTTGACTTGGCAAACAAGACGAACTGGCACAGAGAGACAGGACACACAGGGATATATACACCGGGGATAATAAGCAACACCTGGAGGGGGTGGAGTCCATCACAAGGACAGGTGAACCAGATCTTCAGATACCTCCTCCTCTTCGAAATCATTGTTCTCTTGTTCCTCCTGGACATCTGAAAAAATCTGATCTACGACCTGTTGGGCACTGAAACGTGCACTCATGGCTTCAGCAAAGAGAGAACTGAGGGACTGTCATCTGCAGCACCTTTACAGCCTCTGACTGCATTCCCCATTAGTAAACAATGCTTTCAAGAAATGTATATTTTGTCTGTGAACTTGAGTCATGTGGAGGGGAGATGCTGCACATGTACAATAAAGTTGTAGTTTTGTCTGAGTTCAATCAGTACCACATAATCTCAATTTCTCATTGTGTGTGTGTCTTTGTGGGTTTTGTGGTGTGTAAATGATTTTATAACTGCCGGGTCAAAAATGACCCTAAGACAATCTTTGTACCCTGGTGGTGTACAGCTTTCATGGAAATATGAACAAAGGCGATGTTTCACTTTTTCTAATATTGGGGTCGCACTCTAGGAAAAGTAATCAAATTTCAAGTTGAAAAAATATCATTTAGGGGATTTTCTCTGCTGTTAAACTTAGTGGTGGGTCATTTTTTTACCCTTAAGACAACACAAGGGTTAAATAACTTGTGGTTCTCACACATTGAATTGAAATTATACAATGTATCAAATTGCCATTGTGTTCCTAAGAACAAACAAAGATACAATATAGCCTAACAACATTGCTTGCAAATGGCACAGATTGTAGCTTTTTTCAGATGAAAGCACTGGTCCTCTTAAATTTTTATTCCAGGTTGCACATCAAAATATTTAATGGCATATCCAATGATCTTCTGTGCCCATACAGTCATGCCAAACATAGGGTTGTCTTATAAGATGGAAATGGGAAAATAATGGACCTGTGGAAAAGCACCCCAATACCATGTGATGTATAGTCCTAGATTTTATTTACTAGGCTACTTGAATTGTGACCACAAACAGATTTGCATAAAATGGGAGGGAAAAGTGAGAATCAAACACAATGTGGACAGAGTGCATGCACTGTACTACCATCTCTAAAAGCAAGTACATGCAAGTCCCGTGTTCGGGAATGTAATCCTATCACAGCAGTTCTGATAGGGATAATGCAAGCTGTAAATGAGGTCAGATCGAGAGTGTGCAGATGTGTGAGAATGAGGAGAGAGCTTGAAGAGAGAGCCAAACGTCAAGTTATATTCTACAGGCCATGAATTTGATTAATAACACAATGTGAGTGCTAATTCTATTTCTGCAGCAAATGCCAGCAAATTTCTAACGCCGGACTGCAGCCACGGATCATTGAGAGAAACATTAATGCTAAATTGAGACTAACAGCCATTCGAAAACGACATGCTTGCTGCCCTGGTCAATGAGGCAGGACCTTCGTTATTAGCAGACCAATCGAAATGGCAAAGTCATAGCTTTGACCTCACCTTTGGTATTATGCCAGGTTTTAAAACACATTCATTCTCATCACCTGAGCCCTTATGCCTAAAATGATGCTGCAATTTAAACACAATGGGATTTTGTGTCAGAGAATTTCGGATGGGGCCAATGGGAGTCATCCGTTGCACAATGATTGACAATGGATGATGATTGTCCGACAAAAAAACGCAGAACAGTCCGTCTTTTCACATATACGTACAACTCGTCTGAAAATAGTTGACTTGAGTTGTACTTTTGACAGACAGTGATATCCAGTGCCTTCAAAATGTATTCACAATCACAACCCTTGACTTTTTCTACATTTTGTTGTGTTGCAGCCAGATTTGAGAGACTTTTAGATCCTGTGTAGATCCTTAACAAAAAAAAGTACAATTAAATCCAGTTTAATCCCACTTTCTAACACAACACAAGGTGGAAAAAGTCAAGGGGTGTAAATACTTTCTGTAGGTTTATACAATGTCATCCGTGTTCATGTGTCTGAGTGTGGGGGTAGCTTTAAACATTATTCATTTGTTATTGTAAACGCTGATGAAACTCTTCTTCTTCAGTCATAAAATGAAATGCTGACTAGCTACAATAAGATTAAGGGAGGAGGTTGAGCCAACAGACCATTAGATTAACCATAGCAATATCTGATGATACAGTAGCCCCCTATTGGCTCATATTCCTCACACCACTCATGTCAAGGGTGTGAGGGATATGCAAAACCTAGATTCAAGCCAATGTCTTAAGTAGCTGAAACTGTCATTACTACAATTTAATGAAAGTGACAAACTGACACGTTTTCATTTTCATCAAACACAACGTTATACAGTTCTGCATGAAATGACCGTTTGACCCGATAACATGTTTCTGCACATGAGCTTAGCTAGCTAACGTCGCCATGGCATTGCCTACAAGCTTGATCAGGGATTTATATTGGTCAAGCAGTTTCTGCCTACAGTGGTTCATCCTTTAAAAGTTGTGTTAGGGAGACCGGTGTTATTTCATAGTTGTTTAATACTTTGTTGGTTACTACATGATTCCATGTGTTATTTCATAGCTATGATGTCTTCACTATTATTCTACAATGTAGAAAATTATAAAAATCCTGGAATGAGTAGGTGTGTCCAAACCTTTGACTGGTCCTTGCTTAATTAATTTGATTAATATTACGGTGTTTCTATTCCATGAAAAATGAAAAACCCTCTGGGTTTCCGTTAGGATAGAACAGAAAATATGGCGCTGTACAACGTGACGCTCATATATTCAGAGCATTGTCAGTTTGTAAATTCAGACCGTTTCGCTCTCGGAGCACACACTGGACGTTCGGGCCGAGGAGTAGAGTTGATTTGAGCGTTCTGGACTTACAACGGCAGTCAAGCACACAAGCTAACGTTGGCTAGCTTGCTAGCTACGTCCAGGCACAAATGAGACCACACTGACCATTTTACTCGCCCTAGCAGAGCTGGTGAGGCAGTTTTCGTGTTAACCAGAGCGTTGGTGACTGTAAATGCCTGTAATTTTTAAAAAAACTTTATTTGACTAGGCTAGTCAGTTAAGAACAAATTCTTATTTTCAATGACAGCCTAGGAATAGTGGGTTAACTGCCTTGTTCAGGAGCAGAACGACAAATGTTTACCTTGTCAGCTCAGGGATTCAATCTTGCAACCTTTCAGTTACAAGTCCAATGCTCTAACCACTAGGCTACCTGCCGTAATCCATGGCTTCTGGTTGGGGGCCAGTCACTGTGGGGACAACGTCATCGATGCACTTATTGATGAAGCCAGTGACTGATGTGGTGTACTCGGAATCCCGGAACATGTTCCAGTCTGTGCTAGCAAAACAGTCTTCCTGCTTTAGTACTTTAGTTTTTGCTTGTAAACAGGAATCAGGAGGATAGAATTATGGTCAGATTGGAGGTCGAGGGAGAGCTTTGTATGCGTCTGTGTGTGGAGTAAAGGTGGTCTAGAGTTTTTTTTTTTTTTTCTCCTCTGGTTGGACATAATGGTAAAAATTTGGTTAAACGGATTCATGTTTGCCTGCATTAAAGTCCCTGGCCACTTGGAGCGCCGCTTCTGGATAAGGATTTTCTTGTTTGCTTATGGCCTTTGTGGCGTACAGCAGGTCAGCCACCAGAGGGAGACTCGCCGAGGCCTGGTGACAGACAGAGTATATACATCACGAGGCGATGGCTCCCTCTGGTGAGTAATCAAGGGCTGATTGCTCACCAGCTGGACGGGTCCCATAAAGCTGCCAGAAGGGCAGCACACGGGAGAATGGACTGGGGGATGAAAGGTTACTCCCATATAGTTGGGAACGGTTCCAGAGGGTAAAGGAGGGAGTTCAGTTTTTGTTCCCCACAGGATACAGCAAGACCCAGAGCCGAGAAGAAGGTATCCCGGAGAGGGTCTCATGGGGGAGACCTTTTCTTTTGGTTTGTTATTGAAATAAACACTCTTGAAACTGAGCTAATCCTACTCTGTCTGATCTGTGTAAATGTTTTGACCAAACCCCCTGGTCTGCCACACCTTATATAGCTCGTTGAGTGCGGTCTTAGTGTCAGCATTGGTTTGTGGTGGTAAATGGACGGCTATGAATAATACAGATGGAAACTCTTTTGGTAGATAGAGTGGTCTACATCTTATCATGAGGTATTCCATCTCAGGCGAGCAACTTCTTTAATATTAGACATCGTGCACTGGCAGTTATTGACAAATAGACACACACCCCCGCCCCTCGTCTTACCAGAAGTAGCTGCTCTGTCCTCCCGAAGAAAAAGCCAGCCAGCTCTGTATTATCCATTTCGTCATTCAGCCAAGTCTCTGTGAAACATAAGATTTTACCGTTTTTAATGTCCCGTAGGATAGTCTTAATCATCCAGTTTGTTTTCCAATGATTGCACGTCGGCCAATAATACCGAGGGTAGTGGTGTTTTACTCACTCGCCAATGAATTCACACAAGGCACCCAGACCTGCGCCCCCTGTATTTCCATCTTCGTATCATTGTGAATGCCGAAACGTTTGTAAATACCCATTAAATTGCTGGGAGATTACACATGGAGTGTGCGACTTTCTTTATTTTGATAGCTTATAATTTGAATTACTGAAACATTGATTCTATTCTTAGATAATATAATGTATAAATGTACACCATGGTAATTCTTTGTCATGCCTCATTTTAGGAGGATCAGATGGTGACAGGGGTCTCAGCAGAGTCAGGCAGCCAGTCTGTGACAGAGATGAGATGATTTTTTCCCAGATACAACACTTCATTCTCTCTGTCCAACAAACACCGGACAAGCCAGATGCTATTTTAAGGCGTTTTGACTAACCTCTAAAGTTGATTTCCAAACCGTATCAAGGCTTGATAGAGGCTTTTCCCGATGACACAAAACATGTAAAGCAAAAATGTGAGGAAGACCTGGACGACGCTGTTGATGATGATGATGATGAATTGATACAGATATGTTAGAATGCTCAGACATGTTCATATACTCTCAGATATAAATGACTGCAGTTTAAGACTATCTATAGAACATACTATATGCTAGTGAAACTGAAAATCATGCACACACAAATTTCATTATTCTGCTGGAGGTGTAAAGCAAAAAAGGGGACATATTTGCATATGTTGTGGTCTTGGCTGAATTCCAGTATGTTATTTTATCTCAGTATGTCTACATATTCTCCCTTCTCCCTGTTTTTGTTTGCTTGGAAATGTTGAGACTGTTATCAGAAGAATTTATAGTGGCTAATAAATACACTGTCATTAATAGGAAGGTTGGTTATCCTCCCACAATGTATGGAAGAAATGTCAAGTTATGTACAGCATCACTAGATTTGTTTTAAGATTAAGGGTATACTGTACAATTTTCAAAAGATCTGCATGCCTTATTTGGAATACTGCATGACAAAAGGAGTCTGTATTGAAAACATGCCGACGTCAGGGCAGATTTAGGCAATCCCTAGCTGCTGGGCTGCACAGTCCTGGCCCTGGGGGTCTGCTGTACTGTTGTCACTCTGCCCTTGGCCTAACACACATGAAACCAATAATGAATGTTTCACTAAGATCCTAAAGCTGAGTGGGGTGTGTTGGGTTGGGGCGCTACAGGGCCGCGGACCCCTAGGGGCAGTACGGGGGGACCCAGCTAGTAAAAAAATCTCTACAGTAGAATTAGGCCTACGATATGAATAATATGGAGGGTGTACTGTTTCTGAGTGTTATTGTGTATGTGTGTTTTCATTCAACTTTCGTTTTCCAAACCTTTCCTTTGAGACATTAAAAAAAAGATGGGAAGGAAGTTGTGTTGGGGCGAGGGTTGAGTTATTGACTAGACTGGTGGGGGTCGGGGGTGTAGGCGGCTCGGGTTGGCTGGGCGGTCTGGCTGAAATTTGAAATAGACAACTTTTGATTGTCTTTAAAAACATCCTCTATCTACTTTATTTGTAAGAGGTGTTCGTTTGTTAGGCTAATGGTGAAACACAATATTGATTATTGAATTATCATGAATCTAGTTCAGTCTTATCAATCACTTAAACATATTTATTAATCTCTTTCCTAGCTTGATGACTGTGGGCATTTTTGCCAACTTTTTGTTGTTCTAAATAGACACGGCAAGAAGGGCCATGGGTCATATTAGATTGTGTATAAATGCAGGAAATGTTCTTTAGATGTCCCAAGAAATGGGAGAGCCTTGAGAAAATCAATGTCATTGAGAACTGAACGCTTTCAAAGATTGTTGCGCAAACAACCTTTCTGAATGTAAAAGTAATCATTGAAGTAATCATCTAGTTTTTCGAAAGTATCTGTAATCTGACTACGATATTTTTGCTGGTAATGAAACGAATTACAGTTCGAGTCCCATATCGACATAACCTGAAAGGCCGCTCATCAAGGAAGAAGCCACTGCTCCAAATCCCCCATTTAAAAAAAAAAAAAAAAAAAGAAGCCAGACTACGGTTTGCAACTGCACATGGGGACAAAGATTGTACTTTTTGGAGAAATGTCCTCTGGTCTGATGAAACAAAAATAGAACTGTTTGGCTGTAATGACCATCATTATGTTTGGAGGAAAAAGGGGGAGGCTTGCAAACCGAAGAACACCACCCCAACCGTGAAGCACGGGGGTGGCAGCATCATGTTGTGGGGGTGCTTTGCTGCAGGAGGGACTGGTGCACTTCACAAAATAGATGGCACCATGAGGTAGGAAAATTATGTGTATATATTAAAGCAACATCTCAAGACATCAGTCAGGAAGTTAAAGCTTGGTCGCAAATGGGTCTTCCAAATGGACAATGACCCTAAGCATTCTTCCAAAGTTGTGGCAAAATGGCTTAAGGACAACAAAGTCAAGGTATTGGAGTGGCCATCACAAAGCCCTGTCCTCAATCCCATAGAACATTTGTGGGCAGAACTGAAAAAGCTTGTGAGCAAGGAGGCCTACAAACCTGACTCAGTTACACCAGCTCTGTCAGGAAGAATGGGCCAAAATTCACCCAACTTATTGTGGGAAGCTTGTGGAAGGCTACCTGAAACGTTTGACCCAAATTAAACAATTTAAAGGCAATGCTAGCAAATACTAATTGAGTGTATGTAAACTTCTGACTCACTGGGAATGTGATGAAAGAAATAAAAGCTGAAATAAATCCTTCTCTCTACTATTATGCGTACATTTCACATTCTTAAAATAAAGTGGTGATCCTAACTGACCTAAAACTGATTTTTTTACTAGGATTAAATGTCAGGAATTGTGAAACTGAGTTTAAATGTATTTGGCTAAGGTGTATGTAAACTTCTGACTTCAACTGTACATTACCATTAACGCACTAGTGCTGCCTGCTATCATTATCGAGCTCAATGTGTTGTAGCTAATTAGCTTTCTCTCTGATAGTGGTCATGTAAATGTATGAAGCCCGCTAGCGTTAACAGAACACTTATTTACTACAACACATTGAGCTAGCAAACGCTAGCAGCCAGGCAGCACTACTCTTAGTGGTGAGTTAGCAAGCTTCATACATTTAGATGACCACTAACTCACCACTAAGAGTAGTGCTGCCTGGCTGCTAGCGTTTGCTAGCTCAATGTGTTGTAGTAAATAAGTGTTCTGTTAACGCTAGCGGGTTTCATACATTTAACATTACCACTAACTCACTACTAACATGCAGACCACACCGCTCGCGTCGCAAAATACATTTACACATACATGTTAACATTTCAACCACACTGCTCGCACGCGTCAACGAGCATCTGCGTAGCCAGGCGCTAAAATAGAACTTGGTTCTATTTGTTACACTCGACGCGCTGCAACTCCATTCTCTCTCATCTCTTCATTGGTTTTTAGGAGCATATACCGACGTGGGTGATTGAAAGATGAACTGATGTCCACACTCCAGTCCAGTTGGTTGTGGTAATGCACCTCAAAGTTGCTTGCCAACCGCCACAAACTCCAAAGAAGAAGAAGCCTGAAGGAGGAGAGATTACTAGAAACAAACTAGTTTTATTGTTTTGTCTGTGGATTAATTGTCAGAGTAGAGGACCTTGTGCATTTCAGTAAAAAAAAAAAAAACACAATGTTTACATCCCACGACAAATTAGCTAGCAACAGCAAGCTAGCTAGCTAAATTGCCATAAATGTTTAATGCTTTTCGACCTGTCCCAAAATTAATATAATAGGTTCAGTGTTTGTTTTAATATTTCAACCTGCGTGTCCTGATCGCGTCTGGTGTGGGTGAACAAAATCAACTTGCGCGCGTTTGTGCATGAGGACGCACGCACGCGTGCAGTTTGGGCAGCATGTAAGAGTAGTGCTGCCCGCTAGTGTTAGCGAACTTAATTTGTTTGAGTTTATTAGCTCTCTGTCTGTTAGCCCATAGCGAGCTTCATAGGTTCCTACCCACTGGGCACACACTGGTTGAATCAACATTGTTTCCACGTAATTTCATGGAATAAATGTTGAATGGACGTCTGTGCCCAGTGGGTACTAACTCATTAGCCTGTCTAGGCATACATGTCAGATGAAACGCTGCTGTAATCTGCACTGAAATCTGATAATCTAATCTCTTTGAACAATATTTACCCTTGAAAGATTTAACAGCCTTGAAGATGTTGTTGCCCTGCAAGGGTCAGAACTTCAGTTCACTTGACTCATAAGAACATGAATGCAATCACACACACACACTATAAATACACACACACACACTCTCCTCACACAGATGAGTAGCTTTTTCATTAAATTTTCATTTTTATCAATTATAGATTAAAGTTGAAAGCCGACTCTCTGTGTGTGTACAACAGTGTGTGACAGGAGGTGATAGGCCTCCAACACTAGAACTTTATTTCCTCTCAATGACCAGGGAAGCAGCACCTGTTATTACTGAGTTAGACACAGACACAGGCATGCAGGTCCACACACACACACAAATGTAAGTACATTTAACCACGCACAAAGTAATTTATCAAGGTCAAGTTTTTTTCAATCGCTTTGGTCCTATTTTCACAAGTATGTGGTGAATTTACAAAACTCCAAACTGGTTTCACTTGCAATGCAGGAAGTCTAATATTCAAATGTTTTTATTGTGCATTAATTTTGCTTGTGGACATCTTTCACCACACAACCATTGATATAGAAAAAATGTTTACTGTGAAATATAATGAGAACATTGGTTTAATCACTAAAACACAACATAATGATATTGTCTCAAAATTGCCATTTGAATGTATTATGCTACAGTACTGTAAATTACAGTACATTACGATGTTTTCACATTAGGCAATGCACCCATTCAAATTGAGTAAACTTTACATTTCCATCATTTCTATCTCATGTGTGATCAAAGGTATGATCATTGAAGACATATTTAACAATGTAATCAAATTAAAGAAACATCATGTTTAGCAGGCAGTAGTTTGCATCAAGCCTGTCTTGAGCATTTCGCTGGCCATAGGTACTCATCGAAATACATCTTCCATCTGTATTGTATTTTAGTGTTGTATTGTACTGGTCCTGTACGTGACTCAACTTTATTTGTTTATACTTTACAGATACATTTTCTTAAAATCTATAGTTTACCAAACAGTTTAGAGATGACCAAATAAGAGCAGTCAGATTAAGTGATTGTAAAATGTATTTTAACAAATGAGAAGTGTCACACCCTGATCTGTTTCACCTGTCTTGTGCTTGTCTCCACCCCCCACCAGGTGTCTCCCATTTGTCCCCATTATCTCCTCTTGGTTCAGAGACCAAGGCGATGGAGACGTACATTGAGGACTCCCTGGCTGCAGGGGGTATTCCTCCTTCTGCCTCCCCCGCCAGCGCAGGGTTCTTCTTTGTGGAGAAGAAGGACAAAATCCTACGCCTGTGTATCGACTACCGAGGTCTGAGTGACATCACGGTTAAAAAACGTTATCCGCTTCCACTCATCGCCTCTGCTTTCGAGCCTCTCCAGGGGGCTACCATCTTCTCCAAGTTGACCTCCGGAACGCCTACGGGAAGGAGACGAGTGAAAGACCGCCTTTAACACGGCTACTGGGCACTACGAATACCTGGTGATACCATTCGAACTGACCAATGCTCTTGCTGTGTTACAGGCCCTGGTTAGTGACATGTGTTCGTGTTACTCAATGACATCCTAATTTTTCCCCGCTCGGCTCAAGAACATGTCCTCCATGTCCGAGAGGATCTTCCAGAGAACCAGCTGTTCGTCAAAGCTCCACCATCTCCTTCCTTGGATACATCATAGCTGTAGGCAACATACAGACTGATCCTGGAAAGCTGAGAGCGGTGGTGGATTGGCCGCAACCCAACTCGAGTGCAGCTGCAACGCTTCCTGGGGTTCGCCAATTTCAAGCACCAATTCACCACAGCCCCCATCCTAATCCATCCAGATCCATCCCGGCAGTTCGTGGTGGAGGTTGACACCTCGGACGTCAGATTGGGGTCTGTCCTGTCCCAGCGTTTGGCCCAAGACCAAAAGCTGCATCCCCGCGCTTTCGTCTCCCATCGTCTCAACACCAAGGAAAGGAATTATGACGTGGGTAACCGAGAAGTACTCGCAGTGAAGATGGCATTAGAGGAGTGGAGGCACTGGTTGGAGGGGGCAGAACACCTATTCATAGTATGGACAGATCACAAGAACCTGGAATATCTCCGCACTGACACGAGCCTCAATTCCAGGCACGCTCGATGGGCCCTGCTATTCACTCAATTCAACTTCACCATCTCGTACCGAAAATGTGAAACCCGGATGCGCCTTCACGCCTCTATAGCCCCCTTGCAAAACCATTGGACCCCGAGACCATTCTCCCTACCTCTTGTCTCGCAGCTACACTCATCTGGGGTCTAGAAAAGCAGGTTCGTGAGGTGCAGCGTTTCCAGGGGGGCCCGGCTAACCGGATGTTTGTCCCGGACTATGCCCGTTCCCTGGTTCTAGAATGGGCTCATTCCTCTCGACTGGCCTGCCATCCTGGCTCCAGTTGGACCCTGGCCTTAGAACAACAACATTTTTGGTGGCCCACCTTTGTTCCTGACGTCTCCGCGTTCGTCACCGCCTGCACCGTGTGTGCCCAGAATGAAACTCTGCGACAAGCTACGGCTGGCCTCCTTCAACCTCTTTCCATTCCTCACCGCCCCTGGTCCCATATATTCCTGGACTTCGTCACAGGTCTCCCTCCATCAGATGGCAACACCTTATCCTCACGCCCATTTCAGTCCCGTTTTCAAGGTACCCTCAGCCAAAGAAACTGCCCAGCTCATGGTGCAACACGTCTTCCGGACCCATGGACTTCCGGTGGACATGAACTCCGACCGCGGTCCTCAGTTCTTGTTATGTAGGGTGATCTGCACTCTCATTGGGGCATCGGCCAGGCTACCCTCCGGTTTTCACCCCAATCTAATGGCCAGTTGAAGCAAGCCAATCAGGACCTGGAGATTACTTTTGTTTTGCCTCGTCTCCACCAACCCCACCACCTGGAGCCAGCACCTCGTGTTGGTGGAATACGCCCGCAACATCCTTCCCTGCTCGGCCACTGGTCTCTCGCAGTTTGAGTGTTCCATGAGTTATCAGCCTCCGCTCTTTCCTGAGCTGGAGGAAGAGGTCAGCATACCCTCGGCCCAGATGTTTGTCCATCGCTGTCGCCCTACCTGAAAGAGAGCCCTCAAGACCATCTCCAGGTAACGGCGACAGGCGAACCGCCACCGGACCCCTGCTTCCCGTTATTGTCTCGGGCAGAGGGTATGGCTGTCCACTCTGGATCTTCCCCTACGCAAACTTTCCCCCTGTTTTATCTGCCCTTTCTCCATCTCTAAGGTCCTTAGCCCCTCTGCTGTTTGCCTTATATTTCCCCGCACTCTCCATATACATCCCACTTTCCATGTATCTAGAATTAAACCACCCGTCTCATCGACGGCCAGCCGGCATAAATGGTGAGCCGCCTCCTGAGTGGTTGACCTCGAGGCAGGGGATTCCAGTACCTGGTTGACTGGGAGGGTTATGGCCCGGCGGAAAACATCCTGGACCCAGCCCTCATCGTTGAGTTCCGCCCCCGGGACCCCAGTCAACCAGGTATGGGCCAAGGTTGGATGCCAGGTGGGGGGGGGGGGGGGACTGTCACATCTGTCTTTGCCCCATTATCTCCTGTAAATATATACCTGCGTTTTCTGTTTGTCTGTTCGTCATGTCCCATCAAGTCCTACCAGCATGTGCTCTAGTTTTAGTTTTTCCTAGTCTTCCAAGTTTTGACCATTCTTCTTGCCCTGACCTGACCCTGAGTCCTGGCCCTGTTCTGTACCTTTCTGACACTGCCCTTGAATACTGACCTCTGCCTGCCCTTGACCTTTCGTTTGCCTGCCCCCTGTTTTGTAATAAACATCTGTGATTCAAACTGTTTGTCTCTGGGTCTTATCCTGAGTCCTGATAAAGAGAATCAATCAATCAATTATATCAAAAGTAATGTGAGCATTGCATCGTGAAAGGCAATTACTTTATATGAACATTTATTGCAATGTGAAACATGTACAATGCATTCGGAAAGTGTGAAAACCCCTTGACCTTTTCCACAATTAGTTACGTTACAGCAGTTTTCATCAATCTTCACACAATACCCCAATATGACAAAGCAAAACAGGTTTGTAATTTTTTTTTGCAAATGCATTAAAAAAAATCGTATCACATTTACATAAGTATTCAGAGCACGGTTACAGCCACGATTATTTTTGAGTATGACACTACAAGTTTGGCACACCTGTATTTGGGGACTTTCTCCCATTCTTCTCTGCAGATCCCATCAAGCTCTGTCAGGTTTGATGGGGAGCATCGCTGCACAGCTATTTTCAGGTCTCTCCAGAGATGTTCCATCGGTTTCAAGTCCGGGCACTGGCTGGGCCTCTCAAGGACATTCAGAGACTTGTCCCGAAGCCAGTCCTGCGTTGTCTTGGCTGTGTTCTTAGAGTCATTGTGCTGTTGGAAGGTGAACCTTTGCCCCAGTCTGAGGTCCTGGGCACTCTGGAGCAGGTTTTCATCGAGGATCTCTTTGTACTTTGCTCCGTTCATCTTTCCCTCGATCCTGACTAGTCTCCTGGTCCCTGCTGCTGAAAAACATCCCCACAGCATGATGCCACCACCATGCTTCACTGTAGGGATGGTGCAAAGTTTCCTCCAGACGTGACATTTGGCATTCAGGCCAAAGAGTTCAATCTTGGTTTCATCAGACCAGAGAATAGTGTTTCTTGTGGTCTGAGAGTCTTTAGGTGCTGCAGAGATGGTTGTCCTTCTGGAAGATTCTCCCATCTCCACAGAGCTCTGTCAGTGACCATCGGGTTCTTGGTCTCCTCCCTGACCAAGGCCCTTATCCCCCGATTGCTCAGTTTGGTGGGCGGCCAGCGCTAGGAAGAGTCTTGGGTGTTCCAAACTTCGTCGAATTTAAGGATGATGGAGGCCATTGTGATCTTGGTGACCTTCAATGCGGCAGACATTTCTTGGTACCCTTCCCCAGATCTGTGCCTTGACACAATCCTGTCTCGGGGCTCTATGGACAATTCCTTTGACCTCATGGCTTGGTTTTACTCTGACATGCACTGTCAACTGTGGGATCTTATTTAGACAGGTGTGCACCTTTCCAAATCATGTTCAGTCATTTGAATATACCACAGGTGGACTCCGATCAAGTTGTAGAAACATCTGAAGGATGATCAATGGAAACAGGATGCACCTGAGCTTTTTTTTTAAATTCTCATAGCGAAGAGTCTGAATACTTATGTAAATAAGGTATTTCTGTTTTAGATTTTTAATACATTTGCAAACATTTCTAAATCAATTTTAGAATAAGGCTGTAACGTAGCGAAATGGGGAAAAGTGAAGGGGTCTGAATACTTTAAGAATGCAGTGTATTATTTGATGAAACACATTACATTAACTGAAAATGTGTTTTAAGTTGCAATATATAACGTTATATATAACCAAATCCACATAGAAACGTGGGTAATATAGATCTGTCATTCTCATTGAAATAATGTCTAAGAAGCGGTAGATCTGTTCAACAGTATCTGTGCTATTTTTATGCAAACCTGTGCTGAAGTTACATTTTTGTGTCTTTTACATTCGGTTTTGTACACCAGCTTCAAACAGCTGAAAATACAACATTTTTGTTTATGGAAAGATATTTCATAGCGGTTTAGATGGTACAATGATTTTCTGCACTGCACTTGCTTGTTTTGCCACATAAACTGAAATTAGGCAAAGTATTAGAATTTTAGTAACCAGGAAATGGTTGAGCGATTTCTGCATAGTTCATCTTTAAAGTTTTGAAACAACTGCCTTTTTGATTATCTGTTTTGAGTTTTGTACTAAGAGTTGTGAAAATGTAACACATACTTGTGAAGATTGCAACAAAACAATTGAAAAAAAAGTATTATACAGTTGTGGACAAATATTTTGAGACCCTTTTCTTAAATAATTCCCTATTTCTTCTCAATTATTTTCAATGTAACTTATTTTTGAGGTTCCACACCTTGTAATTTGATTTTTCAACATTGCAGAACAAAATGTATTTTTGTGAACTTCATTTTACAATTTTAATTTAGAGAATAAAGACATGCCATGGACAACATCATTGGCACCCAGGAGCTAGTACTTGGTTGTACAGCCTTTGGCCAAGTAAACTGCAGACAAATGCTTCTTGTAGCCATCTATGAGCTTGCTACAGCTTTCTACTGGCAATTTGGCCCACTCTTTAGCAACAAACTGCTCTAATTATTCAATGTTTGACTAGTGCCCTCCACCAACTGCTGTCTTTATTTTCTAAATGACTAATATTGGTCTGTTAAGTCCAGTAACAAGGTGTGGTGACAAAGTATTTTTACATTTCAACATATTTTTGAAGAAATAGGGAATTATTTAAATGGTGCTAATATATTTGGCTGCAACTTGTGCCTGAAACTGACAGATTGTTCTCTGAACCAAAATATCTAGTTTGAGGAAATTAAACCATTTCAGGTAAAAAGTTCTTATAAAGGCATTTCTAATTATAGAAAGCATTTCTAATTATATAAAGCAGAAGTTGGGTGAGGTTCTGAACTGTATGCCTACCTGAGAACTTCAGCCTGGTAGGCTATCAATATCACAGTTCCTATCTTATGAAAGAGAAGCCAAACATCCCCATGACCTGCCATGACTTGCCTGTCCAATAACGATCCTGTAGCTGTTGCTAAGAGGAGAGTAACAGGGGAGGATGAATATGAATCAATACTGCCACCTCCTGGATATTAAGTCTAACAACTCACACACCTTTGAATACTCCTGGGGGTGTCTCAATTCTCTCCTCTAACCTCCTCTTCTTATCTCCTTTCCTTTTGTCTTCACTGATTTGAAATCACAGTAGAGGTGAAAGCAATAAATTCGCCTTCTCAGTGCAGAATCAGATGAAGGAAAGGGAACAAGGACTACTGAGAAAGTTATCAGTAGTACTACTGAAAATCAATCATTTATTCAATTTTATTTTACTAGGCAAGTCAGTTAAGAGCAATTTCGTGTTTACAATGACGGCCTACCCCAGCCAAACTATTAACCCAGTCCACGCTGGGCCAATTGTGAGGCCGGTTGTGATACAGCCTGGAATCAAACCAGGGTCTGTAGTGATGCCTCTAGTACTGAGATGCAGTGCCTTAGACCGCTGCGCCACTCGGGAGCCCCATCCCCTCATAAATGAGAAAAATCCATACAATCCTCAGGCTTTTATCTGATCTGAAGCTGGGACTGGAATAGCACTATATTGACCTGCTTTGTCCTGAGGACGTCTGTTAGGGCTATTGATAGCTTCATTGTGTGCATCAACATAGCAATGCACAGTCAAATCCCAGAGTAGACAGACAAACCTCAATCAAACTCTAAGATATTGCTTTGAGAACAATTGCAATGGTTGGACAGTCGACTGTTGACTATAGAGATACAAAGTTTTTCAGTGCGTCACGCTGTGGCAATCATATAGGCATTTCACAAGACTCTAGTGATAATATAAACAATGGTGGTGAAATCTACTGTGGCTGGCCTTAAACTGAACTGTGTTTTTTTAACACTACCAAAATTATCTCAGCAGCCATTCAATCTTGGTCTCGTTGCTCTGGGTTTTATACTAGGTTCTTAGGGACAAAGTCACAGATCATCTCTACCTCTCCCACTCTTTCACACCCTCTGTCTCTCACTCTCTCTCTCTGCCTAACCCCCATATAGCTCCTGTCTCCATAAGAGCTCCCTGCCTGCTGTTGTTGTGGTGTGTTGTGGGCAGTGTCAATTCCAGAGTAGACTGCCTAATAAGGTAATGTGACCCAGACGATAACAGCCTTTTCCTACTTATAGGAACTGATTATGCTATTGCTATCACAAGCATGGCTCTCTAGGGATAGGTTGTCAGAGTTGGTACAGCCACCGGGTTTCTTCATGCGTCGCGCCGACAGAAACAAACATCTCTCTGGTAAGAAGAAGGGTGCTCAAGTTCTTTTGTTAACCTTACCTAAAATTACTTACAATCAAATACCGACCACATTATCTCCGAAGAGAATTCTCTTCGATTACAGTCATAGCCGTATATATCCCCCCCCCCCAAGCAGATACCTCAACGGCCCTCAAGGAACTTCACTGGACTCTATGTAAACTGGAAACCATATATCCTAAGGAAGCATTTATTGTAGCTGGGTATTTTAACAAAGCTAATTTGAGAACAAGGCTACCTAAATTCTACCAGCATATTGTCTGTAGCACCCGCGCGGGCAATACACTGGACCACTGCTACTCTAACTTCCGCCTCTCATGCAAGGCCCTACCCCGTCCTCCCTTCGGCAAATCCGACCATGACTCCATCTTGCTCCTACGGTCCTATAGGCAGAAACTCAAACAGGATGTACCCGTGACTAGAACCATTCAACGCTGGTCTGACCAATCTGAATCCACGCTTCAAGATTGTTTTAATCACACGGACTGGGAAATTTTCCGGGAAGTCTCAGAATAACATTGATTTATACAAACTCGGTGAGTGAGTTTATAAGGAAGTGCATTAGATATGTTGTACCCACTGTGACCATTAAAACCTACCCTAACCAGAAACCGTAGATAGATGGCAGAATTCGTGCAAAACTGAAAGCGCGAACCACCGCATTCAACCATGGAAAGATGTTGGGGAATATGGCCAAATATAAACAGTGTAGTTATTCCCTCCACAATGCAAATGATGGGGGTCACCTTGGGGTCATGATAGAGGCTGCACCAAATAAGTGATGTATTATAGTAATTGATTATGCTTATGTTGTATTAATAGAAGGGGAAGAGTTATAAGACCCCTCCCCAACTACATTTATAGGGTCCTGGACCACAGATTAGCAATATATGCATTATAAGGTTTAATACTGTTCCACAGTTCGTTTCTAGTCTCTGCCTCTTATAAGAAACGGTCTGAGCAGATGTGTGAGCCATTGCAGTCAAAACAGGGTGTCTGTGAGAAAGCGCCTCAAGGCTAAAAGAGATACATAGACACAGACCCCTGCAGGGGAGTAAATAGATAATAGACAAGTCAGACGTGAATGGAAAATTACTGCTGAGCCCTTAGAAGACACTGGACTATTGTTCTCTCCTGCAAGTGTGTATAACTGTATATGCATGGGCTTGGTCTCATGAGTAGAATGTGTTGATGTAGGCAGTTACACCACTAGGGGTCGAATGCAAGTATATTAAAGCAACTTTTACCTTTTTAATTTTGCAGAACTTACTCTGAAACATACGTGCTGTGTTTCCGTTGTCAACTTCTGTCTGCAATTGCATTAATAAAGGTTTGATTGATTTACTTAAAGAAGATATTGTCTGATTGCTGATTTCACCAATAAGCCAATGATTGACAAGGAACAAGGAACCTACCCCAACACAATCAAACAAGCAAAATTCTCCAGGGTATGTTGTGGCATTTAGCTAGTGTGCTGTTAGCTAGCATTGTGCTATCTAGCATGGTGTTAGCTAGCATAGTGTTAGTTAGGACCGTTAGGACACATGGCCGAATTTGGACATGTGCTGGTTAGTTATAGTGCGTTTAGTTAGCATGGCGCTAGATAGCACGTGGTCAGAATTGCAGATGTGCTGATAAAAGCTGCTTGTTGGCTGGCTTGGAAATAGTTTGATAACCTGAATAATAGTACAAGGGAAATATGTTTGCCAGTCATGCTTCTAATTAGTATTGGGTTTTAATTAAATCCTTATTTTTGCCAAAATATATGATTAAAAAACGTAAGAATATTTTAATGATTAATTAGCCTAATCTTGCAAGTAGTAATGTTAGTATATATTTAGTTATTTTACAATTACTTTTACAACATACTCGTCGCCAAACCCACTGGCTCCAGGTCATCTACAAGACCCTGCTAGGTAAAGTCCCCCCGTATCTCAGCTCGCTGGTCACCATAGCAGCATCTACCTGTAGCACGCGCTCCAGCAGGTATATCTCTCTGGTCACCCCCAAAACCAATTCTTCCTTTGGCCGCCTCTCCTTCCAGTTCTCTGCTGCCAATGACTGGCACGAACTACAAATATCTCTGAAACTGGAAACACTTATTTCCCTCACTAGCTTTAAGCACCAGCTGTCAGAGCAACTCATAGATTACTGCACCTGTACATAGCCCATCTATAATTTAGCCCAAACAACTACCTCTTTATCTACTGTATTTATTTATTTATTTTGCTCCTTTGCACCCCATTATTTCTATCTCTACTTTGCACATTCTTCCACTGCAAACCAACCATTCCAGTGTTTTTACTTGCTATATTGTATTTACTTCGCCACCATGGCCTTTTTTATATTTTTATTTATTTATATATATATTTTGTTTGCCTTCACCTCCCTTATCTCACCTCACTTGCTCACATTGTATATAGACTTATTTTTCACTGTATTATTGACTGTATGTTTGTTTTACTCCATGTGGAACTATGTGTTGTTGTATGTGTCGAACTGCTTTGCTTTATCTTGGCCAGGTCGCAATTGTAAATGAGAACGTGTTCTCAACTTGTCTACCTGGTTAAATAAAGGTGAAATAAATAAATAAATAAAATAAAAAAATTGTTAGCTTGGGTTTAATGAGATGTTATGTTAAACAAACCATGTTATAAAAATGAATTTCGCAGTTAGTAAACAGGTTTACCTAGACAGCACTTATATCTTGATATTTTTTATCAATTTCAGAATAATTTGTTAATAATTAACATATTAACTAATGTGAATAAAACATGTTCATGCAAACATTATTTTTTAGATTCTTGGAAATCCAAAAGCATTATTCCCTCTGGATGCAGTGGAACTATAAGTACTGCAGATTTGACACATCAAATCAGCGCATCCTTATTAGACATTACAAATTGAAACATGGACGTTATGCAAGACGTTATGCATTACCATGTGTCCATCAAGACTGTCTGTGCACATTTTAAAACAGAAATAGCACTCAGGAAGCATTTGACTCAACACCGAAGAAATGTTCACGAAACAGTTACCGCTTGAATAAAATGTGACCTCTTGTCATTTTTCTGAGCCCTGTAATGTTAAGCAGTACTTTTCTCGTTTGAGATGTCATTTCAACAATAAGGATTATATGCCAGAAGAGATTCAGAAAATAAGTCCTGAGTGGGTAACTGTTGATGCAGCAACGGTAACTACTTGCTCATTAAGAAGAAAGGAGATTGTGGAAGATGAGCCCCTTGTGATTGACATTAAATCGAGATGGCCAGCGCTGTTCACAGACGCTTTCCAGAAATGTATTCCTTTTATCTATAGTGCTCTCAGGCTGGGTGTAAAAATCATAACTCTCTGACTGTTTATAGGTCACACAAATGCAGGGTTTTTCAGTGTTACTTTCAGTTTAAACTGCAAAATCAAGATATATTTCCCCCAAATCAGTATAAGTACTGTAGCTCCATTACCATGGTAACCCTTTGGTCTGAAAGTGGCAGCAGATCATTTTAATCATTTTCCTACATTAAATGCTTATAGTTTTTTTTAAACAAGTGTTTGAGTTTTGTAGCAATGTAATTGGCTATTTTGCTTGGTGGCCTTGGGATGAGACCTTATCATTGACAACCACATTGGCCTTAGTGCCCTGGCTGATTGTTTTGGTGCACTGGCTGTTTAGGCACCCCCTTAAGTCATAGTGGCCTTGTCCCTAACATTCCTTCTCTGGTATGTTATGTTCTTCAAACAGGTTGTGCTGGAGTTCATGAGACTGGTGTCTGTGGACCTCAAGGAGACATTTTATGAAGGCCTGGACAGTCATCTTTCCAAGCTCCTTGAATTCTACCGGGCCAAGAGTGGTGGAGGGATGGAGCTAAAACACCTTACGGACGGTCTTGACAAAGACGTAGGTTCAATTATATTGACATTAAAGTCTTCTGTACAGTTATTACCTATGTTTTGGTGTATTGATAATTGCTACTTTTTTAAATACACATCCATATTGGGGATGAGACCTTATCATTGACAACCACATTAACAATGTCGTGAAACAGTCAATTGTGCTTTTGTTGTTAGAGTTTCCAATCAAAGGAAGAGAGAGGCTGTGCTCGGAGGCTTGCCATACTTTCTGCGAGAAGACCCTACCGATTTTTGTGAGGTATACAACCCTACAACATAAACGTGTGCTTTCTCCCAGGAGTGACATTTCCTATGAATCATGATGCACTGTAACGTTCAATGGAGTCAAGTTGAATGTCTGTCGCCATCAGAAGTGATTATAACACAGAGGCCAAATCAAATATACAGTATATAAGGAAATCTCTTTTAGCAATGTTTTATTTGTTTTACTTTTGCTCAACCTTTCTCTCTTGCTAGACATTCAGTTGAGAATAGTGATTTAGCATGCTTGGCAGTCCAGAAGAAACCAAAATGTTTATCTTGGACTGCCAAGCAAAAATCAGGACAATACATTAAACACAATACTAGGATTTGGGTGATAATACCTAACTGCCATGTAAACAACTATTGATAGCTGTTGTCGACGGTTGTGAAATGTAAGTATGTTTAAGTTTTAGCATATTTGAATGTATCACACATCCCTGGTGTAAGGCAGCACACAATACTGCAGTGCCCTTAGTGATATGTCTAATTCCCTATTGTTAGACAATTAACAGAATTAAAGTGGCACTGTGAGGAATTTCAAATTCTTTACAAAAGCTGTAAAAATAATATAAAAAGTGATTTTTGTCAGGACAATTAATCCCTACACCATGCAGTGCTGGTTTTTCCATTTGAACAAGAATTGCAATCAGTTTTGCGGCTTCAACATTGTTCGTCAGTGGGCTCGCGCCGGCCCGTCTTCAATATAAACTTTGCATTTTAGGCTGTGCTTTTGTGTAACAAATGAATTGCTTATTGTAGGGAATCATTGTCCTATCTAAACTGTTTATATTTTTAAATATCTAGAAATATAGTTTTTACAGCTTTTGTAAGCTGGTCGTTTTAAAAATAAAGTAGTAGAGGTGGAATTGTACACAGTGCACCTTTTTAATATAATGAATGTTCTAGAAAGAGCTGATTGCCAAAACAGCACTGAATGATAGATGAGGCTTTACATGGTTTCCCCCCCTCGTTTTCAGTGTTGGATGACCATGGGCCTTTGCGGCACTATAGCGGACAATCAATTGTTTTTTGCAAATAGGAAAAGAACAGACATGTTTTAACTCAACTAAGAATGCATTCTATCTAGACCTGGGAGCAATCATGGTTGACTGACGTGCTTAATAAGGGCCATGCTTGTTTACTGGCGCCATGCTCTTGACCACTAGGCTACCTGCCACCCCACTTACCTGCATCAATATGCAACAGTACATTTGCAGACAGTTTCACAGAAAACATTTTTGGAGGATGTTTTGTAGGGCAATGCCTCTAATCTTTGCCTATTTTGTTCTGTTTTTCAGAAGACAACTGATTCTGAAGGAGTCACCCACGGAATGAAAATCCGTATCCTTGTCGTTGTGGATGGAGCTGCAGCAGATGACCCAATGCCAGGTGACAATGTGGACGTTGCCTTTGTGATATAAGAGCAGGTGATCATACATGAGCTTCACAATGTCCCAAATGCCTTTGCCACTTTGATTGGACTTCTTTATTGTCTGAACATGAAATACCCAAAATGTTTGAAGTACACTTTTGAGGTAGCTCAGAAAATATTCTTGAAGATTGGTACAGAAAACTGTAGAGCAAAAGTGCATGGGCTGAAGAACTTCTTCGTTAAGACAACTAATTGGTGTGTTTTTGTTTTACTCACGGCAGTTGAGTTATTTCCTCGCACAACGATGCTGTTATTTGCCTAAATCTTACAAATCTCAGTTTTGAGAAGACTTAAGTTACCCTATTTTTAAGTGTGACCTTCAGTCTACAAACTACAACCTTCTTTTGTTAGAAACCATTGATTTTCTATCGTCTCTTTCCATTAACTACAGTGCATTCTGAAAATGTTTACATTATCTTAGAAAAAAATGTATTAGAAACCATTCTGAAGGTTTTTTATTTTTATGTTTTTATTTCACCTTTATTTAACCAGGTAGGCTAGTTGAGAACAAGCTCTCATTAACAACTGCGACCTGGCCAAGATAAAGCAAAGCAGTGTGACACGAACAACAACACAGAGTTACACATGGAATAAACAAACATACAGTCAATAACACAATAGAAAAAGTCTATATACAGTGTGTGCAAATTAGGTAAGATAAGGGAGGAAAGGCAATAAATAGGCCACAGTGGCAAAATAATAACAATTTAGCAATTAAACACTGGAGTGATAGATGTGCAGAAGATGAATGTGCAAGTAGAGAAACTGGGATGCAAAGGAGCAGGGGAAAAAAAGAGTCCAGAAACATAATTTAGAATCACCTATATCGCCTAATTTAGAAAAATGAGGCAACTGATTAAAAACTCTTAAGGATCCACACCTTTTTTTCAATTTTCACCTAAAATGACATACCCAAATCTAACTGCCTGTAGCTCAGTCATTGACACAAGGATGTGCATATTTGAAAGGAAACACTTTGAAGTTTATGGAAATGTGAAATGATAGGAGAATATAACACATTAGCTCTGGTAAAAGAAAATGCAAAGAAAAGACCAACTGTTTTTTTGTACCATCATCTTTGAAATGCAAGAGAAAGGCCATAATGTATTATTCCAGCCCAGGCAGCAGTGTATGTGCAAAGTTTTAGACTGATCCAATGAACCATTGCATTTCTGTTCAACATTTTGTATCAAGACTGCCCAAATGTGCCTAATTGGTTTATTAATAATTTTTAACTGTGCACTCTCCTCAAACAATAGCATGGTATTCTTTCACTGTAATAGCTACTGTAAATAGGACAGTGCAGTTAGATTAACAAGAATTTAAGCTTTCTGCCAATATCAGATATGTCTATGTCCTGGGAAATGTTCTTGTTACTTACAACCTCATGCTAATCGCATTAGCCTACGTTAGCTCAACAGTCCTGTGGGTGGGACACCGATCTGTAGGGATCCTTAAGAGGTTTTAAAAGGAGGAAGTCAACATGGATTTGAAAATTGGTTGAATTTGAAAATTCCCGTTGTAGTGGAGGGCTCTCGAGCAGACAACCCATTGTCAGCAGGAATTGTAAACATGTCTCTTGTGATAAAGCACGTGATCATACATGAGGTCAAGAACCCCCCCGAACGGCTTGCCTTGCACTGATGTAATGAGCATTTAGTGCATGTTTATTATTACTAAGTTAACATTCCTTATTACCCTTAAATGGTTGTAATAGGAAGTTTTTCTAAAAGTGCAACTGACTTTGATTGTATTCATGTTCTGTTGTCAAACATTGAAAGCATGTTCATTTTGGGAGTTATTACTGACCTTGTAAACCACAAAGATGATGTATATATATTTTTTCTCTCTATTTGTGTAGGGAAGAGTTTCTTGTGAAGTATTTGGGTGACCATACCTGCAAACTTATTCTACACAATGACATCTTTAAAAACAAGCCTTTTCAAGTCATGTACCTGCATGCAGGGATATTCTTTAATATGAGTCAAATTACGAGTATGATTGTGAATTAAGTCAGAGTCCTGGTGGTTGATTTCTGAGCAAAGTGTTTTAAAATACTGGGGTTCACATAACCTCAATGTTATTTACGCAGTCAAAGAAGCGTAATGGCATTATTTGCTACATTTTAGTTTTATTTGGCATGTTATTTTCATTTGGCATATGTGCTTTAGAATGTAAATGATTGAAAAAAAGTACTTTTTTGCAACAAAATGTTTAATTTGGCATAATGAATACATACCAGCTGACGTTACATGACTGAACAAGGTGTATCCCCAACAAAGTCCAAGACAAGACAAGTCATTATAATCAGGACTCGAATCAGACTTGTGTACTGCAGCACTGCTTGCATGGATGACTTAAAACATTGTGTGCTCTGCACCAGTAAACAAGTTTCTAAGGTTTCAGAGGTGCCACTGAAGACACTGATATAGACAACCAACAAATAGTACTGGAAATGTTTACATAATAAAAAAACATTTCTTTGACAAAACATTTATCTTTAAAAAAAATGTTCTTAGCTGATATTGGTTAAAGGACCAATTAGACAGCAGAATTTGGCTGCCCGTTTAAATGTACCCGAAGACATGCATCTAAAAATTTGCATTGTTAGAATGTTTTTTCAATAACAATCAAAATGCATTCTAAGGAACAATACATTGTTGCAAATGTATTTGTTAATATATAGTGTAACACATGTTCTGAAATACACAATTGGACTATTTTGTTGTCATTACAAGCTAGATGGAATTAATTGATTTCAATGTAAGTTGTTGAATCGATCAATGTACTCTTGATAGCAAATCAATCATTGTAAATGTAAAGTCATTTTCAAATGGAGATAAGCTTTCCTAAATCTGGACTTTGTTCAACTGTACATTCTGGTGCCACACCCTGATCTGTTCCACCTGTCTTTGTGATTGTCTCCACCCCCTCCAGGTGCTGCCCATGTTCCCCATTATCCCCTGTGTATTTATACCTGTGTTCTCAGTTTGTCTGTTGCCAGTTCGTCTTGTTTGTCAGGCTTACCAGCGTTTGTCAAGCTTACCAACCTGTCAGCTCCTGTCTTTTCCCAGACTCTCTTTTTCTCACCCTCCTGGTTTTGTCCCTTGCCTGTCCTGACCCTGAAGCCGCCCGCCTGACCACTCTGCCTGCCCCTGACCTTGAGCCTGCCTGCCGTCCTGTACCTTTGCCCCTATCTGGATTTCCGACCTTTGCCTGACCTGAGCCTGCCTGGCGTCCTGTATCTTTGCCTCTGTTGCTGTAATAAACATTGTTTCTTCAACACGGTCCACATCTGGGTTTTATCTTATCCTGATAGTACGAACTGGCCATGACTGACCCAGCAGACCCGGGCCAGCTGCGCGACACCATCTCCTGCCATGGAGCCACCATCGGGAGGCACGAGGAACTGCTTCGTGGCCTTATGGCCCTCCTCCTTCCCCTCGGATTGCTCCAAGGTAGCGTATCTCATCACGCTGATGTCCTGGAGGGCTCTCACCTGGGCTACTGCTGTATGGGAACAGCAGCCTGCGTTATTCTGGAGGGATTCGTGGCAGAGGAAGAAGGTTTTTTACACCCCGTTCTCCGGGAGAGAAGATGCCCGGAGGCTAATCCAGTTTCGGCAGGGCTCCTGCAGTGAAGCTGACTATGCGGTGGATTTCCGTACGTTGGCAGTGGTGAGGGCTTGGAACCAAGAAGCACTGTTCGATATGTTCCTGCACGGTGTCTCGGAGGAGGTCAAGGACAAGCGTGCTGCTTGGGAGTTACCTACGGATCTCGATTCCCTCATTGCTTTGACTTTCCGAATCGATGGGCGACTACGGGAAAGACGGATTTAGAGGAAATTCGATTTCGATGCGGTGGAATTTGATGCGGTGGATTTCCGTATGTTGGCAGTGGAGAGTGCTTGGAACCAAGAAGCATTGTTCGATATGTTCCTGCACGGTGTCTCGGAGGAGGTCAAGGACAAGCGTGCTGCTTGGGAGTTACCTTCGGATCTCGATTCCCTCATTGCTTTGACTTTCCGAATCGATGGGCGACTACAGGAAAGACGGACTCAGAGGAAATTCGATTTCGCTCGCACGCCCAGGGATCTTGCCTTCTTGCCTTCGAGTCAACCCGGATGCATCCGACAGTCTCGTTGCCGAAAGGACCCGAGGCTTCCTGACCTGCCCCAAGGGCTGCCGAAGACGGCTGAGACTGCTTCCTCAGCCTATGCCACTAGGCAGAGCTGGGCTGTCGCCAGCAGAACAGCAATACAGGATCGACACAGAGTTGTCTGTATTGCAGGACTCTTAGTCATTTCGTGTCCTCTTGTCCTCTAAAGAAGCCAGGCTCACCGGTAGGAGCAAGGACTCTGGTGGGCCATATGGAGAACGTTCCTGCTTCCCTTGCTCGCACCCCTTTTCATGTCATTCTGCTGTGGGGAGACCAGTTCAAATCTCTCCGGGTTCTCATTGACTCTGGGGCCGACGAGAGTTTTTTGGATGCTACCTTGGCGTCCGAGCTGAACATCCCCACTCAGCTACTTTCCATTCCCATGGACGTTAGAGCGCTGGACGGGCGCTTTATAGGCCGAGTCACCAACAACACCACTCCCATCCCCCTACGGGTGTCAGGGAACCACAGCGAGGCTATCCAGTTCCTGCTCATCAAGTCCTCTCTGATTCCTGTGGTATTGGGATTCTCCTGGCTCCAACGACACAATCCCATGGTCTACTGGTGCCATCATGGGCTGGAGCCCGTTCTGCCACATCCATTGCCTGAAGTCAGCACAACCTGCCCCGGGATGTCTTCCTGGGGGCTTGGAAGGTGCCCCGGACCTCTCCGCCATTCCCGCGGAGTACCTGGACCTCCGGGAAGTGTTCAGCAAGGCCCGGGCCATGTCGCTTCCGCCGCACCGACCCTATGACTGCGGGATTTATTTACCTTTGCCCTAGCACCACACCGCCCTGGGGACATCTGTACTCTCTGTCGGACCGGAGTCCAAGGCTATGGCTGCCTACATTGGGGACTCCCTAACTGCTGTATTTATCCGTCCCTCTTCCTCTCCCGCCGGTGCAGGTTTCTTCTTCGTGGAGAAAAAGTACAAGACCCTGCACCCATGCATTGACTACCGGGGACTCAACAAAGTTACGGTTGAGAACCGCTACCCGCTGCCACTCATCTCCTCGGCCTTCGAGCCACTCCAAGGGGCAACTGTTTTCCAAGCTGGATCTACGGAATGCCTACCACCTGGTGGGGATACAAGAGGGGGATAAGTGTAAGACTGCCTTCAACATGGCCAGTGGCCACTACGAGTATCTAGTCATGCCCTTTGGCCTCACCAACGCCCCTGCTGTGTTCCAGGCTTTGAATGATGTTCTCCGTGACATGTTGAACCGGTTTATCATCGCCTACATTGATGACATCCTCGTCTTTGCTCGCTCCCCTCAAGAACACGTGTTCCACGTCCGGCAGGTCCTTCAATGCCTTCTGGAGAATCTGTTGTTTGTGAAGGCGGAGAAGTGCAAGTTTCATCGCTCCACCATCCCCTTTCTGGGTTACATCATCTCTGCTGGGAGTGTCCAGATGAATCCCGGGAAGGTGAGAGCAGTGATGGATTGGCCTCAGCCTACGTCCAGGGTGCAGTTGCAACGTTTCCTAGTGTTCGCCAATTTCTGTCGCCACTTTACAGCACCCTGGCTTCCCCCCTGTCAGCACTCACCTCGCCCAAGGTTCCGTTCACATGGTCCCCAGCTGCTGAATGGGCGTTTCGGGGCTTCAAACATCGCTTCACCACAGCTCCCACCCTGGTTCATCCGGACCCATCTCGTCAGTTCGTGGTGGAGGCCGATGCTTCGGACGTTGGAGTGGGGGCTGTCCTGTCCCAGCTTTCTGCCCTTGACCTCAAGGTACATCCCTGCGCCTTCTTCTCCCATAGCCTGATAACCGGATGTTCGTTCCCGACACTGTCGGCTCCTGTGGGCCCACTCCTCCAGGCTGGCCTGCCACCTGGGCGCCCGTTGGACAATGGCTTTTGTGCGACAGGGCTTTTGGTGGCCTACCATGGTCCCGGACGTGTCCACATTTGTCGCTGCTTGCACAGTTTGTGAACAGAACAATACTCCTCGGCAAGCTCCGGCTGGTCTCCTCCAACCACTGCCTGTCCCCCACTGTCCCTGGTCTCACATCTCCCTGGACTTTGTCACGGGTCTTCCCCCGTCTGATGGCAACACCGCCATCCTGACAGTGGTGGATCGGTTCTCCAGAGCTGCCCACTTCATCCCTCTCCCCAAACTACCCTCTGCCAAAGAGACGGCCCAGCTCATGGTGCAGCACGTCTTCCAGATCCATGGACTGCCCGTGGACATGGTCTCTGACCGGGGTCCTCAGTTCTCGTCCCAGTTCTGGAAGGCGTTTTGCACCCTCATTGGGTTGTTGGCCAGCGTGTCCTCCGGGTTCCACCCCCAGTCCAACGGCCAGTCGGAGCGAGCCAACCAGGACCTCAAGACCACCCTGCGCTGCCTGGTCTCCGCCAACCCCACCACCTGGAGCCAGCAGCTTGTGTGGGTCGAATATGCCAGCAACACCCTTCCCTGCTCTGCCACGGGCCTATCTCCCTTCGAGTGTTCCCTGGTGTATCAGCCCCCTCTCTTCCCTGAGCAGGAAGAGGAGGTTGGCATACCTTCTGCCCAGATGTTTGTCCGTCGCTGTCGTCGTCCCTGGAGGAGAGCAAGGTTGGCCCTCCTCAAGAACACCTACAGGTATCGACGACAAGCGGATCGCCATCGGACCCCGGCTCCCTGGTATCTTCTCGGGCAGAAGATATGGCTCTCCACCCGGGATCTGCCCCTCCGGATGGAGTCTTGCAAACTCTCCCCCCGGTTTATCGGCCCTTTCCCCATCTCCAAGGTCATTAGTCCCTCTGCTGTTCATCTTCTGTTGCCCCGTACCCTTTGTATTCATTCTACATTCCATGTATCTAGAATTAAGCCTGTCTCACAGACCTTTGTTTTCTATTTCCAGGCCCACACCTCCTTGGAACAGTGGTTCTCAACTTGCAGCCTGTGGCACGCTTATCCGTTATGTCATTAATAGTATAGTTATTTATTTATGTGTGGCCTGCTTGACTTGCTCGTAGCCACAGTGTAGCACCACCAGCCAAACAGGTTGAGAACTCTTGTGTTACAATAACTCAACATGAAGTAGGCTTGACTTAAGTGCATGTTGATTGAACAAGGATTGTAAAATGGTTAACTCTTTTAAATGTGGCTTAGATCAGATATCTCACACTTTAATGTTGTTTCAACTTGTTATTTCCAGTCATCTAGTTGCGTGGCATTTTTCAAGTTCAGAGCACTTAACATGTCACGTTATCCTAGCTTAGACAATTTTATTATGTAAACTTTAAATGTAGTTGTCATAACTGTGTTACTACTTATGATAACTATATTAAAAGTTGACATAACAAAATTGGAAAAAGATTCATCTCAGGTGTAGTAAGTTACAATGGCAAATGGTTAACTCTTTTATCAGTTGAAGTAACTGGCTTTAGTTCAGAACTCTATCTTTAAGGTTATTTCAACTTGTTATTTCCAGTCATTTTTCAAGCTCAGCACATTTAACATGTCACGTTATCACGTTATCCTAGCGTAGACCATTTTGTTATGTCAACTTCAAATGTAGTTATGATAGCTGTATTACTAGTTACAATAACTTCATTGAAAGTTGACTTAACAAAGTGAAATTAATTCACGTAAAAATGGTCAGTTATGATGATGTGGACTTGTTTGTCAATGTAAATGTTTCTTTGGCTATGATAACTCAACATGTATTGTTGAATTTTGCAGGGTATATCACTATTTACATTTTTACAATGTCATTATAAAGAAACTATTGTAACTACAATGTTTCTACACAGGAACAAGCAACTTAATGTAAAATTAAACGCATTGTGAATTACTCAAGTCATTACTATGTAGTTGCAACTTAGGCAGACACCCAATATAGTACCTGTAGTTGTGATCAATGGGGATCCATCTCAATCTAGGAAAAACATTGTTACAGCACCTGTAAGTGTAATTACTTTGTACCTTCAATATTATACAATTTTGCCGGGTCTAAAAAAAATTGGGCTATTACAATGTTGTTATAAAGAAAAGTATTGCGACTACAATGTTTGGACACAGGAACAAGCAACTTAATGTAAAGTGAAACATACTGTAAATTACTCATACAATTACTATGTAGCTACTATGTTACAACTATGGCAGACACCCTATACAGTACTTGTAGTTGTGATCAAAGGGCATCCATCTCAATCTAAGATTTTTTTTTTGTTACAGCACATTTAAGTGTAATTACTATATACTTTCAACATTATTCAATATTTTGCAGGGTATATCAACACTTATTACAATGTAATTTTAAAGAAAAGTATCATAACTACAATGTTTCTACACAGAAACAAGCAACCTAATGTAAAGTGAAACACATTTTATTTACTCATGTAATTATGTAGTTACCACGTTACAAAGTGTTTTTGATTGTAGTAGGTGAAGTTTGGTAATACACTTTCTTGAGGGTTGGTGCATAGCCTGTTGATCAGACAGTGATACGTTTGGAAGCAATGGAATCCACAGTCTCCCATGTTCATGTGATATCAATCACTTTTAAATGGAGTGACCCAAAAAACACTAGCAACAACATGCTTGAAACACATTCATTTGCTGTAGGATCGTAGTTCCAAAGACATGGTATTGGTTGATATTAATTAAAAGCTGAGATTCTGTTGGTTTCAACAAAATAGATCGGCCAGGGGTTGCGTGCATTTAAAGGTCTGTTATTGACCGCTATTTAAATTGACTCTGCAAAGTACCCGGCACACAAATGCAACCACATTTGAAATTGGTTAGATATATAAATATATATATATATATTTTTTTTTTAACAAATCACAATATTTGGAATTGAAGGTCCTTGAGGTACTGTGCAACAAACAACTCATCTGTAAGTATTCTATTCACATTGAAATGAAAGGTATAGGTCTCAGTTATAACTCGGGTAGATCATCACAGTAGGCTCTTTTTTTGAAAGATAACATTGACCCTACTTATGTGACAAACAATGTCTGATCTTACAGCTTGGAATGATCTTGTTAAAACATTTCCTCTAGGGGGTGCATACTAAGAGTGAAAATCTCCCAGCTGATACTAATTGGATGCCTTTGAAGAGTTGAGAGAGTACTCATTATTTTCTTTTACCCAAACAGTACATCCACTCAATAAAATGGAGATGCTTCTTCAAATGTTTTTTTGTCCGATTGCCCCTTAGCCTCTAGACCTGTCCCTTTATTGTCTGCCATGCACTCTCCATGTGTTGCGTGTGACATCCTGTGTGAGGATCCACAGAGTTGTTTGTGTGGTTGACTGTCTGGTGAATGTAACCCAGCCTATTCAGAGACCTGACATACGCTCTCCAGAAGTCACTCAGAATGGTGGAACCTCTTCGCACATGTCGTCTGATGATAGAGATGAAGGTTTCCTGTGAACGGTTTTCCACCATTTTAAGTAACCTTGGCTAAGGGCTGTTCTTAACCACGACGCAATGCGGAGTGCCTGGATACAGCCCTTAGCCGTGGTGTATTGGCCATTTACCACAAACCACCAAGGTGCCTTATTGCTATTAAAAACTGGTTACCAACGTAATCAATGACAAAAGAAACGGTGCAGAGGTAGCCTTAAGATAGCATTAGATAATTGCATGTTATCTACTGGACAGATGGCTAGCCAGCTATTCTCAAAACATTGGATTACAAACTTGAGCGGTGACGTCTCAGTTTGCAACACATTTTCACATGGACGTATATACACTGAACAAAAATATAAATGCATCATGTAAAGTGTTGGTTTCATGAGCTGAAATAAAAGATGCCAGACACTTTCCATGTGCACAAAAAGCTTATTTCCCTCAAATGTTGCACCCCGGTCCTTCCTCCGCTGCCTCCATAACAGTTTACAAATTCCTTTTTAGAAAACATTTTAATCCAGCCTTTGTGGTTTGGAAAGTATAGTGACTATTATTGCTTTAATTTATTTATCAAACAAATGGGGTTTCGGAAAAGTAGGTACTTTTCTCAAAACAATCCAATCTGGTGGATGAAAAGTGTCAGATTTTGTTTTCACATGGACTTGATACTTCAGACAAGGAAAAATGATGGATAGCTAATTAAAATGAAAAAATACCTTTATGTGCTTTTTTTCAATACATAAATGCTTAAAGAAAAACAGCAAAACGTTAGCTACCAAATAAGTTGTTTTTGGCAATTATCCAAAAACAACTACAAAAACGCCATTCCTTACCCAAAATAACGATAACAAGCGTTCTAATCACCTGTAAATGCACACTGAATAGGTGTAATGAGCGCATGTAAAAATGCCCATAACAAGCCTTATAATCACCAGTAAATGCACACTAAACAGGTGTGCATATACCTTAGGGTGCTTTTTTAGTCTTTTAGTTTTAAATTGTTATTCTTTTGTTGTTTTTTATCCTCTTATGTTCCTTGTGTAGTAAATAATTATGTTTTTATTTTCATTGTTTTTTCCTGTGAAGTGCATTGTGTTCATGCATTGTTTTCACATTCATGTCCGAAACGTGCTATATAAATAAAGCCTGATTTTATTAATTACTCTGTTCCAGAATAAATGGGCTTTGGAATGATCCTGGTCCTTCCTCCACTGCAGCTTCCTCAACAGTTTATTAATTCCTTTGTAGAAACAATCTTTTCATCTATGCTTTGTGCCTTGGAAAGGGTAGTGACTATTAATACATTAGTCTAACAATCAAACAGATGGGGTTTTGGAAAGGTAGGTACTTTAGTCAAAACACCATCATCTAGTGGATATATAGTGTCATTAGAATGAGTAAGAAATCACTATTCAAGACAAAGGCTGGAGGAACATATTGTTACTATAAAATAATGAATACACAATGGAAGGGATTTGCTTTCACATGGACTTATAGCTTGTTACTTCAGAGGCAAAATTGTTGATGTATATAAATTAAAAAAGATCAACTGTATTCGTGGCATTGAGCTCGAGAAGGGCATTTGTTTGTCATCACAGGGAGTCTGTGTAGCGCAGTCAGTCAGTCAGTTTGACCCTTTTCTGATATCAATGACAGCAGAATTTAGTTTTTTTGCTCACAGTAAAAAAAATAAAAAAAGTACATTCTGAATGAACATAATAAAAATAGCATAAACAAACACAATAAGAGCAAAATATGGAAAAAAAAATTGGGGGGGGGGGGGTGAATCAGCTTAATATTGCGGAAAGATTGTTGCTTCCATCAATGTAATTGTCTGCATCATTTCCAATCACCCATATCTTTTTTTGGTAAACATATATACACATATACATACACGTACAGTTGAAGTCGGAAGTTTACATACACCTTAGCCAAATACATTTAAACTCAGTTTTCACAATTCCTGACATTTAATCCTAGTACAAAATCCCTGTTTTAGGTCAGTTAGGATCACCACTTTATTTTAAGAATGTGAAATGTCAGAATAATAGTACAGAGAATGATTTATTTCAGCTTTTATTTCTTTCATCACATTCCCAGTGGGTCAAAAGTTCACATACACTCAATTAGTATTTGGTAGCATTGCCTTTAAATTGTTTAAGTTGGATCAAATGTTTTGGGTAGCCTTCCACAAGCTTCCCAATATATCCACATAATTTTTCTCCCTCATGATGCCATCTATTTTGTGAAGTGCACCAGTCCCTCCTGCAGCAAAGCACCCTCACAACATGATGCTGCCACCCCCGTGCTTCACGGTTGGGATGGTGTTCGTCAGCTTGCAAGCCTCCCCCTTTTTCCTCCAAACACAACGACGGTCATTATGTCCAAAACGTTATATTTTTGTTTCATCAGAACAGAGGACATTTCTCCAAAAAGTATGATCTTTGTTCCCATGTGCAGTTGCAAACCGTAGTCTGGCTTTTTTATGGCAGTTTTGGAGCAGTGGCTTCTTCCTTGCTGAGAGGTCTTTCAGGTTATGTCGATATAGGGCTCGTTTTACTGTGGATATAGATACTTTTGTACCTGTTTCCTCCAGCATCTTCACAAGGTCCTTTGCTGTTGTTCTGGGATTGATTTGCACTTTTCGCACCAAAGTACGTTCATCTCTAGGAGACAGAACGCGTCTCCTTCCTGAGCGGTATGATGGCTGCGTGGTCCCATGTTGTTTATACTTGCGTACTATTGTTTGTACAGATAAACATGGTACCTTCAGGCGTTTGGAAATTGCTCCCAAGGATGAACCAGACTTGTGGAGGTCTACAATATTTTTTCTGAGTTCTTGATGGATTACTTTAAATGTTTCCATGTCAAGCAAAGAGGCACTGAGTTTGAAGGTAGGCCTTGGAATACATCCACAGACACACCTCCAATTGACTCAAATTATGTCAATTAGCCTATCAGAAGCTTCTAAAGCCATGACATAATTTTCTGAAGTTTTCCAAGCACAGACCTCCGCCCTCTCCCCTCACCTCCCTGGTGCAGGGAGCTGGCTGGATGTACTGGTGCCCCCTGGTGGCCGTGGGTAGAGGTTGGCACCCCTCTCCGGGGGTCGGGCCCCCCTCCCTGGGTCAGCCTCAGCCCTCTCTGGCACCTCCCCCCATATCCCCTCTGGATCAAGACTCTAGACAGAGTCTCTGAGTTAGAGCATTAACATCACCTGTAAATGCACACTGGACTGGTGCAATGAACGCGTGTAAAAATGACCATAACAAGCGTTCTAATCACCTGTAAATGCACACTGAACAGGTGTAATGAGCGTGTGTAAAAAATTACCATATCAAGCGTTCTAATCACCTGTAAATGCACACTGAACAGATGTAATGAATGCGTGTAAAAATGACCATAAAAAGCATTCTAATCCCCTGTAAATGCACACTGAACAGGTGTAAAGAACACGTGTACAAAAAATGACATTTGACACTTGAAAAAAGCAAGTGAAAAATTATAATTACAATTGTTGAAACGTGTTCCAGTTACGACGATTTGAACCTTTTGGCCTTCCATACTGTTGCCTGTAAAACTGTGCTGTGTGTAATCCAATTGAGTTCTTAGCGCCAGGGCGGGCTAATAATAGTGGTAATTTACAGAAAGAAAAAAATGTTTCGAAACACCGTAACATTCCAAGGCTGGATTGAGGCACTGGCAGGGAGTACAGTTTGGTGTCTGTAGCTCCTAGTTACAGAGAGGACACCAATATAACATCCAATGATCACAAGGATTATATTGGAGCGTTGTCGAAGAGGGTGAGGACATTACTAAAGGTTCGAGTTCTTCACATATCGAATGCGACCAGGTAATACGCTGCCAGCATAAACATCATGTTTTTCTTTCTTTTTAATTCCTGAAGTGTAATTCGACCTTTGACTATCCCAATAATGGACTAAAGGAAGCTAAAGCTACTCCTTATAATCCAAGGACCTTACATGTTCTGTATAAAGGCGAACTTGCTCTGGAAGCCAAAACAGCTAAATACTCCATCTAAACGTGAATCGATTCTCAATTGTGGTATTGTTCTAGAAATATTAATCCCTCAACTTCCATATCACATAAAAAAATAAAAGCAAAATACACACTTAATGTACAATGTTTTAACCGGGTTTAACACTGTTGCAGCCAACAGTACTTTTCAGTGACACGTTTGTGGCGTCTGTCTTCCATTTACACGCAGGTGTTCTTCTTCTTTGGAGTTTAACGGCAGTTGGCATCCAATATGTTGCATTACCCCCCCCAACTGGACCATAATATAAATCTATTATACCTTGTGAAACAAAATGGAATCACAGGTGTTCGTAGACGCATAGAGCACAGGCAGTCCACTCTGTCTTCCGTCTGTTTTCTGTAAACAAGCGCTGTAACATGGCAATAAGTCTGTGTGGGAACCCTAACCCCATAAAGGTGTGTCAATTGAACCTTTTGTTTTTTGAAAATGATTTATCTCTGATATGAAAGTTAACCCACTGAGCACACACTGGTTGAATCCACGTCATTTCAATAAAAGGGGCCTTATTCTTCCAAAACCACACCACAAGCGTCTCGTGTTGATGTTCAAACTCTTAATAAAACCCCTTGTGCAGAAGATGCCTTCGTCCAATGACTCTTATGTGTAATGTAATGGAACTGAGTGTCATGATCAAGGGCTAGTCCAGCATTTCCCAAACTCAGTCCTGGAGACACCAAGGGTTGCACTTTTTTGTTTTTTTGCCCTAGCACTACACAGCTGATTCAAATAATCAAAACTTGATGCTGAGTTGGTTATCTGAATCAGCTGTGTAGTGCTAGGGGAAAAAACAAAATGTGCACCCCTTTGGGGAACACTGGGCGAGTCTATCACCTGCTAATACAATTAGATAATTGGATAGTTAGGGCCTGTTCTGTATCTCCGGTTGTAAGCCCATTGTATCTCATTTTTAGATGAAAGTACTCCAAAACATTATAGGCTATATGTTGTCATGCATGTCCATGTAGGCTACTTGCAAAATAAAATACAAAAAGGTAGGCTTACAGCTGTGGGCTTATGTAGGCTACTCTACAACTGGATACTGACTAGTGATGTTCAGTTCAGGAACGGCTTGTTCTTTTTGAAAAACTATTTTTACTGACTTGAGAGTCATGATTTGTTTTTCTGAGTGACTCGTTCATTTTCAGTACTTTGTTGTTCTGACCTGCTGGCTACAATGAGTCCTACTGCAGTATTGATACACGCTCCTCTGGCTCAGCGGGTCCAGAGACATGCTCCGACCAACAAAAGTCTGTCATATTCATTAGCGCAGGAAAATAGATCATTCTGCAGGCAGCATAAAGAAGAAAAATACATTCTTAGAACTGATCATTGATCGCATGGTGCAAGAATTAATTAAATGAATTGATTCTTGAATGTTTTGATGGACAGCTTTATAGAACCAAAACATACACAGCCTCTGCTCAACAAACTCGAACTGCAATTCGCAAACTATATTGTGCGTACCACCCTCACGACAGTCAAGCAATGCATTCTGCCAAATGTCGTTCACAATCTAGTCCGGTTGCGGCTACAACTAGACCGTGACATTATTTGTATTCCGAGCAATCAACAAATGTACATTGTTTAAAGCACACTTTTACAAGTCTGTTACAAATGACAGCTCCAATAAGCCAATATGGCTTGTAGAATCATGACTTTTGAGTTTTCAGTTCATTGTTCAGAGGCGGTCCTGGACATTACTAACTCGAACGAACAAAATAAATCGAAAGATTTGTTCTTTTGACTGAACGAGTCGAGAAGATCTGAGTCAGTAGAAAGGGCCAAACTTCCCCTCACTAATAGTTACTTCCAGTATGTGCCTTTGTAGGTTATCCAGATACTCACCCTAAAGTGTTGAAAGTACGCATGAAAGTACATTTCTGAGTCTGACTGTGATTTGATATTCCTCCTAATTTCTGACACACTAATCTAGTCTTTGTTATGCACATGAGGTACAGTCAGTGTCACTCTACTACAGTGAGAAGAGCATGGGTCATCTCTCCATTACTTTATGTCATTGTTTTTCATGATATGTGAGATTGTTGGCATGTACAGTGCCTTCGGAAAACATTCAAACCCCTTGACTTTTTCCACATTTTGTTACGTTACAGCCTTAATCTAAAATATATTTTAAAAATTTAAATCCTCTGCAATCTACACACAATACCCCATAATGACGAAGCAAAAACAGGTTTTTAGACATTTTTCACATTTACAAAAAATAAAACAGAAATGCCTTTATTAAAATAAGCATTAACACCCTTTGTTATGAGACTCGAAATTGAGCTCAGGTGCATCCTGTTTCCATTTATCATCCATGAGATGTTTTTACAACTTGGAGTCCACCTGTGTTAAATTCAATTGATTGGACATGCTTTGGAAAGGCACAAACCTGTCTATTTAAGGTCCCACAGTTGACAATGCATGTCAGAGCAAAAACCAAGCCATGAGGTCCAAGGAATTGTCCGTAGAGCCCCGAGACAGGATTGTGTCGAGGCACAGATCTGGGGAAGGGTTCCAACAAATGTCTGCAGCATTGAAGGTCCCAAGAACACAGTGGCCTCCATCATTCTTAAAGTGAAAACGTTTGGAACCAAGAAGGCTCTTCCTGGAGCTGGCTTCCCGGCCAAACTGAGCAATTGGGGAAGTTTGGAGTTTACCAAAAGGCACCTAAAGACTCTCAAACCATGAGAAACTAGATTCTCTGGTCTGATGAAACCAAGATTGAACTCTTTGGTCTGAATGCCAAGCGTCACGTCTGGAGGAAACCTGGCACCATCCCTACGGTGAATCATGGTGGTGGCAGCATCATGCTGTGGGGATGTTTTTCAGCGGCAGAGACTGGGAGACTAGTCAGGATCGAGGCAAAGATAAATGGAGCAAAGTACAGAGAGATCCATGATGAAAACCTGCTCCGGGACCTCAATAAAATGCAAATGAATTACTTAAAAATCATACAATGTGATTTTCTGGATTTTTCCAGTTCAACATCTCTCACAGTTGAAGTGTACCTATGATAAAAATTACAGACCTTTACATGCTTTGTAAGTAGGAAAACCTTCAAAATCGACAGTGTATCAAATACTTGTTCTCCCCACTGTATTTATGCTTGTATGTCTTTGTCGTCTCTTTCTGTTGAAATCGCCCAGTCCATTTTCTGGGGAGTCAGTCGACAGAAAGTCTCTGGTTGTGTAAGTCTCTGGTTGTCCAATGTCCAGAGGTGATCATGTCCTTTGTTGTCGTAGCTTCTTGGTCTCAGAGTGTCTGTTACAATGGATCTTCAAGAGGTGTACCACGCGGTGTTCAGCGGGCCTTGTCCTTCACTCTGTTTGTTTAGAATAGATACCCAAGAGATACCTATAGTGGTGAGAGGAAATTGTTCTTTGTCTCATCTTCTGCTGCGTTTCCTAGGCTAACAGTGCATAAACAGCTGCAGACTGAATTTTCCTGTGTAGTCTTCTTCTTCGAGAGAGAGAGTTTCAGAGGGTCTTGTCAATTTCTGCTATTGTATCCTTTAAACCATTTCACAATGTATTCAGCTCGTGCTGCACGTATACTGGTCTTTAGAGATTCCAAGCATTTCAACATGTGGATGATCCGCATGTTGTCTGGTCTAGTATGTTAATTCTTTAGGAGTCCTTTATAAACACTCTGGGGAAAAAGGGGCTTTCCCACCTTTTGGTATAATGTTTGTGCTCACGGGGGCATGTTGTTACTGAATTGGTAAAACTTTACCTGAAAAAACAATTCTCATTTAGAAGGCTAAAATCACATTTCATCTTCTCACAAATAGTTTCATATTTAATCATATAAGTAACACAAAATGAAGACGTAAATCTGATAACTGAGACGTATACATTTGTAGAGTTACCGTTATTTGGTTACTCTGTCCTTAATGATATCACAAAACAACAATTTATTTGACATGATTATTGTTAAGAGCCCCACCAACCATTTCCCACATTATTTACTTTAGAAATATTGTTTCAATGTCCAACCTTTTGATGTTAAAGTTTTGGCCAAGTGTCTCTCTGTTGTAACACTCAGACATTCCATATTCAATACTGCAGAGCCCAAAGACAGAGTTTCTGCAAGGTATTTACGATCCAGTTATTTACTTCATCCCACTCCCCCTCTGCGGGAGAGAGAGGGCACTGTAGAGCTGACCCACTGTAACCCGATCCTTCGGATCCTCATAGGAGAGTCATACCCAAGAAGACTCAATGCTGTAATCGCTGCCAAAGGTGTTTCAACAAAGTACTGAGTAAAGGGTCTTTTTGCTTTCTCATTATGTGGTACTGTGTGTAAACTGATAAGGGAAAAATGATTTAATCAATTTTAGAATAATACAGTGCCTTAGAAAAAATACTTTCCTAAGGCACTGTATATCCACCAGTGCACGGTGAGTTTTAATCTGACACACTACTATTCTATCATATCCTCTCCTCCTACTTTTCCTGCCAGTCTTTCACTGTATTCCCTACACTGAACAAATATATAAACGCAACCTGCAACAATTTCAAAGATTTTACTGAGTTACAGTTCATATAAGGAAATCAGTCAATTGAAATAAATTCATGAGGCCCTAATCTATGGATTTCACATGACTGTGAATACAGATATGCATCTGTTGGTCACAGATACCTTAATTAAACTATTTAGGGGCGTGGATCAGAAAACCAGTGAGTATCTGGTGTGACCACCATCTGCCTGATGCAGCGCGACACATCTCCTTCGCATAGAGTTGATCAGTCTGTTTATTGTGGCCTGTGGAATGTTGTCCCACTCTTCAATGGCTGTACGAAGTTGCTGGATATTGTTGGGAACTGGAACATGCTGTTGTTCACGTTGATCCAGAGCATCCCAAACATGCTCAATGGATGACATGTCTGGTGATTATGCAGGTTATTTTCAGCTTCCATGAATTGTATACAGATCCTTGTGACATTGAGCCGTGCATTATCATGCTGAAACATGAGGTGATTGTGGCGGATGAATGGCACAACAATGGGCCTCAGGATCTCGTCACGGTATCTCTGTGCATTGAAAATGCCATTGATAAAATGCAATTGTGTTCGTTGTTCGTAACTTATGCCTGTCAATACCATAACCCCACCGCCACCATGGGGCACTCTGTTCACAACGTTGACATCAGCAAAACAGCTCGCCCACACAATGCCATGCACGCTGTCTGCCATCTGAAACCGGGATTCATCTTTGAAGAACACATTTCTCTAGCGTGTGGCCCGACATCGAAGGTGAGCATTTACCCACTGAAGTTGGTTACCGAACTGCAGTCAGGTCAAGACCCTGGTGAGGATGACGAGCACGCAGATGAGCTTCCCTGAAACATTTCTGACAGTTTGTGCAGAAAATCTTCGGTTTTGCAAACGCACAGTTTCATCAGCTGTCCGATTGGCTGGTCTCAGACGATCCCATAGGTAAAGAAGCTGGATGTGGAGATCTTGGGCTGGTGTGGTTACACTTGGTATGAGGCCGGTTGGACGTACTGACAAATTCTCTAAAACGACATTGGAGGCTGGCTTATGGTAGAGAAATTAACATTCAATTTGCTGCCAACTGGTCTGGTTGACATTCCTGCAGTCGGCATGCCAATTTCACACTCCCTTAAAACTGGAGATATATGTGGCACTGTGTTGTGACAAAAACAAAGTTGACTGTGCCTTTAAACAGCTTGGAAAATTAAAGAAAATTATGTCATGGCTGTACAAACTTCTGATAGGCTAATTTGACATAATTTGACTCAATTGGAGGTGTACCTGTGGATGTATTTCAAGGCCTACCTTCAAACTCAGTGCCTCTTTGCTTGATATCATGGGAAAATCAAAAGAAATCAGCCAAGAAAAAAAACAATTGTAGACCTCCACAAGTCTGGTTCATCCTTGGGAGCAATTTCCAAACGCATGAAGGTACCACATTCATCTGTTCAAACAATAGTTCGCAAGTATAAACACCATGGGACCACGCAGCAATCATACCGCTCAGGAAGGAGATGCGTTCTGTCTCCAAGAGATGAACCTACTTTGGTGCAAAAAGTGCAAATCAATCCCAGAACAACAGCAAAGGGCTTGTGAAGATGCTGGAGGAAACAGGTACAAAAGCATCTATATCCACAGTAAAACGAGTCCTATATCGACATAACCTGAAGGGCGCTCAGCAAGGAAGAAGCCACTGCTCCAAAACCGGCATAAAAAAGCCAGACTACGGTTTGCAACTGCACATGGGGACAAAGATTGTACTTTTTGGAGAAATGTCCTCTGGTTTGATGAAACAAAAATAGAACTGTTGGGCCATAATGACCATCGTTATGTTTGGAGGAAAAAGGGGGAGGCTTGCAAGCCGAAGAACACCATCCCAACTGTGAAGCACGGGGGTGGCAGCATCATGTTGTGGGGGTGGTTTGCTGCAGGAGGGACTGGTGCACTTCACAAAATAGATGGCATCATGAAGTTGGAAAATGATGTGGATATATTGAAGCAACATCTCAAGACATCAGTCAGGAAGTTAAAGCTTGGTCGGAAATGAGTCTTACAAATGGACAATGACCCCAAGCATACTTCCATAATTGTGGCAAAATGGCTTAAGGACAACAAAGTCAAGGTATTGGAGCGGCCATCACAAAGCCCTGACCTCAATCCTATAGAAAATATGTGGGCAGAACTGAAAAAGCATGTGCGGTAAAGGAGTCCTTCAAATCTGACTTTCAAAACTCAACCCTCAAAGTGGAGAGCAACACTTATGCAGCTCCACTACACAATACTTTTTTTTTTAAAGCTGCGTTCGATAGGATTATCAACACAGACTTACCAGCTCAAATAGACAGAAGCCTTCTTCTGTATATGGCAGACCAATCCGAACTCCTCTCTCGGCATGTCCAGCCCACTCATTATCTCAGCCAATCATGGCTAGGGGGAAGGTTGCTGACTTTTTCTGTGGCTTAACCAACAAGGCTCGTAATTTAACAATTGTATTATTTTTTACAGATGGCATACAAGTTTGTTATTAAGGCACATGATAGTTCACATGTTCCAGAAGGCATTTCTGCCAAGAAGTCGTGACTTGTGACATACGCCTAGTTTCCTGAAACGGGTCACAAATAAGCTGTTTGTGCATATGGAACATTTCTGGGATCTTTTATTTCAGCTCATGTAACATGGGACCACACTTTACATGTGTTTTTTTTGTTCGGTGTAATAAACATATGGGGAGGACGATGGTTCAGAGGGGCACCCTCTATAATCATATTCTCTATTCATATTTTTTCTCTCCCTTTCGTCCATCCTACTCAGTCAATCAGTCCATCGAAATGTATAAAGTTATACAGTTGAAGTCGGAAATTGGCAGTACATCCAACTGGCCTCACAACTGCCAACCACTATGTAACCACGCCAACCCAGGACCACCACATCAAGCTTTTTTACCATCGGGATCATCTTAGACCAGCCACCCGGACAGCTGATGAAACTGTCTGTAATAAAGACCTTTTGTAGGGAAAAACTCATTCTGATTAGCTGGGCTTGTTTCCCCGGGGAGTGGGCCTGGCTCCCAAGTGGGTGAGCCTATGCCCTCCCAGTCCCATCCATGTGAAATCCATAGATTAGGGCCTAGTGAATTGATTTCAATTGACTGGCACGAAGACCGCATTCAATGAGCTGTATACGGGCATAAGCAAACAGGAAAACGCCCATCCAGAGCGCTCCTATTGGCCGGGGACTTTAATGCAGGGAAACTCAAATCAGTTTTACCTAATTTCTATCAGATTGTTAAATGTGCAACCAGAAGGAAAAAACTCTAGACCGCCTTTACTCCACACACAGAGACGCATACAAAGCTCTCCCTCGCCCTCCATTTGTAAAATCTGACCATTATTCTATCCTCCTGTTTCCTGCTTACAAGAAAAAACTAAAGCAGGAAGCACCAGTGACTTGGTCAATAAGAAAGTGGTCAGATGAAGCAGATGCTAAGCTACAGGACTGTTTTGCTAGCACAGACTGGAATATGTTCCGGGATTCTTCCGATGGCATTGAGGAGTACACCACATCAGTCACTGGCTTCATCAATAAGTGCATTGACGACGTCGTCCCCACAGTGACCGTACGTACACACACCAACCAGAAGCCATGGATTACAGGCAACATCCGAACTGAGCTAAAGGGTAGAGCTCCTGCTTCCAAGGAGCGGGACTCTGACCCGGAAGCTTATAAGAAATCCCGCTATGCCCTCCAACGAACCATCAAACCGACAAAGCTTCAATACAGGACTAAGATCGAATCATGCTACACCGGCTCTGACGCTCGTCGGATGTGGCAGGGCTTGCAAACCATTACAGACTACAAAGTGAAGCACAGCCGAGAGCTGCCCAGTGACACAAACCTACCAGACTACCTAAACTACTTCTATGCTCACTTCGAGGCAAATGGAACTGAAACATGCATATGAGAGCACCAGCTGTTCCGGAAGACTGTGTGATAACGCTCTCCGCAGCCAATGTAAGACCTTTAAACAGGTCAACATTCACAAGGCTGCAGGGCCAGACAGATTACCAGGATGTGTACTGCGAGCATGCTCTGACCAACTGGCAAGTGTCTTCACTGACATGTTCAACCTCTCCCTGTCTGAGTCTGTAATACCAACATGTTTCAAGCAGACCACCATAGTGCCTGTGCCCAAGAACACTAAGGTAACCTGCCTAAATGACTACTGACCTGTAGCACTCATGTCTGTAGCCATGAAGTGCTTTGAAAGGCTGGTCATGGCTCACATCAACACCATTATCCCAGAAATCCTAGACCCACTCCAATTAGCATACCGCCCCAACAGATCCACAGATGATGCAATCTCTATTGCACTCCAAACTGCCCTTTCCCACCTGGACAAAAGGAACACCTATGTGAGAATGCTATTCATTGACTACAGCTCAGCATTCAACACCATAGTGCCCTCAAAGCTCATTAATAAGCTAAGGACCCTGGGACTAAACATCTCCCTCTGCACCTGGAACCTGGACTTCCTGACGGGCCGACCCCCAGGTGGTAAGGGTAGGTAATAACACATTCGCCACGCTGATCCTCAACACAGGGGCCCCTCAGGGGTGCGTGCTCAGCCCCCTCCTGTACTCCCTGTTCACTCATGACTGCACGGTCAGGCACAAATCCAACACCATCATTAAGTTTGCAGATGAAACAACAGTAGTAGGCCTGATCACCAACAACGACGAGACAGCATATAGGGAAGAGGTCAGAGACCTGGCCGTGTGGTGCCAGGACAACAACCTCTCCCTCAACGTGATCAAGACAAATGAGATGATTGTGGACTACAGGAAAAGGAGGACAGAGCACACCCCCATTCTCATCGACGGGGCTGTATTGGAGCAGGTTGAGAACATCAAGTTCCTTGGTGTCCACATCACCAACAAACTAACATGGTCCAAGTACACCAAGACAGCCGTGAAGAGGGCACGACAAAACCTACTCACCCTCAGGAGACTGAAAAGATTTGGCATGGGTACTCAGATCCTCAAAAGGTTCTACAGCTGCACCATCAAGAGCATCCTGACTGGTTGCATCACTGCCTGGTATGGCACCTGCTCGGCCTCAGACTGCAAGGCACTACAGAGGGTAGTGCGAACGGCCCCGTACAACACTGGGGCCAAGCTCCCTGCCATCCAGGACCTCTATAATAGGCGGTATCAGAGGAAGACTCCAGCCACCCAAGTCATAGACTGTTTTCTCTGCTACAGCACAGCAAGCGATACCGGAGCGCCAAGTCTAGGTCCAAGAGGCTTCTAAAGAGCTTCTACCCCCAAGCCATAAGACTCCTGAACAGCTAATCAAATGGCTACCCAGACTATTTGTATTGTCCCCCCCCCCCCCCCCCCCCTCCCCCCTCCCCCTCTCTCTTTTACACTGCTGCTACTCTCTGTTATCATCTATGCATAGTCACTTTAATAACTCGACCTATATGTACATATTACCTCAACTGGTGCCCCCCCACATTGATCCTGTACCGGTACCCCCCTGTATATAGTCTCGCTATTGTTATTTTACTGCTGCTCTTTAATTACTTGTTACTTTTATTTCTTCTTCTTATCCATATTTTTTTTTATTGAATTGTTGGTTAGGGGCTCACAAGTAAGCATTTCACTGTAAGGTTGTATTCGGCACATGTGACCAATTACTTTTGATATGATTTGATCAAGTATGCAGACATTTGCACATCTCTAGTCAGAACAGGTCTTGCACTAACTTTTTCCCCCTTGCACATTTTCTATCTGGTGTCCGCATTGCCTTCATTGTTGTTTTCCTTACAAATAACTTTGGACATGTTTGAATGAGTTTATTGAATGAGTTTTGTTGTGGATGTGTTCTGTTTGATGCTTGGATAATTTTTTACAATAAAAGGTCAAATTAAGAAATAAAGTTGGAAATACCATGATTTACTATCAGTACAAAACATTGTTTAGATGCTTTTCAGACAACAATGCTGTTTTAGACGTGTTTGTTTCATCATACGTTCTGTTGCTATTGTTCCAATCACATATTTGCGATGGTACCCTGCAGGGAACACTCAACAATGATACCCTCAAACACCAAGTTAGGCATACCTAATTTCAAAATAGACCATCATCACTGTCAATCGTGAATGATAATTCTTCATGTTTTACCAGTGAAACTGAATCTGCATGCCAATATTTTGTGTGATGTGTGATTGGCATACAAAGAAGGAGAGTGATGGAGTGCTGCATCAGATGACTTGGCCTCCACAATCACCCGACTTCAATTGAGATGGTTTGGGATGAGTTGGACCGCAAAGTGAAGGAAAAGCAGCCAACAAGTGCTTTTCAGCCAACAAGTGCTTTCCAACAAAAGCATTCCAGGTGAAGCTGGTTGAGAGAATGCCAATAGTGTGCAAAGCTGCCATCAAGGCAAAAGGTGGCTACTTTGAAGAATCTTAAATATAAAATATATTTTGATTTGTTTAAAACTTTTTGGGTTACTACATGATTCCATGTGTTATTTCAAAGTTTTGATGTCTTCACTATTATTCTAAAATGTAGAAAATATTACAAATAAAGAAAAACCCTGCAATGAGTAGGTGTGTCCAAACTTTTGACTGGTGCTGTATACAGTAAATCAATCAATAATTTGGCTGTATGTATTTTTTAGATATAGACATATTGTAAATGTGTATTAGTTTCGTCACCATCTTTGTTGCAAAAATAAATACAAGTACAAACATAACTTTAAGCTACATATTATAGTCGTTTAGAGTCCAGTCCATCTGATCTGTGTGGCTCAAGGAAAGCTCATTATGTCCAGACAAACTGATTGCGGGCCACTGAGAGGATGATCTGTCACAGATCTCAACATCTAACTGATGAAATCCAATCACACTTCACTAAACACTAGAGTACTGGAAATACTGTTTGGATGAGCTGGCACTAGGATGAGCGGGCTCTGTTTCTGAGTATTTGCTCAGGGACAGTCCGTACAGTAAAAGGCTCAGAGGAGAGAGTGTGGCTGAGATTTCGAAGAAACAAATGGAGAGGACTATTTTTGTTTAGTTGCAAATTCTTCCCTGTTATTTACAATGGTAAAACAAAAAAATTCTCTTGAATATCCTGGTTCGGACTTCCTTGTTTTATCTCCATCCCTGGATTTATTTATTATCTCAATGGGGTGGCTGCACCTCAAACAGTTGCTATTCACTGTCCTGTGCTGCTAAACTTCGGAAGTCTGCTTCAGTGGTACTGAATCACTGCTATTGGCTTGTTTGTTTACTTTCGCACCATCAGACCTCAGTGACAAAATCACCACAGATAGAGGGAACCCTAATTGTTAAAACTTACTGGAGGAACTGTGGAAACTCAGGATACTAACTGTAATGGCTAAAATGTTAATGGTGTATGGAGGATATGCAGTAAACAGACACGAGGCCAGAGATGAATAAACATGTTGAGCAGTGCAAATTAAATCAGTCTTAATGACATTAGTTTTCAAGACCGATCCCTAGTTGATCACCTGCTCAGTTGTGTGTATAGTGTGACAGATTGATTGTTTGTTTGATTGATGTGTCTGTCTCCCGGTGTGTATGTGTGTGCAGGATGAGCAGCACGTTTGTGACGCTAGCGGAAGTGTTGGAGTGTCGAGGAGGCCCTCTTCTGGAGGACGAGGTGTGGTCCCTCCTCCTGGGCACTGCAGAGTCCCTGGTCGACGTCGCATACAAAGGTACAGTAATACTACTGATGTACTTACTCACTGCCACTGACGAATACTAAATACTACTCCAGGGCACACACTACAGTACTGTTCTTTAAAACGACTAATGCTAATGTAGTAACTCAATATACTATACACACTACTTCTTAATATTACATGCTAACATTATACTAAGGGGATATGGATTTGTGGAGAAACATGATTTATTTAGAGACATTTATCAGGTATTGCATGTCATTTCCACAGTATGTATTTCTGTTCACTTTTCAGGACATAACAGTATGTGTAGCATCATAAGCCCCACCTCCCTGCTGCTCTCGGCCACTGGAACACTGGCGTTTAAGAACTGCACCCTATCAGATGAGGCATGCGCCTTCACTGCGCCAGAGATGCTGCAAGGCCGTGCCTCCTCGACCAAACCTGCTATAGAGAAGGTTAGCATACACACATTGTGCCCAAGCCCCAGCTCCAATTATACTTAAAGTCCTTAAGGTCACCTTACCCTCACCAAATCCGATCTATATAGATCAGGTGTAAATGTAAACCTGACATTAGATTTGCCTCTATCGCAATGTGGTTTCTGATGTTGACATTAGTAGCAGTTCTGCTGTTGAGCGGTGTAAGTGTGGATTATCTTGGTTCACTACAGACAGAGAGAGGATTTATGATGTAATCCATCTCTCACATGGCCTTGGGCCAGCACCACTAACTAAAAGCATTAACACTGCTGCAGTAAGCTAAGTCCCTGCACTGACGCTAATACACAAGGGGGCAGCACTAACATGCTGTGTGTGTGTGTGTGTGAGGGGGGGGGGGGGGGGGGGGGGGTTCTCCTGATGCAGTAGATGGCAGCACTAACACAGCAATGAGCCTCAAGTAACTTGAAGCAAAGATAACACACATATCGCCATCCAGTGGTGCTAGAGAGGAAATACATTATCGTAAGTGCTGCCCTTGTGTAGACAGTGCTTTGCCTGTATAAACCAAAACACAATACACAAGGATACACCATCTGCGGTGTTAATGTGAATTGTTTTGGCATGCAGGTTTTTTTCCCAGAAGGATTTAATGTCTGACTCATATTGAGTGCCATACTCTAATCTCTCTGTCTTCTACCAGATGCTGGTGTATTCACTTGGTATGACTCTCTACTGGTCTGTCGATTATCATCTACCTCAGAATCAGGTGGGTCCATACATTACTGTGACCCTCAACATTAATTGACTTCAAAATTGAGAAAGATAAAACTTGTTGAACAACAACTCGTTCTCTCAAGACTTTCTCTCAAGCATGTTCAGTCCTTCGGTGATTCCGGGCACCCCATCACACTTCTTTTTCCCTCCGTTGATATTGATACCTGGAGAGATATTGACACCTTGTCTTTCATCTTTATTCTTGTCTCTCCCAGCCGGTCCAGTTGAGTGACCACCTTAACAGCCTGCTACTGAGCATGTGCGAGGACCTGGCCCACCGCAGGGTCAATCTGAACAGCATCTTGGAATCCTGTGAGTCTCAGCACAAAGCCTCTCTCCTGCCTCCGCCCAACAGAGTCATAGGACAACTGGTGGAGGATGTCTTTCACAAAGCTGTGAGTGTGTGTTGGGATGGCGGGGTGTCAGCGTGTGGGGATGTCTGTCTGTGTAATGCTGCAATTTTACCCGTGGAATGCTTTTCTCTCAGGTGGACCATGGCTCAGAGCCCTTTGCCCCGCTGAGTGGGAGGAGTCAGATGATCAGAGAGAGGCTTCACGGTAAGGACAGTATCTAAAACGGCCTCTATATCCCTCACAGCAAACCAGGAACATTCCCAGGACATTAGGCAACATTCCCCTTAAGTTGTAGTTAGTATGAAAAAAAAATCATTAGTATAAATAACGTCCCACAAACATTCAAAGAATGCTTTGATCACCCAATATTTTTGGGAAGAAATGTTTGAAATTAAATATCCTTGGAATGTTCTCGTAACATTTACTAATGTTGTTCACAACATTTGTAAAAAACTGCCACAGAACGTTGCCCTAAGAATCTTATTAGGATGCCATGGAATGTAATAACACAATGTTCCGGTAATGTTCTGCCACAACATAATATGGGAGCAATAGAAGTGGTTCTGAGGAAACATTGCAAGAAAGTTCTGCTAATGTTGATGGATATGTTATTGGAAACACACATAACAACAAGCAGGGAATATTACTTCAATGGTCTCGTAAAGTTATAGCGTTACGTTATGACATGATGATGTAAAAAACATTCCCAGAACATGCTTCAGCAAATATATCTAGATTCAATTCAATTGGTTCTGAGGAAAACATTACAGGAACGTTCTGCTAATGTTCATGGAGACGTCATCCGAAACAACATGCATGGAACATTCCCGCAAGACTTATATGACATGATGTTCTAAAAACTCACTTTAAAGATAATGGAATTAATTATGAAAACATTGCCTTTATGTTCTGCTAATATTGATCCAGTAACCAGGGCTCTAAATAAAAAAATAAAAATCTATGGTAACATTGGTGTGCCCGACTTAAAGTAAGGAGCTCAACATAAAATCTTGGAGCACAAGAAGATACAGTAAATATATTTTTACATTGACTGAGATATAGCATTTTTTTAAGCACATGTTGTGCTCTAGAAAGTCATATTTTACCCTGTAAAACATTTGTATTTATTTATAAAAAGCTAAAATGTTGATACAAAAATCTGTCATTGAAATGAGTCATTTGTGGAATAATAGGTTTCTACATTGTGTAAAAGCACTACCTTTGAGATGCATTACATTGAAAGTGCTACACTGTTTCTTTAAGAGCATCTAGTTTGTGAGTGATGGCCGTGAAGCCTATCATGCAAGAGATCAGTCATTCATTCATCGCTATGATCATTGATTTTCTAAATAAGGTATCCCTTTTCCTTTCTTTCTGCCCCCCCCCCAAATTTTTTTTTAAATATTTAGATATACTGGTAAAGTAACCAGGTTGTTAGCTAGCTAGCTAATGATGTAACATGACTGAACAATGTGTAAACAAATAGCTGTGAGGGGTTTTGGAACGACCCACGACATGGTTTATGAACAGTGCATAAAAATATACTTTTTGGTCCACCAGCCACTGTAGCAGGTAGATGAAAAAAGTATACGAGCCACTCAGAATTCTTACCAGCCAATACATGTATTCGCCATAATGAAACACACATTAAGAAATATATCGTTTTTCCAGGTTTCGGATTTCCCCCAGTTGTTTTCTCAGATTTTCACTATTATTCAGACTTTTGTTATAGGAAAACAACAAAATTGGATCTTCTAAATCCTCAACAATGCTTAAACCACATCAGGAGACCGCGTTTGAGGTTTGGGGAAGAGAATTGAGCATCATTTGAGCATGTCAAGAGACTGGTGTTTGTCTGGCTGTGTTTCTGTACTGCATGCACAATTGCAGTTTGCAAAACAAAATACCAACCGATTGATACAAATCATCATGATATCCTATCATTCTGCCAGTTAAGCCTACTTTGCAATTAACATTTAATTTGGAACATTTTATGGGAAAGCCTTTAGAAATGACTGTTTCAGCATAACTACCACTTTGTGTAGCCAGTTAGACGCAGGCATTCCCATACAGTTACGTCTTCAGAAAGTTGCAAGAAATTCAAATCACTGATGCATTCTTTAATATTCTTTACATGTAGGCTTTGGATTGAACTAATCTGTGCTAACTTTTTTCTCTAAGGCACTCAGAAACAACTGCACATGGAAGCCTATCATTACATCAATTATTATCTGTGTGATTCTTTTCACCCATTGTTCTTTTCTGAATTATTATTTCTTCTTTCCTGAACATGGTCAAATAATTGGTAACTTTTTTTTTTCGAATTTGGCACACAAACTAGATGCATGAGTAACTTGGCCCAAAGGAATGGCACCAATGGCCTAAAGGGGGTGCTGTTATCAGCAGTCTCACTTAAACCTCATATCCGTCACCCGTTTGACCTAGAGACTTGAATTTTTAAAATGTTTATAAAGGTTTTAAAGGTTTTTAAAGGACCCATAAGGTACACCTTTCAAAAACCTTTCAAAAACATATTCTTGTGAATCACAAGTCCAAATAACACTTCGGTATGTAGACCCATGGTACATGTTTTAACTTAGTTTGAGAAAAACTAAGGGATTGCATAAGAGATGGCTGAGTTACTGATCAGGAAATAGGATTTTACATGTCCATTTAAATCCTTTGTAAATCCACTTCACAAAAGCCTATCAACTTGCAACTTTTCTGGGTCATCAATGACATTAAGTTTGGCATCGATATATCTTTAAAAACAAGGAAATGATTAACAATTCACTTTGTTGACTATGTAACGCTATTGCTTAAAATAATCATAACACATCTTCTCATAGACTACAAGTCCGATTCACTCCAAATGTGTTATTTTGACTCATCACAATAGTCCCTAATGAGTTTGAGAAAGTAACATTGATGCAATCCAAGATGGCCACACTATACCAGTAGATGCATATTAGCACATATGCTAAAATATGTTGGCCCATGAAACATGTCTTAACAAAAATCTGATGGTACGTATCCATTTAAACCACTGTAAATCCACTCCACATTGGCCTATCAACTTGTAACTCGTCATTGTTATCATGGACGTCGATGAACCACACTAAATTTGGTTTTAAAAAACAAGGAAACTATTAACTGAATGATTACCTGCTGCATTCAAAGATAACCAACCTACAGCACTAGACTAAACTGCACGTGCGCCATCCTTGTGGTATTGAGAGATAAGCGTGGTAATGCTGTCATTGATTGCACATAAAGGAAGATAGTTCCTACATGATAGTACTTGCTTTGTTATCCAACTGATCTTGTCCTTTCTGTCAAGCTGTGAACCCCATTCATTGCTGCTTATTTGTTCTTTGTCCCTCTTGAGTCACGGTAGCAACATTTTGCCCTCAAAATCTATTTCGAAGTATTTGTAGAGAAGATCATAGTCCGCAATTTTACATTTAATTAAGGTGTTTTGTGCAGTATAGCGCAAGTTTAAAAAATGTGCATGAAAACTAGTCCATGCACTGCAGACAGTCGAGTCAGCTGCTGCTGAGCTCAGGAATGATTTCTGAGAACATGTCTACTACTTCATCAGCAAGCTGTCAAACTATCATCATAGATGGAAAAATGAGCCAGATGTTTCACCGGATGTATAAATCTGATGCATCCGGTTGGCATTTCCACTCACCACCAAATATGGTGATGGGAGGAAGCCCAGTGCCCGGCATTGGGAGAAGACGGAGCGAGATGGATTCTGGCCGATATTCTGCAAATTCTCTCATCTATGAAACATTTGATCCCAATACAGTTTTCTGTTCCCAAAACTAGAATCAGTTACAGAGTGTACCAAGTTTGTAGACTTTACCCTTTGCCAAAGTAAAGAAATGTTTTTGTTAATGCAGAATAGGCGTTACCTAATGGAAATATGAAAAAATATGCTAGAAAGTGCCAATAGGTTCTCCCTAGCTCGTGCTTGGCTCTGCCCTCCTCCTTGCTTGTTTGATTAATTTGCTCCCATTGCAAACGACATGCTGTGGTCTAGTTTGGGTTAGTTAAAAGAATCTTTGCTATCGTAAATAAAGCACAAGCTACACGCTGTTTATCAGTGCCCAAATTCACTAGCTAGTAAGGCTAGGACAATACCAGTATTACGATACTCGTAAGTATCGTGGCTAGGAAACAAAACACAAAGCGGATTTAACTTCTTTAGGAAAACAGCCGTATCATTATGTTGTTATCCAGAGATGCATTTATTCATTTTCCAAGCTATAGCACATAACATTTTAGCAGAAATGTTTTGCGATACTGGTATTGTCCCTGTTAGGTTTTAAGTGAACCGAGTAAAATCTCACAGACGATTATTCCCCATCTTCTGGGAGATATGTCAAGTGTTTTCTGTCTGTTAGAAATGGGGGAGAGATTAGTGGCGTTGAAAGAGTATCCAACATAACAACACTCTGAGTCACATGTTGGTTAATCACTCTCTGCAGTAGATGTGATGCTATTATTACAGCAGACTTCCCTTCCGGTGACGTGGCCTCCTTTCTACAGGGATCTGTGGCTATTCTTTCAAACATTGTGCCTACTTTGACAAACCCATCACTGAGAGTGGACACTATCTCTGCCACTCGCCATGATCTGGGTATGTGTGACGTTCAATTTAACTTCATAGTAGTCCCTATATTGTGCACAATTAGCTGTACTCCGTCTCCTACGAGCAATCCCCTGTAACAATAAACATACATGAGTGGTATCATTCCCCAGAGACTCTATTACCATCTCAGCCCCAGTCACATTCCATTCCATCTAACCCATAAGACGTTAGTCACTACCACTAATCCACTTCTATAGTTATAAACATACTAAAACATTCTCAAATCAATTAGTCAATTTCCACCAATCCCTCCTCTGGAACAATGATCACACTTATGTTCCACGACACTTAGAAAACATATTGACTTGAACAGGGAAGAGAGAAAATGCATGTGTAATAATGTCACACCACCCTTGATGCGAATGAGATTGGGGATGCCAATGGGATGCTAGTCTCCATGCCAGTCTCCTTCATCCTCATCCTCAGGTGTTAACGCAAGACACAGACTATGAGTTTTGAATGTAATTAATTGTACTGTATCATCCAGCAATCCTTTATCCATGTATTAATGCGCTTTACCATTAGGATTCTGATGACATGGTAAAACAAAACCCCTTCATGGTTGACCCAAGCTATCATCTAGTGGGTTCTCAGAGGACACTAAAATATCAGGTTTTTAGGGAGAAAACCCCTCCCTAGACCCAATAAATTTGAGCAGTGCACCCTCCTCTCACATTGTGCTCTCCTCACAGCATTGGAGCAGCTCTCTCTTTTTCTCCTTTCCGAATCATTATTAAAACGTTTGATGAATTATCCAAACAAAATTTAGAAATGACAGTCCTTAGTGCTTTACGTTGAGTCTATCACTCGAATTCAAGCCCCTCAACTCGGAACACATTGTCACGGTTAGAGTGTACATTTACAAACGGGACCATATATTACCGTTATTAAATGTTCTCATTACAGCCCTTGTTTGTCCCCGTTTTACTGTCGCGAGTGGCATGTTAATGACAGATCTGTATCTCAATGCATTTTTTTAACCTAAATTACCATGAATTTCCCAGTGTGTAGACCTCCAAAATCAACCTGATACCCCAAATAAACAGTTTAGGGCAACCCTAAATCAATGTACGGGCACAGTTGACCCCCCCACCCCCACATCTTCCCGGCACTCATCTTCTGCCGTATCTTCATTTATTTCTTCAGATAACATTACAGTTCATCTTCCCAACGGCACATATGTAAGTTATGCCTGTCACAGTTGATGGCCCATGATAATGTCCTGATTTCAATATCTGGGAAATAATTACACTTTCCCAAGCCTCTCACCTGAGCCGCCACCAAGTTCTTGGTCAAATTATCCCTTCCATGCATCAAGACACCATCTGTGTTCACCTTTGCATTACGAGAAAGAAAAGAAAAGGAGAGAGAGAGAGAGAGAGAGAGAGAGAGAGAGAGAGAGAGAGAGAGAGAGAGAGAGAGAGAGAGAGAGAGAGAGAGAGAGAGAGAGAGAGAGAGAGAGAGAGAGAGAGAGAGAGAGAGAGAGAGAGAGAGAGAGAGAGAGAGAGAGAGAGAGAGAGAGAGAGAGAGAGAGAGAGAGAGAGAGAGAGAGAGAGAGAGAGAACATGTCTGATTCTGGAAATCCAGACCATATACAACACACTGCTGAAACCATTTTTCTAATTGGCTTATACTCCCGTATCATACTAGGCGACCTCACCGCAGAGTTACCAGGTCAGGGAGTTAGAGCGCTAACAATACAGCAAACCCAATCTGGTTAGATTTGTATCGAAACAAACACAAGAACGAAAACAACAGTACATATATCACCCAAGGTGGGGAAACCCTCAATACATTTGGAGTAGCTGTCAACCATTATCCACATATATTTTCCTTTTAAGTTCCCTTTGCATATTTACCAAGGCCAGGGCCCCAGGGAACTGGTAATTTCCCCTTTGAACACATGACTCACATCGTGATTCAAAAACAAACACTGCCTATTAAATCAAAATAAACTAATTAGAATAACACATCCAATTAGAACTCTTGATAACTCCATAAGGAAATAATTGTATCCCATAAGGTAATGGTAAAATAGACTAGAGACAGGTGTCCCTCGTTCATATTATACTTAAATCTCAGTTAACGTCGCAATCTTTTCTAGTGAGGTTGATCAGGCCTCACCAGAAAGTCAAGACAAAGGTCCTTCAACACCATTAAGTATTTTCTTTCCCTTTCTTTCCCTGTACTTCAGAAACCATTTAACAACATTTCAAACATTTCCATAAAATCGGCATACCCAGTTTAAAACCAAATTAAAAAGACCCAACACACAATAAATCAAACACGGTATTGACACCACTAACACATATTCATAACCGGTGAGTTGTGTGTGTGTGCTGGTGTGTGTGGTAAACCGTTGAGCAAAAACACACAAATGGTCAGGTTTTACTTATCTGGGAGCTCCCTTTACGGCCGTATCCGGATACCTTATACTTATCAAACTGCAGAATTTCATTAACTGCTCTCCGAACACAACAGTCTTGGGAAACATTTCAGAGAGAGGTAATGACACCCCATCCTCTCCTGGAAGAGAAAGTGCACATTTCGTTAGTATTCACTATGCTAATCTTAAATCAGCAAACCAACAGTTTTAATTACAAACAAAACATGATAATGATAAGTCCACTGTCCTCCCTCCAATCATTAATCGTTGATTTTAATCCACGTAAACATTTATGTATCCTTTATTTAGCATGTACTACCCTTAGGCATTTATCTTGCCACCAAGTCTAACGTATATGACTGGTCTCTCTTTTCCCCATGATTTTCCGTATCCAATGCACCTCAATGCCCATCATGTTCATGAACAAAAATGTTATAAGTACATTTTTGGTTTGGTAACCACAATGCTGTCGCTTGACAGAATTGCTTAATTTAATTAAAACTCCACTAACACTTACTCACCATATTAACTCCAATCTAATTTCTCGTGACCCCTCATCCCTTCCATCAATTCTATAAATCTATTTCAGAATAAGACAACATAAAATGTAAATAATAAGACTATATAAAATGTCTCACAAGATTAAACCCCCCCCCCCAAGGTTTTCTGAGTTTGCAAGGAGTGTTTGGCCTGGTAATTTTAAACGTTTTAGAATCCATTCCCCTGGCATTTCGCATAGATTCTACAACCCCAAAATCGGCTCCACTTACATCGCCATGTAAAATTATCTGGATATTGTTACTGGGCCTATGTTTAAATACAGGTAGCAGACGTATCCCTCTTGATGCTGCCCCTGTTACCTTGCTAAATGTAACACTTTTCACTGTCCTAAATGTAGGCAACCATTTCTCATCGTAAGGAATCAGTGATATTTGATCCCAGGCATCTATTAGAAAGTTGAGTGAGACGTGGCCTCCTACGTCTCCCTTCACATAGAAACGGTCATCTATATGAACCACTATCGATCGAACTGAGGCCATACAACGCTATGTGAGAGTTTCCTGCCCCGCTGCTCTCAAGAGTGTTTGCTGCTGGGGTTTTTTCAAAGATGCAAGCGCTTACATCACGGCATTCTCTCCGAATGCAGCGGGTGCAGTAGGCTCCATTACCATTTATCTGACCAACGGCCCCACATCTAACAGGGCTTTGATGATTTGCCCTTTCCTCCCTGTTTCTTTGTCTTGGGCCATTAAAACCACTGTTAGTGACTTTCACTGTAGCGGCATTAACCCCTCGTACGGCTGCAAAGTAATCGGAAGTCGATTTCACTCTCAAAGCATTGTGCTCTATTTCATCCCAATGAAAATGTTGGTCCACAACCCCCGCAACTGCCGTTTTGATAACAGGTTTCAAGCCTGCCATCAAAACAGATGTACACATTCTATCAATGTACTCACGTACCCAGTCTGTTTGCAGCGGAGTACATCTACGAATTTTGGGTTTATCGGTTTGTCTTTTTTGTTGATAGAATGCTGACATCAAAACACTGCTGTATTGAGCTTTTGCTTTTCTTTTATGTTATTGTCACAATTGCATCTCTGAATTCTTTATTACATTAGAATTTTCCGTCAGCAGGGAATGGCTTTTCTCCATTTTGCTAAATTTTTCCCATTGTCGAGATGATTTGGTGGAATGCTTGTGGACCTCTTTCAGCGCCTCTATGACTTTATTAAACTTTTCTTCCTCTAGTCCCCCTTTACAAGGAGAATCGGGGCCGTCGGTCACCATTTCAGTAGTTATTATACCGACGCCTCTCCGGGCGGTGTCCAGGGTGTTTAGATCTCCTCACCCACGGCTCTAATACACGCCAATTTGAACTATTTTTCAGGTAGTGATATCCACTTCCCGGAGAGTAGTTACGGTATCGGTACCTAATAATTTGATCACTGGACCTGATATCTTGTATTAGAAACAATACTGAAGCTTCTGCCAATTTTCTCCTGGAGAATACGGGTGACCTAATGTCTTATTCCATTGCTACGCCTCAAATCACTGTTGACAACACACATTACCAAAATGATTCAGTTGTCTTCCTATTTCCACATAATCTTTCCCAGTGCCCTGCCCCAATAGGGCAAAAACCAACCTCTCTACTGTTAATGCACACAACTCATGTTCACACAACGTTTGAATATCAAATGTATTTGTAAAGCCCTTCTTACATCAGCTGATATCTCAGTGCTGTACAGAAACCCAGAACAGCAAGCAATGCAGGTGTAGAAGCACCTAGTAAGTAGTAAGAAACCAGGCTATGAGGGGTGGCCAGTCCTCTTTTGGCTGTGCCGGGTGGAGATTATAACAGAACATGGCTAAGATGTTCAAATGTTTATAGATGACCAGCAGGGTCAAATAATAATAATCATAGTGGATGTCGAGGGTGCAACAGGTCAGCACCTCAGGAGTATATGTCAGTTGGCTTTTCATAGCCGATCATTGAGAGTATCTATACCGCTCCTGCTGTCTCTAGAGAGTTGAAAACAGCAGGTCTGGGACAGGTAGCACGTCCGGTGAACAGGTCAGGGTTCCATAGCCGCAGGCAGAACAGTTGAAACTGGAGCAGCAGTACGGCCAGGTGGACTGGGGACAGCAGACAAGGAGTCATCAGGCCAGGTAGTCCTGAGGCATGGTCCTCCGAGAGACAGAAAGAGAATTAGAGAGAGCATACTTAAATTCACATAGGACACCGGATATGACCGGAGAATACTCCAGATATAACAAACTGACCCTAGCCCACTGACACAAACTACTGAAGCATAAATACTGGAGGCTGAGACAGGAGGAGTCGGGAGGCACTGTGGCCCCATCCAACGATACCCCCGGACAGGGCCAAACAGGCAGGATATGACCCCACCCACTTTGCCAAAGCACAGCCCTCACACCACTAGAGGGATATCTTCAACCACCAACTTACCATCCTGAGACAAGGCCGAGTATAGCCCACAAAGATCTCCGCCACGGCACAACCCAAAGGGGGGTGCGCCAACCCAGACAGGAAGATCATGTCAGTGACTCAACCCACTCAAGTGATGCAAATATATTTTTTTGTGGCTTTCCTCCAGAATTTATAGACAACCTTCTTATCACCATCCACATTCCCTCCTGTTGTCCTTCTCCATGGACTACTTCTTTACAACCTGATGTACTAGTACACAAGCATAACAATTTATCCATATACACACACTCTACGGCCTTACGGCCACCGCGGCTGGGACTTTTACCCCCCTTTACAGGTATAGTAGGGAACCAAACCCACTCTGGATTCACCCTCTAGGACTTACCCTCTGCAGGTACCAGCCTGCTCGGGCTTCCCTTCCCGGGACTTACCATAAAGCTGCGATCGGTCGTAATACAATAGGACTACTGAATAAGCTCAGGCTTTCTAGGTCCATATCCTATAATTGGTTCAGCCTACGACTCATCTCCCCAAGATGTCAGAATGAGTGATAACAGGTGTAGGAACTGTGCCTACCTTGTTTGTGATGTCGGAACTGTGCCTACCTTGTTTTTGGTGTCGGCTCCTGTTTCACTGATTCTGAATATCTAGTTTGACTGTAAATCGTGGTGAACCCTGCTCGCAGCGCCAACTGTTAGGTTCTAAATTAAACGAGTAAAAACTCACAATCGATTATTAAAGCTCAAAACAAGTTTATTCACCCAATGCATCAGACAGCTCAACAGACAAAGACATGTTCCCACCAGCCCAAGTGTATACATACCCCAATTTAGGTGAAGTCGCCTCCTTCCCTCTAAACATTACATCTTTATTGCTAGGCAGGAAGTACAGTGATCTGGGTAATAAACTGTACCTTCTCCCTTAATGTGACCTGACCTCGGCCCCCATTCCTCACTAATCCACAGCTCTCCACCCTTATCAGTGACCGCAACCATGTGATTGCCTTTCCGTTACCCAGTAACATTCCAAGCCCCTGGCTTATATCCAACCTTAATTGCCTCCACCATATGCATTCCTCCTACAGATAACCATTCACTTCTGGTGTAGCACCCAGACTGTGGCCCTTCTCCTTTCCATAGGATACAATAGGATACCTCTAACAATAACGTGTTCTGACAGAATGTAAACATTCTACATTCCCCTCTCTCCCTCAGTGACATGAATAAGGATATTTCATATTTTCAAGTTTAGAAGTCAGAACCCATCAGTTCCATCTCTGTATTTGTCAGTTAAGGTAGCTAGGAGCTAGCAGGCACATTGAGCAGGCAGACCACGTTAGCTAAATAAGCTTATCAAGTCACTGGCGAGTGGCGACGTATGTGCTTCAGTGACGTTTTGTTTTTACAACTTTCTCACTATCTATTACCGGAGTGTGGTTCTGTCTGGCAGTGTTTCATAGTGAATCATGTTACAAAACAGGTCGCGGCGGGACACAAGATGCTTGCGAATGGGTTGTCAATTTTGGAATAATGACAAGTGGCACTTGGGATGCAAGTGCGGATTGTATCAATTCGCATTTTACCCAAAACAGTGAAAGACTCGAGTGATCACTATCAAACAAGTGGCCACTCCACAAAGGGCTTCGGGGCCAAGTGTTCTTTCAACATAACATCAGTGACGTGTTGTCTTATGTAAACAAGTCCAAGGCGCTGCGTAGCCTAATGGGCAGGCATGTCTCATTGTCAGCACATTTGTTTCCCTGTGCATGGCAGTTCTCCCAAGGTGTTACCATCTTGAGTTAGTGGGCAAGGGTGCATTATTGAAAGCACAACCCAACCCTCAAATATCCAAGAATATCCAAGCTTCCCAAAATCTCGCAAATCTCAATTTTGGAAAATACTGACTTTATGACCCTACACTTTGTAGTCAATATTTACACTAAAATCAAGTTTCTGACTAATATCGATGGAACATAGACCATTGGTTTAAGATCTGATAACATTCAGTATAAAACAATATGAATAAGTAAAGAAAATTAGAAAGGGGGAAAAATACTTTTCCCATGTCACTAGATGGGAGGGGTTAAGGGTAGCTGAAGGGTGGGACAAAAAAAGATAACTAAATGTGAAATGTGCCGTAAAATTGATATACACTGAACAAAAAATATTAACGCAACATGTAAAGTGTTGGTCCCATGTTCCATATGCACAAAAAGCTTTTTTCTCTCAAATGTTGTGCACACATTTGTTTGCATCCCTGTTAGTGAGCATTTCTCCTTTGCCAAGATAATCCATCCACCTGACAGGTGTGGCATATCAAGAAGCCGATTAAACAGCATGATCATTACATAGGTGCACCTTATGTTGGGGACAATAAAATGTGCCGTTTTGTCACACAACAGAATGCCACATATGTCTCATGTTGAGGGACTAGCTAGTTTGCAAGATGTTGAAAAAACTATTTAATTCACCCACCCCACTCTGTAACTGTTACCCTATACTCTAGCTTAATTCCTAACCTTGCTTGCAATGACCACAGCTAGCGAAATGTTTAGATTGCTAGCTAAATGGTTAGCGTTGTCGCTAGCTTGATTTCTAATCTTGCTTGCCTTGGTATTTGCTATTACCTAGCAGGCTAACCAAACAAACCAGACAACATGTTTGATAGGATGCAGCTATCTAGCTTGTTTCAACTCTGATTTGCTAGCATTCGAGGGCTGACTGTTATCATAAACATTTGTGACTGACCACCTGGCTTCGGTCTTTATGTAGCAAAATTTGAATCGTTTTTTTTTTTACATTGGATAAAAGTAGAGACTCAGAGCTACAAAATTGTATATCATCCATGGCATTTTTGAGAAACAATGGGAAAGTAATTCTACTTTTAAAGTTGATACACTTGTAAACTCACTTTTGAGAAAATGGCCATTGAATGTTTTGGTACCTACTAAAGATCTCTCCTTTTGTCTACACTCATTCAGCATTGTTCACACCCTCTTAAGCCAGCCCCACCCATCTCTTTAAGGATTCACATGAGGTCATGTGCTAAAGACTAAAAGTGGTAGTAGCCTACAATAAGGAGAAATTCCAGATAAATAGATACAGTTGTCTAAATTGATGGGTCATGTGAAAGAAATGTTATTACCCCCAGCCACATCCAGTGGTGGAAAAAGTAATAAATTGTCATACTTGAGTAAAAGTATAAATAATTTCAAATTCCTTATATTAAACCAGACAGCATAATTGTATTTTTTAAAAATTACCAGGGGAACAATGTATTTAAGTATCAAAAGTTAAAATAGAAACCATTTCAACTTTCTTAAATTAGGCAAACCAGACAGCACAATTATATTATTTTCTATTGATGGATAGCCAGGGGCACACTGCAACACTCAGACATCATTTACAAACAAAGCATTTGTGTTTAGTGAGTCTGCCAGATCAGATGCAGTATGGATGACCAGCGATGTGCTCTTGATAAGTGTTTGAATTGGACAATTTTCCTGTCAAAATGTAACAAGTACTTTTGGGTGTCAAGGAAAATGTATGGAGTAAAAAGTACATTATTTTCTTTACGAATGTAGTGAAGTAAACGTCACCAAAAATATAAATAGTAAAGTAATGTACAGATACCACAAAACACTACTTAAGTAGTACTTTAATGTATTTTTACATCACTGCCAAAATGCCTTCACACCATGTCACGTTGGTATGAAGGGATCGGGAGACAGGCGCAATAGTTGTTTTTTTTACACCCAAATTACGGCATGCCGTGTAAAGGCACGCGGACGAGGACCAAACAAACACTATACAAAACACAGGTTTGAACCCCAAACAAAAGAGCGAGAAGTACCTCGAATAAATAACACAAGCGCACAATGATTACCACATGGGATGAGACCCGTAAACATCTGCGCAATCCACATTGACACGAAAGCCAAAACACACAGCACAAGTGCTCACACGAACCTTGTAACAATAATCGACAGGACAATGGTAAACCAAGGACACACTTATACAATTACTAATCACTGGGAATAGGGGCCAAGTGTGCGTAATGAAAGTTCCGGAGGGATCCGTGACACATCCAGTACATTAATATACTTTATATACTGTTACACACGCACTTATCACATAGTATTCCATACATAAGTTAAGGCCATGCAACCTGAGTTGAAACCTGAGTGAGGTGCACATGTACAGAACATAAACAGATGCATGCGCCATATATTTAAGTGGTGGACACTTGATACGGTCACATGATATTATTATGGTATATCACAAAATCATGTTACGACCACACATCAATATTAATTTTCTATATCAATATTTTGCTAAGTCTTGCTAAGTGGGTGGACTCTACAGAATGTGTAAACGGTACAGCCAAATGGTTATTTTCATAGTAGCAATATCAGAAATAGATCAATATAAATAAAATATACAGTGTGTACAAGAACAATAACGATATCAGTGATAGACGAGGTAGTTAAATGCATACAATCAGGGGTAAAGCAGGAGAAAAAAATAATAGTAGCAGCAACGTATGGCGTGTGTGTTAGGAGAGAGTCATTTGAATAGAGGCACTGCAGATAGTGCTGATGACTGGTCCGTCCGAACCACGCATGAACAAGGGAATCTATATTTGGAGAGCCTGTTTCTGTCCTGCCCTTGACTTTGGTGCAGGGCATGTGATGTCCACCTCTTCGTCGCAAAACTCCCTGATCTTGTCAAAAGATGCTGTGTCCAGTCCAGGTGGTGCTTTTACAGGCAGACCATCTATGGGAGGAAGGATGTCAGCGTTGCGCAGCTGCTGAAACCTAAGCCAGACAGTCCGAACGCTCCTTGGCGACAACAACCTCAGGCTCCAGAGCATTGAAGCTTTAAAACAGGGAATAACACAAAAACAAATCTGAAGACATTACAACCCTGCACAACATCAATTCACCTCCGAAGTGTAGGTAAGAATAACCTCATACAAAGAAAAAGAATGTAGTACCTGAAGTCCTGGTACTAGTTTGATCTGTGGCAGCGACCTGAAGTACGGAGTCAGGTGTTTTTGCCAGCCATAGCTTTCCACCAGCACCGTACTTTCCTCCAGTCCAACCAACTCTGGGATGTTGACCCGTCACAGTGCTGTCCTTAACAACACCAGCAATTTCAGACAAAGTGTTCACACTGGTCTTTCTGAAGCACAAGTCAGGGGCAAACCTGGTGTGGCCTGTGATCAGGAAGTGAAGGTCCAGATTGTGGTGGAGCTTGTGCATGGTCCACCAGGCACAATATCAGAGCATAACCTTATTCTGGCCACTGCAGTCATGACTATTCAGGTCCACAGGTGTGTTCAAAAATCCATAGTTGAAGAAATGGTGCATGTAGTTGATAACTGTGCTGCTGCCTTTGCTTGCTTGGGCCAGCTCTCTTTTTGATGACTGTATGACTGGTGGATTAGAGTCAGGCGTGTTCTACTGATTAATGCTTAAAGACAAATTCCAGATACAAATATTTTAGCATTATTATACAATAGATGCAAAATGGCATTCTAAGAACATCACTACACACAGTTCATATGTTCTTTGTTAGTTAGTTCATTGTTAGCAAGCCAGCCATTGAACTCCACCTGGCTAGCTAACAGCAAGCTTTAGCTTGCAATGAAAACAACTTTCAGACAGAATTGGAAACGTATAATATCTGAATCTGTAGCTAGATTCTTACCTGTATACATGGATGAAAGTTTCACAGGAGAAGCAACATATTTGCAGTTCTCCATGGCTAACATAATATCTTTCGAACAAAAACTGCAGTACGGGAGCAGCGCATTTTATAGACATAAGATGCAACACCGACCAATCCAAACTCATCTCTCGGGCATGTCCAGCCCATTCATTATCTCAGCCAATCATGGCTAGCGGGAAGGTTGCTGACTTTTTCCTGTGGCTAATCCAACTAGGCTCATAATTTAACAATTTTATTCGTATTTACAGATGACATACAAGTTTGATATTAAGGCACATGAAAGTTCAGAAGTTCGAGAAGGCATTTCTGCCAAAAAACGCATTTTGATGAAAAATACTTTTTTTATATTCAAAAGGATCTCCTGTGAAGTCGTGACTTGCGACATACGCCTAGTTTCCTGAATCGGATCACATTTGTGTAGTGCAAAAATAAATGGATCCAAGTATGTTGGTAATTCATGTCATGTCCGACTACGGCTTGTCCATGTGCTAGCTAACAACAACAAACCCAGATGAGCTAAATGTAAAAACTTCCAGTAGAAATCAGCTACTCAATAGCTAGCTAACATAAGCTATATTATAGCTCTAAAGGATAATGTTTACTGTTAATGTTTTGAAATAACATATATTTATTTGATTGTACAGTTGTACTCAGAAGTGTACATACCCTTAGGTTGGAGTCATTAAAACTCGTTTTTCAACCACTCCACAAATGTATTGTTAACAAACTATAGTTTTGTCAAGTCGCTTAGGACATCTATTTTGTGCATGACACAAGTAATTTTTCCAACAATTGTTTAGACAGATTATTTTACTTATAATTCAATGTATCACAATTCCAGTGGGTCAGAAGTTTACATTACACTATGTTGACTGTGCCTTTGTTGACTGTGCTAATTGACATAATTCGAGTCAATTGGAGGTGTAGCTGTGGATGTATTTCAAGGCCTACCTTCAAACTCAGTGCCTCTTTGCTTGACATCATGGGAAATCAAAAGAAATCAGACAAGACCTCAGAAAACAATTGTAGACCTCCACAAGTCTGGATCATCCTTGGGAGCAATTTCCGAACGCCTGAAGGTACCACGTTCATCTGTACAAACAATAGTACGCAAGTATAAACACCATGGGACCACACAGCCGTCATACCGCTGTGGAAGGAGACTCGTTCTGTCTCCTAGAGATGAACGTACTTTGGTGCAAAAAGTGCAAATCAATCCCAGAACAGCAGCAAAGGACCTTGTGAAGATGCTGGAGGAAACAGGTACAAAAGTATCTATAGCCACAGTAAAACAAGTCCTATATCGACATAACCTGAAAGGCCGCTCAGCAAGGAAGAAGCCACTGCTCCAAAACCGCCATAAAAAAGCCAGACTACGGTTTGCAACTGCACATGGGGACAAAGATCGTACTTTTTGGAGAAATGTCCTCTGGTCTGATGAAACAAAAATAGAACTGTTTGGCCATAATGACCATCGTTATGTTTGGAGGAAAAAGGGGGAGGCTTGCAAGCCAAAGAACACCACCCCAACCGTGAAGCACGGGGGTGGAAGCATCATGTTGTGGGGGTGCTTTGCTGCAGGAGGGACTGGTGCACTTCACAAAATAGATTACATCATGAGGCAGGAAAAGTAGGTGGATATATTGAAGCAACATCAAGACATCAGTCTGGAAGTTAAAGCTTGGTCTCAAATGGGTCTTTCAAATGGACAATGACCCCAAGCATACTTCCAAAGTTGTGGCAAAATGGCTTAAGGACAACAAAGTCAAGGTATTGGAGTGACCATCACAAAGCCTTGACCTCAGTGCTATAGAACATTTGTGGGCGAAACTGAAAAGGCGTGTGTGAGCAACGAGGCCTACAAACCTGACTCAGTTACACCAGCTCTGTCAGGAGGAATGGGCCAGAATTCACTCAACCTATTGTAGGAAGCATCTTCAGAAGGTCCTTTGCTGTTGTTCTGGGATTGATTTGCACTTTTCGCACCAAAGTACGTTCATCTCTAGGAGACAGAACGCGTCTCTTTCCTGAGCGGTATGACGGCTGCGGGGTCTCATGGTGTTTATACTTGCGTGTACAGATGAACCTGGTACCTTCAGGCGTTTGGAAATTGCTCCCAAGGATGAACCAGACTTGTGGAGGTCTACAATTTATTTCTGAGGTCATGGCTGATTTATTTTGATTTCCCCATGATGTCAAGCAAAGAGGCACTGAGATTGAAGGTAGGCCTTGAAATACATCCACAGGTACACCTCCAATTGACTCAAATTATGTCAATTAGCCTGTCAGAAGCTTCTAAAGCCATGACATAATTTTCTGGAATTTTCCAAGCTGTATAAAGGCCCAGTCAACTTAGTGTATGTAAACTTCTGACCCACTGGAATTGTGATACAGTGAATGAAAGTGAAATAATCTGTCTGTAAACAATTGTTGGAAAAATTACTTGTCATGCACAGAGTAGATGTCCTAACCGACTTGCCAAAACTATAGTTTGTTAACAAGAAATGTGTGGAGTGGTTGAAAAACTAGTTTTAATGACTCCAACCTAAGTGTATGTAAACTTCCAACTTCAACTGTATATTCTATACATAGTCTTAGCAAGTACAAGCTCAGCTTTTCTAGCTATAATATTTAGCTATCTAGCTTTTCAAACGTTTGCCTAGCTAGCGAGCTAGCATCACATTTAGGTGATAGAAAAAGGGTCTTTGGTTTTAAAATTGGGAGGGACATAACTTGGTGGGGGGTCCTCCCATTTTTGGGGGCATCTAAAGCTCATTACCTGCATTTCTACATAATATAATATGAACCATAGCACTTTTAGCCATCTCTATTAAGAACAACATAAGGTAAGCAAAAATGCCCAGTCATCAAGCTAGGTAAGAGATCATCACTAAATATGTGACTCATTTCAGGAAACTAGGCATATGTCGCACGCCACTACTTCACAGTAGCAGCATTCGAAATGCCTTCTGGAACATGTGAACTTTCATGTGACTTAATAACAAACTTGTTTTCCATCCATAAATACAAATCCAATTGTTAAATTACAAGCCTAGTTGGTTTAGCCACAGAAAAAGCCAGGAACCTTCCCACTAGCCATGATTGGCTGAGATAATGGTTGGGCTGGACATGCTGGGAGATGAGTTTGGAATGGTCTGCCATGTAGCATGCTTCTGTCTATAACGTGAGCTGTTCAGTATGTGTTGACAGTCCTTTCTACCGCGTCTTTTTTGAAAGATTTAACGTTAGCCATCGAGAACAACAAAAGTTTTGCTCCTTTTCTCCACAACATTGATGCCCTGAATTTAGCAGGCTCTATTGACAGATCAGTTGGAAAAGTGATAGGCTACTTTCTGCACACGCCACGGTCAGTGTGAACTGGAATGACTTGACACAACGCTGGCCAAACAACAACATGGAGTTAATTGGTTTCAGTCTGCCGTGAGGCGTTCATCCATGTACATGGGTAAGAGTCTAGCTACATTTTCAATTCTAAGTGTCACATTTAGTCAGAAAGTATTTTTTATTGTAAGCTAAAGCGTACTGTTAGTTAGCTAGAAAACGTTAGCTTGCTGGCTCACTAGCTAATGTTACGTGTATGATTTGTGAGGTAATATTATTCTAATCAGAAAGCCATTTGCATTGCTAGTTATAGCCTAATGTTATTTAGCTAACATTTAACCTAATTTGTTAGCGTTAGCTACCTGCAGAATCATACTACAGCTATGACAATGTTTGTATTGGTAGTAGTATGAGTTGGGATTATGCTGGTTCATTATTTAGCTACCTAGCTAGCTACATGTCTAAACAAAAGACTCCACTTAGGCCAGATTATGAAATTACCCATCAAATTAGCCAAGTGTGTCTGGGGGAGATTACGGCCATCTATTGTATTTCATGAACATTTGCACATGTCTACACAATAGTGACCCATCCACTTAGCTAGATGTGGCTGGGGGGTGGTTATAACATTTCCTTCACATGAAGTGTGCCGGGTAAGCGTCATCTAATAATGCGAAAATATCTCCCAGGTCATTTTTGTGTGACATATTTTGGGTCACCGGGAAAAGCCTCTATCAACCCTTGATACAGTTTGAAAATCAACTTTAGAGGTTTGTCAGACTGCCTTGAAATAGTTTCAATCTTAGAAGCTTCTTGCTTGTCCAGTGTTTGCTGCAGAGAGAAAATAAAGGGCTGTATCTGCAAGTATTCACCTCAGCTCCGTCACAGACTGGTCTTCCCTGGCTACTTGACCCTGATGAAACCCTTGTCACCATCTGATCCTGCTCAGATGAGGTATGACAAACAATGACCTTGGTGTACATTTATACATTATATTATACAAGAATAGAATCAATGGTTCAACAATTGAAATGACCATTATTCCCAGATCCCAGACTGTAGTCTACCCATCAACTCAAGATGGAACTTTGTATCCAGTCACTGATTGTTATAATATCCTGCAAAATTCACCTGAGCTCTGTAGACTGGTCTTCCCTGGTTGTCTGACCCTGCAGGGACACCTGTCACCATCTGATCCTGCTAAGACATGATGAGCATAGTGTTGTGTACTGACTGTGCACCATGACAGTGAAGCCTGTAGAGCTGTTTATACCATGTCAGTGTGAAAAGTAGGGAATTAGCTCGGGAAACTGACAGCTCAATAACAATACATTGCTATACTGACTAATAAAACTCACATTGTGCTGAAAAAAAGTGAATATTGGTCTTCAATCGTTTGGCTGCTGGTTTCATCGCTTGATTCAGGTCTAGTGTGGTTGAGGCAAAAATAATAGCTGAAGTTAGCTAACGGCTAATGGTAAATCATCAAATTGACGTCTGTTGAAATTGGACTAAACAAAGCATTTCCATACACACAACAGCTGCTACTGCTACATGACAGATACTGTAGCTAGAGGCTAGCTAGAGCTGAACTGGCTGTGGTAGCTAGTAGCTTGCTAAGAAGCTGCTAGTAGTTCATTCATTTCAGTCGAGAGGGGATAAAACATGAGAACGTAACATTTCAGTTACGCTACTAGCTCAGCACTTTTATTTCTGTCAAACAGCAGTTACCTTGCCAGCCAGATCAGTGTAACTAAAGGATAGCCAGTTTTGGCTCTGCTTGTTTTTACAACTTGTAAGATGCGCAACAGTCAGCAGCTGCATCCGTTCATCTCTCCCGTGCTGGTCCTATACCGCAGCTTTTCAGAAGCGCTGCCTTCACACAGCCTGTCCGCACGCTCTGTGATGTCTGTGTGCTCCTAAATCAAGCTGGCTAAAACTGGAAAAAATCCTACCCAACCGCTCTGAGATGTTCGCATGGTCCTAAAGCATATTGGTGCCATGTTTTGTATCACAGTGCAAAGATAAAACTGGAGGGGGGGACAAACATGCAATTTCAGAAAGTAGGGGGGGTCATGTTCCCCCCCGTCGCCAGTGAAAGTTGCGACCCTGGTAAAAACAGCTCTAGCTTAGTTTAGAAGACAGATGTTTATTTTTTACAGGATAAATACTTTTAAATTACTTTTGATGCACTCGTAGCAAAGATTTTGTATAACTAGCGAAAAACTGGAAACAGTACATCCCATAAAATCCCCCCTAATTAGACCCCCACACCCCCCTCCTCGCTGTGAGATATAGGCCTTTGAGTCTGGATCTGAGCACCTCCGATGATTTCTAGAATACAAAGACATTCTAACTGTTCTGGTCTGTCCCAGAAACCGATGGGCTGGGCCTGAGCAAGAACACACGTGGGTAAAGCAGTGTTTTGAAAATTAGTCATGGGCCTTGATACTCTCATTGATTAGAAATGATCCAATTGCTGATTACTTTGTTTTGTTCAACACCACTCATTTTGACATCACCTCAAACTTCAATGATGGCGGTCTCAGATTTAAGTACAGTATGGTAGCGAACAATAGAGCAGCTGAAGAATTCAGTTTAAGTCATCAGGCAAGATTATTGTAAGAAGCTTCAACATTGCCAACAACATGTCGTAGGCTATTAAAAAAGGACCTACCTGATGATATGTGGCCACTGTGTTGAAAAACAACTAGCTTTTTCTCTAATCTATTGATGATCAGATACTTCAGTTGTAACTGTGGCTCTGTAGCGCTCATGTTTTACGGTTGATAGACAACTTTTCCACTTTTTCAAACATGGACTCTTTTCAAATTTTTACATTAGCCTATAAAAATCAAAATGTCTCCGGTGTTGCTGCATGGGCTCATTCGTTGTCTTGCTGTCAATTACACAGGCTGTGTGACCAATTTCTTGGTCGACTCATGTCAGCATCTCTGTGCATCAGTGACGGGTTAGGCTAAATAAATACAACAGAATTTCCGAAAGTATTCAGACCCCTTGACTTTTTCCCAAAAAAACATATGTTACAGCTTCATACTAAAATGTATTAAATCGTTTTTTCCCCTCATAAATTTACACACAATACCCCATAATGACAAAGCAAAAACAGGATTTTTGCACATTTTTCAAATTAAAAACTTAAATATCACATTTACATAAGTATTCAGACCCTTTACTCAGTACTTTCCGCCTCGAGTATTCTTGGTTATGACGCTACAAGCTTGGCACACCTGTATTTGAGGCGTTTCTCCCATTATTCTCTACAGATCCTCTCAAGCTCTGTCAGGTTGGATGGGGAGCATTGCTGCACAGCTATTTTCCTATCTCTCCAGAGATGTTAGATCGGGTTCAAGTCCGGGCTCTGGGTAGGCCACTCAAGGACATTCAGAAACTTGTCCCGAAGCCACTCCTGCTTTGTCTTGGTTGCGAGCTTAGGGAAGTTGTCCTGTTGGAAGGTGAACCTTCGACCCAGTCTGAGGTCCTGACCGCTCTGGAGCAGGTTTTCATCAAGGATCTCTCTGTACTTTGCTCCAATCATCTTCTCCCAGTCCCTGCCAATGAAAGACATCCCCACAGCATGATGCTGCAACCACCATGCTTCACCGTAGAGATGGTGCCAGGTTTCCTCCAGATGTGACACTTGGCATTCAGGCCAAAGAGTTCAATCTTGGTTGCATGGGACCTTTATATAGACAGGTGTGTGCCTTTCCAAATCATGTCCAATCAATTGAATTTACCACAGGAGGACTCTAATCAAATTGTAAAAACAGCTCAAGGTTTATCAATGGAAACAGGAGCTCAATTTCGAGTCTCATAGCAAAGGGTCTGAATAATGATGTAATTAAGGTATTTCAGTTTTTTTTATATAGTTTATGAATTTGCAAAAAAATCTAAACCTGTTTTCGTTTCGTCCATTATGGGGTATTGTTTGTTGCTGATGAGGGAAACAATGTATTTAATACATTTTAGAATAAGGCTGTAATGTAACACAATGTGGAAAAAGTCAAGGGGCCTGAATGCTTTCTGAATGCACTTGTATGCCTAATTAAAAGAACAGTGATGAAGGAAATGAAAAAATTCCGGGCAGAGCATGCTCAGAGCATTTGGCTGAGCGGGACTGGAGCGAGAGAGAAAGCAGACGTTCCAACATTTTTTCAATCCGCTCCACGCTCCAGCCAAATTATGCACATTCCGCTCCTCGCTCCACTCCAGCTCCACTCACATCCTCTGATTCACATGGCACCAACGGAAACCCTTGTTTTTGTCTTCTGTTGCAAAACCTTTTGCTATGTATTAATACCGTGTGCATTAATGAACTGTCTTCATCTGATGTTCTACCTGGTTTCACCTGGTATTTTGCTTGGTATTTCACTTGGTGTTGTACCAGGTAAGCGTGATCGGTATCCTGACTACAGTGAGGGCAGCGCGGCTGGAGCGGAGAGCAGACGGTACTCTAACGACTCCAACAAGTCAGGTAAAATGCATGTGTTAAATGCTGAATCATGTTTGGTTGGAACAAAATCGTTTTTGTGGTAGCACTTTAGTTTACAGTGCTGAAATAACAGGATAACGTCCGGAAAGTAACAGTAAACATCAAGGAAATAGGATGGCAACATCCAGGTAAGAATGCAGTAATAACCCATTTAATAGTTAGTATATAGCTGTTAAATAATGATATAAAGTGTGATGCATTTTCCTTGTTATGCAGAAAATGATTTGTTACTGAAAACTATCAATACCAGAGGCTAATAAGCAGAAGTTATTTGTGGCCATTTCGCCTCCTCTTACCAGCACCGTCCATACTTATTAAGAATGTACTGGAAACGATTACGAGGCGCATGCGTGTACCGATAGGATGCATAGGGTGTGAGTAGCTCCGTTTTGTACCGACAAAAACTGTGGTTTATATGTAGAAACTAGACGACAAAGTCTAAATCTAGCCTCTAAACGTGATCAATCAATATATCCCGAAACACCTGGGAGAGTGTGAGCAATTAGGTTTGTGCAGCAGTGAAGCAAACAGTTGGTAAAACACCTCAGCCGCACGAATCCAACAGACCAGGGCCTCCTTCAAAAGAAAAGGAAAAGACAAAGGGCTACTTGGAGACGCAAACCAACAAGCTGGTTTGTAATCTGTTGTCAAAAAAAGTAGATTTGCTCGATAAGACAGTAGAGGCTATCGTATCAAGACAAGCAAAAACGTGCGCATGAATTCACACAAAAAAAAAAAATAGCCTTTTGGTAACAAAATTGCAAACTTCAGAAGAGGAATTGGACCAGCAAGACAACAGAATGAGATGTAACAGCAAGAGTATATTGTCCTTACCAGAAGACGAGGAGGCCCCTGCGCTGAGATGGAGTGGGAAGAAGCGATGCGCAGGCTACATACAGTGATACTTAAGCCCTGCTTATCGTACATTGTGACAGTATTATTGTCCCCTCCCCAAACACAATCTATAATCTAACTGCCATCTCTATGAAGTAATGATAGATGTAGCCGATGCCAACAGGCTACATGGACACTGATAAGAAAATTCAAAGGGGGAAATATAGCATGACATAGACTGATCGGGTGAATTCAGGGGAAAGCTATGATCCCTTATTGATGTCACCTGTTAAATCCACTTCAATCAGTGTAGATGAGGGGGAGGAGACAGGTTAAATAAGTCTTGAGGCAGGTTAAATAAGTCTTGAGGCAATTGAGACATAGATTGTGTATGTGGGCCATTCAGAGGGTGAATGGGCAAGATAAAATATTTAAGGGCCTTTGAACGGGATATGCTAGTAGGTGCCTACTTGAAGGGGTATTCAAGTAGGTGCCAGGCACACCGGTTTGTCAAGAAGAACTGCAACGCCGCTGGGTTTTTCAGGTTCAACAGTTTCCCATGTGTATCAAGAATGGTCCACCACCCAAAGGACATCCAGCCAACTTGAAACAACTGTAGGAAGCGTTGAAGTCAACATGGGCCAGCATCCCCTGTGGAACGCTTTCGACGCCTTGTAGAGTCTCGCTGTTCCGAGGGCATGTCAATAGGTGTTTCTAATGTTTGGTATGCTCAGTGCATGTCAATAACTGTTCTACGGATGGGTGTGTGTGCGCCCGTGTATATGAATTGGTGTGTGGGGGAGGGTGAAGGCAGGAGAGAATGGGTGTATGGATGCATAAGGTATATGTTGTGGGTGAATTAATGAGAATGGACGAGTAAGTCGATGTATGAATGCATGCAAATGTTTCTGAGAAGAGGGGAGGGTGGGAAAAGAGGGGAGGTTGGGACAGGCTTGGCTTGGATGGGGGTGTGTAAAGGCGGGGGGGGGGGGCGGCAGGTGGAGAAGGACAAGCTTGGCTTGGGAAAGATGGAAGGATTTATCTATACTACAATGTAATTTTATTTATTTTGCAAACCTGCTGTAAAATTAATACGTTCTGGCCAAATTAGGAGAGGTTGTCAAGTCAGTATTATTCCTTGTGTCATTATAGCTAAGAACCAATGGTGGTTATTGGTGAGAGTGGAGATGGACTTTATTCCGTGAAGTATGTGTGGTGCCTCCACTCATTTCACTTTGGTTTTTCGGTGGATCCACTCTCCCTAAGTAGAGCCCCACCAGCCACTATACTTTAATTTAATTCACAAGGTATTATAAACTGACCGCACTATTTAAGTGGCAGTCTTTCTCTCGTGTATTTACAATCACATAATCCACAAAATGTCGGTGCATTAGGAGAGGAGTTGGCGCTTAAGCCCTAAAAAGGAAAAGTGTTTCAAAGTACAAACTAGTACTTGCTTTATGTTTTTTGTGTGTTCTTTGTTAAATGTTTGCTCAGCCTACATGTTCACGCATTCTATACAGTACCAGTCAAAGGTTTGGACATAACTACTCATTCAAGGGTTTTTCTTTATTTTTAAATTGTTTTACGTTGTACAATAATAGTGAAGACATCAAAACTAAGACACGGCGATTGGAACTAATAATCTCAAATTTGGATTTATCAGACCAAGGACAGATTGCCACCAGTATAATGTCCATTGCCTGTGTTTCTTGGCCCAAGCAAGTCTCTTCTTCTTATTGGTGTCCTTTGGTAGTTGTTTCTTTGCAGCAATTTGACCATGAAGACCTGATTCACACAGTCTCCTCTGAACAGTTGATGTTGAGATGTGTCTGTTACTTGAACTCTGAAGCATTTATTTGGGCTACAATTTCTGAGGCTGGTAACTCTAATGAACTAATCCACTGCAGCAGAGGTAACTCTGGGTCTTCCTTTCCTGTGGCGGTCGTCATGAGAGTCAGTTTCATCATAGCGCTTGATGGTTTTTGCGACTGCAGCTAAAGAAACTTTCAAAGTTCTTGAAATTTTCCCTATTGACTGACCTTCATGTCTTAAAGTAATGATGGTCTGTCGTTTTATCTTTGATTATTTGAGCTGTTCTTGCCATAATATGGACTTGGTCTTTTACCAGATAGGGATATGTTCTGTATACCACGCCTACCTTGTCACAACACAACTGATTGGCTCAAATGCAGAAGGAAAGGAATTCCACACATGAACTTTTAACAAGGCACACCTGTTAATTATAATGCATTCCAGATGACTACCTCATGAAGCTGGTTGAGAGAATGCCAAGAGTGTGCAAAGCTGTCATCAAGGCAAAGGGTGTCTACTTTGAAGAATCTCAAATATAAAATATGTTTTGATTTGTTTAACGCTTTGTTGGTTACTACATGATTCCATTTGTTATTTCATAGATTTGATGTCTTCACTATTATTCTACAATGTAGAAAATAGTAAAAATAAAGAAAAACTCTTGAATGAGTAGGTGTGTCCAAACTTTCGACAGGTACTATTTGAATTAAACCAAAGATACTGCAGTATGGGAGCAGCTCATTTTATAGACACAAGATGCAACACCGACCAATCCATACTCATCTCTCGGCATGTCCAGCCCACTCATTATCTCAGCCAATCATGGCTAGTGGGAAGGTTGGTGACTTTTTCTGTGGCTAAATCAACTAGGCTCGTAATTTAACAATTTTATTCGTATTTACAGATGACATACACGTTTGATATTAAGGCACATGAAAGTTCAGATGTTCGAGCTAAATGTGAAAACTTCCAGTAGAGATCAGCTGCTCATTAGCTAGCTAACGTTAGCTATATTATAGCTATAAAGCATAGTGTTTACTGTTAATTTTTTGAAATAACATATATTTATTTGATTGTACAGTTGTAGTCGGAGGTTTACATACACTTAGGTTGGAGTCATTAAAACTCGTTTTTCAACCACTCCACAAATGTATTGTTAACAAACTATAGTTTTGTCAAGTCGGTTAGGACATCTACTTTGTGCATGACACAAGTCATTTTTCCAACAATTGTTTACAGACAGATTATTTCACTTATAATTCACTGTATCACAATTCCAATGAGTCAGAAATTTACAAACACTAAGTTGACTGTGCCTTTAAACAGCTTGGAAAATTCCAGAAAATTATGTCATGGCTTTAGAAGCTTCTGATAGGCTAATTGACATCATTCGAGTCATTTGGAGGTTTACCTGTAGATGTATTTCAAGGCCTACCTTCAAACTCGGTGCCTCTTTGCTTGACATCATGGGAAATTCAAAATAAATCAGCCAAGACCTCAGAAAAAAATTGTAGACCTCCACAAGTCTGGGTCATCCTTGGGAGCAATTTCCCAAGGAGTCCTATAGAGTCCTATATCGACATAACCTGAAAGGCCACCCAGCAAGGAAGAAGCCACTGCTCCAAAACCGCCATAAAAAGCCAGACTACGGTTTGCAACTGCACATGGGGACAAAGATTGTACTTTTTGGAGAAATGTCCTCTGGTCTGATGAAACAAAAATAGAACTGTTTGGCCTTAATGACCATCGTTATGTTTGGAGGAAAAAGGGGGAGGCTTGCAAGCCGAAGAACACCATCCTAACCGTGAAGCATGGGGGTGGCAGCATCATGTTCGGGGGGTCCTTTGCTGCAGGAGGGACTGGTGCACTAAACAAAATAGATGGCATCATGAGAAGGAAAATGATGTGGATATATTGAAGCAACATCTCAAGACATCAGTCAGGAAGTTAAAGCTTGATCGCAAATGGGTCTTCCAAATGGACAATGACCCCAAGCATACTTTCAAAGTTGTGGCAAAATGGCTTAAGGACAACAAAGTCAAGGTATTAGAGTGGCCTTGACAAAGCTCTGACCTCAATCCTATAGAAAATGTGTGGGCAGAACTGAAAAAGCGTGTGCGAGCAAGGAGGCCTTCAAACCCGACTCAGTTACACCAGCTCTGTCAGGAGGAATGGGCCAAAATTCACCCAACTTAGTGTGGGAAGCTTGTCGAAGGCTACCCGAAACGTTAGACCCAAGTTAAACAATTTAAAGGCAATTCTACCAGATACTAATTGAGTGTATGTAAACTTCTGACCCACTGGGAATGTGATTAAAGCTGAAATAAATCATTCTCTCTACTATTATTCTGACATTTCACATTCTTAAAATAAAGTGGTGATCCTAACTGACCTAAGACAGGGAATTTTTCCTAGGATGAAATGTCATGAATTGTGAAAAACTGAGTTTAAATGTATTTGGCTAAGGTGTAGGTAAACTTCCTACTTCAATTGTATGTAATGTGTACAACGACTATTTATTCATACTATGACTCTTCCATATACATCGGATGTCCACCACCCTCATATGACGTCTGCTAAACTGTTTTATCTGGTTCTTCAATGACAGACGGAACGGACAAGGTTAACTTTGATTCTATACAATAAAGGCCAACAAAATCCAGTTCATTACATGGAATAAGGTTATTGAACATTTTAAGAGATTGTCAGCAGATGTGGTTTACCTGCAAGAGTTACTTCAGAAAAGGAGAAATGTAATATTTAAAGAGGAGCTTGGTTGGAGGGGCCTATGCTGCCACCTACAGTACTGTAGTAACTGTAGAGGTGTAGGCAGTCTGATTAACAATACACCCTTTTCCCTTATATCCCAGCACACGGACCAAGAAAGACGTTTTCAAATTTTTTATTGTACCTTTACATGGTGAAAAATACACATTGATTTCATTGTATTTCCCCCCATCCTCTAGTGGTTTTAGATATAATTCAAGCTATATAAGATCAAACACAGACTGGAACTAATATTTTAGCAGGTGACCTAAATCAGACATTCAGCAAGTTAGACCGACATAGCAATAAAAAAGGCAAATTCAAGGAGCCTCCAAAGAGGCTGAAAAATGTAATCTCTACAAATATTTTACAGGACACCTAGAGATTGACTATTTCCAACTACAAAAGACTGCTCCTTTTTTCTCAAAGTAAGAAAAGCTCTTTAAAATGGACTACATTATACTGGGTTAAAAAATCCATGATATCTTTTGGACAGAGCAATGTTGAGGGAATTTTATTTGAGTCAGAAAAATATACCCGTATGAGGGTAAGATATACAAAACCATGCAGAAAGCCTATCCAACTGACAATCTCTTAAAAATATATATATAAACTATTCTAACCAAGACCTAAATAGAACTGATATTGGCACAAGATGGAAGGATTATTCGAACATAACTAATGAATATTATACAGGAGACAAAATTCACAAATTCTATAGCACAAGGCAGAGTAATGTCTTTAAGTGTAAAGCTAACAGGATTCAATGATTCATGCTTTCTGGGATTGCTATAAAGTTCAAAAGTTATGGGCGGAATTAGAAAGTTTGCTGTCAGAAGTTTTACAATATAAATGTACTTTTAATCCGTCTACTTGCATATTTCAAGACTTGTCAAATGAGGGTGCGGTGAGATACCCAATGGGTTGGTCTGTACTTTTCTCGTCAATCATTTTGAAAAAACATTTGCTTAAAAACTAGAAATCAATTGACCCTCCATCATTAAGACAGTGGATGAATCAAATGCATTATTATTTAAATATTTTTTAAAAAGATGGGCTACAGCAAGAAAATGAATAGTGCAACTGGATGTCATATGGCTAAGATAAGTGGTCACCAACCGTTCCTGAGTCAAGATCACTTCCTGAGTCAAAATGCAAACTAGGATCTATCGCTCAGATTATTTTTTATACATGACTTAAAAAACACAAGTTGTTTGCAACATTAACCAATTAAAAACCAGTTCTGTAGCAATGAGGTTTGTGCAGTGGGCTATAGGCACAAGAAATTATCACTGTATAATCGCTGTGCTTAAATTACCCTGCCAATGTTGTTCTTCCCAGAACATTCTGAAATTATATTTCAACATTTTAGGTATATGATCACACTGGTTATATATAGTTTGTTGTATTACTCGTGAGGCACATTTACTGGGCGGATGGCCTGCAGCTGATGGTCAGTCTAAGGGGAGGGAGGGAGCAGAGGTGAGATTGCCTCTCACCCAACTCACAGACCCTCCTTTCTCCCTCCCTCCACTGAGAAAAGGGAACACAGTCTTCCAGCTGATGGCGAAACTTAAGCTTCACTATTTCTGCCTCATGCACCAATTCATGTTACTCCTATGACTAGAGGAAGTGAAATATTCCTTGATATTAGAAAAGACACAAGCCGCTAATAATACCGAAAGTTTAATGAAACATTTTGCTATACTCACTCGTAGCAGCTGCAGTGCTGGTTGTAGTGTGAGTGGAAGTAGGGAGTAGGCACATTTTATATCTTATAAAAGTGTTGAACAAAGTGTTGACAATGCTGAATAACAACTTAAACATGAACTCACTCATAAAAACAGCAGCTCTTTCCTGTATTCGCTGAGTCTCTGTAGTCATGGTTTTAAAAGTGTTAATCTCACATTAATAACTTTGCTGTGCGTTCAAGGCTTATTTTTAGTCTATGGTGCGAGGAAACTGTGCAGACGCGGTGATCTGAGCTATCTGATTGGCCAACAGTAGGCCTATAAGTGCACTTGATTTGCTCTTTGGGCCTGCCGAGTAGGCGGAGCTCTACCTTCAGACACATGAAATGGTTCAAATGGGAACACTTTGCCCTTCCGGCGCTAGGGCTCCTGAATCAAATGCACCTACCGCCAACAGCAAAAAAGAAATATAAAATAGAAATGCAAAGCTTTGTCGTTGGATTTTTTACAGAAATGTTTGTTGATCGACTAGGAATGCCTTGTCGACCAGTTGTAGATCACTGGCATAGTCTTACAACCATTAGAAATTGACTGGGTGGAAACGTGGGTCTGAGCATGCGTTGTCTTTTGTCTATGTTTGTATTGTTTGATTTAAAAAAAAATCAAAAACAATTGGAAGAATGTACTTGGAACTTTTGTAGAAAGATTGTTTAATTAACAGAAATGTTTGAGAAACGACGTACTCATCCTGTATGTGGAGTCTCATCTAGGGCTGTTACGGTGACCGTATTACAGTCACACCGGCGGTCACAAGTCATGACAGCAGTCAAATTCCACGTGACCGTCACAGTAATTAGGCATCTCCGTGCTCGGATGCTGCTGATGGTCATTAGTAGCCTACCAAACTTGCTAACTGCCTGGTACTCAGCACTCTATTGTCCCTCTAATCACCCCGACAACAATGCAAATGTATCGAAAATCGAAACAAACACTTCGTGAGAGCCCCAGAACTCATGCTGCGCAACATTTCTATTGGCTATACAATTGCGTGAGAAAACATAGTTTTGATGGCCCGTATTAAAAAAGGGAAGGATCCCATCAGCTCTCTATAGGCTAGGCCTACTGTATTTATTTCTCAACTTTCCTAATATTAAGCACATTGCTTATCTTTACAACAGGAGTAAAGCCTACCTGGCTGGTATGAAAATAAACCATGGGAAAGGGGTCCTTCATTCGCTATTTAAGTGCATAGATGACATGTATATTTTTTTCCCCTGCCCCTGTTTTGAGACTGGTGCATGATAGTGGTCCATTCTAAATGCAAACAAATTTCGCACATATAGTGCATTCGGAAAGTATTCAGACCCCTTGACTTTTTCCACATTTTGTTACGTTACAGCCTTATTTCTAAAATGGATTAAAAAAAAGAATCCTCATCAACCTACACACAATACCCCATAATGACAAAGTGAAAACAGGTTTATAGAAATGTTTGCACAAAAAGAAAAGATGACCTTATTGACATTAGTATTCAGGCCCTTTACTCAGTACTTTGTGGAAGCACCTTTGGAAGCGATTACAGCCTTGAGACGTCTTGGGTATGACGCTACAAGCTTGGCACACCTGTATTTGGGGAGTTTCTCCCATTCTTCTCTGCAGATCCTCTCAAGCTTGGTCAGGTTGGATGGGGAGCATTGCTGCACAGCTATTTTCAGGTCTCCAGAGATGTTTGATCGGGTTCAAGTCCGGGCTCTGGCTGGGCAACTCAAGAACATTCAGAGACTTATCCCGAAGCCACTCCTCTGTTGTCTTGGCTGTGTGCTTAGGGTCGTTGTCCTGTTGGCAGGTAAACCTTTGCCCCAGTCTGAGGTCCTGAGCACTCCAACATCTAGTGTGTTCCAACGTCTAGTGTAAAGCCTTCCCAGTAGAGTGGAGGATGTTCTAGCAGCAAAGGAGGAACCAACTCCATATTAATGGCGATAATTTTAGAATGAGATGTTCGATGAGCAGGAGTACTTTTGGTTATGTAGTTTATCTTTAACAGGTTATCACTGCGTTCTTACCTGGTCGTTGCAGTGTTATTTACTGTTTACTATTACTTTCTGGACGTTACCGTTATTTCAGCATTGTAAACTAAAGCGCTACAGTTTTGGTTTTTCACGTTTAGTGACTCATGGAGAAAAAACCTGGATGTTATTTGTTTGACTTCATTCTGGATTTGCAGAGGAGTAGCTAGACAGCTCTGTGTTTTTCAAACATGACATTTGTTAATACTTTACAAAAAAGGAGATTTCCGTGTTTCATTCTTAATGGTTAATTTGCTCTTTACAGTTAATGAGATAAATGTTGCTGTGGAATGTGGAAGCTGCTGACATGCATCCAGAGGGAAAGGTTCCCTTTCTTAGTGTAATATGTTTAAACCGTTGCTTGCAATAGGTATAACAGTATAATGTGTGGCATGTTTAAAATATTTAAGTATCTTTGAACTGGACAAATGTTTGTACTAGGCCTATTTATTCCTAAAGTATCTGTTCTATCAGTGTCGTTTGGTGTTTGTGTTACAGAAAGTTTACTTCACAAACCCTGGAGACAGAAATCCAGGAGCTCGCCCACCCCTGCATACCCACCGAACATAGACCGGTATATATACCTGGAAATGTTGCGTACATGGCTAACAAAGCAGATGAGCACACACACACATACACACACACACACACAAACACACCTACCTGTGGGACTGACCTGTGTGTATCCTCAGACTTTAAACAACCAGATAGACTCTGGGAAATATGCACGCCCTCATCCATTACTGCATCCTACAGTCTTCGGGAAAAAAGTGCTATCTAGAACCTAAAAGGGTTCTTCTGCTGACTCCATTGGAGAAATGTTTGAAGAACCCTTTTTGCTAAGAGTATACACGAAAATGGACAAAAATAAATCATTTTATGTTGTCTACAATGAACTTGATAATGAGCAACTAATGCTGTAAAAGTATTGGAAAATGTAAAAAAAAAGTGTTCTGATTGTTTTGGAATAAGGCACAAGATTAAAGCCTGTTGTGAAGGAAATTTTACTTTGTGAAGAAACAGTCTTGAAAATATTAATCTTGTCTTTCCCGCACGCTTCATAAAATGCGCCACCGTTTTTTCTCGCAGATCCCCATTGGAAATCTTCACAGGCAGAATCAAAGCAAGTAACGACAACAGAATCATTAAAGATGCACATGGGGTAAAAAGGGAGCCCCTGCTCGCAGCACCAAGTGGAGTTTCTTACACAGGGACACGAAGTCAATCTTAAATGAATCATTGTTATTTATCAGCGCGCTGGAGAGGTTCCAACTCAACGCACCAATGACACATGTCGATCAGGAGCTCTAATGGGGCAGTCCCGTTAGTCCCCTTATATACTGGTTACAGACACGTTAAATAGGCATAGTTCATAGGGTTGGTTCTGGCATGTGTCTGGCACCGTCTCCTATCATAACTTAACAAACATATTCTGGGCGTTCTGCCAGATAGTCCTCAGGAGGAGGTCATGACGCCCCCCCCCAACCCCTCATATCTTTACCAGTCACAGGCAGAAACCAAGGATTGTTTCTGACACCAAAGACAAGATTAACATTTCAAGACTGTTTCTTCACAAAGTAAAATTTCCTTCACACGCTCTTTCTGAACTTTCTATATACCTCTCTCACTACTTGTTGTCTTTGACTCTGAGCAACAATGACACTGTCTGAGTGTGTCACTCATCTCCCCTGTCCCCTTCTGCATGTTGTCCTTGTTTATTTCTCTCGCTCTCTCTCTCTCTCCTTCCCTCTCTGACTATCTCTCTTTCTTTGAATCTCTCCATCTTCTCTCTCTGACTCTTCCTCCTCTGTCCTTCAAGACTGCCACAGGGTCTCAGACACAGAGAAAGTAGTAGTAGCTGGCTGTGCCAGAGCCCCTCCATTGACGTCCCCTCGAAGGGCGCACCCCAACTCCCCAGCCCCTCCATCACTTTCAGCGACTCCTCAGCCAGCCTCACCCAGAGGAAAGCCAAGGTAAGTCTGTCTGTCCATCCGTACCTACATCCGTCCCTACGTCCGTCCGTCTATGATCTTTCTATGACACCCTGTTATGTTGGCTGAGACCCATGGAGTTATCCGCTGGGCTGTGGGGGTGATAATACACAAGAGCATTCATGACTCTAAATCATAGATTCTATATAGTGTGTACTTCTTATTATTCTCATAGTTTGTCCTCCTACACAGTTTAAGCTAGAATCCCAGTTTCTTAGATCATTTGATTGATTTGTATGTTACTCAAAGTACATTCAAGGTTTTTTACAGGAAAAATAGTTTGTCTTCGAAAACTAGGATGTGTACATGCAGGAAAGTGTGTGTGGGGATGAAACGAAGATACAATAAACTAGGTTCGGTCAGCGTAGCCTGTGACGTCACGGCCCCAGTGAGATTGAGGTAGCTGTCACCTCGGATTCAGTTCTGGTTTATCAGTCTTGACTTCAGACTGCAGTGCTGCTGGAGCATAGTGAAGGTCACAACCAGGGTTGGTGCATCCTACTCACAGACTGGAGAGTGTACGGACGTGTATGAGTGAGTGAGTGAGTGTGTGTGTGTGTGTGTGTGTGTGTGTGTCTGTGTATTGTGTTAGTATTGTTTCTGTGTGTAGCAATGTTACCATGGTGTAATTGTTTATCCGCATTGCTGTGTTTACATCGTGTTGTGTCTTGTCAGGCTCTTGGTCCCGAGTTTATCAGAATGGCTGACGAACCCCAGGTAGTTCTGGAGTTACCCGGATCCATAGTGGTAAGAACATTTATCACAATATTCATGATTTTTGTTCTTGAGTGCTTATTTTTGTTGACTACAGATTGATTGATTATCTTTATTTACTCTCCTTTCTGTGTGTGTGTCTGTTTCTGTCTCTCTCTCTCTCGCGCGCTCTCTCTCTTTTTCTCTCACTCCTGCACCTCATCCCTCTCTTTCCACCAGTCTAAGAAGGGCAGGTCTTGTTCGTCCCAGAGAGAGGTCATTGTGGTGTTGCCCAGTGGTCAGTCTGTATTGGTCAGATGTGACATAAAGTCCAGAGGGAGGGACGTGTTCGACATGGTGGTGGCTCACGCTAACCTGGTGGAGCACTTCTACTTCGGACTGGCCTATATCGACGGTAAGAAACTGACAACAACTTTGTAGGATGTAGGATCTTAATTTGATCACTCTTTTGTTGCTGAGAAGTTTGCAGGAGATGCAAACTTGTAGTGTATTTAAGGTTTAAAAAGGCATCTAAAGTTTGTAATTTCTACTTTAAAATGTCAGACTTGATTTTCCCTAACTAAAAATGTATCAACCCCTACAAGAAAATGTAAATTCATTATAATCCACATAATAATTCACATTTCCTGTTGCGGCAGTATTATTTTTTTGCTCTAGCAAGCTGGCTCAAATTAAGATGCTACATCTGTAAAGTTGATTTTATAATGTCCTATATCTTTCCTTTCTTTTATTAGATGATGAATATTTCTTCTTGGACCACGAGACGAAAATCTCTAAAGTTGCTCCTGACAGTTGGAAGAAAGTAGTGTCGACCTCTTTTCTTGTTTTTCTAAGGATCAAGTTTTTTGTTGATGACATCTCCTTCATCTTGTGAGTCTGCAATACTTTTTTTAAATTTAAAGTATCTGGAGATTTGGTGTCATGAACTGTTAGTGAAATGCAGTTATCAGTTTTTTCTTTAAAGAACTGTACATTGTTGTGGTGCTCCAGACACAGGGTGACGCTTCACCAGTACTACTTGCAGCTGCGGAAGGACATCCTAGAGGACAGGTTGTACTGCAACGAGGAGACAGGCATGTTCCTGGCGGCTCTCGCTCTACAGGCTGAGTTTGGGGACTACATGTCTGAGGTAAAAACTGAGTGAAGCAGCTAAGAAACTTTTATTTTTAAATATTTTATTTTATGATGTACATAATGGATTACGTTCTCCATGAAACCCTGAGAGATTGTATGGCTCTTAATCAGTCTTCCAGCCAGAGCAGTAGGTTTATGAGTAGGTAGTACATCTCATTGACAGACCTGCAACCTTGGTGTTAATTTATGTGGTAAAGGGTATTGATAGGATGAAGCACTAAGCTCTCCTCTATTGACCTATTGAAGGCTTTCGATACTGTTGACCACTCTTTATTTATTCAAAGATTGACTGCAATTGGTATGTTTCTTCAGGTGTCATGTAATTGGTTCGACAATTACTTGACACACAGGACACTGTTTTTTTCTGATGGTATTACATCAGATTTCCTTGATATTACGAAAGGTGTCCTACTAGGATACATTTAAGGTCCTGTACTTTTTACTGTCTAGATGAACTATATTGGTTTATCTACAGAAAATGTTAACATACACCTGTATGCAGATGACACTGTTGTGTATGCTATTGCCCTCGCGGGTTGAGCAGGTTCTTTCAGAGCTTCAATCTGCCTACATTGCTTTACAGAAAGCCTTTGTTGAACTGAATTTGGTACTTAATGCAGGTAAAATCAAGTAAAAATGTATCTGATGATATATGCATATGTAAATTCGATGGTTCCCTCATTGATCGTTTCCCCGCTTATACATAGTAAAATGGGCTTATTTTATAGGAATAGGTCATGCCTTTCATTAAATGATAGAAAACAAATCAATCGGTCGACATTCATACCGGTTATAGACTTTTGCGATATTGTCCTTATGAATGCAACTGCCACTGTATGGAAGCCATTGGATGCAGTTTATCATAGTGCGTTAAGCTTTATTACTGACAATAGGTTCAGTACACATCACTGCATTTTGTATCAGAAAGTAGGTTGGCCCCTCATTTCACTCTTTTTGTTTATAAGGCCCTGCTGCATAAACTTCTGCCGTACCTTACTTCATACAGATGTACAAGATACCAGACCGTCTCAGGACTGGCTAACTCTGGAGATCCCTTCGATCTCCACTGAGTTAGGTACATCTGCTTTTAGTTATTTTTTGCACCTTTAGACCCAGTGACTAAGGGGGCAGTTGAAATCGGTGAGGGGGCACAATTTTGGGGGGGGTTCTTCCATTGGAATTATATTGAATTCTGCTTATATCAAGCTATACTATGGTTAAATATTTTCCGGTATTTTACAAATGTTTCATCCCGGGAATACAGCACTTTTCTCCCGGGTAACCCGATATTTCCTGACAAAACCGGAAGTGTCATTCAAAAGCATTATAAAACATATAAATATGTCCGGATTTGAATAGAGCTTTAATCAGCATGAAACTTCAAACCTGATGCTACCTGAGCCTGATGAGCTATATATTAAATATGTTTCACGAGCCCTACATTAATGACATTTAATGAGCCCAAACCCAAAAAAGCCCAAACGATTGTACTGCACATTACACACGACAGAAAAACATAAAAGCTCATAGATGTAGCTAGCTATATGTTCCCATTAGCCAGTAGGCTAATCTTTTTGAGTGTGAACTCTATTACTGTATTGTATTATACTGTATTATATGGAATTACGCACATTGTTCAAACCATGATAAAGCAGAAGGGAACATGAGATTCTGGTGCAGCACATGCGTCCTACAAAGTTACAAGTAGGCTATAGGCTTGCGAATTTGAAATATAGTAGGGCCTAATTCATTTTGAAATATAGTAGGGCCTATTTGTATAGGCTAATTAGTAGGCTGACGCATATATACCTTTCATAATATTTCCCCTAATGTTATTAGCCTACCTCTTTCTTTCTAATGTTGCTTCATTCCGTCCTCGTTTTCAACAGTTAAATGAAATACGTTTCGTTGTCCTTATCGTCATCATTCTAATGGCATCCTTGACTAGTTTATGACTAGAATTAGATGCAGAAGGCTTTCACTTCTCTTCACGAAGATTGAATGGTTATTGGTCTGAATAAATAATTGCTATAGCCTACCGCCATCGCATGCTCTTTTACCTGTGAGTTCTATTGGCTGCTGTATTTAACATTCTGCAAAAAGAGCTTGCTTTCCTCTTCGAATAGTCTATTGGTATATGACATGCTAAAAAAATGATGTCCAACAAGCTATTCTAGTCTACCTAAGGAGTGTTTTTTAAGGATAGGCCAGCGGAGCACAGGTGCTTGCGTATTGCGCAAGAGACAGAGGCAATAAGTTAGAAGCTTATTATGCATAACCCATCATTAATTAGCTAAATATAAGGCTAATACTGCATTGAATGTATTGCCTGAAAGAGGCAGGCAAGGACATCTATATATATAGGGTATATATCGATCTATAATAGGATTATCTATTTTGGATGCAATTGCAACTCAATGGATGCAACTCAATGGAGTTGATGGAGAGGGAGAAGACTGCAAGAGATGATTGGTCTACATGTATTGTGAACTGCGCTCCATACTGAGATGGGCTGTCTGTCCTCACCCTGAGCGTTGATTCATCATGCAGAGACCGTAGAGAAGCCAGATTTAGACACCGCATATAATTTAACAGTTCCATTTCACTCCATGCTGTTCATATAAATGATTTATTATAATTTAATCGGTTTCTTGCAGTGATTTATCCCTGGAAAAGGGAGTGGTTTTGGGCAGTAAATCTTGGTAACCGGGTTCCCGCCATTCAACTCTGTTCAACAATGAACATAAAGTTAAAATGCAGAGAGTGCGAGACCATTGAGTGCTTTTGAAGTGACAGGTTGGTGTGAAATCTGTAGCCCATCTCCACTTCGCTGTATCAACACAATGGGCAGCGCCCTACATCCTAAAGCAAGGCCTATTTGGCAATGAACATAGGATACAAGATACTATAGATAAGATAATTCACCTATTACAAACCGCCTATGTGAATGCAGCCGTACACACAGCTGTCTTACCAAAATGATACAAACTAAATGCTGAAAGTAGTAGCCTAGTTATTCATGCCTAACAAAAATAAGGAATAGCAGTTTAGCTTAGAATACAGACGAATGCGAACGAATGAAAGCGAACAGAACAAAATAGCGGTAGGCCTACTAATATGCCTATAAGCAAAATATCAGATCAATAAAGGCATGACACGATCTATATTTAGGCTAGTTATATTAACAGTAAACAAACACAGTAAACAAAAGGTGAACGCCTACGCCTACCAAAACAGCCTACAGCCTACTACAGTGAGATACAACTCAATCATCAAGTTTGCAGATGACACAACAGTAGTAAGCTTGATTACCAATGATGACGAGACAGCCTACAGGGAGGAGGTGAGGGCTCTGGGAGTGTGGTGCCTGGAAAACAACCTCTCACTCAACGTCAACAAAACAAAGGAAATGATCATGGACTTCAGGAAACAGCAGACGGTACACCCCCCTATCTACATCGACGGGACCGCAGTGGAGAAGCTTCAAGTTCCTTGGCGTACACATCACTGACAAACTGAAATGGACCACCCACACAGACAGTGTGGTGAAGAAGGCGCAACAGAGCCTCTTCAACCTCAGGAGACTGAAGAAATTTGGCTTGTCACCTAAAACCCTCACAAACTTTTACAGATGTGCAATTGAAAGCATCCTGTCGGGCTGTATTACCGCCTGGTACGGAAACTGCACCGCCCGCAACCGCAAAGCTCTCCAGAGGGTGGTGTGGTCTGCCCAACGCATTACAGGGGGAAAACTACTTGCCCTCCAGGACACCTACAGCACCCGATGTCACAGGAAGGCCAAAAAGATAATCAAGGACATCAACCGCCCGAGCCACTGCCTGTTCACCCCGCTATCATCCAGAAGGCGAGGTCAGTACAGGTGCAGCAAAGCTGGGATCGAGAGACTGAAAAACAGCCATCACTAGCACATTAATGGCTGCTGCCTATAGGCATAGACTACAAATCACTGGCCACTTTAAGGAATGGAACACTAGTCACTTTAATTATGTGTGTATACTGTATGCTATACTATTCTACGGTATCTTAGTCACTTAATAATGTTTACATGTCTTGCATTACTCATCTCATATGGTATATACTGTATTCTATAATATTCTACGGCATCTTTGTCACTTAATGTTTACATATCTGGCATTACTCATCTCATATGTGTATACTGTATTCTATACTATTCTACTGTATCTTAGTCCATTCCGATCATATGTATATAGTCTTAATTCATTCCTACTTAGATTTCTGTGTATTGGGTATATGTCGTGTAATTTGTTAGATATTACTTGTTAGGTATTACTGCACTGTCAGAGCTAGAAGCACAAGCATTTCGCTACACCCGCAATAACATCTGCTAATCACGTGTATGTGACCGATTTTGATTTGATTTGATACACACAAACACACACACACACACTCCGAGGCGCGCTCTGTCCGTGGTGCTGATACAGCGCAGCGGAGATACAGATTGCACGCCAACCTGTCACTCAATCATTTGAACTTTTTAGTTAATTTTATATAGGGGCATAAAAACTGAGGTGGCACAAGTTTCAACTGAGGGGTCTATGCCCCCTTTTCCAAACTCGCGGAACTGGGTCCATGCACCTTACTTGTGGAATAATCTCCTAGGCTCTCTAAAATTGAATTAATTGGTCTAGAGTAATTCAAAAGGCAGGTTGAGGAGCTTTTTACTGGAGAATGTGTTTGTTTTTATGATTGTGTTTTGATTTTCATGTGTTGATGTGAATATTGATGTGTATAGTGTATATTGATGTTAATACAGGACTCATCTGTAAAAGAGACCTTGGTCTCCGCATGACAAAAATGAGCATTTCTTATTGGACAAGTCAAGGTAGTCCCTTCCTTGTTTCAGTTACTTTTCTTCCGTTTGGTACCTATGGAACGCAATCCTGTTATATCTATTGTAAGAACTACTACACTAGTGGCAGTATATGTCATTGACAGGCCTGTTATCTCTCTGTTCAGTTGTATGGCAGGAACTACTACCAGCTGGAGCAGTTTGTGTCTAAGAGGATGCTGGAGAAGATGGCTCTGCCCAGTCTAAAGGAGGAGTTGCCACGGTTACATGCCAACAATGCCCAGATGCTGCCAGAGGAGGCAGAAACCGAGTACCTAAAAGTAGGCAAGAGGAGAGACAACACACATAAATACAGTATACAGTACTGTATGCATGCATTTGCACACACACACACACACACACTCAGTAAATTTACTGAATTGAAATAACCACTTTTTTATAGAACTTTTATTTGACTTATAGGTGTCAAACATCTTCATTTTAACCTTGTTTAACATCTTTCAAACCTCGTTCAGCCCTGCAACATAAAAAAATGGCCCGCTCTCACACTTGATTATTATTTGCAATGATATAAGCTTTGTAAATTAAAGGCAATTAAAATCAAGCTTGTATTATTGCAAATCAGAATCAAGTGAGTGCTGGCCTTTTTTAAATTTGATCTATTTTGGTGTAAAGCACTCTGTTTACTTGTCTACACAATAATATTTTGAGTTGAGCACATTCTTCTCCTTTACTACGATCGACCTTGCAACATACTTGTTCTATCTCCTCTTCAGATCGCTCAGCAGCTTCCAGAGTATGGGATGGTGTTCCATCGGGTAGGCCGGGAGAAGAAGCCGGTGGTGAGGGAGCTGGTGCTGGGAGTCTGTGCCACAGGAATCATCGTCTATGAGCTGAAGAACCACCACCGCACTGTCACACGGCGATTCCTCTGGAGGGAGACCGATACCATCTCCGCCAACGTGAGTACTACTGGAATACGAGGGTTGTACTACAGCTCCTATAGTACTTTTACTAGTTCCACTGTAGACCAGATAGCAGATTTTCCACACACTCTAAGAAAAAAGGGTTCGTTGCAGAGGGATTGGGTTCTACCAAGAATCATTTTCATCTGAAGAACCATTTTTGGAAGACGAGGGTTCTTTGAAAAGTCAAAGGGTTCTACTTCGAACCTTTATCATCCTAAGAACCGTTTTTTCATAATTTCATAATTAATAAACATTGTTTCAAATAAAATAAAAGTGTTATTTTTCAGTCTTCTGTGATGTATATAAAGTGTAATATGGGAATGCAAACTCAAAATGTAATACATTTCAACTATATCTGACATGGTACAGGTGTTTTTTTAATAATTTTTTTAGGACCATAACCATGTGTGTAAGGTGAATACTTTTGTTTTAACGTAGATTTGTTTAAGACTACCAAGAACACTCTGTATGACCCTGATTTAGCCCACTGCAGTAAACGGTTAAACTTTAGCCTTCTAGAGTTTAAAAAGATGTGAGAATGTTTTAAACTGTACCTAATATGAGAGAATTTGTACACAGCAAATTGGCCAGTATTACCTAGTGTTGATTTTTCAGTGTAACATTTCAGTGTAACAAAGAGGTAAATTAACACTCGGTGGTGTAAAAGAACCCAGTGTTGGTGTGAAAACCAGAGGTGAGTGTGATTTGTGTAATTTTTAGAGTAAAACACTCAGCCACACCCATCATTATCATATTTCCCAGCATGCTCTAAAGTTTGTTTCAATATCTGTGTTTTTGCATGTGCATTGGTTGATTGATTGATCTGATGCAAAGATAAATAGCATACATTTTTCTAAACTAATTGAATCTGTTAGTAGTTGACTTATTGCCCTCATTACTGAAATGTTTGCTCCAGTTAAGATGGTTTAGGTAGTCTCATTTATCAATCTTCCCCACCCTGGCAGTCATTCTGAATGCAGGTTGCAGGTGATTAAAAGTTTCAATTGTTGGATATCCTCACTCTGGCTGGATGCCAATAAGAATTACACATCATTTTGCAAGCCAGCATAACGTGACTAGAAGGTATGGTGTGGCCTGTAAACTAGGATTTTCAATATTAGGAAGGTGTTCTTAATGTTTTGTACATTCAGTGAATGTGTCTATTGTCATAAAGAGTTTTATTTTAATGCCTGGTTTAACCTTTTATAGATGGTTCTAGGAAGAACCCTTTCAAGATAAAAGAGTTCTCTGTAGAACCCTTCGAGGAGGGTTCTAGAAAGAACCAATTACAGGGGTTCTAAGAAGAAACCAACATAGAGGGTTCTATGTAGAACCCTCTGCAAAGGGTTCTACCTAGCATTAAAAAGGGTTCCCCCATGGGGACAAACCCCAAAGACCCTACTTGGTTCTACTTAGCACCTTTTTTTGTAAGAGTGGACTGTGCTTTCAGAAGGGTTTGCCATTTAACAGCTCCAATGCTCTTGATTTAAAAGACAACCCCCTGACAGTTGTCTCTCCTCCCCCAGCATCGTAAGCTGACCATAGAGTGTGGTGGTCCCAGTGGTAAGAAGCACAGCTTTGTAGCAGAGAGTTCTAAGATTGCGCAGTACCTCCTTAGTCTCTGCTCCGGGCAGCACAAGTTCCACAGCGAGATGAGTTCCAGGCAACTCAGCCACAGCATCGCTCAAGGTACGGGGCTCTTAGAGCACACACAGGCAGGCACACACACAAACACACACACACACACGCGCACACACACACACACACACACACACACACCACACACACACACACACACACACACACACACACACACACACAATTGCTTATTCATGATGATTATTTGTTGTCTTTCCAGATGAGAACATTGACAAGTACCAGTCTATTTGTCGGACCAGTGACTCCCGTATGAAGCGTCGTTCATGTTCTGAGGTTGTCCTGAACAGCGTAGAGTTACCATCCAACCTCGGCCACCGCGAGTCATTAAGTAAGTCGTGTGAGGACATCACGGCGAAGGTGGAGGCGCGTCTAAGGCAGCAGAGAGAGTTGAGGGAAATGAACAGAGATCTGCCCGAGCCATGCCCACAGTCAGAGGTGAAGGACCAGCAGGCCTGGAGGTAACACTACAAAACAGTACATAACACTATGTAACCCTACATAACACTGCATACGCTACATACTCCATCTACATAACTACATAACACTACATAACAATGAACCTCATCATCAATAACATGATTTTCACTTGAGCTCAAAGGGTCCTACATTCCATGGGGGTAACTCACCTCGTCCACTACAATTTGTTTATTCATCCACAAAGGGAGAGACCCTCTGCTTATTTACGTATGACTTTATCCTTTGACAATGATGACAATCGTTATGGTGACAAACTATGTGTCGTTGTGTTCTAGTACTCTAAAATTATTTCCAACAGTACAGATTATTAGTATAATGATAAACTATGCAAACCCATGACTTGTGTTCCAGTACTCCAGAGTCCATCCCCAGAATCATGTCCAATCCCATGCTACAGAAACGTGACTCCACAACCTCCTCTGTACAAGGTGAGGACTGAGCACGCTATATACTCTTATCTGAAGAATTTACTATAACACTGCAATGCTTAACTCTCGGCAGTAACGTAAGTCTTAACTCTAATCTAAGCTTTTTTATGAATGCACTTGGTATTATGTTTAACCCCTGACCTGTGGGTTATTTTACAGTAGACACTCCAACCAGGGGTTCTCCAGAGAGAGAGATCATCAGTCTGGTCCTAAGGAAAGACCCTAAACTGGGCTTTGGTGAGTAATGGGGTTTTAAGGATGCATTTGTAGATTCGTTTTTTTTGTCATAGAAATACAATGACTCTGGTCCTCAGTCTCTCTCTTGTCTCTCTCTCTCTCTCTATTTTGTATCTCTATCTCTCTTTCTCAGGGTTTGTGATAGTGGGGGAGAACAACACAGGGAAACTGGACCTGGGAATCTTCATAGCCTCCATCGTCCCTGACGGACCAGCAGACAGAGACGGCAGAATCAGACCAGGTACTGAACAGGGAGCTAAAACAAGTCTTCAGGTGTCAGACAAGGTTGCGTATCAAGTGAACATAGTTCAAACACACACACCTACACTGCTTTCAGAAAGCATTTTATTGTGATTTTGTCGACGATCTACACTAAATATTCTGTAATGTTAAAGTGGAAGAAAAATTTGAACATTTGTTTAAAAGTCATGAAAAATAAAACACTAATATATCTTGATTAGATAAGTATTCAACCCCCTGAGTCAATACATGTTAGAATCACCTTGGTTGCGATTACAGCTGTGAGTTTTTCTGGGTAATTCTCTTAAGAGCTTTTCACACCTGGATTGTGCAACATTTGCCCATTATTCTTAACCAAATACTTCAAGTGCTGTCAAATTAGTTGTTGATCATTGCTAGACAACCATTTTCCGGTCTTGCCATAGATTTTCAAGCAGATTTAAGTCTATACTGTAATTCGGCCACTCAGGAACATTCACTGTCTTCTTGGTAAACAACTCACAGGGTCTGGTGGAGAGCAGACTGGACCAGGTTTTCCTCTAGGATTTTGCCTGTGCTTAGCTCCATTCCATTTATTTTTTATCCTGAAAAACTCCCCAGTCCTTAACAATTACAAACATACCCATAACATGATGCAGCCACCACTATGCTTGAAAATATGAGTGGTACTTAGTAATGTGTTGTATTGGATTTGTCCCAAACATACAGTAACACTTTGTGTTCTGGACAAAAGGTGAATTGCTTTGCCACACTCCAGATACAGACTGTAACACAACAAAATATGGAAAGAATCTTTGGGGTGTGAATAGTTTCTGAAGGCACTGTACATATCATACTAGTCTTTTTTATCTTTGGTTGGTGGTCAGACTGATATTGTGCTTTGATTGCTTGATTATGCAGGTGGTCGTCTGATTTCTCTAAATAAGATCAGTCTGGAGGGCGTGACGTTCACTGATGCAGCAGTCATCCTCCAGAACAGCCCTGATGAGGTGGAGCTCATCGTCTCCCAACCCAAATGTACGTAGAACCTATTACAACCCTTATACAACCTCACCCAAATATACTCTTCATACTCTGTCATTGTCAAATCAAATGTTCACGTCAAATCAAATTTGATTAGTCACATGCGCCAAATACAACAGGTGTAGACCTTACAGTGAAATGCTTACTTACGAGACCCTGATCAACAATGCAGTTAAAAAAATATATGAGTAAGAATAAGAAATAAAAGTAACAAGTAATTAAAGAGCAGCTGTAAAATAACAAGACTATACACAGGGGGTACCGGTACAGAGTCAATGTCAAAACCGGTTAGTTGATGTAATATGTACATGTAGGTAGAGTTATTAAAGTGAGATGATAACAGAGAGTAGCAGCGGTGTAAAAAAAAAAAAGGCAGCAATGCAAGTAGTCTGGGTAGCCATTTGATAAGATGTTCAGGAGTCTTATGGCTTGGTCCTGGATGGCAGGAAGCTTGGCCCCAGTGATGTACTGGTCCGTACGCACTACCCTCTGTAGTGCCTTGCAGTCGGAGGCCGAGCAGTTGCCATACCAGGCAGTGATGCAACCAGTCAGGATGCTCTCGATGGTGCAGCTGTAGAACCTTTTGAGGATCTGAGGACCCATGCCAAATCTTTTCAGTCTCCTGAGGGGGAATTAGGTTTTGTCGTGCCCTCTTCACAGCTCTCTTCGTCATTTATTTCTATTTCTAGACCTTATCTGGAAGATTGCTGCTTTCCTCACTCGTCTTTTATGGTACTCAGCATAATTATATATTATTTTATTTGCTTGATTAGCTTTTTTTCACTTTTCCATTTGTCTATGTGTGTATTTCTGGGAAAGGGTAAGGGGGATACCTAGTCAGTTGTACAACGGAATGCATTCAACTGAAATGTGTCTTCCGCATTTAATTAACCCCTCTGAATGTGCCTGAAGCTAGGTTTCCATCCAATTGGCGACAAATTTTCATTGCAATATTCTAAAATCTGCATAAAAACAAAGTGCATTTTCCCACCATCAAATTGATACAAGTTAAATGGGTTTCCATCGCATTTTCAACTATACTAATGGTTTTGTCACGAAAGAATGTTGCGTTATATAGCGAATGTGCCCAATCTGGTCTTGGCACGTGCACTGTAGCCAATAGCTCGCAGATACATTTAAAATGTTTTAACATTTTTGTCATTTATCAGACACTTTTATCCAGAGATTATTACAGTAGTGAGTGCATACATTGTCATACTTTTATTATCTAACATGGTCCCCGATGGGAACCAAACCCACAACCCTGGTGTTGCAGGCACCATGCTCTACCAACTGAGCCACACAAGACAATACGGCTAGGCTACCTACACGATGAGATTATTATGGACAAAAGAACCAGATTCTTTTTATTTGTCAAACAGGCAGCCATGCATCGATCATCATGTCACCACAATAAGACCCTCGATATTTATTGGAAAGGAGCGTCAAGCTCGTCACCGTGCACTTTCACCACGCTGTGAAGTTCATCATCATTTATTTCATCTGTAGCCTAATAAACTGCATGCTGTCCTGAGTCATAGTGGGAGGACCAGACAACATATCATCACGACTTCAAGTTTACTTCGATATGATGGTTATTATATTAATATTTGTGCATAAAGGCAATTCCACCGCCATTTCTCACATATTCAATTTTACTGACATAAAAAGAACCCATCTCGTCTAGCCTATTTTGTTTTGTAGACATTTGGAATGTTTACAGACAAATTTGCTGTTTCCATCAGGCCTGTCATTTTTTATTTGACATTAAAAGGTTGGATGGAAACCTGTGGCCTCATTTATCAGCATAGAAACTATTCCAAAATACTACTAATGAACAGAATTTAGAATGCTTTAGTGACAAAACGGATGGCACTGTGATAGCAAATTGGATGTAGTCTGAGTAGTGTTTTGGAGGCTATTTTGTAAATGACATCGCCAAAGCCAAGGATCGGTAGGATAGTCAGTTTTACGAGGGTATATTTGGCATCATGAGTGAAGGAGGCTTTGTTGCGAAATAGGAATAGGAAATAGGAGGTGCTTAATATGAGTCTGGAAGGAGAGTTTACTGTCTAGCCAGACACCTAGGTAATTGTAGATGTCCACATATTCAGAAGTCAGAACCGTCCAGAGTAGTGATGCTAGTCGGGCGGGCGGGTGCGGGCAGCGGTCGGTTGAAGAGCCTGCATTTAGTTTTACTAGCGTTTAAGAGCAGTTGGAGGCCACGGAAGGAGTGTTGTATGGCATTGAAGCTCGTTTGGAGGTTTGTTAACACAGTGTCCAAAGAAGGGCCAGATGTATACAGAATGGTGTCGTCTGCGTAGAGGTAGATCAAAGAATCACCCGCAGCAAGAGCGACATCATTGATATGGCGATGTGGGTGCCGTCTATTGCTCCGTTCGTATTTGGGAAACCATTGATGGCAAAGAAACCCCTCATATTTGGGAAACTATTGATGGCAAAGAAACCCCTCTTGACTTCAACCTGTTGTGCGATGGTGTATGGAAATGGAATGTTACTGTTTATTTTGCTGATAATTGCATCCAAAATATTGGTTCATCAAGGGCTGGGTGATGCCGATCGTCAAGCTTCACTTGAAAAGTGCCCTTTGTGGATAGCACTTGGATGTGCACAGGAATGGCATGCATATGCCTTTTTAAAGTAAGTCTTAAATCCTCACAAAACTCCTATAATTTGGGAAACAATGTCTGATGAACCAATCTGTACTTTTTGCAAAAAAGATCCCAACCTATATTCACTTTCAAGGTACATATAATTTAACAAAGGACTGTACTTTATATGGATTTTTGTCATAACAAATGTACTGCTGTGGTGAAATGATATGGCTGTCAAGATATGTTGCATGAATTCATGATGGAAATACAATGAAATCGAAATTATTTAATTATTACTCCCACAATTTGACATTTTCAACATATAGTATATTTTCCCCATTCTATGCTTGACAAGCAGTTCCCTTATTCCACCAGTTGACACTGTGCATATACATGGTCAAGGCTGTGCGTACATTTACGCACACTCTCAATCGTACATTAAAATGATCCCATGCATGGTTCACGCTCAGATTTGTGCCTAGGCATGATTTATAAATGAGGCCCCTGTTTTTTTTTTTTTTTTTCTCTCTTTCTCTCATTTTTTCTTTCTTTCTTTATACAGTAACCAGTCGAAAGTTTGAAAATAAATCCTTCACAGAATTTAAGTAACAGACACATCTCAACATCAACTGTTCAGAGAAGACTGCGTGAATCAGGCCTTCATGGTTGAATTGATGCAAAGAAACCACTACTAAAGGACACCAATAAGAAGAAGAGACTTGCTTGGGCCAAGAAACATGAGCAATGGACATTAGACTGGTGGAAATCTGTCCTTTGGTCTGATGAGTCCAAATTTGAGATTTTTGGTTCTAACCGCAGTGTCTTAGTGAGATGCATAGTAGGTGAACAGATGATCTCCGCATGTGTGGTTCCGACCATGATGCATGGAGGAGGAGGTGTGATGATGTGGGGGTGCTTTGCTGGTGACACTGTCAGAATTCAAGGCACACTTAACCAGCATGGCTACCACAGCATTCTGCAGCGATACGCCATCCCATCTGGTTTGTGCTTAGTGGGATTATCATTTGTTTTTCAACAGGACAATGACCCAACACACCTCCAGGCTGTGTAAGGGCTATTTGACCAAGAAGGAGAGGCATGAAGTGCTGCATCAGATGACCTGGCTTTCACAATCACCCGACCTCAACCCAATTGAGATGATTTGGGATGAGTTGGACCACAGAGTGAAGGAAAAGCAAGTGCTCAGCATATGTGGTGTAACGATCGTTGTTGGAAGGATGGTCGGACCAAGATGCAGCGTGGGGTAGGTTAATCATTTTTATTTATAATAACCGGCAAAAAACAAGAAAGAGTAACAAACGAAACGTTCAGCTTTGTAGGGCAAAAGCGACAATACAAAAACAAAATCCCACACAAAACAGGTGGAAAGGCTGCCTAAATATGATCCCCAATCAGAGACAATGATAGACAGCTGCCTCTGATTGGGAAACCAGGCCAACATAGAAATGCAAAAACTAGAGTACACACCCTGACCTAACCAAAATAGAGAATAAAAAGGATCTCTAAGGTCAGGGCGTGACAGTACCCCCCCCCCCCCCCCAAAGAAGCGGATCCCTCCACTTCCGTGGGACTCCGGACCGTGGATCGTCGCCGGCGGCTCCGGACCGTGGATCGTCGCCAGAGGCTCCGGACCGTGGATCGTCGCCGGGGACTCTGGACCGTGGATTGTCGCCGGAGGAACCGGACCGTGGATTGTCGCCGGAGGAACCGGACCGTGGATCGTCGCCGGAGGAACCGGACCGTGGATCGTCACCGGACCGTGGCGGCTCCACGCTAATGGCTCAGACTTTCCATGTTGGAGTTTTGGCGGCACAGTCTCTCTCTGTTTTTAACAAAGGGATTTTTAACTTCTCTATACTGCAGTGCAAGAGAGAGAAAGTTTACGACCGGTCATTAAGTCATAAAACCGGCCCAACTCCCCCTCTCCTGTGGGAGAGAGGGGGTTTGGGCTATCTGTCGTCCTGTGATCCTAACCGAGAGAGTCATGACAACATCGTCTTTTTCACACGTTTCCAGCAACCAGGCCAGCTCAGTACGGCTTGGTTTGGCATGGCTCGTTACTGCTCATTAGTGTAAAAAGCACCCCTTTGTCCCTTCTCTCCCATGCAGATTCTCTGAGAGACAGTAAGACTTCTTTGGCAACCAGTACCCTGAGTCTGATGTTGGACAGGGGCATTGGGTGCCAGACCACCCTGAGTGGAACAGAATTCCAACCAGCCATGGAGGAGCTGGAGGAAGCACTGGCTCTGTCCAACTTGGCCACACCTAAACATGGCAAGAGACTCCACATCCCTGTGGTCCGGATCCTGGATGCTCAGGTAAATTTTTTATTTTCATTAATTTTTACATTTTTTAAGGCTTTTTAGCAAAACAATGTTTCTCAAGCAGTAATTTAGCTAGGACTGTCTGGGAGTGGTCTGAGTGGGGAGGGACCTAATAGGAGGGATATGTAATCTGAAAACTAGCTGTTATTGGCAGAGAGATTTTGATCTTTTTTTTGTTATTGGTCTATTTACTTCAGAAAGGTTGATTTATTCCACAGTTTGTTGTGTTATAGCCTGATTCTAAATTAATTTAAAAAATGTTTACCCATCTACACACAATACCCCATAATGACAAAGTGAAAACATGTTTTTAGAAATGTTTGCAAATTTATTGAAAATGAAATACAGATATACGCTATATATACAAAGGTACACTACCGTTCAAAAGGTTAGGGTCACTTGGAAATGTCCTTGTTTTTGAAAGAAAAGCAAATTTTTTGTCCATTAAAATAACATCAGATTGATCAGAAATACAGTGTAGACATTGTTAATGTTGTAAATGACTATTGTAGCTGGAAACGGCTGATATTTAATGGAATATCCATAGAGGTGTACATTACAATATCTACATAGGCATACAGGCGACTCCGGGATGCTGGCCTTCTAGGCAGAGTTGCAAAGAAAAAGCAATATCTCTGTCCATTGTCTGTGTAATTTTGTCAGTCTGAGATATGGCTTTATCTTTGCAACTCTGCCTAGAATGTCAGCATCCCGGAGTCGCCTCTTCACTGTTGACGTTGAGGCTGGTGTTTTGCGGGTACAATTTAATGAAGCTGCAAGTTGAGGACTTGTGAGGTGTCTGTTTCTCAAACCAGACACTCTAATGTACTTGTCCTCTTGCTCAGTTGTGCAACGGGGCCTCCCACTCCTCTTTCTATTCTGGTTAGGGCCAGTTTGCACTATTTTGTGTAGGGAGTAGTACACAGCGTTGTACGAGATCTTCAGTTTCTTGGCAACTTCTCGTATGGAATAGCCTTAATTTCTCAGAACAAGAATAGACTGATGAGTTTCAGAAGAAAGTTATTTGTTTCTGGACATTTTGAGCCTGTAATCAAACCACAAATGCTGATGCTCCAGATACTCAACTAGTCTAAATGTAAGGTTCTGCTTTTCTTTTCTTAGTCAACCTTGTGTTCTTTTTCTTTGTGTTCTTGAACATAGCCCTGTTTCTTTGTGTTCTGGAACGTAGCCCTGTCTTTCATTTTTTTTCTTTGATTTCACCTGTGTTCGTTTCTCACCTGGTCTCATCAGCTCCCTATTTAGTTCAGTTCTTTCTGTTTGAATGGTTGTGAGGCATTGTTTGTTTTTGCCTACCTGTGTTTGACCATTGCCAGCGACCACGATTCATGCCTTCTGCGAAGGCATAATAAACATCCGCTGCGCTCTGCGTGTGAACCTACACCTTTTTCTCCCTGAGTATTCATTACAGAATACCTCACCTAAAAATGGAATGGATTCAGCAGAGCTACAGTGGCGCCTAACCCAGCAAGAGGAGCTTATGGAGGAAATTTGCCATCTTCTCCGCCAGCCTATCCCTACTCCTCTGACGCCAAATATCGTAACCCCTAGCCCTCCTTCATTCATACCCATGCCTGGAAAATACGACGGTTCGCCTGGGAAATGTCAGGGATTTCTGATGCAATGCAGCAAATACATTGAGCACAACCCCACTAACTTCACCACCGACAAGAGCATGGTGGATTTTGTTGTGTCTCTACTCACAGGCAAAGCCCTGGATTGGGCCACCATATGGACTGCCAACAGCACAGAACTCGGATCCAAGACTCATTTCCACACCCTCTTCAAAGAGGTATTCGATCACGCTCCCTCCGGCCGTCCTATAAGAGACCTCCTCATTCAACAAGGACGCAATTCAGCTGCCGAGTATGCCCTTGTTTTCCGCACCATGGCTGCAGGGAGTGGATGGAATGAGGCTGCTTTACTTACCGTCTACCAAAGAGGGCGCAACAGGGAACTTCAGGCGGAGCTGGCCTGTAGATGTGACCTTCAGGATTTAAATCAATACTTTCTTATGTCCATCTCCATCGACCACCTCATCGCCGACCGCCGAAGAACTCTGCCACCCAGGAACACGAAACCTTCTCTTTCCACGATTTTGTCATCCCATGCAGTCTTCCAGAGCCCATGCAGTTGGGCCATGCTCCTCTCTCGTGTATTGAACGTCAAAAGCGGATCCAAGAAGGGCTCTGCCTATACTGTGGAGGGAAAGATCATCTACTCAGCCCTTGCCCTGTTCACCCCCCCACGGAGAGATGAGAAGGGTCCCCCTGCTGTCATGCAGGTAGGCATGTCCTTATTTCTAAATATCTCCCAGAATCAATTCTCTGTCCCAGTATTGATAACCGTGAAGGGGGTTACCAAGTACGTAGAAGGCTTGATAGATTCGGGAGCAGCAGGTAATTTTATCGATCATCAGCTAGTACAAGAGCTTGACATCGATCTAACACCTGTCACCCTTCCCTTAAGGATTAACACCCTGGACAGGCAGTCATTAGGCACGGGCTTCATCACGCACCTGACACAGAGCTTCACCCTCCAGATTGGAGTCTTCCACACCGAAACCACTCAACTCATCCCCCAAACAGCCACTCATTCTCTGACACCCCTGGCTTTGTCGTCACGACCCTGCCATCTCGTGGCAACAAGGTGAACTACTGTCCTGGTCTTCTACCTGCTTCTCCAGTTGTCTCAGCCTACCCACCACCATTGAGGACTCTGCCTCGACAGTGCCACCCACCATACCATATGAATACGCCCAGTACAGAAATGTCTTCAGCAAAACCAAGGCCTCCACTCTACCACCACATCGCCCAGGAGACTGTGCTATTGACTTACTCCCTGGAGTGTCCCCACCGAAGGGCCGTGTTTACCCCCTATTTATCCCGGAAAATGAGGCAATGGAGACCTACATTGATGAGTTTAGTTTATTAATTCGACCATTTAAAAAAAACAAGCACACATACAACTTAAAAGCCATACATACACATGAATAAAATCATTGAGGATAACACACCATAAAGTCTGGGACTTATTTCCATTGTGGTCCTCTTGAATCACTCAAACGGTTTCATTCGTCCTTCTTCCCCGGCTGCGTCGAGCTTCTTCGTTGGAAAAAAGGACGGTGGTCTCCGTCCATGTATTGATTATCGTTCCCTGAATGACGTCAAGAACGGTTTCCCTCTGATCCCAGCGACCCCTGAGTAAGTGGGCCGAGCCAACATCTTTACTAAACTCGACTGCGAAGTGCATATAACCTTGTCCGTATACGTGAAGGAGACGAATGGAAGACGGCCTTTATCACCGCTCGAGGGCACTACGAATACCTGGTCATGCCCTACGGCCTTACGAACTCCCCGGCCATCTTCCAATCCTTTATGAACAAGGTTTTCCAGGATATGATCAACCACTTTCTCATCGTCTACATTGATGACATCCTGATGTATTCCTCCCTGAAGGAACACATACAGCATGTGCAAAAGGTTCTTCAACGGCTCCTTGACCATAACCTTTATGTGAAGACTGAAAAGAGTGCCTTCCATGTAACCTCTGTAAACTTATTCGGCTTCGTACTGACACCTGGAGGGGTCAGCATGGATGAGAACAAAGTCACCGCAGTCAGTAACTGGCCCAAACCCACCACCGTTAAGGAACTCCAACGTTTCATTGGATTCTCCAACTTCTATCGTCGGTTCATTCGGAACTTCAGTTCTACGGCAGCTCCCCTCACTCCCCTTACCAGCCAAAATACCCGAAACCCTTCAATGGATTGATACTGCCCTGACTGCGTGCAACAACTTGAAACGTCTCTTCACCTCAGCTCCTGTCCTTCGCCAACCTGATCCGACCCTTCCTGTCACCCTGGAGGTGGATGCTTCCGAAGTAGGAGTACACCTCCCAAATCACATCCATGTGCCTTCTCCATGAAGTTATCCCCCGTTGAGAAGAATTACGATGTGTTGAACAGAACTCCTCGCCATCAAGCTGGCCTTCGAGGAGTGGCGCCACTGGTTGGAGGGCGCACAACATCCCTTTCTCGTCCTAACAGATCATCGTAAACTGGAATATTTCAGAGGGGCCAAGAGGTTAAACTCCAGAGAAGCCCGCAGGGCTCTCTTCACACGCTTCCATGTTCATGTTAATTACATCCCTGGTAAGAAAAACGTAAAAGCTGATGCTCTCTCCCGCCAGTTTGACCTTCCGACCAGTAACTCCGACCCTACACCCATTCTTCATTCCTCTTGCATTATGGGACCAGTACAGTGGGAGGTTCACTCTGACATACAAGAAGCCCTAACCTCAGACCCGGCTCCTCCTGAGACACCAGCTGGGAAGAGTTACGTACCAGCAGCTGTTAGACCCTAACTGATGCAATGGTGTCACACGTCCTTGGGGTCAGGACATATGGACATTGCACGATCCACCAAACTTTTAGCCCGGAAGTTCTGGTGGTACTCACTGGCATCTGACATAAGGGATTACGTACTCTCCTGTCCAGTCTGCGCCCAAACCGAAAGCCCTTGTCATCTCCCTTCCGGGAAGCTTCAACCTTTGCCAATCCCTCACAGACCTTGGTCCCACATAGCTGTTGACTTCATCACAGACATTCCTGAATCCTCTGGTAACACCACCATCCTTGTCCTAGTAGACCGTTTTTCAAAAATGTGTTGTTTGGATCCTTTTCCTCATCTACCTAACGCCATGGAGTTAGAGTGTATGCTCCAGCAGGTGTTCCGTCTGTATGGGATTCCAGAGGACATCGTCTCTGACCGCAGGCCCCAGTTTGTCTTCCGGGTGTGGCGAGCCTTTTGTGACCGACTAGGGGTCGCCCTCAGCCTCTCCTCCGGGTACAACCCCCAGACCAACGGGCAGACGGAACGCCTAAACCAAGAAATAGGGAAGTACCACCGCCAACAATGTTCTGCCTCTCCACACGACTGGAGTCGGTATATGGCCGAATACGCTCCGAACTCACTCATGCACTCATCCCTCCGCCTTACTCCGTTTCAGTGTGTTCTTGGTTACCAACCGTCCATGTTTCCCTGGGAGGCGGAGCCTGGTACTGTCCCAGCTTTCGACGACTGGTTTCGGCGTAGTGAGAGGGTATGGGAGACCCCTCACCGGCATCTGCAGGAAGCCTCTAATACCCAGAAATGCTTTGCCGACAGACTCTGCCGACCTACGCCACTCTTTCACCCCGGACAGCGTGTGACTCTCTACCAGAGACATCTGGCTAAGCCTCCCCTGCAAAAAGTTATGTCCTCTCATCATTGGTCCCTTCAAGATAACCCATCGCATCAACCCTGTCACGTACCGCCTCCAGTTACCTCTGTTAGTACCAAATATCCTCGTCCTTCCATATGTCTCTTTTAAAACCGGTCCCCTACAGTCCTCTTCATCCTCCAGTCTCTACCCGCAGTGCGCCCCCACCGTTGGACGTCAAAGGGGAACCTACCTACGCCATACGGGTCACCCTTGATTCCAAACGCCTGAGGTCGCATCCAGTCCACTACTTAGTGGACTGGGAAAGTTATGGCCCTGAAGACCGGTCCTGGGTCCCTGACCAAGACATCCTCGACCCAGATATGATTCAGGCATTTCACCATGATCGTCTCGCTCCCTAACCTCGGGGTCAACCCCCGAACAGACCCATTGGACATCAGCCTCGACGCAGAATGTCGGGTCAGTCCACGACCTCGTTGAACCAGCCTGCCGGACCTCGCCCCCGAGGTAGGCGTCCGCCTCTGCTCCCCCTCCCGCTCCACCCTCCTGTGCCGTTGGGTCATCAGGAGTCTTCCTTGTAGCCCTGTTTCTTTGTGTTCTGGAACGCAGCTCTGTCTTTCATTGTGTTCGTTTCTCATCAGCTCCCTATTTAGTACATTTTTTTTCTGTTTGTAGGGTTGAGGTATTGTTTGTTTTTTGACTGCCTGTGACCATGATTCCTGCCTTCTGCAAAGGCTTAATAAACATCTGCGCGCTCTGTGCGGGAATCTACACCTTTTTCTCCCTGCGAATTCATTACACTAAAGAATGCCAGTTTCATTGCTTCTTTAATCAGCACAAGTTTTCAGCTGTGCTAACGTAATTGCAAAAGGGTTTTCTAATGATCAATTAGCCTTTTAATGATAAACTTGGATTAGCTAATACAATGTGCCATTGGAAGACAGGAGTGATGGTTGCTGATAATGGGCCTCTGTACACAATGTAGATATTCCATTAAAAATCTGCTACATCTGCTACAAAATCCAGCTACAATAGTCATTTACAACATTAAAAATGTCTACACTGTATTTCTGATCAATTTGGTGTTATTTTAATGGACAACAAATGTGCTTTTCTTTCAAAAACAAGGGCATTTCTAAGTGACCCCAAACTTTTGAACAGTAGTGTATTTGGACACCCCTTCAAATTAGTGGATTCAGCTATTTCAGCCATAATGTTGCTGGCAGGTGTATACAACTGAGGACACAGCCATGCAATCTCCATATAGGAAAACATTGGCTGTAGAATTGCCTTACTGAAGACCACAAGCTCACAGAACTGGCCCGTCGAGTGGTGTAGCACGTAAAAATCATCTTTCCTCGGTTGCAACAGTCAATACCCAATTACAAATTGCCTCTGGAAGCAACGTCAGCACAAGAACTTAATGAAATGGGTTTCCATGGTCGAGTAGCCGCAAACAAGCCTAAGATCACAATGTCAAGCGTCAGCTGGAGTGGTGTAAAGACTGGCTTCATTGGACTCTGGAGTAGTGGAAATGCGTTCTCTGGAGTGATGAATCACGCTTCACCATCTGGTAGTCCAATGGACAAATCTGTGTTCGGCAGATGCCAGAAGAAAGCTACCTGCCCGAATGCGTAGTGCCAACTGTAAAGTTTGGTGTAGGAGGAATAATGGTCTGGGATTTAGTTCCAGTGAAGTGAAATCTTAACGCTATTGCATACAATTACATTCTAAAGGATTCTAGGCTTCCAACTTGGTGGCAACAGTTTAGGAAAGGCCCTTTACTGTTTCTGTTAGACAATGCCCAAGTGCACAAAGCGAGGTCCATACAGAAATTGTTTGTCAAGATCGGTGTGGAAGAACTTGACTGGCCTGACTGCAACTATATCGAACACCTTTGGGATGAATTGGAATGCCAACTGCGAGCCAGGCCTAATCAGTTCCCGACCTCACTAATGCTCTTGTGGCTGAATGGAAGCAAGTCCCCGCAGCAATTTTCAACTTTTAGTAGAAAGCCTTCCCAGAAGAGTGGAGGCTGTTATACAGTAGCAGAGAAGGGGGACCAACTCCATATTAATGCCCATGATTTTGGAAGGGGATGTTCAAAAAGCAGGTGTCCACATACTTTTGGTCATGTAGTGTATCTTATTTACATAAGTATTCACACCCCTGAGTCAATACATGTTAGAATCACCTTTGGCAGCGATTACAGCTGTGAGTTTTTCTGGGTAAGTCTTTAAGAGCTTTGCACACCTGGAAATGTACAATATTTGCACATGTATTATTTTTCAAATTCTTCAAGCTCTGTCAAGTTGGTTGTTGATCATTGCTAGCCAGCCACTTTCAAGTTTTCCCATAGATTCTCTAGCTAATTAACTTGGCCACTCAGGAAAATTCAATGTCATCTTGGTAAGCAACTGCAGTGTATATTTGGCCTTGTGTTTTAGGTTATTGTCCTGCTGAAAGGTGAATTTGTCTCCCAGTGTCTGTTGGAAAACAGACGGAACCTGGTTTTCCTCTAGAATTTTCCCTGTGCTTAGCTCTATTTCGTTTTTTTTTTATCCTCAACAAATTCCCTAGCCCTTGCTGCTGACAAGAATACCCATAACATGATGAAGTGATGTGTTGTTGGATTTTGCCCAAATATAACTCTTTGTATTCAGGACATTCAGGAAATTTTTTGCAGTTTTACTTTAGTACCTTTATTGGAATATTTTTACTCTGTTCAGGCTTCCGTCTCGTAAGTATAATATTGTTGATCCATCCTCAGTTCGTTCTCCTGTCACAGCCATTAAACTCTAACTGTCTTAAAGACATCATTGGCCTCATGGTGAAATCCCTAAGTGGTTTCCTTCCTCTCTGGCAACTGAGTTAGGAGGGATGCCTGTATCTTTGTAGTGACTGAATACTTATTGACTTTTAGCTTTTCATTCTAATTAATTTGTCAATTTCCAAAAGCATAATTACACTTTGACATTATGGGGTATTCTGGGTGTAGGCCAGTGACCAAAAAATCTAAAGTTAATCCATTTTATAGTCAGTCTGTAACACAACAAAATCTGGAAAAAGTCAAGGGGTGTGAATACTTTCTGAAGGCACTGTACTTACAGTGCATTCGGTAAGTATTCACACCCCTTCACTTTTTCCACATTTTGTTACGTTACAGCCTTAATCTAAAATGGAATAAATTGTTTTCCCCCCTCATCAATCTACACACAATGCTCCATAATGACAAAGCAAAAACAGGTTTTTAGAAATGTTTGCAAATGTATTAAAAATTAAAACTGATATCAAATTTACATAAGTATTCAGACCCTTTACTCAGTTCTTTGTTGAAGCATCTTTGGCAGCGATTACAGCCTCGATTCTTCTTGGGTATGACACTACAAACTTGGCACACCTGTATTTGGGGAGTTTCTCCCATTCTATTCTGCAGATCCTCTCAAGCTCTGTCAGGTTGAATGGGGTGTGTTGCTACAAAGCTATTTTCAGATCTCCAGAGATGTTAGATCGGGTTCATGTCCGGGCTCTGGCTGGGCCAGTCTAGGACATTCAGAGACTTGTCCCGAAGCCACTCCAGCGTTGTCTTGGCTGTGTGCTTAGGGTCGTTGTCCTGTTGAAAGGTGAACCTTCGCCCCAGTCTGAGGTCCTAACCTGCTCCAGAGCGCTTTTCATCAAGGATCGCTCTGTACCTTTCTCTGTTCATCTTTCCCTAGATCCTGATGTTGCCACCATAATGCTTCAGCGTAGGGATGGTGCCAGATGCCCTGCAGACGTGACGCTTGGCATTCAGGCCAAAGAGTTCAGTCTTGGTTTCATCAGACCAGAGAATCTTGTTTCTCATGGTCTGAGTCCTTTAGGTGCCTTTTGCAAACTCCAAGCGGGCTGTCTTGTGCCTCTTCCTGAGGAGTGGCTTCCGTATGGCCACTCTACCATGCAGAGATGGTTGTCCTTTTGGAATGTCCTCCCATCTCCACAGAGGAACTCTGGAGCTCTGTCAGAGTGACCATCAGGTTCTTGGTTACCTCCCGACCAAGGCCATTCTCCCATGATTGTTCAGTTTGGCCGGGCTGCAAGCTCTAGGTGGTTCTAAACTTCTACCATTTAAGAATGGTGGCCACTGTGTTCTTGGGGATCTTCAATGCTGCAGAAATGTTCTCATACCCTTTCCCAGATCTGTGCCTCGACACAATCCTGTCTCGGAGCTCTACGGACAATTCCCTCGACCTCATAGCTTGGTTTTAGCTCTGAAGTGCACTGGCCTCTGTGTTCTCACAGTTCTGCACTTTCTAACAGTATTAAGCATGTAAGCCTTATAATATTGAAACTGAAATGTACTTAATGAGGGTAGTATACAATGTTATGCGTTGTTTAGAAAATGCCACCAGAGGGCGTCAGAGTTTGAGGTTAAAGAGTCTGTGCACACTTTAATGGCATTTGACATGGTTATGATGCCAATAATTTCATTTAAATGTAATATTGTGACACAGAGGTTGGTAAATGACATAACACCTGTTATAACACCTGGTATGTAGACTCTTATGTAGCATGTAATCACATATTTGTCATGCAGACTGTGTAATAGCAGTTGTTATTAGCAGTTGACATTCAAGCAAATGACAACAGGATGAACAGTCATCTAGAACACCCATTACGACTAGTTTTATATCATCTTATGCTGTTACTCATAACAATTCAAAACTGCTTATGACAAATGATATAATGTGTTATGTAGCTGTAATAAAGGCTTTATTACTGGTTCCTCTCTAGGTTCCTTCCTAGGTTCTGGCCTTTCTGGGGAGTTTTTCCTAGCCACTGTGCTTCTACATCTGCATTGCTTGCTGTTTGGCGTTTTGGCTGGGTTTCTGTACAGCACTTTGTGACATCGGCTGATGTAAAAAGGGCTTTATGAATACATTTGATTGATTGATATGCATTCATAAGGACACCTAAAGTAAAGTGTTACAAAGTTCATCATACTGACCAGACAGTGTGCCATGGAGCAGTTCTGTCGGCTGCCAAACTGCGTAGGATCTAGTTTTGGCGTGATGTCCCTCGGGATCCAGTGTGCAGCAAACTGTTCGCAGTTGAGATGTTAATGAGATCGGCCTCAGTTCTTCAATGTTTTGTGGGGTAGATTTCGGTATGGGGACAACAGTGGTCTCTTTCCATTGTCCAGGGATGATAACTTATGTGAAGGACCTGTTGATGATGTCACAGAGAGGAACGCTGATCTCACATGCAAAGTCCTTCAATATTCTTGGAGGTATCATGTCATGGCCAGGGGATTTGTGACAGTTGATGGAGGCCAGTCTACTATACAGATCCCCCAATGAAATGGTGGGCAGTGAGGGGGCTGGCAGGAAAGGAGACCGAGCTGAATGTTTGTGGAGTGGAAATGACTAGGACATCTTGACAAACTTTGTGTTGATGGCGTTTGCGATTGCCGACAAGTGCTGGCGATGGATTCCAGGAAAGTTTTTTTTAAAGTTCTTTCGGTCAGCTTATTTTGCTGTGTTGCACATGGATTTTACTCTACAGTCGTGGCCAAAAGTTTTGAGAATGACACAAATATTAATTTCCACAAAGTTTGCTGCTTCAGTGTCTTTAGATATTTTTGTCAGATGTTACTATGGAATACTGAAGTATAATTACAAGCTTTTCATAAGTGTCAAAGGCTTTTATTGACAATTACATGATGTTGATGCAGAGAGTCAATAGTGGCAGTGTTGACCCTTCTTTTTCAAGACCTCTGCAATCTGCCCTGGCATGCTGTCAATTAACTTCTGGGCCACATCCTGACTGATGGCAGCCCATTCTTGCATAATCAATGCTTGGAGTTTGTCAGAATTTGTGGGTTTTTGTTTGTCCACCCGCCTCTTGAGGATTGACCACAAGTTCTCAATGGGATTAAGGTCTGGGGAGTTTCTTGGCCATGGACCCAAAATACCGTTGTTTTGTTCCCTGAGACACTTAGTTATCACTTTTGCCTTATGGCAAGTTGCTCCATCATGCTGGAAAAGGCATTGTTCGTCACCAAACTGTTCCTGGATGGTTGGGAGAAGTTACTCTCGGAGGATGTGTTAGTACCATTCTTTATTCATGGCTGTGTTCTCAGGCAAAATTGTGAGTGAGCCCACTCCCTTGGCTGAGAAGCAACCCCACACATGAATGGTCTCAGGATGCTTTACTGTTGGCATGACACAGGACTGATGGTAGCGCTCACCTTGTCTTCTCCGGACAAGCTTTTTTCCGGATGCCACAAACAATCGGAAAGGGGATTCATCAGAGAAAATAACTTTACCCCAGTCCTCAGCAGTCCAATCCCTGTGCCTTTTGCAGAATATCAGTCTGTCCCTGATGTTTTTCCTGGAGAGAAGTGGCTTATTTGCTGCCCTTCTTGACACCAGGCCATCCTCCAAAAGTCTTCGCCTCACTGTGCGTGCAGATGCACTCACACCTGCCTGCTGCCATTCCTGAGCAAGCTCTGTACTGGTGATGCCCCGATCCTGCAGCTGAATCAACTTTAGGAGACGGTCCTGGCGATTGCTGATTGTTCCCAAAATGTTTATAGTCCCGTACCCCTTCAAACATTCAACCTTGTAAGCCTGACACGATCACACTATACAATACATTTATTAAACATAAGAATGAGTGTGACTTTTTGTCACAACCCAGCTTGTGAGAAGTGACAAAGAGCTCTTATAAACTCAGCAAAAAAAGAAACATCCTCTCACTGTCAACTGCGTTTATTTTCAGCAAACTTAACATGTGTAAATATTTGTATGAACATAACAAGATTCAACAACTGAGACATAAACTGAACAAGTTCCACAGACATGTGACTAACAGTTATGGAATAATGTGTCCCTAAACAAAGGGTGGGTCAAAATCAAAAGTAACAGTCAGTATCTGGTGTGGCCACTAGCTGCATTAAGTACTGCAGTGCATCTCCTCCTCATGGACTGCAACAGATGTTACCCCACTCTTCCACCAAGGCACCTGCAAGTTCCCGGACATTTCTGGGGGGAATGGCCCTAGCCCTCACCCTCCGATCCAACAGGTCCCAGACGTGCTCAATGGAATTGAGATCCGGGCTCTTCGCTGGCCATGGCAGAACACTGACATTCATGTCTTGCAGGAAATCACGCACTGAACGAGCAGTATGGCTGGTGGCATTGTCATGCTGGAGGGTCATGTCAGGATGATCCCGCAGGAAGGGTATCACATGAGGGAGGAGGATGTCTTCCCTGTAACGCATAGCGTTGAGATTGCCTGCAATGACAACAAGCTCAGTCCGATGATGCTGTGACATACCGCCCCAGACCATGATGGACCCTCCACCTCCAAATCGATCCCGCTCCAGAGTACAGGCCTCGGTGTAATGCTTATTCCTTCAACGATAAACGCAAATCCAACCATCACCCCTAGTGAGACAAAACCGCGACATGTCAGTGAAGAGCACTTTTTGCCAGTCCTGTCTGGTCCAGCGACGGTGGGTTTGTGCCCATAGGCGACATTGTTGCTAGTGATGTCTGGTGAGGACCTTCCTTACAACAGGCCTACAAGCCCTCAGTCCAGCCTCTCTCAGCCTATTGCTGATGATGGCGGGATTGTGCGGTCCTGGTGTAACTCGGGTGGCTGTTGTTGCCATCCTGTACCTGTCCCGCAGGTGTGATATTCGGGTGTACTGATCCTGTGCAGGTGCTGTTACACGTGGTCTGTCACTGCGAGGACGATCAGCTGTCCGTCCTGTCTCCCTGTAGCGCTGTCTTAGGTGTCTCACAGTACAGACATTGCAATTTATTGCAATTTACATCTGCAGTCCTCACGCCTCCTTGCAGCATGCCTAAGGCACGTTTGTGCAGATGAGCAGGGACCCTGGGAATTTTTCTTTTGGTGTTTTTCAGAGTCAGTAGAAAGGCCTCTTTAGTGTCCTAAGTTTTCATAACTGTGACCTTAGTTGCCTACCGTCTGTAAGCTGTTAGTGTCTTAACTTCTAGTTCCTCCCAAACCCGGATCCGGGAGCACCCCCATCAGTAAAAAAGCTGACTAGCATAGCCTAGCATAGCGTCACAAGTAAATACTAGCATCTAAATATCATTAAATCACAAGTCCAAGACACCAGATGAAAGATACACATCTTGTGAATCCAGCCATCATTTCTGATTTTTAAAATGTTTTACAGGGAAGACACAATATGTAAATCTATTAGCTAACCACGTTAGCAAAAGACACCACTTTTTTTACTCCACCAGTTTTTTACTCCATCAGTAGCTATCACAAATTCGACCAAATAAAGATATAAATAGCCACTAACCAAGAAACAACTTCATCAGATGACAGTCTGATAACATATTTATTGTATAGCATATGTTTTGTTAGAAAAATGTGCATATTTCAGGTATAAATCATAGTTTACCATTGCAGCCACCATCACAACTCTCACCAAAGCGACTAGAATAACTACAGAGAGCAACGTGTATTACCTAATTACTCATCATAAAACATTTCTTAAAAATACACAGCGTACAGCAATTGAAAGACACAGATCTTGTGAATCCAGACAATATTTCAGTATTTCTAAGTGTTTTACAGCGAAAACACAATATAGCGTTATATTAGCTTACCACAATAGCAAACATCACAACAGCATTGATTCAAGCCAAACATAGCGATAACGTATAAACCACCAAAAGATATTAATTTTTTCACTAACCTTCTCAGAATTCTTCAGATGACAGTCCTATAACATCATATTACACAATGCATATAGAGTTTGTTCGAAAATGTGCATATTTAGCGGCACAAATCGTGGTTATACAATGAGAAAAGTAGCCAAGCTGCAAAGAAAATGTCAGGAGAAATCTTGGGAAAGGCACCTATTCTAATCGAAAACTATTCATAAACTTGACTAAAAAATACAAGTTGGACAGCAAATGAAAGATAAATTAGTTCTTAATGCAATCGCTGAGTTAGATTTTTAAAATTAACGTTACTGCGCAATACAGCGTGCGCTAAAGCGAGACCGCCCCATAATTCATGGCGGAATTATTATTTTACATTTGTCAACATAAGTACGAATTAACAGCATAAAGACTGCTTACTATTAGCTGAGCTTCCATCAGAAACTTGGGCAAGGTGTCCTTTCTCCAGAACAATCGTCTTTGGGTTGAAAGATGTCCTCTTGTCCGGTCGAAATAGCCGCTAATGTTAGCCACCAACTGGAGAGGTGTCCAACTCGTGAAAGCGCATGACAAAGAAATCCCAGAAAATCGCAATAAACTGCTATAAACTGCTATAAGTCGGTTTAAATGAACTACCTTATGATGTCTTTAACACTTATAACGAATAAAAACATGACCGGAGATATAGAACTACTAAAACGAAAGCGTTTGCAGGACGCCATTGTGATGTCTTCTTGCGCCAGGCGCACCGTTGAAAAGGACGGTACTTCCGTTCCACGGTCTTATATAATTATATATAAATATATAAATATAATTATATAATTCACGATGCGCAGGCCAGACGAAAAGTCAAAAAATTCCATTACAGTTCGTAGAAGCATGTCAAACGATGTATAGAATCAATCTTTAGGATGTTTTTAACATAAATCTTCAACAATATTTCAACCAGAGAATTCCTTTGTCTTTAGAAATGCAATGGAACACAGCTACCTCTCATGGGCGCGCGTCTGACTGAGCTCATGGACTTCTGCCAGACCTCTTACTCAATCAGCTCTTATTCCCTCATCCTTCACAGTAGAAGCATGAAACAAGGTTCTAAAGACTGTTGACATCTAGTGGAAGCCTTAGGAAGTGCAATCGGACCAAATTTCCACTGTATATTGGATAGGCAAAGACTTGAAAACCTACAAAGCTCAGATTTCCCACTTCCTGGTTGGATTCTTTCTCAGGTTTTTGCCTGCCATATGAGTTCTGTTATACTCACAGACATCATTCAAACAGTTTTAGAAACTTCAGAGTGTTTTCTATCCAAATCTACTAATAATATGCATATCTTAGCTTCTGGGCCTGAGTAGCAGGCAGTTTACTCTGAGCACCTTATTCATCCAAGCTACTGTCACGCCCTGGCCTTAGTATTCTTTGTTTTCTTTATGTTTTTTAGTTAGGTCAGGGTGTGACATGGGGAAGGTATGTGTTTTGTAATGTCTAGGGGTGTTGTATGTGTATGGGGCAGAGTAGAGTAGTGTTGTCTAGTTATGTCTATGGCTGCCTAGATTGGTTCTCAATCAGAGACAGCTGTCATTCATTGTCTCTGATTGGGAGCCATATTTAAGGCAGCCATAGGCAGTAGGCTTTTGTGGGGTGTTGTCTATGTTGAACGTTTGTTGCTTGTCTGTGCACTTACGTTATTTAGCTTCACGGTCGTTTGTTGTTTTGTTAGTTTGTGTATAGTGTTCGTTTCGTGTTTTTTCTCTCTTCCAAAATAAAGAGATGTATTTTGCACACGCTGCGCCTTGGTCCTCTCTTTCTCAAGAAGACGATCGTGACAGCTACTCAAAACTGCCCCTCATCCATAAGAATTTAAATAAAATGTTCACAGAACCGCTTGTTGCAATTTTGACAAGGCTCTCTTGTTCAGATATCGCTAAGTAGACTGGAGGCAGGTTATGAAAGGGATAACGAATCCAGTTGTTTGTGTCATCTGTTTCGGGAAAGTACCCGTGTAATTGCGCACCCAACTAACTCAGGTGCTTCGCTATATCACATTTGACATTGTCCGTAAGCTTGAGTTCATTTGCACACAAAAAATCATACAATAATGGAAAGACCTGTGTATTGTCCTTGTAAATGCAGACAGAGAAGAGCTCCAACTTCTTAATCATAGCTTCAATTTTGTCCCGCACATTGAATATAGTTGCGGAGAGTCCCTGTAATCCTAGATTCAGATCATTCAGGTGAGAAAAAACATCACCCAGATAGGCTAGTCGTGTGAGAAACTCGTCATCATGCAAGCGGTCAGACAAGTGAAAGTTATAGTCACTAAAGAAAACTTTAAGCTAGTCTCTCCATTAAAAAAAGTTTGGGCAGTCTTGATACAACATTTTGAACAGAAATGAACAGAAATGCAATGGTTCATTGGATCAGTCTAAAACTTTGCACATACACTGCTGCAATCTAGTGGCCAAAACCTAACCTGGAATAACACATTGTGGCCTTTCTCTTGCATTTCAAAGATAATTAAAAAATATATATTAAAACACTTTTTTTTCTTTGTATTTATCTATTATCAGATCTAATGTGTTATATTCTCTTACATTCATTTCACATTTCCACAAACTTCAGTGTTTCCTTTCAAATGGTATCAAGAATATGCATATCCTTGCTTCAGGTCCTGAGCTACAGGCAGTTAGATTTGGGTATGTCATTTTAGGCATTAAAAAAAAAAAAAGGGGTAAAATCCCTAAGTTAAAGCCAGGCTCCCTTTACAGGTCGTACAACCTGTTTAGTGCATTGGGAAGGTCTTGGTTGTTCATTTGGGCTCCAGAGGACACAGTTGTGGTCACTTGAGCCGACGAGAGGGAGGATCTCAGGCTTCAAGTACGATGTCTTTATGTTGGTGACAATCATGTCAGGATGGCTTCACCTCTGGTGTTGTTCTGAACTACCTGACAGTTTGTTGTCCAAGGCAGATTCCATGGACACAGGCGGTTGAAGTCCCCAAGAGTTGTCCGATGTCTGGGTACTTAGTACGGAGCAAATCAGATGAGGATATTAGATGTTCAAAGAGTTCATCCTGATGTGGTGATTGTGGCGGTGAGTACACCACACAATGTAATAGTAGATATGCGCCGTGCAAGTCTCAGGTGCCTCACGTTCACCCACAAGCATTTCAGATGGTCGGCAACACTAATGAAGGTTAAGGGGGTATGAATGATGGAACAGTCTCTGATGTACAGTGCAACACATCCTACCTGGTTGATCCTGCCAGTAACACATGCTTGTCTCAAAGATGAAGCCATGCAAGTCTTAGGGTGTTTCTCAATATGTCTACTACCGTGCTCCGATCATTCAAATTTGAGCATATGCGGTCGGAAAACGAGTCCAAATCAGAACACTCAAAACGGAGCAAGGAAGGCACTTCTTGGATGCGTACTCCATTTGTACACATTTTGAATAATGCATTGATGCAAGCTTCAATGGAAAGTATGCACAGAAATATGACTCAACCACTTAAAAAACAACGCAACATTTCTTGAAAACAATGGCAGACATTATTTGACCTGGAGCGAGAGAAAATAAACTCTGACTGCAGAATTAAATGTTGCCCATTCACGTCTCATATGTTGCCTGAAACGTTGTGTCTTGATACATGAATAAATATGAACTGTGTTAATTTTGGCATGTTTAAGCCAATAGTGCCAACTAGCTAGCTAGCCACGAAAAATTGGTTGCTAGCTAGATTAATTAGATTAATACGATTCACATATAGCTAGCTGGTAATTATGAAGTAAAAAGTTTGCTTTATGTATATCTTTCATCTCTTTTGCCATTGTCCTGGCTGGAAGCAGGTTCAGTGAATTGGGAATGTGCAGCGTGAGGGAATACGGTAGCAACGGCGTGCGAGTGCAATATCAACTGTAATATTTGATGCGTTCTCCACACTCTCGTCCCCCACAAGAACGTACTCAATAGAACACTCATGGAGAACGAACTCTGAGCGTGAACGTGTAGAGCACGGTTGTATGAGAAACACCCTTAAGTACAGAGAAACTGCGAATGGCTCATTAAGTCAATGATATAGCTATAGCATAGCAGCTGTCGAAAGCTGTGTATACTGGAAACCCTTGTGTGAGGAGGTCAAGTGAAGGGTTGTGTTGTTCATATGCATTTTGTGTGTTTTACGCTATTGACAACCGTAACAGAATGGTTGTGTGGTATAGGATAGGATGTGATTTTCTTGGAAAATTCTACTTGTTCAAGAGACTCGGATGGCGACTTAATGGGATAATAGGTTAGCCGGTCATGTTCGTGGCTAATGGATAACTGGATTAAGGATGGAGTTCAGGAAATTTGGAATACGTTTATTTGTATGACGTTATTGTAAACGAGCTGTAGAATTCACGACGTGATAGCATTCGTTCATGTTCTCTCTCTTTCTCTCACACACTCCCCTACCTCTTACCACCTCCCCTATCTCTCTCTGTCCCTCTCACTTTCTCCCCCTCTTTCCCTCCTTTCTCCCCCTCCCTCCCCCTCCAGGAGGTGTGTTCCAGGTCTCCCTCTATCTGCAGTCTGAGAGCCAGGGAACAGCTTGTGGTGGAGCTGCATAAGGCCAATGGCAGCCTGGGCATAAGTGTAGCTGTGAGTAAATCTATATATGTTACAGTAGTGCTTCCCAACTCCACACCTTGGCCATGCCATAGAAACAGAATAACTAGAATGTGTACCCATGAGTGTTCCAGTCAAATTGCTTTGTCGCTTCTAGCAATTATATTCCTCATTTCCACCTACAATACTACTACTGTCTCAGTCACACCAATCTACAGTACACATTCTTCTATAGGGTGGAGGTTAGGGGTCAGGTTAGGGTTTATGTTTAGGGGTCATGATCAAACCAATCCCTAGTGCCTTTGAATAGCCCCTACTCGCAGTCTCCTATACTTAATGCAGTATGTTATATGTTCTCTATAGGGGAGTCAACAACTGTGTTAGTGTTAGAGGCAGTAGTCTGAGGCTAGGGCCAGGGCCAGGGGTAGAAGCGATGATATATACAGTACAATATGGGATACAGTATGTGTTGTGCCCTACAGGGTGGAATGAACAGCTGTGTTCGTTACGAGGGGATATACATCAAGAGTCTGGTGCCAGGGGCCGCTGCTGAGCAGGACGGGCGCATTCAGATAGGTAACCAAACATCACTAATCAACCAATACCAGACTAGCTTCACACATTCAAATAGGTAACCAGACATCACTAATCAATCACGTGCGTATGTATGACAGGTGACCGACTGCTGGAAGTTGATGGGTCCAACCTACGAGGTGTAACACACAAACAGGCCGTGGAGTGCCTGAAGAAGACTGGAGAGGTACGATGCACACACACTCCATCTTTCTCTCGCTCTTTATCCTCGCCTCTCTTTCCTTCTCTCTCTTTCTCTCTGAGAGTGGCAGGGCAAACCATATGTTTTCAGTTGTTGTTATTTTAGCCCTTGCTAATGAGCTTTAGCCTCGGCCTTTAGGCTTGCTGACGTTAGCATGCTGACACCCGGGCCACATCTCTAACATAGTGTTAACAGACAGCTTAGCTTAGCCCAGTCACCCCCTGTCCAAACACTAGGTTACGTAAATCCCATGATTCCAGGACAAAAACAAATAACATAACAAATCTAGCTATTTTCTCACATGACTTCACTAGCATAATGAGTCTCTAAACAGCACTGTCTCCCTATTGTCGGACTTAATTCTGTGATTTTAGCTGTTTTGTTTTTTCTGTGTGCATGATCGTTGTGTGTGTGTGGACGCTGTGTGTATGTTCACTGTGTGTCTGTGTGTGTGTGTCTGCCTGCTTGTTTGCCCATGTCTATGGGGGTGTGTGTGTGTGTGTGTGTGTGTGTGTGTGTGTGTGTGTGTGTGTGTGTGTGTGTGTGTGTGTGTGTGTGTGTGTGTGTGTGTGTGTGTCTGTAAGTCGCTCTGGATAAGAGCGTCTGTTAAATGTAAATGTAAATGTGTGTGTCTGCCTGCTTGTGTGCCCATGTCTGTGTGTGTGTGTCTGCCTGCTTGTGTGCCCATGTGTGTGTGTGTGTTAGGTGGTGAGTCTGCTTTTAGAGAGGGAGCCCCAGGTGGTGTTGGAGGCGGGAGCGAATCGCCCCCGCTCAGCTTCACAGAGCCAATCAGGAAGTCTCAGGAGAGACAGCTCCATGGAGATGACCTTGAGTGGCAAGACCAAGGACTACAGCTTTGTCACTGATGGTGAGATGAGAGGGCACACATACACACACTCTCACACACACACAAACATATAGGCACACAACCAGGCAGACACACACTCAGACTCCCCCGAGGTGGCTGTGACTTATCTGACAGCTACATTGTGTTGGCTGTCACAGACACAGACAGCCCCGACACACCCCCAGTCCCCTGAGAGCAGCCTTATAGCTCAATGTGTGCCTGCACGTGCGTGTGTGTCAGCGTGTGCGTGTGCATGCGTCCGTACATATGTACAGAACTCGGTCTTGGTCTTGGTTTTAATGTTTACACACATTCCAGTCTGGTGGAGGGGTACAATGAAATGAAATGAGTTTAACAGCAGAAAATGCTTGTTGGTGCATGTAAATAATGATGTGAAGCGGAATCACCCTCCCCCTCTCTCAAACACTCCTAAAATAATGATGACTGTTTGCGCTCTTCTCAGACAACACTCTGAAGGTGCTGTTGAAGAAGAGCCTGTGCGGTTTGGGCTTCAGCTTCTACATCAGTGAGCTGAACAGTGGTTGTGACCAGGGCAGCAGTGTGGTGCGGATCAAAACCCTTTTCCAGGGTCAACCAGCCCAGGAGTCAGGACAGATCAGAGAAGGAGACGTCATATTGGCTGTTAATGGACAATGGGTTAAAGGCCTCAGCTACCAGGTACACAATGTCTTTCTCATGGTCCCTCAAGCCAGATATGAAGAATTGTGTCCTGTTGGTGAGTGTGAATGAGGTGGTTAGAGTTAGCGTTGTGTTAAGAAAAGTATGTTAGGGTTCGGCGTTAAATATTTTCATATGTTGGCGTACCTTGCTGAATCTGAGAGGGGGGAGGGGGGTGGTCTACCGATGAGGCGCAAGAGCGTCACTAATGACGTTCTTTGTCTTTTTGTATGTTCTTTTAACGAATCATGATCTGGTGCGTCAGCATCACAGATTGTTTTAACGAGTGATGATTTTCTGGAGGTGGTGCTGAAGAGGAGGTGAAGATTTTAACCAGAACGTTTGGGTAGTTCTGTTGGTGTCATCTAGCTAGCTAGTGCATGCAATATTTGGTTCTAGTTTCTGGAAAGAGGTTTAATTTAGTGTTCGAATGCAGTGCATCTCTCTGTATGTTAGCTCTGTGCTTTATTAAGCCCTCTCTCTCTACCTCCTTTGCTCTCTGTGCCACATCACAGTTAATCCCCTAATCTGATCTAACAGAAATTAACTCTGTATGTCTCACCTATGGCTCTGAACTATGGATTACACAGCGGTCGGACTGAGACGGCAGTGTAGTTGACATGCAAATTAGTTGTTGTCATGGAATGCTTGGTGGCAAAGGGGTACTGCATGTATCTGTGGCCCACCAAAATAACCATACATTTTTACATTAGTGCACAAAGTACAGTGGCAAATAAATGCAGCAGATACAGAGCACTCCTGACCAATATGCCCCTGCCCTCCCCAGCAGACTGACCCACACACATACCGAAAAATTCCTTGTACTGACCCTTGACCTCTCATCCACAGAGGGTGTTGTTCCTGCTCCGTGGGCCTCCGTCTGAGGTCCACCTGACTCTCTGCAGACCTGCTCTTGGAGTACTGTCTCAACTGGATGCTGACACACTGGTGAGTGTACACACACACACACACACACACACACACACACACACACACACACACACACACACACACACACACACACACACACACACACACACACACACACACACACACACACACACATTGAGCACTGAGTTGTATCTCTCTCTTTAAATAGGTTCCTTTCTTGTTTCCAACCCGTGGGGTGAGGTCCAAGTCTCTAGACATCAGGTTAGAGGAAGATTATAGCCAGCTGCTCAAGCTACAGGCATACCAGAACCATCAGTACAACCAAGAAAACCAGGCCCAGAAGGAGCCAATGCAGACATCACAAGCCCAGGACCAGGCTTCCATGCAGGCCAGCCAAACAGACAAATACCCTGAGCCCTCTGGAGGTCCGAAGACTCAACAGAGTCGGGATAGTCAAGACCGTGAGATGGACGCAGCCGAGAACCAGCCCTCCTCACCCTCTCCCACCCCTCCCTCACCCCCTTCCCCCATCTCCCTCGCCAGCAGAAGTGACGCAGGAGACAGTGAAGAGTTGTCGGTTGTGGACGAGGACGAGGAAGTTTCCGAAGAAATGAGCTCGGCATCTGTCGGGGCCAAGACCAGTACTAGTCCCGTGTACACCAGGTAACGTTGATGTAACATTTTAAGTACAGAACAAATGATTGATTGCTGCCTTTTAGAAACAGGTCGCTCATGTAAAATACATTTTTATTTTCAATGCGATTTACCTTAAAGGATCAATTAAATGAAAATAAATACACAGACAAACACACACACACACACACACACAACTGTGAATGAACCCTGTATGTACTTCCAGTGGCATCAGAGAAGAGGCGGACGGCAGTTTAACATACTGCCTTATGGGTGATGGAATAACCATTCTGGCTGATAAAGAATACTTGACCATCAGTTCGACTTCGGACAGTCCCTCTAGCCTCACCTCAAACACCTCATGTACCCCCAGTGTGGCTCCACACACTACCTCTCATACCCCCAGGACCAGATCCACCCCCCCTACTAGGGTCCGATCCACCACCCCCAAAAGTACTTCCATCCCCCACAGCTTGTTCTCGCAAACCACAAGCTCAACAAACCCCAATTTGTCATCGCAAACAACCTCTGTCCAGCAGACACCATCTCAGCCCTCCTCTAGGCCTACATCCAGCCTTTCCTCTAGGATGTCTGACCTCAACATCAGCCACTCGGTGCATCCTCTCCAGCCCCAGCATGCTACACCTCCTGTTCCCAGCCTCTCCTCCCATACCTCCAACCCCAAATCCAGGACCTCTGATCGCAAACAAAGCATCACCTCCGATCGTAAACACAGCATCACCTCCGATCGTAAACACAGCATCACCTCCGATCGTAAACACAGCATCACCTCCGATCGTAAATACAGCATCACCTCCGATCGTAAACACAGCATCACATTCAAGACTACCAATGCCTCCAACATCACTCGTTCAGTCATCCAATACAATCCCCAGCCCCCTGACACATTGCCCCCCTCGCAACCCGCCGCACGCCACCCCTCTCCCCAGCCTCCCTTGTCCTCACTCTCTCCCCCCATTCAGGCTGCACCTCTCCCACATACACACCCTACCTGGAGACAGGAGACAGAAGGGGAGGAGGACGAAGATGAGGATGAGAATGAGGAGGATCCCAGAAAAGTGAGACTTAATGTCAATGACATTACATTTAAATATTTTATTTTTTATTTTTATCACATCCATAAAATCACTTTCCTAGGTGCTGGATTAAAGAGGATAATGTAGAACAAAAAATACATCTGTCAGTATTATTTTCCTGACGCAGCCATAGTTTGGGGTTGAAATGTTGTCCTATTAAACAACACTTTGGGAGGATATACCAGTGTGCAGATCAATTTTTCGTTCTAATGGCATTTGATTGAACTTTATTCATAGGGATCCCGAGTGGCGCAGTGGTATAGAACTGCATCTTGAACCAGGGGCTGTAGAGACGTCACTACAGCCCCTGGTTCTAAACCAGGTTGCATCACAGCTGGCTGTGATTGGGTGTCCCATAGGGAATCACAATTGGCCCAGCGTCGCCATTGTAGGCCGTCATTGTAAATAATACTTTTTTATTAACTTTATTTAACTATTAACTAGTCAAATAAAGTTTCATTTTAATAAAACAAATTATAAAAGCAATTACCAAAAAAATTAAGTAGCACTTTTCACAAGTGCGTTCACAAAAACCCAAGCCTAAACCCTGAAGAAAACAGCAGAGATAGTGTCCAGGCTTTTGTTCTATTTTCTGTCTTTGTGTTTTCCATCCAGGGCATGATGAAGGAATTTGAGATGTGTGTGGTTCTGACCAAGTCGTGGAGCGGTAGTTTTGGGTTCACCATCACACGCAGCAAACTGGATGCCTGCTACTACATTCAGGACATACTGGACAACCCTGCTAAGACTGACGGACGGCTCAGACCAGGGGACAGACTAGTCACGGTATGCACACACACATGGACACACACACAGGAACACACACATACACATAGGCACACATTATCTTTACCCGTCTCCCCCATATTCCCCACTCCCAGGTCAACGGCCAGGATATGACGAATGTGACAGATGAGGTTGCCATGTCGATCCTGAGGTCGTCTCCTAGGAGACTGAGTTTGATCCTGGGGAGGGCGGTGACCAACCTGATAGCTCCACCTTTTCCAGACCACCTGCAAGACATCATACTGCACAAGACACCGACTGGACAGCTTGGTAAAACACTGAATGGGAGCGTGACTATTAGTATTTATCAGATAGGGGAACTCTATTATAGAAAGCCGGTGTGAGGGTCTGCGCTCAGGCTGCAATGTATGGCGGCCGGTGCGTGGGAGAAAAAATATTTGTAGAACTACGTAGGCACTCAAACCATGAAAAGGAAAAAAACCAAGGAGGTCGAGATGCAAAAAATATACTTAATTTAGTCCATGCTCAAAAGGATATTAAAAGGTCCTCGTGCAGAGTGCTAAAAAGTGCTGAACAAAAAAAGGAGCATACGTTTCGGCTTCTATGCCTTCGTCAGTGCTGTACAATCTCATTAAGGAGGCACGTACCTAAGAAGACACACCTGCTGTGCGTCACAGATGCAGGACAAAGGTGCTCTGTTGCAATTTCAACCTTTCCGTCTGTATGTATTTCTAATGTCTGGATGGTGTTCATTAGGGCACACCATAGCAAAACACTTTGCAACGGAAAACATTCAGTTGTTTAGGTCATATATCCTCGTCACTCTTTTTTTCTTCTGTTGTATTCCTAATGAACACATCTCTCAGGTATCAAGCTGACGGGTGGTATAGGCAGCAAATGGCAGGGGATCTACTGTCTGGAGGTGGTTCCTGGTTCACCTGCCTGTGAGGAAGGCAGCGTCCAACCAAACGACAGGATCCTGTACATCTGTGGCCGATGCACCATGGGAATGACTCTGGAGGACGCTGTCAAGGCCTGCGAGAACGCTCCGCGCAGAGTGAAACTCAAGGCCACCAGGTGTGTGGGGTTGCCTGAGTGTGTCTGTGTGTGTGTTTTGTAGGCACGCATGCGTTTCTTTTGTTAAATGATCCGTCTGTTTCTTATCTTTCTTGTTGTAGAGATGACCAGCCTGTGACTCCCAAAGCCAAGAGTAATGGTGCGTATAAGATCATGTAGGGAGATGCTTTAACCTCCCGGTGACCACTATGTTCTGTTCACGACTCATCTCGGTGTATATGACCGCTGGTTCACATAGAAACAGACACGAACTGAAACACTGGAATGCTGGCTAAGTGTTGCAATGGGTTAAGTTGATGTCATGAGTCGTTTGTAACCAGGCAGGTTGATGCCTCATTGACGAAGTAGATGCTATTCTCAGATCAATCATTACCAGGGTAGATAACCACATTACCTGAGACAGAAGCTTCATGGTTTGGTCTTTCAACATTACGGTGTGTGATTCTGTGTCCTGTCTGTCTGTGTCCAGGTCTCAGTGACCTGAGAGAGTGGAAGAAGGAGAAGGAAATGGACTATTTCAGTGGGACCTTTCTCTCGCTACATTTTTTTTATTGGTCTCTCTCCTCTGTCATCTCTTTGTCTGTGTTTGTAGCCGTAGCCCGGTGCTGACAGACAGTGTGTGTGTGTTTGTTGACAGACAGGGCCTGTGCTGCCACTGCAGGATTAATTATTACAGAGCATCTAAACCTCCACTGGGGTATTAGACCACACACACACACACACACACACACACACACACACACACACACACACACACACACACACACACACACTAGTTGTTTGTTGACAGTAAGGGGTGAGGTAGAGGGACAAGAGAGGGGCAGTCTGAAAGGCCAGTGTTGTCTACCTGTTCGAGAGGACACCTGCGCACCAAAATGGCCACAGAGGAGGGAGGTCAATGTGAGTTTCTGTCCTGTTCGGAATACATCATCACCAGGGGAATGTTTTACTTTTGTTTGACGTGGACAGCTTCTGCAGAGGCTTTGTTTTGTGACTGGAGGGATGGAACGTTATCCGAGGTCAAAACGGGAATGAATATGTGTCCGATTGATCTTGTTTGATCATACGTCTGTATTGGTTGTGGTACCTTCGCTTATGAATTATCGATGATGTATGTTTCTAATACTTGCAAGTTGTTTTTATCTCTCAGTAGATTAAGTTACATTGAGCAGGATTCAGGAACATTGAGCAGGTGCTATCATTTACCTTACCTGCCACACTGGCCTTTGGGTTGACCATAGGACTTACATAATATAGCAAACTTTTTTGTCCATTGAAATGGAACTATTTTGTTCTGTCTCTCTGTTTGTTCTGTAGCTAAAGCCGTGCCCGAGACCACTGGGAAATTCAGACCACTTCTCTCTGTCACCTCCGATCAAGACGTAAGTGTTAGCTCTCACTCTCTCCGTCTCTCTATCTACCTATCCCTCTCTCTCTTTTGCTGTCTCTCTTTTTCTATCTTTCCTCTCTGTCTCTTTCTCCAACTTTTCTTTCTCTATCTATTTCTCTCTCTCTCTGATGACACAGGTTGAAACTAGAGTCATCTGTTCTCTCGGCTTGGGGCCTGTGTGGGCATTCTCACCTGATTCATGCATTAATATTTTACTGCTCAAACACTGCTTACCTCAGCCTGTGGCAGAGAATTGGGAATGCTCTTATATCAGTCTGGATAAAAGTGTCTACTTAGTGGATAAATTGTAATTGCAAGTATCGCGGGATAAGGGCTTCCTAACTAGAATTTTCACAGTAGTTTGACTCAAGTGGAAGTTAGCATTCACCCCTATGACTGGATTTGTAACTTCTACCTCTCCCTCTCTCAGAGCTGTATCTTGCAAATATATGTGTGTAAGCCAGAGAGGGGGGGTCTGGGCTTTGCTCTGATTGGTGGATGCAACGGAAGCACGCTCAGAGTGAAGGAGATCTGCGCTGGAGGCGTGGCGCAGCAGGATGGACAGCTCAGAGTGGGAGACATACTGCTTGAGGTATGCACACGCTAAGGCCTACCCATGCCTGCGACATTCAGAAACTCGAAATCAGAAATAACTTCCTCCGTTAGTACAGTAAATCCATGAGTTGCTCCTCTCTGTCTGTCACTCGCGCCCTGCGCACAGCTCGCTCTGCATGCGCTCTACTCATGGCTGCTTTGAGTCTGTGAGTATCCATAGCAACAGCTCCACCTGGGCTGCTCTGCTCAATGAAGAGACACAAGAGAGCGTTTAGCTGTTAAGCTATTTTTTGTCACTCGAAACATTTTCTGTGAAATAATCTCTCCCGTCTTATATTTGACGAGGTTGAAGCACTTCGTTATGATCTTAGTCAGATATGACTGTACTGTGCAGCAGAGCACAAACAAGGGGTTCAGCTTCAAAATATTAGTGATACACGAGCCCTGCCTGTACCCTAGTTATTCATGGGAAAACAGGCCCTACCTGACCCTATCCTGATGTATAATGTTGGGGCCCGTCGGGCTCGGGTCGGGTGAGCAGAGCTCGCACACATGTGACTTATCAAGGACTGATCCATCCATGACTGATTATGCATCCAAACATGACTTTTAATACAGTTGAAGTCAGAAGTTTTACATACACCTTAGCCAAATACATTTAAACTCAGTTTTTCACAATTCCTGATATTTAATCCTAGTAAAATTCCCTGTCTTAGGTCAGTTAGGATCACCACTTAATTTGAAGAATGTGAAATGTCAGAATAATAGTAGAGAGAATGATTTATTTCAGCTTTTATTTCTTTCATCACACTCCCAGTGGGTCAGAAGTTTACATACACTCAATTAGTATTTGGTAGCATTGCCTTTAAATTGTTTAACTTGGGTCAAACGTTCCGGGTAGCCTTCCACAAGCTTCCCACAATAAGTTGGGTGAATTTTGGCCCATTCCCCTGACAGAGCTGGTGTAACTGAGTCAGGTTTGTAGGCAGCCTTGCTCGCACACACTTTTTCAGTTCTGCCCACACATTTTCTATAGGATTGAGGTCAGGGCTTTGTGATGGCCACTCCAATACCTTGACTTTGTTGTCCTTAAGCCATTTTGCCACAACTTTGGAAGAATGCTTGGGGTCGTTGTCCACCCCCACAACATGATGCTGCCACCCCCATGCTTCACGGTTGGGATGTGTTCTTCGGCTTGCAAGCCTCCCCCTTTTTCCTCCAAACATAACGATGGTCATTATGGCCAATCAGTTCTATTTTTGTTCATCAGACCAGAGGGTATTTCTCCAGAAAGTACGAACTTTGTGTAGTTGCAAACCATAGTCTGGCTTTTTTATGGCAGTTTTGGAGCAGTGGCTTCTTCCTTGCTGAGCGGCCTTTCAGGTTATGTCGATATAGGACTCGTTTTACTGTGGATATGGATACTTTTGTACCCGTCTCCTCCAGCATCTTCACAAGGTCCTTTACTGTTGTTCTGTGAATGATTTGCACTTTTCGCACCAAAGTACGTTCATCTCTAGGAGACAGAACGCGTCTCCTTCCCGAGATGTATGACGGCTGCGTAGTCCCATGGTGTTTATACTTGCGTGCTATTGTTTGTACAGATGAACATGGTACCTTCAGGCATTTGGAAATTGCTCCCAAGGGTGAACCAGACTTGTGGAGGTCTACAATTTTTTTTCTGAGGTCTTGGCTGATTTCTTTTGATTTTCCCATGATGTTAAGCAAAGAGGCACTGAGTTTGAAGGAAGGCCTTGAAATACATCCACAGGTACACCTCCAATTGACTCAAATTATGTCAATTAGCCTATCAGAAGCTTCTAAAGCCATGACATCATTTTCTGGAATTTTCCAAGCTGTTTAAAGGCACAGTCAACTTAGTGTATGCAAGATTCTGACCCACTGGAATTGTGATACAGTGAATTATAAGTCAAATAATCTCTCTGTAAACAATTCTTGGAAAAATGACTTGTGTCATGCACCAAGTAGATGTCATAACCGACTTGCCAAAACTATAGTTTGTTTTAACAAGACATTTTTGGAGTGGTTGAAAAACGAGTTTTAATGACTCCAACCTAAATGTATGTAAACATCCGACTTCAACTATATATTTTTACTAAATATGTGTCATTGTTGTATTCAAATGTGTTCTAGGTGAATGGTATAATAGTATCAGGTCTGAGCCACTGTAAGGTGGTGGATATCCTCCGTCAGGCTGAGGGAAACATCCAACTCACAATCTGTAGAGACATACCACGGGCCAGCACAGCACCCTGCACTGATGCATTCTTCTCTATGGGCTTCCCTGGAGACAACATGGCCGTCTGTCCTGGATCCAATATGGCCTCCTGTCCTGGATCAGCATCCAATATGGCTTCCTGTCCTGGATCAAATATGGCCTCTTATCCTGGATCAAATATGGCTTCTTATCCTGGATCAAATATGTCCTCTTATCCTGGATCAAACATGGCCTCCTGCCCTGAAGTCAACATGGCTACCAGCAACGGATCCAACATGGCATCCTGCACTGGATCAAATGTGTCAGTCTTCATCGAAGCCGAACCATACTCCAACCCTTCTGCATGTTCCTCACCTGATGTCCAGCAGGAGGACCTTCCCCCTGGTGAGATCTAAGGGATAGTTCATCCAAAAGTCATATTTGTTGTGGGGTTTCATACTTAAAAAGTGTTACTTTTATCTATTTTTAGCGAAGTAAATATTTCAATCCGCAGGCCTAAATCCTAAACAGAATGTACTTAAAGGCCCAATGCAGCCGTTTTTATCTCAATATCAAATCATTTCTGGGTAACAATTAAGTACCTTACTATGATTCTTTTTGACCATTTTAATTGAAAACAAACAAAAATAGCTTCTTAACAAGAGCAATTTCTCAAGCTAAAATTGCTCGGACTTTCAGGGAGTGGTCTGAGTGGGGAGGGGAAAACTGGAAACGAGTTGTTATTTGCAGATAGGTTTGTAACTCTTTCTTATCAAATCAAATCTTATTGGTCACATACACATGTTTAGCGGATATTATTGCACGTGTAGCGAAATGCTTGTGTTTCTAGCTCCAACAGTGCAGTAATACCTAACAAGTAATATCTAACGATTTCACAACAATACACAAAAATGTAAAGTAAAGGAATGGAATTAAGAAAATACAAATATTTGGTCGAACAATGTCGGAGCGGCATAGACTAAAATACAGTAGAATACAGTATGAGTAGTGCAAAATATGTAAACATTATTAAAGTGACTAGTGTTACAAATTATTAAAGTGGCCATTGATTTCAAGTCTATGTATATAGGGCAGCGGCCTCTAATATATTAACAAATTTACCGTCTGCTGATGTCACCAGGCAGGCCAAAACTCTATCCCACCAAAACAGGCTGAAATTTCAGGCGGTCTTTTCAAACGGCTCTTACACTAAAAGGGCATTAAAAAAACTATAAAGATATGTGTCCTCCGAAGAGGGGTGGTGGTGGGTGGGTTAATTATTTAATTTTTTTTATAAATAAAGAATATGAGCAGGGTAAATTTTATTCCGATGGCCATCAGGCTGCTGAACAGTGGAACATAGGACAGATGTAGGATGTTGAACAGTGGGACATAGGACAAATGTAGGCCCAATACATGGTCAGGCAGTAGACTGCAGAGACGGAATAATTATCTTTCCAGTGTTTTCCATATTGAATGTATTATAGTGTATTATATTTTGTATTTGTATTTATATGCTGGCTTCACAAAATAAATTTTCATGTAAAAAAAGAAAAAAAGAAAGAAGGGCATTACATTTGCACAATTTCACAGTATTATTCCAACCTCATACTGTGTAAATATATGTATAAAACCCAGGAAAATAACATTTTTGACTGCACTGGGCCTTCTAAATAATTGAGTCATACTGTATGTAATATTGCCTGTGTATTTGATTACAGAGGGGACTTCAGATCCAGTACCTGATGTAGAGGAGGACATTACCCCCCGTTTACCCCCCGACCCCTCCTATCACCCCTCACTCCGCCTGCGGGCCCTCACAGAAGAGGACATGGCTGGACAGGTAACACACATACACACAACACTGTAGCATTGCAGTCTATCATGAAAATAGGAGCCCCCACACTCACCTGTCACCTCTCTCTTTCTGTCCCATTCTCTCTCTGGTGTGTGTGCGTGTGTAGGAGAGCTGTAACAGTAAACCCTCTCATCCGGCTTGCTGCCTGTCCAGCAAGAGTATGACTAACTTGCTCCATGAAGCCTCGAACAGGTAAGACTGATCTTATCCTCCTCTCCTCTTTTCCTCCTCTCCATTTGTCTCTCATTAACAATCACACATTGTTGCCAGTAGGGGAGAGCGGGGTAAGTAGAGCCAAAATAAATAAAAAATATATATACAGTGCCTTCGGAAAGTATTCATAACCCTTGACTTTTTCCACATTTTGTTACGTTACAGCCTTATTCTTAACCAGATTAAATCGTTTGTTCCCATCATCAATCTACACTCAATACCCCGTAATGACAAAGCAAAAACAGGTTAGCGAATGGAGGACACTTTTCCTGTGGTTCATATTCATGCCAGCCAGGTAGACTATACTCCTGTAAATAGAAGCAATGTGCTTAATATTAGGAAAGTTAAGTTAAGAAATAAATATAGTAAGCCTAAAGAAAGCTGATGGGATTCTCCTATTTTTATTAGAGGCCACCACTCTGTTTTCTCACACAATTGCATAGCCTATATAAATGTTGCGCAACATGAGCTCATGGTCTCTCATGGAGTGTTTGATAAAATGTTTCATTACATGTGCATTGATGTCCGAGTGATTAGAAGGACAATAGAGTGCTGAGTAGCAGGCAGTTAGCAAGTTTGCTCGGCTACTACCAAACTAAATTACTTCTATGCTCTCTTCGAGCAAATAACACTGAAACATGCATGAGAGCACCAGCTGTTTCGGATGACTGTGTGATCACGCTCTACGTAGCCGATGTGAGTAAGACTTTTAAACAGGTCAACATTCACAAGGCCGTAGGGCCAGACGGATTACCAAGATGTGTACTCCGAGCATGCGCTGATCAACTGGCAGGTGTCTTCACTGACATTTTCAACCTGTCCCTGACTGAGTCTGTAATACCAACATGTTTCAAGCAGACCACCATAGTCCCTGTGCCCAAGAACACTAAGGTAACCTGTCTAAATGTACCTCTCACGTCTATAGCCATGAAGTGCTTTGAAAGGATGGTCATGGCTCACATCAACACCATTATCCCAGAAACTCTAGACCCACTCCAATTTGCATACCGCCCCAACAGATCCACAGATGATGCAATCTCTTTTGCACTCAACACTGACTGCCCTTTCTCACTTGGACAAAAGGAACACCTATGTGAGAATGCTATTCATTGACTACAGCTCAGCGTTTAACACCATAGGGCCCTCAAAGCTCATCACTAAGCTAAGGACCCTGGGACTAAACACCTCCCTCTACATCTGGATCCTGGACTTCCTGACAGGCCGCTCCCAGGTGGTAAGGGTAGGGAACAATACATCTACCACGCTGATCCTCAAAACAGGGGCCCCTCGGTTGCGTGCTCAGTCCCCTCCTGTACTCCTTGTTCACTCATGACTGCATGGCCAGGCACGACTCCAACACCATCATCAAGTTTGCCGATGACACAACAGCGGTAGGCCTGATCACCGACAATGATGAGACGACCTATAGGTAGGAGGTCAGAGATCTGGTTGTTTGGTGCCAGGACAACAACCTCTCTCTCAACATGATTAAGACAAAGTAGATGGTATGGACTACTGGAAAAGGAGGACCGAGCACACCCCCATTCTCATCGACGGGGCTACAGTGGAGCAGGTTTAGGGCTTCAAATTCCTTGGCGTCTACATCACCAACAAACTATCACGGTCCAAACACTCTAAGACAGTCGTGAAGAGGGCACAACAAAGCCTATTCCCCCTCAGGAGACTGAAAAGATTTGGCATGGGTACTCAGATCCTCAAAAGGTGTCAGCCACACCCGTTGCTGACAGGTGTATAAAATCGAGTGCACTCTCATAGGATGACACCTTTCCAAATAGTCAGTTCATCAAATTTCTGTCCTGCTATAGCTGCCCCGGTCAACTGTAAGTGTTGTTATTGTGAAGTGGAAACAACAGCTCAGCCACGACGAGGTAGGCCACAAGCTCACAGAATGGGACCGCTAACTGCTGAAGCGCGTAGCACTTCTAAATCGTCTGCTCTCGGTTGCAACACTCACTATCGATTTCCAAACTGCCTCTGGAAGCAACGTCAGCATAAAAACTGTTCGTCGGGAGCTTCATGAAATTGGTTTCCATGGCCGAGCAGCCGCACACAAGCCTAAGATCACCAAGCGCAATGCCATGCATTGGCTGGTGTGGTGTTAAGCTCGCCGCGTTTGGACTCTGGAGCAGTGGAAACAAGTCCTCTGGAGTGATGAATCACTCTTTACCATCTGGCAGTCCGACGAACGAATCTGGGTTTGGCGGATTCCAGGAGAACGCTACCTTCCCAAATGCATAGTGACAATTGTGAAGTTTGGTGGAGGAGGAATAATTGTCTGGGGCTGTTTTTCATGGTTTAGGCTAGGCGCCCTAGTGAAGGGAAATCTTAACACTACAGCACACAATGACATTCTAGACGATTTTGTGCTTCCAACTTTGTGGCAACATTTTGGGCGAAGGCCCTTTCCTGTTTCAGCATGACAATGCCCCCCTCCACAAAGCGAGGTCCATACAGAAATGGTTTGTTGAGATCGGTGTGGAAGAACTTGACTGGCCTGCACAGAGCCCTGACCTCAAACCCATCGAACACCTTTGGGATGACTTGGAACGCCGACTGCGAGCCAGGCCTAATCGCCCAATATCAGTTTGTGACCTAACTAATGCTCTTGTGGCTGAATGGAAGCAAGTCCCCGCAGCAATGTTTTCTACATCTAGTGGAAAAATTTACCTGAGGAGTGGAGGCTGTTATAGTAGCAAAGAGGGGACCAACTCCATATTAATCCCCATGATTTTGGAATGAGATGTTCAGCGAGCAGGTGTCCATATACCACACCCCCATTTCCATGCACCTTCACGAACTGTCACTGGACAACATCGCCCACGTACCCCAAGGAAACTCAACCTACACTATCCCTATGCTCAACTTACCCCATATCCCAATGACCATGCTTTACCGTAGGGATGGTGCCAGGTTTTCTCCAGATGTGACACTTGGCATTCAGGCCAAAGAGTTCAATATTGGTTTCATCAGACCAGAGAATCTTGTTACTCGTGGCCTGAGAGTCTTCTAAGTGCCTTTTGGCAAACTCCAAGTGGGCTGTCATGTGCCTTTTACTGTGGAGTGGCTTCTGTCTGGCCACTCTACCATAAAGGCCTGATTGGTGGAGTGCTGCAGAGATGGTTGTTCTTCTGGAATGTTCTACCTTCTCCACAGGGGATTTCTGGAGCCCTGTCAGTGACTATTGGGTTCTTGGTCACCTCCCTGACCAAGGCCCTTCTGACCCGAATGCTCAGTTTGGCTCTGGGAAGAGTCTTAGTGGTTCCAAACTTCTTCCATTTAACCTCTACAGATTGGTGCATGTTTTTTTCTTTGTATTGTCTTTTACCAGATCTAATGTGTTATATTATCCTACATTCATTTTACATTTCCACAAACTGCAAAGTGTTTCCTTTCAGATGGTATCAAGAATATGCATGTCCTTGCTTCAGGTCCTGAGCTTCAGGCAGTTAGATTTAGGCATGTCATTTTAGGCAACATAAATTGGAAAAAAAGGGTCCGATGGAGTCCACTGATGGAGGCCACTGTGTTCTTGAGGACCTTCAATGCTGCATACGTGTTTTAGTCCCTTCCCCAGATCTGTGCCTCGACACAATCTTGTCTCTGAACTCTACGGACAATTCCTTCGACCTCGTGGCTGGTTTTTGCTCTGACATGCGGTGTCAACTGTGGGACCTTATACAGACAGGTGTGTGCCTTTCCAAATCATGTACAATAAATTCAATTTACCACAGGTGGAATCCAATCAAGTTGTAGAAACATCTCAAGGATTCTCATAGCAAATGGTCTGAATACTTTTGTAAAAATGGAATTTCAGTTGGGTTTTTTTGTAATACATTTGCGAAAATTTCTAAAAACCTGTTTTCACTTTGTCATTATAAGGTATTGTGTAGATTGATGAGGATCATTTTTCATTTAATCAATTGCAAAATAAGGCTGTAATGTAACAAAATGTTGAAAAGTCAAGGAATCTGAATAGTTTCCGAATGCACTGTACAGTTGATGTCGGAAGTTTACATACACTTAGGTTGGAGTCATTAAAACTTGTTTTTCAACCACTCCACACATATTTTGTTAACAAACTATAGTTTTGGCAAGTCGGTTAGGACATCTACCTTGGTGCATGAAACAAATAATTTTTCCAACAATTGTTTACAGACAGATTATTTCACTTATAATTCACTGCATCACAATTCCAGTGGGTCAGAAGTTTACATACACTAAGTTGACTGTGTCTTTAAACAGGTGGACTTCACAACATTCATTTTACACCCGGCTTTTGGCTTGTTGACTGCGTGCATGACTGGGTTCGAAGCAGCAAACATCTCATATTTGACAAATCACATTACAGCATGTGTTTGGGTGCTACGTATCATTTCTTCTAAATAAATCAGCGTAACAATTCGAGGCACTTGACAACTGTATGTGATGAGTCAACAGAGTTAGTGCAAAAGGGTCAATGCAGATAGTTAAATAGTTAACCAATAGCTACACAGACTAACTATATTGATAAAATATTGAAAAATCTATATTGAAAAATCTGTCTGTGACATTGAGCAAAGCACTTCATCGTAATTGTTCTTGTAAATCTCTCTGGATAGATACGTCTGTTAAATTACTAAAATGTAATGTAAAATGTTCCAGACTTGTGCATTGGTACGGCTTGCTGTGCAGTAGCACAGAGAATAGTCCATGACATGGGTGGCTTTGACAATTTTTAGGGCATTCCTCTGACACCTGGTATAGAGGTCCTGGATGTCAGGGAGCTCAGACCCAGGGATGTACTGGGCCATGCACACCTCTGTAGCGCCTTGCGGTCGGATGCCAAGCAGTTGCCATACCAAACGGTGAATCAGCCAGTCAAGATGCTCTCAATGTTGCAGCTGTAAAACGTTTTGAGGATCTTAGGGCCCATGTCAAATATTTTCAGCCTCTTAAGGGGGAAGAGGTATTGTTGTGCCTTCTTCACGACTGTGTTAGTGTGTGTGGACCATGATAATTCCTTAGTTATATGGACACTGAGGAATTTGAAGCTCTCGACCTGTTCCACTACAGCCCCGTCAATGTGGATGGGGACATGCTCAGCCCTCCGTTTGCTGCACTGCACGATCAGCTCCTTTGTCTTGCTGACGTTGATTGAGAGGAGGTTGTCCTGGCACCACACTGCCAGGTCCTCCCTATAGACTGTCTCAAAGTCGTCGGTGGTCAGGCCAACCACCGTTGTGTCGTCAGCAAACTTAATGATGGTGTCAGTTGTGGGTGAACAAGGGAGTACAGAAAGGGACTAAGCACGCACCCCTGAGGGGCCCCCGTGTTGATGATCAGTGTGGCGGATGTGTTGTTGCCTACCCACACCCCCTGGGGGCGGCCTGTCAGGAAGTCCAGGATCCAGTTGCAAAGGGAGTTTAGTGATGAGCTTGGAGGGCACTATGGTGTTGAACACTGAGTTATATCGTCAATGAACAGCATTCTCATGTAGGTGTTCCTCTTGTCCAGGTTGGAGAGGGCAGTGTGGAGTGCAATAGAGATTGCGTCATCTGTGGATCTGTTGGGGCAGTATGCGAATTGGAGTGGGTCTAGGGTGTCCGGGATGATGATGTTGATGTGAGCCATAACCAGCCTGCTTTTCATTGCTACAGGTGTGAGTGTGTCGCGTAGTGTAGACCAGAAGGCTAAACTGAAAAACCTTACCTCTATCAAATAAAACGATGGAGGAACCGCAAAAGTACTTAGAGTTAATTTACATAGTGATTCCGGAGGAAAACAGTACTGCCACCAAAAGTATACATTATGGGACAGCTAAAAACAATGCTGCCCCATCAACAGCTCGATCAAAATGACTGGTACTTCCTATTTGAGTTTTTGCTTGTAAGCAGGAATCCGGTGGATAGAGTTATGGTCAGATTTGTCAAATGGAGGGCGAGGGAGAGCTTTGTATGCATTTCTATGTGTGGAGTAAAGGTGGTCTAGAGTTTTTTTGCATTTAGTTGCACAAGTGAAATGCTGGTTAAAATTAGGTCAAACGGATTTCAGTTTCCCTGCATTAAAACCACCGGCCACTAGGAGCGCCACCTCTGGATGTGCATTTTCTTGTTTGTTTATGGCCCTATACAGTTCATTGAGTGCGATCTTAGTGCCAGCATCGGTTTGTGGTGGTAAATAGACAGCTAAGAATAATATAGATGAAAACTCTTGGTAAATAGTTTGGTCTGCAGCTTATCATGAGGCATTCGAATTTAGGCAAGACAAAATACTTCCTTAACATTAAAGATTGCGAACTAACTGTTGTTTAAAAAAGAGACACACACCTCCCCCTTAACGTTACCTGAAGCTGCCGTTCGGTCTTGACGATGCATAGAAAACCAGCTCGATGTATATAATCCATGTCGTTGTTCAGCCACGACTCTGAAAAACATAGGATATTACAGTTCTTCAGGTGCCATTGATTGGATCGTCTTCGATCGAAGCTCGTCAAGTTTAGTGTACATTCACCATTAGAATGGAGGATAGAGGCGATTTATTTACTCGCAGACGTAGACTCGTCAGGGAACCCTCTCGTTTGCCTCTCTTGTACCGTCGCTTTCAAACCCCAGGGATTAGGGCCTGGTCCAGAATGAGCAGTACATCCATAGACTCAAAATAGAAGATGTTTCCATGATACGGTAACTGCACTGTAAGCACAGTGTGTTCATATTGAAGTCGTGTCTCAGTTGTCATCGGAGTACACTGTGTACATCTGTAGTGTCATACCACAGACTGTTACTCAACGTTTTTGGGAGTGTAGACTAACTTTGACCACAAGGAAGCAGCAAAGAGTCACTGATGAAACACAAACTTGTGCTGCCTATGATGATGCTGTATAACCATATCACAATGGGATCTCCTGGTTGAATAGAGGTTGACTTGATAGTTAGTATATCAGTGATGATATATCATAATATAATTATTGATAAATAATTTGATATCAGATACAGTATTGAAAAGCTGCTATTGTATCTTAGGTGAAAAACGTGCATGGAAAATAGGCTCAGCATGATTTCAACCCCCTACGAAACACTATAACTAGTCTGGTCTGCCTCCCTACAGAAGAGTAGAAATGTTCTCATCCCTATCCCCTGATCCCCCCCAGGAACCAAATCCCTGTGATGCCATTGGACAAAACCATGATGGGCAGCAAGAACAGCCAATCAGACGGCTGGAGCAGCGAGGATGAGGATGATGAGACATTTGAAGCTAAAGGTCAGGAGACCATGTCACCCTTCCCAGGTACAGGGTCAGGGGAGGGTGGCCGGTTCAAATCCTACTCTGACAGAAAAATGTGTTTCCGTTGTGCCTTTGAGCAAGGCACTTACCCCTAAACTGCTCCAGAGCTCTGCACCATGGGCTATTATTTTTTATAGCACTTATAACTACAGTGCATAGGTCCCATATTTATAATCATGAAGAACTTATTCCCTCTCCTCTTTCCAGGTCCACCTATAGTATCAGAAGAAGAGTTGGCCAGCCTAGCCATGATCAGTCCAGCTAAGACCAGTCAATACGCTGGGTCCAGAGTGAAAGCCCTCATACAGATACTACAACATCAACTAGACCAGCAAGAACTGGTCCGAGAGTTCATGGTGGGTATACACTGTGTGTTCCTCATGCGCACACACACACACACACACACACACACACACACACACACACACACACACACACACACACACAGTCTTGTACAGCTAACCTTGTGGGGGACATACAATTCAGTCCCAATCAAAATCCTATTTTCCCTAACCCCTAACCCTTAACCTAACCCGTACTCTTACCCTAACCCTAACCTTAACCCTAACCCTAACCCAAAAACCTAAACTTTATCCTAACCCTAAACCTAACCCTAGCTCCTAACCTTAATATTTAACTTAATTCTAACACTAATTCTAACCTTAACCCTAAACCCCCTAGAAATAGCATTTGACCTTGTGGGGACTAACAAAATGTCCCCAGCTGGTCAACTTTTTGTTCGTTTACTATTCTTGTAGGGACTTCTGGTCCCCACAAGAATAGTTAAACACGTCCACACACACACACACACACACACGCATGCAAACACACACACTTATGAAGTATGTTAACCATGTCATGTAACTTGGTCTGCCTTTTCAATAGCAGCAGGAAACATTTTCAGTGTGTGTTGTTTGTTTCAGGCCTTGGAGCATCTAAAGCCGTCTGATAACTGTCTAGTGGGGAAAGCTCCGGAGAACCGGGAGAAGAACCGCTACCGGGACATCCTGCCCTGTAAGTCCCTGTTAAACCGGTTGAACTACAGTCCCTTTCATGCTTCTGTGTAGTCTGCACTGGAACCATCTAATCTGGGCTGGAGAGGACAGCTGCGGGAAAAATTGACACAAGACGTGTTAATTACGTAATTTTCCGGTTGTAAGATGACAACCTAATGGTCCCTGTTGCAACCAGATAATGACGTCTTTTTCATGACGGTATCAAGACGTCATATTTTGTTTGTTATCTGGTCATATAATAGTTAATAAAGATAAAGACATATTTTTATGGTGGCTAAAAGACGTCAGCAACACGTCCTTATACAACCGGTATACAACCTAAAGGGTATACTACAAAGCAGATTCAATGAGTTAGCCAGTATTTCTGTATTTGTAAGTTATATATCTTGAAAACTTTATTGCTGACATGCAAAACATTTCGGGACTATATCAACAATGGACTAATGAAACAAATACCTAAATATTGTTTTGGGGTGGAATTTTCCTTTAAATTTGATAAACAACCAGAAATAACTATTTATTTTCTGTTTCAATGAGAAAGCTAAATGTAGGAGTTTAGGGGTTTTGAGTCAATTAGACCATGCCCATTTCAAGTTCAAGGCCATCTTTCCAAAAAATGTAAATGTATTTCAGGATATTTTGTCAAGTTAGCTGGTTAACTAATTTATGCTGCTTTGTAGTATACACCTCTGAACATAACGACATAATTTTGTCATTCCAACCAGTTTTGCTAGCTGGGCAGTGGTCACTCAAGTCTTATCACTTATTTTAGGAGTTCCCATATTTAGTGTATTTTTTTCCTCTCACACACTCGATTTCACGATTTCCGTGGTAATTTACTCTGGTGACTCTTACCCACTCTAGCTTGTGCCATTTGCTTTCTTGTCAACGAAACGACCGTGGAAACGTTCGTAATGACCTCTCAACAACCCTCCGTTGTGGATTTAACTCAGTGTCTCGACACTTACATCACAAGAAAGAGAAGAAAGTTAACTTTTATTTTAGTGGGTGTGGATTATTTTGTGCAATTGGAAAAGTAATGATTTAATACAGTCGAAATGTTTACAAATTAGATGTGCTGAAATGAAAGCATCCACACTCGGATTACAGTGATATTATGTCTGATCTCACAAACAATGTCAAGTATGTATAGATAAGTGTAGTCTATAGCCAAGTGTTTAGATTTTAAATCTGTGGGCGTCATTCTCTTGACATAGTTGTTGTCACGTTCTCTTGCGTAATTCAACGACATTAATTCATTAGGCAGTCTAGACAGCGCAGGTGGGTGCAGATAGGGGTGTCGGCGGTGAAAGTCGGCGATGAGGGCGGAGTCTAGGATGTCTTTAGCGGGGACCCAGCACCAAATCGTCCGGGCCATAACCCATAAGTCAATCAGGTACTGGAAACCCCTGCCCCGTGGTCGAACGCTCAGGAGGCGTCTCACCCTGTACTTGCTTCTCGTTTTCCAGCGTCTGTCCTCACACCCTTTCTGTCATTATTAAAGTAATCACTAATCACTGTATTAATGCCACTTTAATAATGTTCACATATCTTGCATTACTCATCTCATATGTATACACTGTATTTTAAACCATCTATTGCATCTTGCTCATGCCTCTCTGTCATTGCTCATCCATATATTTATATGTATATATTCTTATTCCAATTTGTAGATTTGTGTGTATTAGGTAGTTGTTGTGGAATTGTTAGATTACATGTTAGATATTGCTGTACTGTCGGAAACCAGAAGCACAAGCATTTCGCTACACTTGCAATAGCATCTGCTCACCATGTGTATGTGACCAATAAGATTTGATTTGATTCTCTCTGCTCCTGCTCTCTAGATGATAAGACGCGTGTTCCAGTGGGTGATAACCAGGACTATATTAATGCCAGTTATATCCATATGGAGGTTGGCAGTGAGGAGTTCATCTATATCTCCTGCCAGGGTCCTCTGCCCTCCACCGTGCCCGACTTCTGGCAGATGGTCTGGGAGAACAGGTCTGTGCTGATTACTGTGTTGTGAAGTTCACATACAGTGCATGACGTCAGTGTATACACAATCGTTGCCAGGCATCGTTTCGACAGAAGACGTTTTGCAGGGGGAAATGAGAAATTCTTCTTGTCCCATGTGGTCCCTCCCTGTTTCAGTCCGTTTTCTTCCGTTTGGTGCCGAATGAACACGAGCCTGGTGTGTCAGTGCTGACCTGTAACTAAAGTCTTATGGCATGAATAGTACAACATTGTTAACAACCCTCCTTCCCCGCTCCCCAGGTCTGATGTGATAGCCATGATGACCCAGGAGGTGGAGCGAGGCCGGGTGAAGTGTCACCGCTACTGGCCAGAGAGGGTGAGCTGCCCCCTAGACACGGGGCGCTTCCAGCTCAGCCTGGAGAACCAGCAGATCAAGGAATACTTCCACATCAAGATCATCCGCATGGTGGAGAAAGAGGTGAGGGGGAAGGAGGGACGAAAGAGGGGACAGCTCAAATACAATCCACTCATAGATGTGACGGAGAGGATACTGAAAAGAAAAATGAAAAAATGTAAAGCATGAATTAGCATGAGTACAATGTGTCTGTTTTTTTGTGTCTACTAAATCCAGCGAAAGTCATTTTGAAGGATACACTATCTCTCATATCAATTACATTTGTCATCAGCCACTGTCATCTCTGCTGTCTCTTAGAGGGTTTAGGCACTGGTCTCGTTTATGACAAAACACATTTGTAAAATTTTACAATTTGGAATTTGATTGGTTGATCAGTTGATTGATATCTGTTCCCTCCTCCTGTTCCAGTCTGGTGAGACCCACTTTGTCCGTCACCTGAAGTTTATGCGTTGGCCTGACCACGGTGTGCCGCGGTGTTCAGAGCAGCTGGTCAGATTTATCCGCTACCTCCGAGCAGTCCACCATAAAGGACCTGTCACTGTACACTGTAGTGCTGGGATAGGACGAACAGGAGTACTGATCTGCACCGATGTCATCCTGAGTCTCATAGAGAACGATCTCCCGGTGAGTTCGAACACACAGGTGCGCACCAATGATGTATAAACACTAGATTGCTGATACTATGTATTGGCCAATGAGAGGCTTTGAAGCCACCATATTGGTACTCCTCAGAAGGAGCCAGTCCTCCATTGGAATTAATAGAATTCTACAGTATTTCAATTTAATGTTTCAATTTAATTTAATATATTTAAGTATTTCTTTGTTGTAGTGGAGACATTAAAAGTATGCATTAAGATGTCTGTAATATAATATATTAGCAAACATTTATGTAGTCACAGGATCGGACTCTTTTTTTTTTTAAATCTCCTAAAATGGCATACCCAAATCTAACTGCCTGTAGCTTAGGACCTGGAGCAAGGATATGCATATTCTTGATACCATTTGAAAGGAAACACTTTGAAGTTTGTCAAAATGTGAAATTAATGTAGGAGAATATAACACATTAAATCTGGTAAAAGATAATACAAAGAACATGCGTTTAAAAAAGAAAAAGTATAATCTTTGAAATGCAATAGAAAGGACCATTATATCGCTTAGGAGTCTAGGTGCAATTTAGCTTTTGGCCACTAGATGGCAGCAGTGTATCTGCACAGTTTTAGACTGATCCAATGAACCATTGCGTTCCTGTTCAAAATGTTGTATCAAGTCTGCCCAAATGTGCCGAATTGGTCAATTGATACATTTTCAAATCAAATCAAAATCAAATGTATTTATATAGCCCTTCTTACATCAGCTGATATATCAAAGAGCTGTACAGAAACCCAGCCTAAAACCCCAAACAGCAAGCAATGCAGGTGTAGAAGCACGGTGGCTAGGAAAAACTCCCTAGAACGCCAAAACCTAGGAAGAAACCTAGAGAGGAACCAGGCTATGAGGGGTGCCCAGTCCTCTTCTGGCTGTGCCGGGTGAAGATTATAACAGAACATGGCCAAGATGTTCAAATGTTCATAAATGACCAGCATGGTCAAATAATAATAATCACAGTAGTTGTCGAGGGTGCAACAAGTCAGCACCTCAGGAGTAAATGTCAGTTGACTTTTCATACCCAATCATTGAGAGTATCTCTACCGCTCCTGCTGTCTCTAGAGAGTTGAAAACAGCAGGCCTGGGACAGGTAGCACGTCCGGTGAACAGGTCAGGGTTCCATAGCCGCAGGCATGGTCCTAGGGCTCAGGTCCTCAGAGAGAGAGAGAAAGAAAGAAAGAAAGAAAGAAAGACAGAAAGACAGAAAGAAAGAAAGAAAGAAAGAAAGAAAGAATTAGAGAGCGCATACTTAAATTCACACAGGACACCGGATAAGACAGAAGAAATACTCCAGATATAACAGACTGACCCTAGCCCCCCGACACATAAACTACTGCAGCATAAATACTGGAGGCTGAGACAGGAGGGGTCAGGAGACACTGTTGCCCCATCCGATGATACCCCCGGACAGGGCCAACCAGGCAGGATATAAACCCACCCCATTTGCCAAAGCACAGCCCCCACACCACTAGAGGGATATCTTCAACCACCAACTTATCATCCTGAGACAAGGCCGAGTATAGCCCATAAAGATCTCCGCCACGGCACAACCCAAAGGGGGGGCGCCAACCCAGACAGGAAGACCACGTCAGCGACTCAACCCACTCAAGTGACGCACCCCTCCTAGGGACGGCATGGAAGAGCACCAGTAAGCCAGTGACTCAGCCCCTGTAATAGGGTTAGAGGCAGAGAATCCCAATCAAGTACATAACTATGGAGAACATACATTTTTTATTACCCTATAATTTTTTGTAAGTTTACACACTTCCAGGAATGTTATAAATTATGGATAATTGGCTTCCCTTGCAGAAAAGACCCTAACCGTCACACATCTAGATATGGGGGGGGCACAGTAGGGGTTCCCACATTTTAATATCAAAATGGATTTTATCAAACAAAACTATGCTACGTTTTATTTCTGGGACCCTCAGGATAATAAATCAGAGCAAGATTACTGAATGTAAGTACATTATTTACCTTCAGAGATGAATGTATCAAACCAGTTTCCGTGATAAACGTTTTTTGTTGTTGTGCACTCTCCTCAGACAAAAAGCATGGTCTTTTTTCACTGTAATAGCTACTGTAAATTGGACAGTGCAGTTAGATTAACAAGAATGTAAGCTTTCTGCCCATATAAGACATTTCTATGTCCTAGGAAATGTTCTTGTTACTTGCAACGTCATGCTAATCACATTAGCGCACGTTAGCTCAACAGTCCTGCAGGGGGGGGACATGGCTTTCGAAACAGTGCCTCTGGTCAGTTATCTAGTGTTTATATACATAATTGGTGCACACCAAGACACAAACATGCACACGCTTACACACACTCCTTACCTCAAATAAGGATACAAACTATGCTCTTCACTTGGTGTTCTTAAAAGTCCTTATATATGTCAGAGAGATACCTGTACTAACCTCCATGAACCTAACTCCTTGTCCTTCTCTGTCCACAGATCAACGTCAGTAACATTGTGAGGGAGATGAGACTGCAGCGATATGGCATGATTCAGACTAAGGTCAGTACAGTAGGCCTACCTGTATGAGGTTAGTGTCAGGAGTCACAGGTCAAACTTTTGATTGAACAGGCTACCATCAATCAGGCTACCATTGATTATTTGTCTATGGCTTCCATAATCCTATCCACTATTGTTTCCTACATAATCAAATATTAAATGAAATATTCCACACACCCAGTTTGAGTGGTTCTTTGGTCCTACTATCCTGGGGTGGGTTTCCCAAAGCCTTCATAGAGTTAGTGGACCCCCAGAGAGCTAGACAGAGAGGCTGCCACCCAGAAGCTGGTTCCCCCTAACCACTAATGTACCACATCATAAGTCATTATAACATCCTATAATTATCTGACTACAGTCAGCTCTTTACTGCACTGTGTGTGTGTGTGTGTGTGTGTGTGTGTGTGTGTGTGTGTGTGTGTGTGTGTGTGTGTGTGTGTGTGTGTGTGTGTGTGTGTGTGTGTGTGTGTGTGTCCGTGTGACAGTGCATGTGTGTGTGTGTGTGCGTGTGACAGTACATGAGCGTTTGGGTGTGTGTGTGTGTGTGTAGTAACATCTCTGTTTTGTCTCTGGTTATAGGAGCAGTACCTGTTCTGCTACAAGGTATGGTTGGAGGTTCTACATCGCATCCTGCAGCTGCATGGTAAGCATTGGCAACCAGAGAGCCCCCGCAAACTTAATGCGAGCCCTCGCACACACAGTAACCGATGGCAACCGGAGAGCCCCCATGAAGATAATCAATTTGTTTGACCAGGTTTCTTGCCCCCGCCCGTTAGTTGATTTTGTTATGAACACTGTATGTGTTTTAGCCAATTCCTCTGTTCGTTTGATGTCATGCCAAAACATGACTATTCAGAGTTGGCTAAACCACATATAGATGGGACGACCAGGCCACAGTATGTTTCTGCATGGTTTTGATATTTGGGTTCTGAATTTATTGATGGAGGTAGAAATTTTTACTGTTGGTTCTTTTGTGTTTTTTTTTCGAGATGGCAGTGACTGATTAAACACTTAATTGAAAGGAGAGATACTGTGATTGCAGTATTGGTTTGAGTTAGATCAATTATTTGACAGCCTTTAGGGGTTTAGTGACTTTGTCTTCTTTGTTAAGTTAGGAGTGTTTTGGTTGTGTGACTTTTAAAGGGTGTTACTATTTAAATTGTTCTATTTAATCATTCCACATTTTTAAAGTTAATGTGTATATTTTGCATATGATCAATTATAACCTAAATACATTTAATTGCACCACAGCACATCACTAATCAACGATGTCACTGCTCATTGCAATGCACAGGGTGAGGTGTATTATACCAAAATGTATATTAGAATATCTTTAAATATGTAGCTAATATATAGAGTTAATGAAATATTGTGTTTAAATATTGTGAAATAAGTGCATGTAAATCTTGTATGAGTTTTGTCAATGACTGAAACCAGAAGTGAATAGAATCAAGTGCCTTGGAAAGACTTTGTTTCACCTTCGGAAACCTGAAAACCAGGTTTGATTGAACAGGACCCTGAGAACACGTGCTCTGTGTGATTCTGTAAGGAATCTCTGTCCGATACTTTCACCGTTTGTTGGTCATGTTGTGTTGTCCCACAGCTCAGATTCACTGTATGTGAATTAGTGGTGAATCTATCTTCATTTTGCAGTCTGTCTACAACCACTGAACAAGTGCTTAGGTGTTTGAAATGTAATGGCAGTCAAATGCACAAAAAAAACATATTGTATTTCTGAAAGCATTTCTCATCATTGTACAGTAACATCACTATTGTAGCTGCAGTTTCAGTAGCGTGATAATATACCTCACTGTAACATACACTACCAGTACAGTGTAACCTTGGTCTGGTCACTATGTATTACCTCTGACTGTCATATAAAAGCTGTTCTCAAATACGTATTTGTTTCACATCGTGGTATGAGACAGGATCAGGATTAGTAACAGATTTTCTTCATTTGGTAGGTCACAGGTATTGTATATGACAAGGACTATTTACAAACTGACAGAATATGGAAAAGAGAGAAAGAAGGAGAGAAGAAAAGAGAGAGGTCTACCTACAGGGCTAACTGACAGAACATGGAAAAGAAAGAACGAGACAAAACCTTAACTGTGACTACATGGAGCCCTTTTCTTGTACAGAGTAAATTCTCTCTCCAGGTTTACTACATGATAAATAAGTGTGTCTCACACGGGCCTTTGTGACGGCATGGAAACCCCACTGGGTACACACTGGTTGGATCAACGTTGTTTCCACACACACACACACTTCTTAAAACCTGAGACTGGGGAAAGCCCTGCAGCAATGTCTCCCTCCCCCACTGTCAGGACTCCATACCTCACTCCTTCACTAAGTCCCTTCCTCATTCCCTCTCTCACACTCTCTCCCTCCTTCACTCTCTACCTCAGATGTTGTAATAGTTGTGCGTTATTGTATACTAGGCATGGCGTGGGTTATTCGGGGTCCAGTCACTTTTAGGTTTATAGAGTTATATCAATCCTAATAGCCTTTTATAGTTTTGTATAAATAGTTATCTCCTTTTTTATAAAAGGTGATTGCAGGAGTCTTGGCTGGAATGAATGAATAAAGAAATCAGTGAATTAATAAATTATTGTAATCCCTGGGCAGGGTCTGAGTGAGAGCTGGAACCTCTCTGGGAGAATCTCAATTGCGTTGCCTTGATTCCTCGCGACCTCTGACCTCCAATGGGTTTTGAGAAGGAGACAAGGAGAGAGGATGCAAGGAATTTAGGAAATTCAATTAAGATGATCCCCCCTGATCAAGTCTCACATCCTCCTTATCCGTCACCAGGCACCATTCTAAAGCACCACTGTGAATACTGCACTCTCTTTTCTAACCATATGACACACGGGAGAGGATAAACACTGCTTTAGCTGTAAGGAGAAGAGAGAAGGAGGGGAGGAGAGGACAGACGGTGGTGATGGAGCGGAGGAGAGGACGTACAGAGGTGAAAGAAGGAGTGGAGGAGAGGACAGACGGTGGTGATGGAGCGGAGGAGAGGATGTACAGAGGTGATAGAGATGGAGTGTGGAGGACATGGGGAGGTGGTGAAGTAATTAGTTGTGGTGTGTTCAGTGCGAGAACAGTAATTTATAGACCACGCGGGAATGTGTAGAAATGAACTCACCGACTTCCAGTAAATCCTCGCTGTCTTGGTTTGGGTTCGCACCGCAACACACACACACACACGCCGCCATGTTTTCTGTTCAGTAGATATATTTAAAAAATATATATAACACACACATGAGCTGCTGCATTACTCGTCGCGCACACATCTTGTTGGGCTTTAAAGAGCGTCTAACTGTTCCATGGGAAGGTTGGTCTAGGACTCATCACCTGTGGGACACTGGGAATTTGAATTGTCTCATGACTACTGTGGACTCCTCATGGACAGTTGAATGAGTGATATAAAGAACAGACTGACATAAACACTCAGGGAGGATAGAACACATCTTCCACATATCCTGGAGTTTTCTGAGTGGCCAGAGAGCTGTAACTGACACACACACAGAGAAGGTGCTGGAGGTTCAAAGGCAAGCAGCTGGATTTTCAGTTAGACTTCGGGTCTAGGGGGAGCGTGAGGTGGGGGGGGGGGTATTTTTGTCTCGGTGGAGGTGTGTTGTCGGCACCAGCCTGTTGTTGAATGGGGGCCGAAGGTTAGTGATGATAGGGGCTCAATCGTCTTGGAGCGTACAGTACGAGTCAGTACATACCTCACTGTCACCACCACAACTTAGCAAAGTAGTTGGTGGCTGTGTGTGTGTGCACATATTTGTATTTGTGTATGCGCGCATAAGTGGATGTGCAGGCATATGTGTGTTTGTGTGTGTTATTCACATCCCTTGTGCGTGTGTTTGTGTGTGTAGACCCCCTTGTCGTCTCTGGAGTGACAAAGTGACACTCAGAGAACAACCATTCATGACAACACTGACTAAAACCACTTATTTTACAGACACACTCAAAGGAACAAGGAAGTCAAGGAAAAACAGTTATGAGAAGTCCCTCTTGTAGGTCGACTTATAATTATCTTAGGACTGACTTAAGGGGGAGTAGCTACTGTCATGTTCTGTGGTCATGTGGGGTTTTGAGTTACTGCCAGAAGTAAATAAAACACCATTTTATTTGTCACATGCTTCGTAGACAACAGGTGTAGACTGACAGTGAAATGCTTACTTACAGGTCCAAATAGTGACCCGAGGAATAAATACAGGGTGAATTACGAATACAAATATAGAGTAAAAATATCATGGCTATATATAGGGAGTAGAAAATAACGTGGCTATATACAGGGAGTAGCAGTACTGAGTCAATGTGCAGGGGTACGAGGTAATTGAGGTAGCTATGTACTGTACATATACAGTAGGTAGGGGTAAAGTGACTAGGTAACAGGATAGACAGTAGCAGCAGCGTGTGTGTGTGTGTGTGTGTGTGTGTGTGTGTGTGTGTGTGTGTGTGTGTGTGTGTGTGTGTGTGTGTGTGTGTGTGTGTGTGTGTGTGTGTGTGTAGAGTCCAGTGTGTGTGCATAGTCAGTGCAAGAGAGTTAGTGCAAAAAAAGGGTCAATGCAGGTAGTCCGGGTAGCCATTTGTTTAGAAGTCTTATGGCTGTGAGGGTAGAAGCTGTTCAGGGTCTTGTTGCGTCCAGACTTGGTGCATTGGTACCGCTTGCCGTGCAGTAACAGAGAGAACAGTCTGTGGCTTGGGTGGGTGGAGTCTTTGGGGCTTGGTATAGAGGTCCTGGATGGCTGGGAGTTCGGCCCTGTGATGTACTGGGGTGTACGCACTACCCTCTGTAGCACCTTGTGGTCAGATGCCAAGCAGTTGCAATACCAAGCTGTGATGCAGCCAGTCAAGATGTTCTAGATAGTGCAGCTGTAGAACTTTTTGAGGATCTGAGGGACCATGCCAAATCTTTTCAGCCTCTTGGGGGGGGGGGGGGGGGGGGGGGGGTTGTCGTGCCCTCTTCACGACTGTCTTGTGATATTTGGACCATGATAGCACCTTAGTGATGTGGACAATGAGGAACTTGAAGCTCTCGACCCGCTCCACTACAGCCCTGTCGATGTGAATGGGGTCGTGCTCTCCATTCTGTTTCCTGTAGTCTACGATCTGCTCCTTTGTCTTACCGATGTTGAGGGAGAGATTGTTGTCCTGGCACCACACTGCCCAGTCTCTGACCTCCTTCCTGTAGGTTGTCTCATCGTCGTCAGTGATCAGGCCTACCACCGTCGTATCGTTGGCAAACTTAATGATGGTGTTGGAGTTGTGCGCGGCCACTCAGCCATGGGTGAACAAGGAGAACAGGATTGGACTAAGCACGCATCCCTGAGGGGCCCCCGTGTTGAGGGTCAGCATGGCGGATGTGTTTTTGCCTACCCTCACCACCTGGGGGCAGCCCGTCAAGAAGTCCAGGATCCAGTTACAGAGGGAAGTGTTTAGTCCCAGGGTCCTTAGCTTAGTGAGGAGCTTCAAGGGCACTATGGCATTGAACGCTTAGCTGTAGTCAATGAACAGCATCTTCACGTAGGTGTTCCTTTTGTCCAAGTGGGAAAGGCTAGTTTGGAGTCAATAGAGATTCTGTCATCTGTGGATCTGTTGGGGCGGTATGCAAATTAGGGTGGGTGATGGTGGTGTTGATGTGAGCCATGACCAGCCTTTCAAGCATTTCATGGCTACAGATGTGAGTACTACGGGCGGTAGTAATTTAGACGGGTTACATTGGCGTTCTTGGGCACAGGGACTATGGTGGTCTGTTTGAAACATGTAGGTATTATATCCTGGGTCAGGGAGAGGTTGATTAACGAGACGTGGTGTGATCATAACAACATACAGGAACTCAAGTCCTTCGAGTCCTTCTGTTCACCCGACTTAGAATTCCTCACAATCAAATGTCGACCGCATTATCTACCAAGAGAATTCTCTTCGATTATAATCACAGCCGCATATATTCCCCCCCAAGCAGACGCATCGACCGTGCTGAACGAACTGTATTTTGACTCTATGTAAACTGGAAACCACATATCCTGAGGCTGCATTCATTGTAGCTGGGGATTCTAACAAGGCTAATCTGAAAACAGGACTCCCTAAATTCTATCAGCATATTGATTGTGCTACCAGGGCTGGTAAAAACCTGGATCATTGTTATTCTAACTTCCGCGACGCATATAAGGCCCTCCCCTGCCCTCCTTTTGGAAAAGCTGACCACAACTCCATTTAGTTGCTCCCAGCCTATAGACAGAGACTAAAGCATGAAGCTCCCGCGCTCAGGTCTGTTCAACGCTGGTCCGACCAATCTGATTCCACCCTTCAAGATTGCTTCGATCACGTGGATTGGGATATGTTCCGCATTGCGTCAAACAATAACATTGACGAATACGCTGATTCGGTCAGCGAGTTTATTAGCAAGTGCGTCGGCGATGTCGTACCCACAGCAACTATTAAAACATTCCCAAACCAGAAACCGTGGACTGATGGCAGCATTCGCGCGAAACTAAAAGCGCGAACCACTGCTTTTAACCAGGGCAAGGTGACCAGAAACATGACCGAATACAAACAGTGTAGCCATTCCCTCCGCAAGGCAATCAAACAAGCTAAGCTTCAGTATAGAGACAAAGTAGAGTTGCAATTCAACGGCTCAGACACAAGAGGTATGTGGCAGGGTCTACAGTCAATCACGGATTACAAAAAGAAAACCAGCCCCGTCGCGGACCAGAATGTCTTGCTCCCAGACAGACTAAACAACTTCTTTGCTCACTTTGAGGACAATACAGTGCCACTGATACAGCCCGCTACCAAAACCTGTGGACTCTCCTTCACTGCAGCCGACGTGAGTAAACCATTTAAACCTGTTAACCCTCGCAAGGCTGCAGGCTCAGACAACATCCCCAGCCGCGTCCTCAGAGCATGCGCAGACCAGCTGGCTGGTGTGTTTACGGACATATTCAATCAATCCTTATCCCAGTCTGCTGTTCCCACATGCTTCAAGAGGGCCACCATTGTTCCTGTTCCCAAGAAAGCTAAGGTAACTGAGCTAAACAACTACCGCCCCGTAGCACTCACTTCCGTCATCATGAAGTGCTTTGAGAGACTAGTCAAGGACCTTATCACCTCCACCCTACCTGACACCCTAGGCCCACTCCAATTTGCTTACCGCCCCAATAGGTCCACAGACGATGCAATCGCAACAACACCACACACTGCCCTAACCAATCTGGACAAGAGGAATACCTATGTGAGAATGCTGTTCATCGACTACAGCTCAGCATTTAACTTTTTATGGCTGCAGGGGCAGTATTGAGTAGCCAGATAAAAGGTGCCCATTTCAAACGGCCTCGTACTCAATTCTTGCTCGTACAATATGCATATTATTATTACTATTGGATAGAAAACACTCTCTAGTTTCTAAAACCGTTTGAATTATATCTGTGAGTGAAACAGAACTCATTCTGCAGCAAACTTCCTGACAGGAAGTGGAAAGTCTGAAATTGAGGCTCTGTTCCAGGGGCTGCCTATTAAAGTCCATGTTATTTATTAGTTTAGATGCACTTCATACGTCTTCCACTAGATGTCGACAAGGAGTGAGAGAAGAAATGGACTGTGTAACTTGATCTGGAGTCGAATTACAGCCCTTGGAATGACGTGTCCTCCATTTCCTGTTTTCAGGACGGCGAGAAGAGGGACATGGATTTGCCTTTTGAAAAGCTGTCGTTATAGCCGATTACTATCTCCGGCTTTGATTTTATTTGATACATGTGACCATATCATCGTAAAGTATGTTTTTTCAATATAGTTTAATCAGATTATTGACATTTTTTCGGGAGTTTTGCCATGTTCCGTTCTATTCCGTTTGTTGACATGGAGAGATTCGTGCCACTTGGCTAGTGTGCTTGCTAAATAGAGAGGGATAATGGACGTTCCAAACCCAAACAACGATTGTTCCCGACAAAGGACCCCTTGTCCAACATTCTGATGAAAGATCAGCAAAAGTAAGAAACATTTTATGATGCTATTTCATATATCTGTCGTACATGTGAACTAGTCGCCGACGCCCAACGTTTGGGTACTCTAGCTATACCGAAGCTGCATATCTTAATGAAGTTATTTTTAGAATTCTAACACTGCGATTTCATTAAGAACTAATGGATCTATCATTTCCTATACAACATGTATTTTTTAGTTATGTTTATGAATAGCTATTTGGTCAGAATATGTGTGTCAGAAAAAGTGTCAGGAAAAATCCGGACGTAGTGGGAAAAAGTAGCTAAGTTAGCACAATGTGTAACCATTGATTTCAGCTCTAAATATGCACATTTTCGAACAAAACATAAGTGTATGTATAACCTGATGTTATAGGACTGTCATCTGAGGAAGAAAATCAAGGTTAGTCAAAAATTATATATCTTTTGCTTGTTTGTTACGATCGCTAACTTTTGCTACTGGGAAATTGCATGTGTTTCTGGCTATTGTGGTAAGCTAATATAACGCTATATTGTGTTTTCGCTGTAAAACACTTAATAAATCGGAAATATTGTCTGGAATCACAAGATGCCTGTCTTTAATTTGCTGTACACTATGTATTTTTCAGAAATGTTTTATGATGAGTAATTAGGTATTTGACGTTGGTGTCTGTAATTATTATGGCTGCTTTCGGTGCAATTTCTGATTGTAGCTGCAATGTAAACTATGATTTATACCTGAAATATGCACATTTTTCGAACAAAACATAGATTTATTGTATAACATGTTATAAGACTGTCATCTGATGAAGTTGTTTCTTGGTTAGTTTGGTTGGTTCTTGGTTAGTTAGGTTGGCTTTGTGCATGCTACCTGTGCTGTGAAAAATGTCTGTCCTTTTTTGTATTTGGTGGTGAGCTAACATAAATATACGTGCTGTTTTCGCTGTAAAACATTTTAAAAATCGGACATGTTGACTGGATTCACAAGATGTGTATCTTTCATTTGCTGTATTGGACTTGTTAATGTGTGAAAGTTAAATATTTGTAAAAAATATCTTTTGAATTTCCCGCCCTGCACTTGAGCTGGCTGTTGTCATAAGTGTACCGACGTCGGGCTTGCAGCCATAAGAAGTTTTAACACCATAGTACCCTCCAAACTCGTCATCAAGCTCGAGACCCTGGGTCTCAACCCCGCCCTGTACGACTGGGTACTGACGGGCCGCCCCCAGGTGGTGAGGGTAGGTAACAACATCTTCACCCCGCTGATCCTCAACACTGGGGCCTCACAAGGGTGCGTTCTGAGCCCTCTTCGACGAGACGGCCTACAGGGAGGAGGTGAGGGCCCTCGGAGTGTGGTGTCAGGAAAATAACCTCACACTCAATGTCAACAAAACAAATGAGATGATCGTGGACTTCAGGAAACAGCAGATGGAGCACCCCCCAATCCACATCGACGGGACAGTAGTGGAGAGGGTAGTAAGTTTTAAGTTCCTCAGCGTACACATCATGGACAAACTGCATTGGTCCACCCACACATACAGCGTGGTGAAGAAGGCGCAGCAGCGCCTCTTCAACCTCAGGAGGCTGAAGAAATTTGGCTTGTCACCAAAAGCACTCACAAACTTTTACAGATGCACAATCGAGAGCATCCTGTCGGGCTGTATCACCGCCTGGTACGGCAACTGCTCCGCCCACAACCGTAAGGCTCTCCAGAGGGTAGTGAGTTCTGCACAATATATCACCGGGGGCAAACTACTTGCCCTCCAGGACACCTACACCACCCGATGTCCTTGATGATCTTTATGGCCTTCCTGTGACAACAACCACCCAAGCCACTGCCTGTTCACCCCGCTATCATCCAGAAGGCGATGTCAGTACAGGTGCATCAAAGCAGGGACCGAGAGACTGAAAAACAGCTTTTATCTCAAGGCCATCAGACTGTTAAACAGCCACCACTAACATTGAGTGGCTGCTGCCAACATACTGACTCAACTCCAGCCACTTTAATAATGGAAAAATTGATGTAAATTTTTTTTTCACTAGCCACTTTAAACAATGTCACTTAATATAATGTTTACATACCCTACATTACTCATCTCATATGCATATACTGTACTCTATAACATCTACTGCACCTTGCCTATGCCATTCTGTACCATCACTCATTCATATATTTTTATGTACATATTCTTCATCCCTTTACACTTATGTGTATACGGTAGTTGTTGTGAAATTGTTAGGTTAGATTACTCGTTGGTTATTACTGCATTGTCGGAACTAGAAGCACAAGCATTTCGCTACACTCGCATTAACATCTGCTAACCATGTGTATGTGACAAATAAAATTTGATTTGGTTTGAAAATGTCAGTGAAGACAATTGCATCTGGCTACCATCTGGCCTTGTGAACATTAACCTGCTTAAGGGTCTAACTCACATCGCTACGGAGAGCATGATCACACAGTCGTCCTCTCACGCATGGTTCAGTGTTGCTTGCCTCGAATCGAGCATAGAAGGCCTTTAGCTCATCTGTTTGGCTCACTGGGCAGCTAGCGTCTGGGTTTCCCTTTGTAATCTGTGATAATTTGCAAGCCCTTCCACATCAGATGAGCATCAGAACCAGTGTAGTAGGATTTGATCTTGGTGCTGTATTGATGCTTTGCCTGTTTGATGGTTCATCGGAAGGAGTAGTGGGATTTCTTATAAGCATCAAGGGTAGTGTCCCAATCCTTGACAGCGGCAGCTCTAGCCTTTAGCTCAGTGCGGATGTTGCCTGTAATCCATGGATTCTGGTTAGGATATGTACGTACGGTCATTGTGGGGACAACATTGTCGATGCCGGTGACTGATGTGGTAAACTTCTCAATGCCATCGGATGAATCCCGGAACATGTTCCTGTCGGTGCTAGCGAAACAATCAAGTAGCTTAGCATCCACTTAGCATCTCAGTATTGAGCACATCACTGGTGCTTCCTGTGAGTTTTTGCTCGCAATCAGGAGGATAGAGTTTTGGTCAGATTTGCCAAATGGAGGGATGAGGGAGAGCTTTGTATTTGTCTGTGTCTGGAGTAAAGAAGTTTTTATCCCTCTAGTTGCAGATATCCTGCATTAAAATCACCTATGAGTGCTGCCTCTGGCTGAGCATTTTCTTATTGGCTTATGGCCCTATATAGCTCGTTGAGCGTGGTCTTAGTGCCAGCATTGGTGTGGGGTGGTAAATAGACAGCTACGAAAAATATAGATAAAAACTCAGTTGGTAAATGGCATGGTTTACAGCTTATCATGAGGTATTCTAACTCAGGTGAGCAGAACCTCGAGACTTCCTTAATATTAGAGATTGCGCACCAGCTGTTGTTAACAAAGTGACACACACCCCTGCACTTGAGTTTATGACACACTGCCGCTCTGTCCTTCCGATGCATAGAAAAAACACAGCTAGATTTAAATTAACCATGTCCTCGTTCAGCCACGACTCCAGGAAGTATAGAATATTACAGTTCTTCAGGTCCCGTTGATAGGATCATCTCGAACGGAGCTTGTCTAGTTTGTTCACCAGCGATTATACAGTACATTTAACAATAGAACAGAAGGTAGTGGCAGTTTATTTACTTGCCCCCGCCGTTTCATCAGGGTGCCCCACGTCGGCCTCTATAATGCCGTCTTTTCCTCTTCCGAGTGTCGGGGATTAGAGCCTGGTTTGGAACCTGCGCAGCCGAGTCATTGAAGTAGAATTCTTCATCCAAATCGAGGTTGGTGATCGCTGTTCTGATGTCCAGAAGCCGTTTTCGGTCATAGGAAACAATGGCATTATGTACAACGAAAGTTAACATCAGCGCAAAAAAACACAACAATAGCTAAATTGATCAGCGGCTGCAATACATCCCAGTGCCATTTTTAAATTTTTTTACATTTTAGTCATTTAGCAGACGCTCTTATCCAGAGCGACTTACAGTAGAGTGCATACATTTTATTACATTTACATACTGAGACAAGGATATGCCTACCGGCCAAACCCTCCCTAACCCGGACGACGCTATGCCAATTGTGCGTCGCCCCACGGACCTCCCGGTTGCGGCCGGCTGCGACAGAGCCTGGGCGTGAACCCAGAGACTCTGGTGGCGCAGCTAGCACTGCGATGCAGTGCCCTAGACCACTGCACCACCCGGGAGACCCATTCTCTCCTGCTCTCTGTGCATGCTCCTCTTTGTTTGAGTTGGTGAGTGTTTTGAGGCTGTCAGTTGGTGTTTTTCGCAAGAGTATTTTCTCATTGAGTGGTGGTTGTATTGTGAAAGCAGGAGTTTCTATATTAGCAAAGGACAATTGTTGTCTTTGAGATCTACTGTGAGATTGTTGTAAATTAATAAGTTCTTCAAAAAGACAACGTTGAAGGAAATGGACAGGTGAAAGCATTAAACCAGTGGACCTTCACTTAATTGCTTTCACCTATATTATGTTTCCAGATCAGTGCAGATAAAGGAGATGAAACAAGTAGAGGACGCCACTGTAGACTATTGAGATGCAGCCCTGGGTCTATTGAAGGAAAGGTCTAAGAAGCAGATGTGAAGTAGCTAGGGTAGGGTTGGCTAGCCCATCATGCTGTGACGTCATTTCCCCTAGAACTTGAAGTAGTGTGTCATTTCCTGTCTACCAAAGCTGCTATTTTCCTAGGGATATTATCCTGGGTCAGGCATACAGGTAGGATCTGCTTACATCTACACTAAAGATACTGGATCTGAATACACCACTAGCTGGGTTAAATACACCACTAGCAATTTGTTTCCACTAGCATTGCTACATGCTCCTGAAATGCTTCTACACAAACCATACTGGGTCTAGGCAGGACTCAGCTTTCCCAGCCCCACTGATTGGCTCTTCTGTATCTGCTTGATTATAATTAGATAGCTGATATCTGAAGCGGACAGGGATACTGATGATGACGGACACTGATGAGGTAGAAACACTCATTGGGTTAACATGTGGTGCTTTGACCCTGAAATAGAATAATAGTCAATGATTTAAAAAAAAATGGAGAAAGGTCTGCACTCTTAATATTGAGCCGATGAAAAGATCAATTGAGCTCGTTCACTATTCAATTTCATCTCATTCTCCGCAATGCACCTCTCCTTACCACGGTCTCTTCACAGACACTGATTAATCTAATATCTTCCCGCCCATAGGGTTATTCATGATCATCAATCCCTATTCCTCCGTAGAATAAGAATTATATTTCCCATGAATCTGGCTATTCCCCTCATCAGTCAGAGTCTTCTTCCAGTAACCCTAACGCACAGAGACCATCTATCCGTGTAATGACAGGGGTGGTATAAGGATGGTCTAGACATTAGTTGTGTGTGTGTGTGTGTGTGTGTGTGTGTGTGTGTGTGTGTGTGTGTGTGTGTGTGTGTGTGTGTGTGTGTGTGTGTGTGTGTGTGTGTGTGTGTGTGTGTGTGAGCGTGCGTGCGTGCGTGTGTGTAATTGCACACGTGTGTATGTGTGTGATTGAAAAGCAGACTGAATCCAACATCTGTCCTCCAGGTCTTCGATGTGTCCTAATTAAGGAGCACTGAGTATCTCCATGGATGGGTTAATTTTACTGTAAACTCTATGTCAGTCTCTGTTCAATTAGACTGCTAGTCCTATTACGGATCTCAGAGGTCCCATCTCAGGTAAATAGATGGGATAACCATACTACTTCCCAAGATGGCGCCGACGGAGATGGCAGCGTCGCAACTAGCTCTTAGGAAACGTTGCAGCATTTTTTTTTTATGTACTATTTTTTACCTTATTAGCTCAGGAAATGTTTTGTGTCAATACATACAGTCGGGAAGAACTATTGGATATTAGAGTGGCGGTAACTCACCAGAACTACCAGCATTACGAACAAGAATATGACTTCCCTGGAGCAGATCCTTTGTTCACTCTCCCCAGAGCAATTTAACTTATTCCAGAGGCCAACTCAAAACATCGCCGGTGGAGGAAAGGCGCTTGAGGTGGCCTGCTGTTTCGACTTAGGAGGCGCCCACACCACCCACAGCTTCCGAGTGTATTACTCACTAATGTTCAGTCTTTGGATAAGAAAGTTGATGAGCTTAGAGCAAGGACTTATTTCCAGAGAGACATCGGGGCCTGTAACATACTTTGTTTCACAGAAACATGGCTCTCTCGGGATACTCTGTCAGAGTCGATAAAGCCAGCAGGAGTACATCGCGCAGATAGGAATAAATATCTCTCTGGGAAACAGAAGGGGCGGAGGGGTGTGTTTCATGATTAACAACTCATGGTGTAATTCTAGGAATATACAGGAACTCAAGTCCTTTTGTTCAACCGACCTAGAATACCTCACAATTTAATGCCAAACATTATATCCCAAAATAATTATCCTCCGTCATCTCCACAGCCGTTTACATCCCACCTCAAGCCGAACCCTCGACGGCCCTCAAAAGAACTTCACTGGACTTTATGCAAACTGGAAACCACACATCCTGAGGCTGCATTTATTGTAGCTGGAGATTTCAACAAAGCAAATCTGAGGACAAGGCTGGCGAAGTTATATCAACATATCGACTGTACTACTTGTGCTACTAAGACTCTCGACCATTGCTATTCAAACTTCCTGTCACGCCCTGACCTTAGAGCCTTTTTATTTCTCTATTTGGTTAGGTCAGGGTGTGATTTGGGTGGGCATTCTATGTTTTCTGTTTCTTTGTTTTTGGCCGAGTGTGGTTCCCAATCAGAGGCAGCTGTCTATCGTTGTCTCTGATTGGGGATCATCCTTAGGCAGCCCTTTTTCCCACCATTAGGTTGTGGGATCGTGTTTTCTGTTTGGTGTTTCTGCCTGAAAGAACTGTGCACTTTCGTTTTCACGTTTGTTATGTTGTTTGAGTGTTTTTGAAATAAAAGAATCATGAACACTTACCACGCTGCGCCTTGGTCCACTCTTCATACCACCAACGAGAGACGTTACACTTCCGGAATGCTTACAAGGCCCTCCCCTGCCCTCCTTTCGGCAAATCTAACCACAACTCCATCTTGCTCCTTCCGTCCTATAGGCAAAATCTCAAACAGGAAGTGCCCGTGCTTCATACTATTCAACGCTGGTCTGACCAATCAGAATCCACGCTTGAGGATTGTTATGATCACATGGACTGGGATATGTTCCGGGTATCTTGCGAAAATATTCTAGATGAATACACGGATACGGTGACTGAGTTTATAAGGGAGTGTATAGCAGATGTAGTACCCACTGTGACTATGAAAACCTACCCTAATCAGAAACCGTGGATAGATAGTAGCAATCGCGCGAAACTGAAAGCGAGAACCACTGCATTTAACCATGGCAAGGCGATTGGTAAATGACAGAAATTAAACAGTGTAGTTATTCACTCCGCAAGGCAATCAAACAAGCTAAACGTCAGTATAGAGATAAAGTGGAGTCGCAATTCAACGGCTCGGACACAAGACATATGTGGCAGGGACTACAGACAATCACGGACTACAAAAGGAAAACCAGCCATGTCGCCGAGACCGATGTTTTGCTTCTGGACAGGCTAAACACATTCTTCGCACTCTTTGAGGATAACACAGTGCCACTGACGTAGCCCGCTACCAAGGACTGTGGGCTCTCCTTCTCCGTGGCCGACATGAGTAAAACATTTAAACGTGTTAACCCTCGCAAGGCCCAGACGGCATCCCTAGCCGCGTCCTCAGAGCATGCGCAGACCAGCTGGCTGGTGTGTTTATGGGCATATTCAATCTTTCCCTATCCCAGTCTGCTGTCCTCACATGCTTCTAGATGCCACCATTGTTCCTGTACCCAAGAAGGCAAAGGTAACTGAACTGAATGACTATCGCCCTGTACCACTCACCTCTGTCATCATGAAGTGCTTGGAGAGACTAGTCAAGGATCATAGCACCTCTACCTTACCTGCCACCCTAGACCCACTTCAATTTGCTTACCGCCCCAATAGATCCACAGACGATGCAATCGCCATCACTCTGCCCACTGCCCTATCCCATCTGGACAAGAGGAATACCGATGTAAGAATGCTGTTTATTGACTATAGCTCAGCATTCAACACCATAGTACCCTCCAAGCTCATCATTAAGCTCGGGGCCCTGGGCCTGAACCCCACCCTGTGCAACTGTGTACTCATGTCCTGGACATTTACTCATGTCCTGGACTTCCTGATGGGCCGCCCAAGGTGGTGAAGGTAGGAAACATCACCTCCAGTCCGCTGATCCTCAACACTGGGGCCCCACAAGGGTGCGTGCTCAGCCCCCACTCATGACTGTGTGGCCGAGCACACCTCCAACTCAATCATCAAGTTTGCAGACGACACAACAGTGGTAGGCTTGATTACCAACGATGATGAGACAGCCTACAGTGAGAAGGTGAGGGCTCTGGGAGTGTGGTGCCAGGAAAATAACCTCTCACTCAACGTCAACAAAACAAAGGAGATGATCATGGACTTCAGGAAACAGCAGAGGGTCACCCACCTATCTACATTGACGGGACTGCAGTGAAGAAGGTGGAAAGCTTCAAGTTCCTTGGCATACACATCACTGCCCAACTGAAATGGACCACCCACACAAACAGTGTGGTGAAGAAGGTGCAACAGAGCCTCTTCAACCTCAGGATGCTGAAGAAATTTGGCTTGTCACCTAAAACCCTCACAAACTTTTACAGATGCACAATTGAGAGCATTCTGCCGGGCTATATCACCGCCTGGTACGGCAACTGCACCACCCGCAACCGCAAGGCTCTCCAGCGGGTCATGCGGTCTACCCAACGCATTACCGGGAGAAAACTAGCCGCCCTCCAGGACATCTACAGCACCCTATGTCACAGGAAGGCCATCAACCACCTGATCCACTACATGTTCACCCCGCTATCATCCAGAAGCGAGGTCAGTACAGGTGCATCAAATCTGGGACCGAGAGACTGAAAAACAGCTTCTATCTCAATGCCATCAGAATGTTAAACAGCCATCAGTAGCACATTAGAGGTTGTTGCCTATAGGCATAGACTAGAAATCACTGGCTTCTTTAAGGAATGGAACACTAGTCCCTTTAATACATATTTGGCCTTGCTCATCTCATATGTACAGTGGGGCAAAAAAGTATTGTCAGCCACCAATTGTGCAAGTTCTCTCACCTAAAAATATGAGAGAGGCCTGTAATTTTCATCATAGGTACACTTCAACTATGACAGACAAAATGAGAAAAAAAATCCAGAAAATCACATTCTAGGATTTTTTATGAATTTATTTGCAAATTATGGTGGAAAATAAGTATTTGGTCAATAACAAAACAAAAGTTTATCTCAATACTTTGTTATATACCCTTTGTTGTCAATGACAGAGGTCAAACGTTTTCTGTAAGTCTTCACAAGGTTTTCACACACTGTTGCTGGTATTTTGGCCCATTCCTCCATGCAGATCTCCTCTAGAGCAGTGATGTTTTGGGGCTGTTGCTGGGCAACACGGACTTTCAACTCCCTCCAAAGATTTTCTATGGTGTTGATATCTGGAGACTGGCTAGGCCACTCCAGGACCTTGAAATGCTTCTTACGAAGCCACTCCTTCGTTGCCCATGCGGTGTGTTTGGGATCATTGTCATGCTGAAAGACCCAGCCACGTTTCATCTTCAATTCCCTTGCTGATGGAAGGAGATTTTCACTCAAAATCTCACGATACATGGCCCCATTCATTCTGTCCTTTACACGGATCAGTCGTCCTGGTCCCTTTGCAGAAAAACAGCCCCAAAGCATGATGTTTCCACCCCCATGCTTCACAGTAGGTATGGTGTTCTTTGGATGCAACTCAGCATTCTTTGTCCTCAAAACACGACGAGTTGAGTTTTTACCAAAAAGTTCTATTTTGGTTTCATCTGACCATATGACATTCTCCCAACCTTCTTCTGGATCATCCAAATGCTCTCTAGCAAACTTCAGACGGGCCTGGACATGTAGTGGCTTAAGCAGGGGGACACATCTGGCACTGCAGGATTTGAGTCCCTGGCGGCGTAGTGTGTTACTGATGGTAGGCTTTGTTACTTTGGTCCCAGCTCTCTGCAGGTCATTCACTAGGTCCCCCCGTGTGGTTCTGGGATTTTTGCTCACCGTTCTTGTGATCATTTTAACCCCACGGGGTGAGATCTTGCGTGGAGCCCCAGATCGAGGGAGATTATCAGTGGTCTTGTATGTCTTCCATTTCCTAATAATTGCTCCCACAGTTGATTTCTTCAAACCAAGCTGCTTACCTATTGCAGATTCAGTCTTCCCAGCCTGGTGCAGGTCTACAGTTTTTGTTTCTGGTGTCCTTTGACAGCTCTTTGGTCTTGGCCATAGTGGAGTTTGGAGTGTGACTGTTTGAGGTTGTGGACAGGTGTCTTTTATACTGATAACAAGTTCAAACAGGTGCCATTAATACAGGTAACGAGTGGAGGACAGAGGAGCCTCTTAAAGAAGAAGTTACTGGTCTGTGAGAGACAGAAATCTTGCTTTTTTGTAGGTGACCAAATACTTATTTTCCACCATAATTTGCAAATAAATTCATTAAAAATCCTACAATGTGATTTTCTGGATTTTTTTTCTCATTTTGTCTTTCATAGTTGAAGTGTACCTATGATGAAAATTACAGCCCTCTCATCTTTTTAAGTGGGAGAACTTGCACAATTGGTGGCTGACTAAATACTTTTTTGCCCCACTGTATATTCTACACTATTCTACGGTATCTTAGTCACTTAATAATGTTTACATATCTTGCAATACTAACCTAATATGTATATACTGTATTCTATAATATTCTATGGTATCATAGTCACTTAATGTTTACATATCTGGCATTACTCATCTCTTATGTATATACTGTTTTCTATAATATTTTATGGTATCTATTTCACTTAATAATGTTTACATATCTTGCAGTACTCATCTCATATGTATATACTGTATTCTATACTTTTCTACTGTATCTTAGTTCGTTCCGCTCTGACATCGGTCGTCCATATGTTAGCTATTACTGCACCGCCGGAGCTAGAAGCACAAGCATTTCGCTACATCTGCAATAACATCTGCTAATCAGGTGTATGTGATGAATAACATTTGATTTGATTTGATATGACTTTGTCTGTCTTCTACAGGAAACTCGCTCTTTCTCTTGTCTCGAGCTCAATGAATTCAGATTAGCCTACTGATGCCAGCTCTGGGCCCAGTTTTTCAAAAACTTTTCTGTAATCCAGGATCAGATCAATCTGGCTGATTCTTAGCCAGTCTTTCTGAAAATAATTGCATAGGATCATTCTGATCCAGATATCACAATATCAAGATCACACAATACAGATTTCCAGTGCTTTGACTAGACCTACACCTTGCCATCTACTGGACAGGTTATGTTATAACGTCTACACTGTCATAGTGAAACAGAGATGGGTAAACTATGTACATACATGAATAAAGGTAACTATGATTAAAAAGAATATATCCTGCATTGCACTTTTAAATAAGTACACACATTTCTTATAACAACTGACCACATACCTTTACCACAGTCAATTTAAAGTAATGAACCTTTGGTTTTCAGACGTAAGATTAAACACGTTTTAGACCTTCCCATTTTAGTTACATTGAAATGTATTGGTTGTGGTGCTTTTCAACTCTCGGAATCCACCCTGAATCCAGATCATCCAGATTTTCAGCACCAACACAATCCCATAATTAAATCAGTCATTCAAGAACATATAATCCTGATTTAAAAATTGGATCGGATTACCAAATCTGAATCCCAATCCGAATGATGAGAATCTTATTATACATTTTGAAATACAAAATTCTAAGAATGAATTCGATCCGATTGCCAACATCCGATCAAGAAAGAGAGAGGGAGAGATGCACCCCCCTCTAGCACAACAAGCCTCTCCCAAACCACAAAACACAATACACATCAATCAAATAGACACACACCTCCACTTCCAGTGCTCCTCAGTCACATCACATCCTATGATCCTCCTGTTACATACACAAGGCCGTTATAATTACACACACACACACACACACACAGCTCTTCACAGCCAGAATAGTGGGAAGCATTGTAAAGAGGTTTGGTCTGGAGAGAGTAAATCAAAAGGTGTTTGGGAACAGAGCCTGGACAGGGCCCATCTTCAGAGCTCTGGAAACACTGACACGCACGCAAGCGCACACACACGCACTGTTTCCACTCCATTTCTGTAATTATCTCTCCCTGCAGGGAGAGAAGCAGACTACATGTGAATGGGCATCGGTCACCAACAGTACTGAGGGTTTCACCACCACAACTCTGGGAATGGAAACAACTTTACTGAGTAAAATGTCCCTCGGTAAAGGGACATTACACTTTAAAAAATCAAATTTTGTCAGCTGTTTTCAGACCTCAAAGTATTCTTATATCAAGATGAGTCAACATTCCATGCCGTCGGTGGTGTAGATCCAGCTACACGTCCCGACCCAAATGAATGGAAAACATCAGCACTGCAAATCTGGATATTACATGGTGCTTATCTTTTCCATTCAATGGCCTGTAATGTGAACGTATATCAACAGAAGACCAATTTTAAGGTATGTCAAACTTAGATTTTGCGGTGTAATGTCCCTTTAAACTCCTATAGGTCACGAATTAAAAGATGTATCATAAATCATATCAGAAAGACATTTATCCAAAATCAGTTGGGTCAGGATCTTCTGAGACTTAGCGGCCTTTTCAGACGGCTTTTATCCACTTTCTTTACTCTTACAGAGACTTCAAGGACTTTCTGTTCTCACAACTACAACACGTCACGTGAGTGTCAAGGACAGTCTTCTCTCTGTCACACACACACACGCACCTCCCGAACTCCCCCACCCCTCAACAGCCGCGTCACAATATCGTGATTAACACCTGCTGCCAATTAGCCAACCCTCTTCGACAAGCTGTTGTTTGAGAAAAATAACTGCGGCTCGCCACATCGAAGATGTTCCCCAAATGAGAAAACGATATTACACACACACACTCCATGGTTAGGAACGTCGTTTATCTTCATCTATGGCAGACCATCCTTGAGCGGCTCCGGCAGGAGCAAGTAATTGAAAAACAGCTTCGGAGCTTCGAATCCATGTTATTTAGCGGCGATGATAATTGATGACTCTCAGCTTGTGGAGTCCTGGGAGTCGTTTGTATTCATTAGTGTAAATTCTAATTAGGGTTTGTGATTAAAATGTGACTGTAACAGGCAGCGGGGTGCCGGGTGCGGAGACAGCCGCTGATGAGACCTCTGGTTCGGGTCACTGGCTCAGAGATTTGCCCTTAACCAGTAGTGCCATGGATGAGGAGGACGATAGTCCTCACTGCCGGCTAGCGCCATCAATCTGTGTCTACTTCCAGTTGAGACATCCGCTCTGATGGACACTGCATTTGCGTGAAGGAGAGATAGGGAGAGTGCTCCGGGTAAGCAATTAAATAACCACATGCATGCATACACGTGTCATTGGCCAATATACCTACATGCATGTGCACATGTGCACACATACACACATTCCGGGAGAGACGAAACATACTTAATAAAAGTCACTGTGCAACGTTCCAAAAGACTAGTTAGAAATCATCTTCACTTCGCACTAATAATAATACCAGTCTCTTTCCTGATAGTTATCCATTGAAGAGTATTAATCCATTAATTAAAGAGCGACTGCACCTAAAAACCATGCGGCATCAATATGAGTCAAACATTTATTCTAGTGACAAATTTACCACAAAGTGTAAATAGGTTAATTTTAATTATAAAGTCAATCTCGTCTAAAACAGAGTTTGGAACTTCAGTGCGTCACAACGAGGAAATTAGGGTTGGGTTTGGATTATAATTATGTCATCAAATCATGACCCCTTTTGCCAAGCTCCACCTGCAAATCGCCCCCCGCCCACTTTGCTTCCCTTTATTGAGGGCTCTCTTGTTTCATGGCCATTTAACACTGAAAAGCCCTATACGGATTGACCATGCAATGCATCCAGCAGGGTGCACAGCCAACAACTATGGTTGCATGTCCTGCCAAAGGGCCCTGCGGAATAGGTGGTTGGAGTTTGTTGGTCCCCAGTGGTGGTGAATATACCGGTAGCTAGACCATAAACTTCTGGGTATGTACTGTATCTGTTTATGTTTATTTTGATAATCATGATCAACTATCATCGCTAGTATAGCTGACATTAGCCAGCTAGCTAACTAGCTAACATTAACCTACCTCAATACAACTTGGATTTGGCTTGGAAACACGATAACATTTAAGAATGAAAATAATTAGTAGGAAAACCTTTTGTCATGATTGTGATGTTGCCAGATTGACTTTAGATGCATTATAACTTTATCCAGCTAACTACGATTGAGGGGACCGCCGTGTTTTAGCTAGCTAACATTAGCATTGCTTGCTATTTTTGACAAACTTGCTAGTGACAGTAATGGCAACACTCCCATCTCTCTAAAGTATATTTCAAGTAGATTTGACGACGTCATAATATGGCAAAGTTGTTTGCTACAAATTATTTGCATACTTTAGCATTGTCATTGTATTTCTATGCCACTATAAATGAGTGTAATTTAGACTAAACAGTCACATTAGCCTCTGAGGTGCAACCCATGTCTAGGGCACAAATAAACATTGGCTGCAGCTATGGTGTTACTATCTAACTCATGTCTGACTACAACCATGTACTAACTAGCAGCAATAAAGTCAAACCAATCCAGGGCCATAGCAAAACATGTCATCACCGGCCTGTATCTAATCCAATCTGAAGCCAGTCAGTCTACATTGTAAAGCATATAATTAGCTTCCAAACAAGATTACGTTATTTCTAAAGCAATGTTCATAATTCAGGGAAGACGACAATCGTTGACCCTGTTTTTCTGTAAGACAAAGTGCACAGTTGGCTGCCAGACGTATCCCCTGGTTATGAATGGACGACCTACCAGAAGGAGCAAAGGTGGGTATTATAACATGTCCAGCAATGTGATTGCAATGGTTTAACGACCTCCCACAATTATTTAATGTACTCTTCACCTGCTATTTTCACAGCTTGTCAGGTAAGACCTCAGAATAAAATTGTAATGCTACACAAGTACCCTTGTGACACCTCCTCCATTGTTGCCAGTCTCCATCGACTCCTATGAAAAGGACACCCCATCATGAGGCCTCTGATAGTGACCCGAGCTACTGTCCTGATGACACAGACGGCTTCATCAACAACGACAGGCAATGTGAATAGTTGTATTAAAAAATACCTGGCTTGATAAACTAACAGGCTAATTCCCCAGCCAAGCAGATACAACTCGAGTCATTTTTAGAACAAAATGCAATTTACCACTTGGCTGTCTATTATATCACCCTGTCACATGCCTTTCCAGTCAACACCAACACATAAGATTGCCTGCTGCAGTTGTTTTAAGAGATGTCCAGTTTGCAGCCGAACATGCAGCATATATACTGGACAAAAATATAAATGCAACAATTTCAACAATTTGACTCAGTTTACTGTTCATATATGGAAATCGGTTAACTGAAAAAAAATGTATTAGGCCCTGATCTATGGATTTCACATGACTGGGCAGGGGCGCAGTCATGGGAGGACATAGGCCCACCCACTTGGAAGCCAGGCTCACCCACAGGGAAGCCAGGCCCAGCCAATCAGAATGAGTTTTCCCCCACAAAAGGGCTTTATTACAGGGAAATAGTATGCGGTTTCATCAGCTGTCCAGGTGGCTGGTCTCAGATTATCCCACAGGTGAAGAAGTCGGATGTGGAGGTCCTGGGCTTGCGTGGTCTGTATTTGGACGTACTGCCAAATACAGACCATTTGGACGTACTGCCAAATTCTCTAAAATAACGTTGGGGGTGGCTTATGGTAGAGAAATGAACATGAAATTCTCTGACAACAGCTCTGGTGGACAATCCTGCAGTCAGCATGCCAATTGCATGCTCCCTCAAAACTTCAGACATCTGTGGTGTTGTTTTGTGTGACAAAACTGCAGATTTTAGAGTGGCCATTTTTTAAACGTGGGCCCAACACTTCACACTTCACACTTCACAGACCTAGCAAGGGGGCTCTCATCGGCATCATGCAGACATGCACTTGCTGTGAGCATTCCAATTAATGGAACAGTCAGACTCATGTTGGCAAGTAATCTTGTGTGTTTGTGTGTGACCAACCAGTATCTTTTATGAGGGTCCAGGAGCTGATCTATGCTGCTATGTCCATCAATGGGGTTCTGGTAAAGACCTCACCTCCAGCCTCACCTCTTGCCTGCTCTTCAACGGTCGTCAATGGGGAGAACAGAATTAGGACGTATAGACTGACTTCACCAAAGTATATATTTGTTTGTCAGATTTCACCTGTTCCGGGATGCTGGCCTTCGAGGCAGAGTTTCTCTGTCCAGTGTCTGTGTTCTTTTGCCCATCTTAATATTTTATTTTTTATTGCAAGTCTTCTCGGGAGAGTTGCAAAGAAAAAGATATGGCTTAAAGTGACAAGTGATCCATTTATTAAAGTGGCCAATGATTTCAAGTCTGTATGTAGGCAGCAGCCTCTCAGTGTTAGTGATGGCTGTTTAACAGTCTGATGGCCTTGAGATAGAAGCTGGTTTTCAGTCTCTCGGTCCCAGCTTTGATGCACCTGTACTGACCTCGCCTTCTGGATGGTAGCGGGGTGAACATGCAGTGGCTCGGGTGGTTGTTGTCTTTGAGGATCTTTTTGACCTTGCTGTGGGATCGGGTGCTGTAGGTGTCCTGGAGGGCAGGTAGTTAACCCCCGGTGATGTATTGTGCAGACCGCACCACCCTCTGGAGAGCCTTTACGGTTGTGGGCGGTGCAGTTGCCGTACCAGGCGGTGATACAGCCCGGCAGGATGCTCTCAATTGTGCATCTGTAAAAGTTTGTGAGGGTTTTAGGTGACAAGCCAAATTTCTTCATGAACAGCATTCTTACATCGGTATTCCTTATGTCCAGATGGGATAGGGCAGTGTGCAGTGTGATGGCGATTGCATCGTCTGTGGACCTATTGGGGCGATAAGCATACTGAAGTGGGTCTAGGGCACAGGTGTCAAACTCATTCCACGGGGGGCCGAGTGTCTGCGGGTTTTCGCTCCTCCCTTATACTTGATTGATGAATTAACATCACTAATTAGTTAGGAACTCCCCACACCTGGTTGTCTAGGGCTTTATTGAAAGGAAAAACCAAAAACCTGCAGACACTAGGCCCTCCGTGGAATGAGTTTGACACCCCTGGTCTAGGGTGATGGCTAAGGTGGAGGTGATATGATCCTTGACTAGTCTCTCAAAGCACTTCATGATGACAGAAGTGAGTGCTACAGGGCAATAGTCAGTTAGTTCAGGTACCTTTGCCTTTTAAGTACAAGAACAATGGTGGCCATCTTGAAGCATGTGGGGACAGCAGACTGCTTTAGGGAAAGATTGAATATGGCCGTAAACACACCAGCCAGCTAGTCTGCGCATACTCTGAGTGACTGCTTGTATGTGTCCACAGATGCAGAGACCTGGGGCCTCATTCTCAACCTTGTATATCACAAATCTGTGTGTAAACCATACAGGGGGATCATTTCCACGCGCAGTGTGAGATTTATCAATATGAATGTTTGCTTGAGTGTGGTTAAATTTACACACAGCCATGACCATGCGTAAGCACAGTGCCAAGTGGTTTAATAAGGGAACTTCTTGTCAAGTGTAGAATGGGGAAGATATATGTTGAAAATGTGTGAAGTATATGTTGAAAATGTAATTAATAATCAAATAATTTTGTTTTATTTTGTTGTATTTCCACTGTGAATGAATGCAACGTATATTTTATTATTTTTATTGGTCCATCCACCACCACCCCTCTTCAGAGGACAAAAGTGTTAATTGTCTTACAATTAGTTTTTTTGCAACATATCTTCATATAACATATATCAACATGCTATGTAATTTGACCACATCAGTGCATTTGTTACAATAATAATCCATATAAAGTACAGTAATTTTTTTAATGAGAGATACGTGTGAAAGTGATACCATTTATGAAATAAAATTAATGACTGAGATAAGGGGAATTGAATGAAAGATGGCTAATCTTGCTCTGTTTGAAGATTTGGCCAATGGTACATTTAGCAGAAAGCGCGTTTTTAGAGACAGGTGGGACTTTTTTCTGCAGAAAGTACAGAATGCCATGCGAGGTTTAATTAAGACCCACTTTAAAAAGGCAAACGCATGCCATTCCGGTGCACGTCCAACTGCTATCCACCCCCGGGTTTTTGGGAACAGGCACTTTTCAGCGGGAGCTTGTCGATCAACATCTCACAGCCCTAGATGAGCCAATGTTTTGGATACAATCATCAGCAAAATGAACAGTAACACATACAATTTCCATACACAATCGCACAACAGGATGAAGTCAAAAGGGGTGTCTTTGCCACGATGCCATCAATGGGTTCCAAAGTACGAACGGAGCAATAGACGGCACCCACATCACCATAAAAGCACCATCCCAAAATTATTTCAACTATGTGAACAGAAAAGGCTTCCACTCTTAATGTGCAGGTGATAGGTTATGTAATGCACAAAACACGCTGCTGAATGTGGTGGCAAGGTGGTCCGGTGGAACGTAAGACTTGTTCATTCTGCAGAACAGCAATGTTGACCTATACGCCTACAGGAGGGAGCTGTTGAAGATGGATGGCTTATTGGTGAGTGTTGCCTACTCATTTTAAGATGGTCATACCAAGGATCATTTAGCTGTTTGATTTTGAATTTTGAGACCCCTTTAGGTATCCCAAAAATATGTAAAAAATGCTGGCCTTACTGCTATTAGCCCATAGACACGTAATGAATAACAGATTCATACATGGGGAAAAAAAGATGGTTGCCAAAAAAATCTAAAGGAAGTTTGTTTTGAGGTGTCTGTCCTATATCTGAGAGATATAGGAAAGATCAGGAAACTATCATTTATTTGTACACATATTTAACCCCATTTTTTCACCAAACTACTTCTATAATATATTTCCATTAATTTTACTTTACATACAGTGGTCATATTAGTTTATGTAGGCCAAACCGTTCAGACGCTACAGACGTTTTTGTGAGAAGACTGATTTTTCGTGGTCTGACCAACACTGCTGTAGCTCGGCAGTGGATTGAGATGCCACCCATGCAAAAAAAACATATCTCTATCTTAAACATACAATATATAGAAATCGCTGCGCCATTTCCTGGTTGCTAAAATTCTAATAGTTGAGTTTATGTGACAAAACAAGAAATGGATAGTGTAGAGAATCATTGTACCATCTTAACCACTGTGAAAATATACAGTACCAGTCAAGTTTGGACACACCTACTCATTAAAGGGTTTTTCATAATATTTCCTATTTTCTACATTGTAGAATAATAGTGAAGACATCAAAACTATGAAGTAACACATGGAATCATGTACTAACCAAAAAAGTGTTAAACAAATCAATATTTTATATTTGAGATTCTTCATAGTAGCCACTCTTTGCCTTGATGACAGCTTTGCACACTCTTGGCATTATCTCAACCAGCTTCACCTGGAATGCTTTTCCAACAGTCTTGAAGGAGTTCCCACATACACTGAGGACTTGTTGGCTGCTTTTTCTTCACTCTGCGGTCCAACTCATCCCAAACCATCTCAATTGGGTTGAGGTCGGGGTGATTGTGGAGGCCAGGTCATCTGATGCAGCACTCCATTACTCTCATTTGGTCAAATAGCCCTTACACAACCTGGAGGTGTATTGGGTCATTATCCTGTTGAAAAAATATATATACTCCCACTATCGCTGCAGAACACTGTGGTAGCCATGCTGGTTAAGTGTGCCTTGAATTCTAAATAAATCACAGAAAGTGTCACCAGCAAAGCACCCCCAGACCACCTCCATGCTTCTCTGTGGGAACCACACATGCAGAGATAATCCGTTCACCTACTCTGCATCTCACAAAGACACTGCGGTTGAAACCAAAAATCTCAAATTTGGACTCATCAGACCAAAGGACAGATTTCCACAGTTCTAAAATCCATTGCTTGTGTTTCTTGGCCCAAGCAAGTCTCTTCTTATTGGTGTCCTTTAGTAGTGATTTCTTTGCAGCAATTCGACCATGAAGGCCTGATTCACACAGTCCTCTGAACAGTTGATGTTGAGATGTGTCTGTTACTTGAACTCTGTGAAGTATTTATTTGGGCAGCAATTTCTGAGGCTGGTAACTCTAATGAACTCTGGGTCTTCCTTTCCTGTGGCGGTCCTCATGAGAGCCAGTTTCATCATTGCGCTTGATGGTTTTTGCGACTGCAATTGAAATTTTCAACATTGACTGACCTTCATGTCTTAAAGTAATGATGAACTGTTGTTTCTCTTTGCTTATTTGAGCTTTTCTTGCCATAATATGGACTTGGTCTTTTACCACATCTTCTGTATACCACCCCTACCTTGTCTCAACACAACTGATTGGCTCAAATACATTAAGAAGAAAAGAAATTCCACAAATTAACTTAACAAGGCACAACTGTTAATTGAAATGCCTTCCAGGTGGTTTTGAGGTCTTCATTAATATTCTACATTGTAGAAAAATATTAAAAATAAAGAAAAACTCTTGAACGAGTAGGTGTGTCCAAACCTTTGACTGGTACTATATTTGAATTAAACCAAAAATATTGTATTTTCATCTGTTTGAAACCGGTGTACAAAACCTAAAGTAAAAGACGCAAAAACCAAACTTAAGAATTGGAAGCATAGAAATAGGGCCCATTTTACATATTGGCGTAATATTTTTTATTACCACACAAATTACCAAAATTACAGGCTAAGAATGGTCAAAGAGATATGCCGATGTGTTCATTTTATCATATTTCTCCAAATCAGTGTGTCTTGTTTGCAATGAAACTGTCCCAGTTTGCAAATAATTACAATAAATCTGAGAAGTCATTAGGAATCTGAGCATTCACTGAAATTGAAAAAGCATGACTGTCCCACATTTTCCTCCAGGTACTCATTATGTACCTTTCGATCCATCCCTAACTGCCGTTGATAATAGAACAGTGACTATGTGTTCACAAAAACATGTATGGAGCCAGCAGGTGGAGACTTGCAAGATGACTGACAGACAGCCTTGATACTGATGTCTCGGGAATGGAGAGAGACCTGGAACTCAGCATAACATTTTTACTAGACACAACTTTTACTTGTATTGTCTTTTTTATTATTGAATTGAGTGGTATCAGTCAATATCGGGAGGGAGAAACCCTGTGTATTCTGCACTAGGATCAGGAAACTCCTGTTGTATACGGGACACCGTATACAACAGACAGGCACGAGAGTTCTAACCGGACATGCCCACTCTTTGACTGGATGGGAAAAGTCAGAAAGTCGTTTTCATTTCAAGTTAGTGCACTGTTAGCTGGCTGGCTCGCTAGCTACGTATATGATCTGTGTGTAGTTATATTATTCGTATCTGAGTCATTTGCATTGCTAGTTATAGCCTAATGTTAGCTAGCTAACATTGAAACTGGTTGGTTAGCTACCTGCAGATTCATGCAGTGTAGTAAATGTGTGAGTTGGGATTATGGTTCATTGTTTAGCTACCTAGCTACATGTCCAAGCAAATGACTCCACTACTATGCAAGTAACCATTTCAATTGAATGTTCATGATGTCACTGCGACAACTGTCGATAGACGTAGCTGTTAAATTCGCTCTGGCTATCTACTCCAATTTCAGAGCACTCTCGTCTCTGTGCAAGTGAATGATTTAATTCCTGTTCTGTTTGTAAATACCCTGGTAGGTTGATTGATAACCTGAACCAGTTTGCAGGCACTGGTTACAGTTTGACGCTTTTTCTTGAGTGGACAGCTTGATGAAAGCCAGTCAATATTAGATACCTCTCTGTTGATATGACTGTCTATTCAAGCAGTTGGTACAATTCGGACACTCATCGGTTTCACACAAGACATGCAACCAGAGGTCTCTTCACAATCCCCAGGTCCAGAACAGAGGCTGGGAAACACACAGTATTAAATAGAGCCATGACTAACTCTCTGCCATCCCAGATAACTCAAGCTAGAAATAAAAACATAAACAAAAAAATGATAAAAGAACAGTTTACGGCACGACGGGGGACTGTGAAGAGACACAGACATTTTCATTGTATTTTGCTTTGCATTATGTGTGTGATACGACTATGATATGTGGTTGTCTCGCCTGGCTATCTTAACATGAATGCACTAGCTGTAGGTTGGATTGGAGTGTCTGCTCAATGGCTAAATTGTAATGTAAATGTAGTCTTATGTATGTACTCTATATTTATGTATATTATGTATTTGATTTGTTGTGTTTCCTGTTTGGACCCCAGGAGGCATCGGCTAATTGGGGATCCCAGTAAATACTAAATAAATACTAAATACCACACAGAAAGGTATGACTACTCTGACATGTTTGCCAAGGTAACCCCATTACCACCAGGCAAAATGCCGATAGGCAAAGTATCCGTATCGGCTGGGAATGACAATGAAAGATGCACATTGTTATGTTAACAGAACGCTGCTTCTACGGTATTATGTAAATTGTTGATTATACTACATGGACCTGTTATTACATTTGAAAGTTATCAAAAAACTTAGTTTGGCATATTTACATAAATTCAGCAATTGCATTCTTCTCATATTACTCTGTATGCTACTGACCTACTGCTTCCTCCGGCATCTCACCATACATCTCCCTGTAGTTGTTGAAGTCAACCTGCAGGAGGTGTGTTTGTTGTGATTGAGTGAGGGGAAACCACACCCCCAAGCCAACATCAAACCACACCCCCAAGCCAACTCACAGTTGGCTTCTGTCATGGCCGCCAACATTTCTTGAGGAGCAAGCCAAAAAATGAGGCCAAAATCAGCTCATACAGTTCCCCTTTAAATAAGCGTGTGCAGATAACGATGACCAAGCACCGTCCATCCCCAGACGTGCTGATACTGTGACGTGTTTGACATCCCAGTGGAGGGGACAATAAGTAGGTCACAGTGATACACATCAGACACGGCGTGTCACTGGCTGTGCCGCTCCTCCACTTGGCAGCCTGTCACTAAATGGGTAGGCAGAACGGCTTATTGAGTGCTCCGTTAGGGAGTGGCGGAGCGCCGTAGGTTACTGCTAATGCATGCTGTCGCTACGGAATAACGCAGCGCCCTGTCACGGTGGGTGGGAGAGGAACTTTATTAAATGTGCCATGCCAAAGGTCATCTGTCACCGGACTGATATGCGACAGACAGGTCCCTGTCTGTGTGGACTACGATGTGAGGCGGGAGGGACAGGGGGGAAGGGGCGGGTAGAAGGTTATGAGGAATAGGGGAGGGTAGAGTAGGGACCTATAAAATCATTTTTTTTTGGCCTGATTCTGTTTTTGTTTTGTTTTTCTCCTGGTTTCCGTTTTCCACAGTTTTTTTCAGGTTTTCGCTCTCAAAATCTAACATTTTTCATAGAACATCCAATTGAGTTGTTTATCTTAGTCCACAGCAATGCTTAACATCTTGATGTGTATGAACACAGAGGTGTGCTCATTCTACAATGGTCCCTGCAGCGTACACTCAAACCGGTGTGATTAGAACACTTCATTAGTACGTCTAGTTACGATTGACGCAGCAGTTAGCGTTTGAGCTGGCCGCAACGTTTTTTCACAGAAACATTTTGCACAAACACAGTCTTTACAACGTTATGTCCTCAATGTGAGCAGTTTATATTTGGACGCCATGTTCAGACATTCACAAAAGTAGCAACAGCATAACAATATTTTCATCCAAATCGGAAAATGAAGCCTACATTAGTCCTAGCGCTAACTGAGTAAATAGTGAGCTAACACAAGCGGTCATATTTAGCTAACTCTCGACTGATAGAAAGCATAATATGAATTAGGTAATAGCAACTACTATTTACAATTTATCACATCACGGGTGCGCTCACCAGTGCTAGAAATACTTGAGTAAACACTTTCTAAAAGTCGAAAGAAATCCGTTTATGCTCACCGCCAGGTTTGTTTAGCCGTCAAGATGACTTGGGTCTGTTTGCAGTATGCATGTTGAAGGCAAAAGGGGTGTGTTGTCTACCACCATTCATTTCCCACCCTTCACTTCCGGAAGTTTACTGGAAAGACGAGTGAACCATCCCTTCACCTTGTTTTGCTATAACATCTTTGGTTGTTTACGTTTTGTCACCACAGAAGGTTTGTGTTTCTACTGTTGTGGCTAGATAGAGCTGTTGTAGCCTAGCTACTCCATCTAAACTCAGCAACAACAAAAAAATGTCCCTTTTTCAGGACCCTGTCTTTCAAAGATAATTCATAAAAATCCATATAACTTCGCAGATCCTCATTGTAAAGGGTTTAAACACTGTTTCCCATGCTTGTTCAATGAACCATAAACAATTAATGAACATGCACCTGTGGAACGGTCGTTAAGACACAAACAGCTTACAGACGGTAGGCAATTAAGGTCACAGTTATGAAAACTTAGGACACTAAAGAGGCCTTTCTACTGACTCTCAAAAACACCAAAAGAAAGATGGCCAGGGTCCCTGCTCATGTGTAAACGTGCCTTAGGCATGATGCAAGGAGGCATGAGGACTGCAGATGTGGCCAGGGTAATAAATTGCAATGTCTGTACTGTGAGACACCTAAGACAGCGCTACAGGGAGACAGGACGGACAGCTAATCATCCTCGCAGTGGCAGACCACGTGTAACAACACCTGCACAGGATCAGTACATCCGAACATCACACCTGCGGGACAGGTACAGGATGGCAACAACAACTGCCCGAGTTACACCAGGAACGCACAATCCCTCCATCAGTTCTCAGACTGTCTGCAATAGGCTGAGAGAGGCTGGACTGAGGGCTTGTAGGCCTGTTGTAAGGCAGGTCCTCACCAGACATCACCGGCAACAACGTCGCCTATGGGCACAAATCCACCGTCGCTGGACCAGACAGGACTGGCAAAAAGTGCTCTTCACTGACGAGTCGCGGTTTTGTCTCACCAGGGGTGATGGTCAGATTCGCGATTACCGTCAAAGGAATGAGCGTTACACCGAGGCCTGTACTCTGGAGTGGGATTGATTCAGAGGTGGAGGGTCCGTCATGATCTGGGGCGGTGTGTCACAGCATCATTGGACTGAGCTTGTTGTCATTGCAGGCAATCTCAACGCTGTGCGTTACAGGGAAGACATCCTCCTCCCTCATGTGGTACCCTTCCTGCAGGCTCATCCTGACATGACCCTCCAGCATGACAATGCTACCAGCCATACTGCTCGTTCTGTGCGTGATTTCCTGCAAGACAGGAATGTCAGTGTTCTGCCATGGCCATGGAAGAGCCCGGATCTCAATCCCATTGAGCACATCTGAGACCTGTTGGATCAGAGGGTGAGGGCTAGGGCCATTCCCCATAGAAATGTCCGGGAACTTGCAGGTGCCTTGGTGGAAGAGTGGGGTAACATCTCACAGCAAGAACTGGCAAATACAAGTGAAATTAGGAGGTTGCAGATTTCACAGAACAAAACATCAAGGATTGTTTTAAGATATGGTTATTCTGTTGTAGTCATATGCAATGATCTTGGTTGGTCATCAATCAACAAGATAATTGAAAAAAACATGCTTATTTTATTTCATAATATACCAAACTCTATTCACAATGGTATTCAGTTGGTAAGAGACAGACATTCAGTAAATACTAGGAATAGATTGTCCAGATGTGTTATCCAGACAGAAAAGAGAAATAGGCAAAAGAACATTTCGATTTAGAGCAATAAAGAAATTGAATAATTTAACTGAGAAAACCAGAAACCTTTCAATAAATAAATGTTAAAAATACTTTAAAACCATTTAAATATAATACATAGGAAGGTTCTGCTGGACTATGGTAAATGAAGAATCAACATATATTTTTAGACTGAGTATTAATCGGGTCGATATGTTAGTGTATTATGTATGTTTGTAACAGTGAAATGATATGTGAAAATGTGTTTGTATTATAAATTGTATTTTAATGTTTAAGGACTCTTGGAAGATTAGTCCAAATGAGGACTAAAAGAGATCCAAATCAAATGCAGCTGGTGGCCATACCAGATACTGACTATGACTTTTGATTTGGACCCCCCTTTGTTCAGGGACACGTTACTCCATTTCTGTTAGTCACATGTCTGTGGAACTTCAGTCTCAGTTGTTGAATCTTGTTATGTTTGCAGAAAATAAATGCAGTTGACAGTGAGAGGACGTTTCTTTTTTTGCTGAGTTTAGTAGTCACGATGGGGGCAACTGTTGTTGACAACTGTAGCTAGGCCTAACACTAACTTTTTGACTAACCTTAACCGCATTCTCTTATTTACGTTATTTCACCTAACCTGCAGCATTCATTCTCATAATCTGCCCCGTTAATTATCCCAACCTACAACAGTTGAAGTCGGAAGTTTACATACACTTAGGTTGGAGTCATTAAAACTAGTTTTTCAACCACTCCACACATTTCTTGTTAACAAACTATAGCTTTGGCAAGTTGGTTAGGACATCTACTTTCTGCATGACACAAGTAATTTTTCCAACAATTGTTTACAGACATATTTTTTCACAATTCCAGTTGGTTAGAAGTTTACATACACTAAGTTGACTGTGCTTTTAAACAGCTTGGAAATTTCCAGAGAATGTCATGGCTTTAGAAGCTTCTGATAGGCTAATTGACATCATTTGAGTCAACTGGAGGTGTACCTGTGGATGTATTTCAATGCCTACCTTCAAACTCAGTGCCTCTATGCTTGACATCATGGGAAAATCAAAGGAAATCAGCCAAGACCTCAGCAAAAAAATTGTAGACCTTCAAGAGTCTGGTTCATCCTTGGGAGCAATTTTCTAACGCCTGAAAGTACCACGTTCATCTGTACAAACAATAGTACGCAAGTATAAACGCAGCCGTCATACCGCTCAGGAAGGAGACGCGTTCTGTCTCCTAGAGATGAGTGCGAAAAGTGCAAATCAATCCCAGAACAACATCAAAGGACCTTGTGAAGATGCTGGAGGAAACAGGTATAAAAATATCTATATCCACAGTAAAACGAGTCCTATATCGACATAAGCTGAAAGACCGCTCATCAAGGAAGAAGCCACTTCTTCATAACCGCCATAAAAAAGCCAGACTTCGGTTGGCAACTGCACATGGGGACAAAGATCGTACTTTTTGGAGAAATGTCCTCTGGTCTGATGAAACAAAAAAACTGTTTGGCCATAATGACCATCGTTATGTTTGAAGGAAAAAGGGGGAGGCTTGCAAGCCGAAGAACACCATCCCAACCGTGAAGCACGAGGGTGGCAGCATCATGTTGTGGGGGTGCTTTGCTGCAGGAAGGACTGCACTTCACAAAATAGATGGCATCAAGAGGATGGAAAATTATGTGGATATATTGAAGCAACATCTCAAGACATCAGTCAGGAAGTTAAAGCTTGGTCGCAAATGGGTCTTCCAAATGGACAATGACCCCAAGCATACTTCCAAAGTTGTGGCAAAATGGCTTAAGGACAAAGTCAAGGTATCGGAGTGGCCATCACAAAGCCCTGACCTCAATCCCATAGAAAATTTGTGGGCAGAACTGAAAGCGTGTGCGAGCAAGGAGGCCTACAAACCTGACTCAGTTGCACCAGCTCTGTCTGGAGGAATGGGCCAAAATTCACCCAATTCATTGTGGGAAGCTTGTGGAAGGCTACCCAAAACGTTTGACCCAAGTTAAACAATTTAAATGCAATGCTACCAAATACTAATTGAGTGTATGTAAACTTCTGACCCACTGGGAATGTGATGAAAGGAATAAAAGCTGAAATAAATCATTCTCTCTGCTATTATTCTGACATTTCACATTCATAAAATAAAGTGGTGATCCTAACTGACCTAAGACAGGGCATTTTTACTCGGATTAAATGTTAGGAATTGTGATAAACTGAGTTTAAATGTATTTGGCTAAGGTGTATGTAAAAGGCACGCATCAGTCTATATAAGGTCCCACAGTTGACAGTGCATGAGAACAAGTTCTGATTTACAACTGCGACCTAGCAACTGCGACTTGACCTTTTCAGTGGCAGGGACTGGGAGACTAGTCAGGATCGAAGGAAAGATGAACATTAGCAAAGTACAGAGAGATCATTGAGGAAAACCAGCTCCAGAGTGCTCAGGACCTCGGACTGGGGCGAAGGTTCACATTCCAACAGGACAATAACCCTAAGCACATAGCCAAGACAACGCAGGAGTGGCTTCTAGACAAGTCTATGAAAGTCCTTGAGTGTCACTGCCAGAGCCCGGATTTGAACCACATTGAACATTTCTGGAGAGATCTGAAAATAGCTGTGCAGCGATGCTCCCCATCCAACCTGACTGCTTGAGAGGATCTGCAGATAAGAATGGGAGAAACTCCCCAAATACAGGTGTGCCAAGCTTGTAGCATTATACCCAAGAAGACTCGAGGCTGTAATTGCTGCCAAAGGTACTTCAACAAAGTACTGATTAAAAGGTTATGAAAACCTATGTAAATGTGATATTTCAGTTTTAAATTTTCATACATTTACTAACATTTTGCTAAAAACTGTTTTTGCTTTGCCATTATGGGGTATTGTGAGTAGACTGATGAGTATTTGTTTTGAATAAGGCTGTAACGTAACAAAATGTGGAAAAAGTCAAAGGGTCTGAATACTCTCTGAATGCACTGTAGATTAACGTACAGGTGCATCAAAAGACTCTTAAAGATTAACTGTCCTGTTGCATAAAAAGCACATTTTGGAACAGTGAGTTCATTCTGACATCGTGCACAAAAAAACTCACACTGGGGGTTTGTTAGACATGTTTGGAATTCACACGTGAAAAGGTTCAACCAGATCAGGAGACCACCTTTGAGGTTGTGGATTTTTTTTTGAAATGTCGATTTTTGGGTGTAGTTACCCTTTAATTCCAATGTGCACCTAGTAATAGGCTGTTTAGCTATGCTTTTGTAGGGCACATAGGATGGTAGAGTCGCTAACGGCTACACAAAGTGGTAGATGTGCGCACCGCACATACACAGATGGAGGAGTTCACGTTGCCTCTTCAGAAAGTTGCATGAAATATGAATTACTGATTAATTCTGTTAATTTCTTATGATGAACTTGGACAAATGAATACATTTTCAATTAATTCACCACTAACATTCGGACCAAACTGGACGGGCACGTGCGTCTGCGTGCGCCATCGCGCGCACGTTGATTTTGTTCACCCACACAAGAAGCGATTAGGACACGCAGGTTGAAATACCCCAAAAAACTCTGAACCAATTATATTAATTTGGGGACAGGTCAAAAAGCATTAAACATTTATGGCAATTTAACTAGCTAGCTTGCTGTTGCTAGCTAATTTGTCCTGGTATTTAAACTTTGGGTTGTTATTTTACCTGAAATGCACAAGGTCCGACAATTAATCCACAGATAAAATGGTAAACCGAATTCGCTTCTCGTCATCTCTCCTCCTTCCTTAAGGCTTCTTTTTCTTCTTTGGACTTTATATGGCGGTTGGCAACCAACTTTACAGCATTACTACAACCTATCGGAGTGTGGACCTAAGTTCATCTTTCACCCACGTGGGTATATGCTCCTAAAAACCAATGAGGAGAAGGCACGTGGGTATATGCTCCTAAAAACCAATGAGGAGAAGGCACGTGGGTATATGCTCCTAAAAACCAATGAGGAGATGGGAGAGGCCCGGACTTGCAGTGTGTTGAGCATCACAAATATAACCAATTTCTATTTTAGTGCCTGGCCACGCAGATGCTCGCTGACGCCCGTGAGCAGTGTGGGTGCAATGATTGAGTAACATGTATGTGTACATTTATTTTGCTAGCGCTCGCGCACGCGACGTGAGCGGTCTGGTCAGCATGTAAGTTCAACAAATGTTTTTATACTGTTGAGTTCCGCTTTAATGTCTGCGTTCTCCGTATTGCAGATTTTATAGGGCCCAAGTAGAGGGATGAGGGGGTAGGTGGGAGTAAAGGGGGAGAGAGAGGGTGTGAATAGGCAAGGAAGGAGGGGAAGGCCTGTGGTGGGGAGTCAGTGGTTGTTGTGCAGGGAGAGACAAAGATGAGAGAGGGGGGGGAAGAGCGACTTACAGGGTTGTGAGGGGAGACGGTGTGTAGATTGGGGACGTGGAGGGATACTGAGGGACACAGGCGCAGTGTGATATATTACTGGTCCCATGAGTGGAGCCAACCAATAGATAGTCCTAAAAGGCCTGACTGATATCACCATCTCTAATGTCAAGTAACAGCTTTTTCCCAGAGTAAACTTCTCTAAAGCACATGTATCTGCTGGGTCAACATCTACTATCAACTACCTTTGGCAGAAGAGCAAGACTGTTGGTTCAGATCAAAGAGATAGAGGACTCATCTTTGTATCTGTGCCATTATAGCGTCTGTGACAGCATTGGCAACACCATTGAGGCAATCTCCATCTTGAAGTAGTCAATGTTCTTCTTCACGATTGGCTGATCCCTCCTGATGACCCGGTTGGACGTAACTCCAACAGGATCACCAGCAAGGATCAGCCAATGAAGTTGGAAGTCCCACCCATTTGACTACATTAAAATGGTGGAAGCCCTCAAAAGGCGATGCGCCTTTTGGCCACTAGAGGCCTCTATCATTCTCTATGGTTCGGATACAGAGCTCTACCCCAGTGGCTTCTAGATGTATTTGAATTGTGACTGAACTCCAACTTTTCATATTGTCTTGGTTTGATCTTCCAAATACATGAGACTCCTTTGTTTTACTGTATGCTATAATAGCCTACAACAATGCACTTTGGAGAAAGAAAAACAAATTGTAACCTCTTTAACAGTTTTGTTTCTATCGTTCTGCTTGAATCTTTTGGTGAATCGCTTTTTAAAAAGGCCTCTGCATTAACTGCCTACAGCAACTATGCTAACACATGCTCTATTACCTCTAGGTTACACAGGCTCTGTGTGCATTCCCTAGGTCAACACTCCACCTCCACCCTCCACCTCCGCATGTAAAAACAGAGTTCCCCTCTCAATTACGTATGAATCGCACACTTTAAACTTCACACATCCCTGAGCAAACATGTGTAGCCTCTCTCTCACACACACACACACAAACACATGCGGGCACACACACAGATGCGCGTAACCATACACACACATGAACACACAAACACGTGCGTGGGCACACACTCGCACGCCTATGTTCGGTCAACTGTGGAAAATCCCATAATTTCCTTCTGACCTGCTGCTAGCTTCTTCAAACAGGAGACCAGCGGCCAACATCAATGGGACTTTCTCCTAGGTAGAGGGCAACTCCCTGTGTACACACACACACACACACACACACACACACAGGACAACCCTCTCGCCCATACACCTCTCCAGGCCAGTGTAAATGTCCGTTCCAGGGTTTATCTTGGAGCAGCGAGGTATTTTTACACCTTTCGTAACAACTTCTCACGTAGTCACACACACACAACCTAGTGATGAGCAATTAACCGAAATGTCTGTTATTTTTCATTTTTTAAACACTGGTTAAACTATTTGAAAGTTTTCTGTTTTCTAGATACAATACATGACCAAAAGTATGTGGTCACCTGCTCATCGAACATCTCATAAAAAAATCATGGACATTAATATGGAGTTGGTCCTCCCTTGCTGCTATAACAGCCTCCACTCTTCTGGGAAGGCTTTCCACTAGATGTTGGAACATTGCTGCGGGGACCTGTTTCCATTCAGCCACAAGAGCATTAATGAGATCGGGCATTAATGTTATGCGATTAGGCCTGGCTCGCAGTCGGTGTTCCAATTCATCTCAAAGGTGTTTGATGGGGTTGAGCTAAGGGCTCTGCGCATGTTATTTACGTTCTTCCACACCAATCTCGACAAACCATTTCTGTATGGACCCTGCTTTGGCAACGGGGGCATTGTCATGCTGAAACAGGAACGGGCCTTACCCAAACTGTTGCCACAAAGTTGGAAGCACAGAATCGTCTAGATTGTCATTGTATGCTGTAGCATTAAGATTTCCCTTCACTGGAACTAAGGGGCCTAGCCCGAACCATGAAACACAGCCCCAAACCATTATTCCTCCGCCGCCAAACTTTACGGTTGGCACTATGCATTGGGGTTGTAGTGTTCTCCTGGCATCCGCCAAACCCAGACTCGTCCAGATGGTGACGCATGATTCATCACTCCGGAGAAAGTGTTCCCACTGCTCCGGTGTCCAATGGCTGGGAGCTTTACACCACTCCAGCCGACGCTTCGCATTGCGCATGGTGATCTTAGGCTTGTGTGCGGCTACTCGGCCATGGAAACCCATTTGATGAAGCTCCCGACGAACAGGTATTGTGTTGGCTTTGCTTCCAGAGGCAGTTTGGAACTTGGTAGTAAGTGTTGCAACCGAGGACAGGCAATTTTCTATGCGCTATGCATTTCAGCCGTCGGCAGTCCCGTTCTGTGAGCTTGTGTGGCCTACAACTTCGTGGCTGAGCCGTTGTTGCTCCTAAATGTTTCCACTTAGCAGCACTTACAATAACAGCACTTACAGTGCTGAGCAGCTCTAGAAGGTCAGAAATTTGACCAACTGACTTGTTGGAAAGGTGGCATCCTATGACGGTGCCACATGGAAAGTTACTGAGCTCTTCAGTAAGGCCATTCTACTGCCAATGTATCTCTGTGGAGAACGCATGGCTGTGTGCTCAATTTTATACACCTGTCAGCAACGGCTGTGGCTGAAATAGCTGAATCCACTAATTTAAAGGGGTGTCCACATACTTTTGTATATATACTGTAAATCAGATCAAGCCCGAACTGTTGGGTGTAGTAGGGAGTTGTAATTTCCAACAGGCCAATATGCTACATCAGGGCACTTCAACCCTGTTCCTGGAGAGCTACTCTACCCACTTCAACCCCAGTTATAACCTGATTCAGCTTATCAATCAGCTAAATAATAGAATTGTGTGTACTAAATTAGGGTTGGAGCAAAAACCTACTGGACGGTAGCTCTCCAGGAACAGGGTTGGAAAGTGTAATTTAGCGCCGAAAATTTGGTAATTAACTACAATTACCATAATCTATTGTGCGCCTCCTTGTCCAGTCTGTGTGGTGCAGACACTGAGACGGAGAGAAGAGACAGAAGAATGCACGATGGAGAGGGACAGAGAGCAGTCGCTTCGTGAGGTATCTCTACCTGAAAATACACGATCTAAGTGATTGAGAGTTGGTATTCAGCAGTCATAAAAATATGCCTGATTTACTTTGAAGAACTACTAAAATAGCGATTTTGTCAGACAGCATAGGCAGCAGCTCTATAGAGATGAGATGATGACTTGCCATTAAATAATAAAGTTATCAAATGGGCCTAAAAGAAATGTAATGTAGCTACACAACAACTGAAAAATGTTATTAAAGTAATGTGAATAAATGATGGTTAATAAGTTGTTACAGCCCTCAACCCACATAATGTATAGTGCATTTCATGTCAAATACATTTTTTTTTATATATATATAATTGAACAGACCTTAAAAAGCATTAATTGCTTAGCCCTAACTCAACCACTTACTGTAGATCACATTGATACAGATCTTTCATAACAACCTTTCTCTCCTCTTATACTGCCCTCCCTCGCTTCGCTCCCTCACTCCCTCCCTCAATGTAAACTGTTTAGACATCACGTGAATCTGGTTAATGACGCTTTAAATAGGCAATAACAATCGTTTACTGCAATTATTTAAAAGCAGATAACAAGATGGTAATTCGCACATAGCCAAATCATCCCTAGTACAATAATGAAGATGTTTAGCTAGCTGTCAGTGGAAGTGTGAAGATGAGGCCTTTGTCCCCCTCTGCTTTTAGCTCTGCGGACACACAACAACTTCCCGGTTCAATTTCTATATATTTCATTTCCGTATTGACAATACAAACATGACCGATAATGCTATTATATCGTCTGTCTTTAGCCATCATACTCTAGCCCCATCCACCCCAATATAATGAGCTTCAAAGGACTTCTAACCCAATGTTACACCCCACACACATAACAAACACACACAGAGCTCAGTGTTACACCAAACCCATTCGTGTCTCTATCCTTACCAGTCTCAAGCACCATCTCTCTATTTGACCACTTTGTTCTTTCAACAATGTGTCCAACCCCCTGGAGAATGGCCCCTAATAGAGCTTTCTGACATGTATTGTTACTGAAAGTGAATTTAGACCTTGAGTCTCTGCCCTTACTCCTCCATTGCCTACCAATCGACAGCCAGGGCTGACACTGTGACGAATGCCCTCTCTATAGGCCCTGGCTGTGTGTGTGTGCATGCAACTAATGCAGAGTATACATCAGGAGTCCATTAGTAGTTTAGGCTTCTGGAGGACACGGCAGGGAGAGGGACAGCCATTGTTGTGGCCCCCATCATCCTTATCGTAAGCTATGTTTCCGTTAACTTGTCCAGTGATTTTTTTTCGTCAACATTTAGAACGTTTGCATTGGAAAATAGATGCGACTGCTACGGTGTGTTTCCATTTAACTTCTTGTGTCGATAAAAACAGCTGGATGTAATACCTACAAAACATTTATTTATTTTTCGCAAAAACCTAGTGTCCAATATAAATGAAATGGTTGAAGTGTTTCCATGATCCATTTAGGCAAGTTGCGCATTAACAAATTGGCGACGGCCTGTATGCCCTCCCACCTATCTGTTTCATGTCTCAGCCTGCAAAAGCAAGCATGGATAGAATGCAAGAATTGCAACCCTATCGCCACGGTCCGTGCCATGGTGAGACTTGCACTCCTGTAAATCTGAAATAATTGGATGGTGAAACTTGCATCCAGCCAACCAGAAAAGCAAGGGGAAGCAATTCTTACATTTCTTGAAAGTCAAGACAATCCTTATCCTGCAAGTAGGCATTTAGAATAAAATATGTAGTGGAGCTTTATAGTTGCGTGATGACATCACATGCCCTGCATACCTTCAAAATTATTCGAAAAACAGTGTTTCCATGATAAGCAGCAGGACCGCTACCTCCGCCTTTGTGCAAGGAGGAGCACTGACAGAGCCCTGCAAAATGACCTCCAGCAGGCCACAAATGTGCATGTGTCTGCTCAAACGGTCAGAAACAGACTCCATGAGGGTGGTATGAGGGCCCGACGTCCACAGGTGGGGGTTGTGCTTACAGCCCAACACCGTGCAGGACGTTTGGCATTTGCCAGAGAACAACAAGATTGGCAAATTCGCCACTGGCGCCCTGTGCTCTTCACAGATGAAAGCAGGTTCACACTGAGCACATGAGCACGTGACAGACGTGACAGAGTCTGGAGACGCCGTGGAGAACGTTCTGCTGCCTGCAACATCCTCCAGCATGACCGGTTTGGCGGTGGGTCAGTCATGATGTGGGGTGGCATTTCTTTGTGGGGCCGCACAGCCCTCCATGTGCTCACCAGAGGTAGCCTGACTGCCATTAGGTACCGAGATGAGATCCTCAGACCCCTTGTGAGACCATATGCTGACACATGCACATTTGTGGCCTGCTGGAGGTCATTTTGCAGGGCTCTGGCAGTGCTCCTCCTTGCACAAAGGCGGAGGTAGCGGTCCTGCTGCTGGGTTGTTGCCCTCCTACGGCCTCCTCCGCGTCTCCTGATGTACTGGCCTGTCTCCTGGTAGCGCCTCCATGCTCTGGACACTACGCTGACAGACACAGCAAACCTTCTTGCCACAGCTCGCATTGATGTGCCATCCTGGATGAGCTGCACTACCTGAGCCACTTGTGTGGGTTGTAGACTCCGTCTCATGCTACCACTAGAGTGAAAGCACCGCCAGCATTCAAAAGTGACCAAAACATCAGCCAGGAAGCATAGGAACTGAGAAGTGGTCTGTGGTCACCACCTGCAGAACCACTCCTTTATTGGAGGTGTCTTGCTAATTGCCTATAATTTCCACCTTTTGTCTATTCCATTTGCACAACAGCATGTGAAATGTATTGTCAATCAGTGTTGCTTCCTAAGGGGACAGTTTGATTTCACAGAAGTGTGATTGACTTGGAGTTACATTGTGTTGTTTAAGTGTTCCCTTTATTTTTTTGAGCAGTGTATAAAAGGCCATCAATTATTTTTAGACAGCTTTAAGAAATCAACCAGGCGCAGCGGCCTCCTTAACTCAGCAACCTCTCTTTCTCGCTCTCTCTCGAAGCAACGCCCATCTATGCAAGTGCCCCGTCTAATCCAATCACGTGGTTATATGCAAATGCAAGGGGCCACGTCTTACCCAATCACATCGATGTCAATATCTTCTGCGGAACCTTGGGACAACACGGAGAAAGAAACATAAATATTTGACCGCGGATTAACTGTTAATATCACACATAGAAAGACTTTAGTTGCCAGTATCTTTGTTAATATGGCTTGTTCAAAAAAAAATAAAGTTGACTCTAAAAGCCGTATATTCAAAGATGAGTGGACCGAACAGTTTATTCATTCTCCCCGCAACTAGCACAAAACCAAGGTGCCTGATATGCAGCGAGTCTGTAGCTCTCGTGAAAACTGCCAATGTTAAGCACCATTATGACACCAGGCATAGTACATTCGATCAGATGTATCCCCTGAACACAGAGGTGAGAACAAACAAGATTAACCAACTGAAATCCCAATATGCGAGGTCCACCAAAGTCCTTGTCAATACCCTGACAGCCTAACAGCGTGCAATGGAGTGTTCAGTGAGTATAGCTTGGGTTTGGGAAAACACACAAAAAAAATTCAGACACTGGGATGGTAAAAGTTTCTTGGCCCAAGCAAGTCTCTTCTTATTATTGGTGTCCTTTAGTAGTGGTTTCTTTGCAGCAATTTGACCATGAAGGCCTGATTCACGGGGTCTCCTCTGAACAGTTGATGTTGAGATGTGTTACTTAGCATTTATTTGGGCTGCAATCTGAGGTGCAGTTTCATCTAATGAACATATCCTTTGCAGCAGAGGTAACTCTGGGTCTTCTTTTCCTGTGGTGGTCCTCATGAGAGACAGTTTTATTATAGCGCTTGATGGTTTTTGCAAAACTTGAAAAGTTCTTGAAATTTTCCAGATTGACTGATCTTCATGTCTTAAAGTAATGATGGACTGTCATTTCTCTTTGCTTATTTGAGCTGTTCTTGCCATAATATGGACTTGGTCTTTTACCAAATAGGGCTATCTTCTCTATACCCCCCCCTACCTTGTCACAACACAACTGATTGGCTCAAACGCATTAAGAAGGAAAGAAATTCCACGAATTAACTTTTAACAAGGCACACCTATTAATTGAAATGCATTCCAGGTGACTATATCATGAAGCTGGTTGAGAGAATGCCAAGAGTGTGCAAAGGTGTCATCAAGGCAAAGGGTGGCTACTTTGAAGAATCTCAAATATAAAATATTGATTTGTTTAACACTTTTTTGGTTACTACATGAATCCATATGTGTTATTTCATAGTTTGGATGTCTTCACTATTATTACACAATGTAGAAAATAGTAAAAAATTAAGAAAAACCCTGGATTGAGTAGGTGTGTCAAAACTTTTGACTGGTACTGTATGTGATCACTACATCTGATGGATTTGGATACTGCTTTCAAAAGAATTCTGCAGCATTAGTAAAGATGTTATCTACACATGTTGATGATTTCATTGCCATGCTGTTTGTAACTACTCTGGTAGGTTGATTGATAACCTAAACCAGGTTGCAGGCACTAGTTACAGTTTGAAACTTTTTCTTGAGTGGGCAGCCTGATGAAAGCCAGGCAATACTTAAATCACCCAGAAAATACACCTCTGTTGATATCACATACATGATCAAGCATTTCACATGTTATCCAGATACTGACTGTTAGCACTTGGTGGTCTATAGCAGTTTCCCACCAGAATGGGCTTCAGGTGAGGCAGATGAAACTAACCATATTACTTCAACAGTATTTAACAGGAACTCCTCTCCAGGCTTAAGAGGAATGTGGTTCTGAATATAAACTGCCACACCTCCACCTTTGGCGTTTCTGTATTTTCTGTAGACAATGTATTGCTTCCACTGTATCACCAAAGGTATTATCTAAGTGAGTTTCAGAGATTGCCAGAATTTGAATGTCATCTGTTACTAGCAAATGACTGATTTCATGAACCTTGTTTCTGAAACTACAAATGTTAATGTGGGCTATTTTTAAGCCTTTTCTGGGATGCTTGATTGTTTTTCTTGCTTTATTGGGAAGATTAGCAGATGTAGACATGCTCAGGTTATTTATGTTAGTGCTGGGTGACCTTCACACAGTGGACTTCCTGCTAGGGCACACTACCTCAGTGCTAACAGTATAACTCTGGTTCATTGGCATATGATTACTGCATAGAATAGTTGTAGGATCAGCAAAGGCATTCAGGGCAGTAAGAGGGACATAAATTAGATGACTTGCATTGTGTCTACCAATGCCCCTGTGATAATGTACATTTGCTGAAGCATTATGACAACTCAGCGTCACAATGGTAGGGATTAAATGAGCTGGACTTGGGTCATTGATAAGTCATTGTCTCAACACAGCCGTATAATGCTGCTAATGCTAATGTAAAAGGATCCAGGAACATAAATGATTTGGGTGGATCCCATCCTCCTTATAATTCAAGCTTTTTTTCCCAGAAGATATCAAAATTGTCAATAAATGTTACACCCACAGAGCTGCAATAGTCTCGTAGCCAGTTATGGAGGGCTACAAGTCTACCACGATTTAGGGAGGGCAGAGGGTCAGATATTATGGGGTGTTTGTTGGTGTCAAGTAGTGACCCAATCAGTTCTTTAAAATCCATCTTCAGCTTTTCTGAGCTGCCCTTCATGTCATTCGAGCCCAAATGAACCACGACATTATCAGCCCCCGGTGACTGACGCACAGCCTCGGGAAGCAACCTGTTGATATCCTGAACTTTTGCTTCAGAAAAACACAAAGTCTTTGCCCCAGGTACAGATATATGCCTCACCATCGAACTCCCTATCACAATCGCCTCAATGATCCGGCCTCTGCCGTGTCTCGAAGCAGATTGCGAGGCCAGATCCACAGAACTCACCTGAGAAGAGGGGTGCTGAGACGCTGGCTGCGTGCAGGCCACAGACAGAGCTCTGATCCAGAGAGCACGGCCCAGCGGACTGGGGCCGCGGTGGTCCAGGCAGTTGATTGACTAGGACAGAGAGAGGTAGCTGGAGGGGCATCCACAGCAATGGAGGGAACACCCAAGTCCCCCGCAGAAGACAGCTGGTAAATGGTCTCCAAGCAATTTGAACGTCTTAAGTCCGGACTCGGGGGAAGAAAGTAGGCGCGCCAAGAACGATTCTTCTCATTCTTTCTGGTTCCTACACGCGTTAATTTACGCTCATCTGGAGTCGAACAATGAGCAGCCATTTTCTGGTTCAACTAATAGAGGGGTGCAGTGGTGGAAATTGATCATAGTCCAGGAAGGTCCCATTATAATCCTCTTGGATCTTTTGATAGGAAGCATTTAATCCTTATTCAGTTCAAGGCGCCTGGTCAAATTTTTTATTTCTTCATGAAGAGTAATAATCCTTTCTTTAGCTGCATCAAGCTCAATACATTTTTCACAAATGAAGGTATCCATCAGACCTTTCTCCATGACAACTAGGAACATATCTCATATTATACACTTAATAGCAGGCGAGTCCCCAGCAGATTCTAAGCAGTTTTCACTGTTGAACGCTGACAGTCCAAGGGAACAAACATTTCCCTTAGATGCTCCATCCATGTCCGCTGAAGCCCTGCACAACTGTGTTGTTGTCTGCCTCTAGTTGAATGTGAAGAGCGAGAGAGAAGCACATGGTCGGTTGGTGATGGCTGGGTCGGTTGTCAGTGGCAGGTTGCCGGCTGTTCCTTGCTGCGCACCGGCCCAGCTGTGTGTTAGCTTTTGGTGTAGCCTCTCAGAGCTGTGTTGGGTGTGTCCCCAGTGTCTTTAGTAGTTCTATAGATAGTGTTGTATGAGTTGAGCTCTTTGTAGCCTGGCTCGGTTGTCGGTATCCAGGTACTGAAGCTTCCGGGGTGAAAAAAGTTGAATGAAAAAAGTTAAGCGAGGAAAAAACTAAGATGTTGGTAAATGTGTAAAATCCAGAGTTATTAAAAGTAAAAAACGAAAAGTTTGGCAGGTAGTCAAGTTGCAACAAAAAGCACAGCAGGACGACAACGCTGAAATGTGACATTTACTGTATGTGCTTACGAGTCTTCCCGAGTACCCCTGAGGGTAGGCCAAGTACAAAGTTCAGAACCACTGACCTAAAGCATTCCTATCACCTATATTGTTTGATATTACTCATTCAACCCCAGGTTATTCAATCAAGGAGAACATAGACCTCAGTCTCTGGGTCTCACAAACGTGTCTTGCTCTTTGTGAGGAGGGGGGAGAACTCAACCGTGACACACGATCGTAACTCAGCCTTGACCATAGCGCCTTATAAAACACACAGGCCCTGTTACCTTATAAAGGAGCAGTAAAGAACGCGCAGGGGGCTTTCATTTACTCTCAGTCACATTGGAGCTTTCAGAGTCTCTGAATTCTCTTCATTCCTCATGGAGGGATTCACCTCTGACCTATTGTCTGTGCACTTCTGTTTGTCTCCCTCTCTCGCTCTCTCGTTCTCTCTCATTTATGATTGTAAGTTGCCATTTTTTTCCTCTGATTTTAGTATCTCTACTGTAGTCCCTTAGACACAGGCTGCCATCCATTTTAAATCCCTCTGACAGTTTTGTACAGACTCGAGCAAAAACAGTGTTTATTTTACACCGCTGGAAAATCTAACAAGCTGGCAGCAGTTGTAGGGGGATTCCATGTGTGCAGACACCTCATAGGGCTTTCCTCGACATCTAGTTTATTCCTACACCTTCGCACCACACAAAAACACACACACACACACACACACACACACACACACACACACACACACACACACACACACACACACACACACACACACACACACACACACACACAGTTAATTGCTATTTTGTGCTTGTCTTGGACTAAGACAAACAGTGGGTAGTTATACATGAATTATGTTATGACATTAAATACAAGGAGAGTAAAGAAAAACTGTGCTTTTGCTAAGTTTTGCTCCACATGTGTTTGATCTGAAGCTTTCTGAAGGAGCCCTGTATCTGGAGCACACACAAATAAGCACACACTCAAGTGACCACATCAGCTCCACCTTACCTGACACCCTGGAGCTACTCCAATTTGAATACCGCCCCAACAGCTCCACGGTTGATGCAATCGCTATTGCTCTACACACTGCCCTATCCCACCTATACAAGAGAAACACCTATGTGAGAATCAACTACACCATAGTCCCCTCTAAGTTCGACACTAAACTTAAGGCCCTGGGAAAGAACACCTCCCTCTGCAACTAGATCCAGGACTTCCTGACAAGCAGACCTCAGATGGTGAGGTTAGGCAACAACACCTCTGCCACGCTGACCCTCAACAAGGGGGCCCCCCAGGGGTGTGTGCTCAGCCCCCTCCTGTACTCCCTGTACACCCAGAACTGCGTGGCCACGCATGACTCCAACGCGATCATTACGTTTGCAGACGACACGGCGGTGGTGGGCCTGATCACCAGTGGCGATGAGGAAGTTAGAGAGGAGGTTAGAGCCCTGGCAAAATGGTGCCAGGAAAACAGCCGCTCCCTCAACATCAGCAAAACCAAGGAGCTGATCGTGGACTAGGCCTACAGGAAACAGGGGGAGGATGTATTTATTATTATTGTATTTAACATTTTCTGTGTCCCTGAAATCACTTCCCACTGTGTTAGTTTGTAGTAATTATATTTTAAGAAAGCCACCCCTTCCCACAATGTTTTGCGTGGGAAAACAACGGTGCAAAGCTAAATAAATATGTTTTAACGATGTTAGTCTGCCTGCCTCACTCATACATTTCCACCCTGTTAAGCTTCATTATATATTATGTTATATTTAAATTTAAATGTTTGATATAGAAGTTAAAATCATCTTCAAGTGTTTACAGTTATGCTAGCTCAATCTCAATCACCTACAGAGCTATGGCTAATGTCTACTTCTTTGGGTTCCACCCTATAGGACTATGCACCTAACAGGGGTGGAAATGTGGATTTAAGTGAATGAGCTTACATGTCAAACATGTTATTTTTCTTAAAGAATTTAAAAAAAAGTAATATATATGTATATGCAGTACAAGTCAAATGTTTGGACACACATACTCATACAAGGGTTTTAAATAGCCCTTACACAGCCTGGAGGTGTGTTGGGTCATTGTCCTGTTGAAAAACAAATGATAGTCCAACTAAGTGCAAACCAGATGGGATGGCGTATCACTGCAGAACGCTGTGGTAGCCATGCTGGTTAAGTATGCCTTGAATTCTAATTAAATCACCAACAGTGTCACCAGCAAAGCACCCTCACACCATCACACCTCCTCTTCCATTTTTCAAACCACACATGCGGAGATCATCCATTCACCTACTCTGCGTCTCACAAAGACACGGCGGTTGGAACCAAAAATCACAAATTTGGACTCATCAGACCAAAGGACAGATTTCCACCGGTCTAATGTCCATTGCTTGTGTTTTTTGGCCCAAGAAGTTATTTTTATTATTTATTTTTTTATTATTGGTGTCCTTTAGTAGTGGTTTCGTTGCAGCAATTTGACCATGAATGCCTGATTCAGTTGATGTTGAGATGTGTCTGTTACTTGAACTCTGTGAAGCATATATTTGGGCTGCAATCTGAGGTGCAGTTAGCTCTAATGAACTTATCCTCTGCAGCAGAGGTAACTCTGGATCTTCCTTTCCTGTGGCGGTCCTCATGAGAGCCAGTTCCATCATAGCGCTTGATGGATTTTGCGACTGCACTTGAAGATCTTTCAAAGTTCTTGAAATGTTCCGGATTGACTGACCTTCATGTCTTAAAGAAATGATGGACTGTCATTTCCCTTTACTTATTTTAGCTGTTCTTGCCATAATATGGACTTGGTCTTTTACCAAATAGGGATATGTTCTGTATACCACGCCTACCTTGTCACAACACAACTGATTGGCTCAAATGCATTAAGAAGGAAAGAAATTCCACAAATGAACTTTTAACAAGGCACACCTGTTAATTGAAATGCATTCCAGGTGACTACCTCATGAAGCTGGTTGAGAGAATGCCAAGAGTGTGCAAAGCTGTCATCAAGGCAAAGGGTGGCTACTTTGAAGAATCTCAATATAAAATGCATTTAGATTTTTTTTAAATAAATAGGTTACTACATGATTCCATATATGTTATTTCTTAGTTTTGATGTCTCCACTATTATTCTGCAATTTCGAAAATAGTAAAAATTAAGAAAAACCCTTGAATGAGTAGGTGTGTCCAAACTTTTGACTGGTACTGTATATATATATATATATACTTTTCCCCCAAAAAAGTTATGAGGTCCAAAAGGCACCGAACAATCGGAATGGCCCAGCTGTCTCCCTGCACAGACCTGCACCTTAGAGACTATTTGCACCTCAGAGATTATCTACAATTTAGTGATTATAACTACATACACATCCAAACCTTACACACAAACCTACACACAAACACACACACACACACACACACACACACAAAAACCCATAAACACACACACACACAGTCAACTGTTGTGTGTGTGTGTGTGTGTGTGACCTGAAATAGCTGTGCAGCAACGCTCCCCATCCAACCTGACAAAGCTTGAGAGGATCTGCAGAGAAGAACGGGAGAAACTCCCCAAATACAGGTGTGCCAAGCTTGTAGCATCATACCCAAGAAGACTCGAGGCTGTAATCGCTGCCAAAGATAATTCAACAAAGTATTGATTAAAGGGTCGGAATACTTATGTAAATGTAATATTTCAGTTTTTTATTTTTAATACATTTGCAAAAATTTCTACAAACTGTTTTTGCTTTGTCATTATGAGGTATTATTGTGTGTAGATTGATGAGGGGGAAAAAACTAAAAACATATTTACATTTTTTTTTTTTTTTTAAATAAGGCTGTAACCTAACCAAATGTGGAAAGAGTCAAGGGGTCTGAATACTTTCCAAAGGCACTGTATATACTTTTTATTCTACTGCATGACCTAGTCACTACCCACTTTATTATTTGTACAGTGTAATACAGTGTGAATACAGTCCACTTTTACTATGCGTCCTACCTCTCCTATTGCCTTTATTACATGTCATTTTTACTTTCGTCTTTTATTATTCTTGATTGATATCGATTGACTGATGTACTGCACTGTTGAGGGAGCTAGCACACAAGCATTTCACTGCACCTTTTATACCAGCTCTGAACTCTGTATGTGACACATACATTTGATTTGATGCAAACACACACACACACATAGCTGTGCGTGTGTTTGTTTAGCTAGTATTTGACTCGCTGAGGTTATAGACCAAGGAGACTGCAACTGCTTTGAACTACAACCATGATATGATATAGCTGGTTTTAGGAGCGAGGGAGAGAGACTGGAGGTGGTGGTAAGAACAGAATCTGACCCCATTTTAAAGAGAGCCAAGGGAAAGAGAGGGGGGAGAGACAGAAAGACATTACAGTTAGTCGTTTTGAAATCAATCGAATGGCTGCCTACTTCCAAACGTTCTTATAGAGAACAGTAGGCTACATTCAGACCCACTCAGTGAACAGTCTACCTGACTGTGACTTTAAACGTCACAGCCAGTAGTATAACTGGTAAAACAGAGAGACGGAGGGGTTAGATCATGAGGCCAAATTGAAACCTGTTGACATGACAGCCAAGTATGTCATCCGTTTCCATGACGTTACATGATATGACATCACTCTCACCAATCTCTGTCAAGCACCTGACAGGTAGGGATGAGTGAAATGAGACATTTTCAAATGGGATCTCACACTGTGTGTGTCTGGTTGTTGCAGTGGTGGCACAGGGCTACTCATTTCTCCGAAGTGGACATTTTCTCTGTCCACTCTCTCTCACCTGTCTATCTCATTATTTGAATGCAGTCACTCACTTTTCCAGTCAAGTTTAACATTGTTGTCATCAATCGCCTACCAGGTGCCGTTAGAGTTCCGTAATGAGCTTGACTCCTTGATAAGCTCATTTTCAGACGATGGCTCACTACTCATTGTAGTGGGCGACTTTAACCTCCAGACGCCTGACTTCAATTCATTTCTTTCCACCTCTTTCTATATTCTCCATTCCTCTTTTGACCTCACCTCCCAATCACAAGGCAATATGCTTGACCTCATCTTCACTAGAGGCTGTTCGCCTACTAATCTCAGTGTAATGCTTCTGATCACTATATTGTTTCCTTTACTCTCCATCTCTCCTCCAACCCTATACCACTCAGCCCCTTCTCAGATGTGCCGCCGCAATTTTCGCTCTCTCTCTCCCATCCTGTTCTATGCTATCCTCTCTCCTTTCTGCTAAATCCATCTCCCTCCTGTCTCGCGACTGCCTCTTCGACCCTTCTCTCCTCCCTTTCTTTATCCTTTCACTCTCACTGTCCCTTTCCCTCCCAGCCGTCTCGACCTTCCCATCACGCTCCATGGCTGAGTGGCTCACTGAGTGCTAACAGAACTTGGCTGCGGGCATCTGAGCGGAAATGGAGGAAAACTAAACTACCTCTTCCACTTCATCCTCTCTACCGTCTCTTTCTCTGTGTCTGCCGCTAAATCCGCTTTCTATCACTCTAAATTTCAAGCTTCTGCCTTCAACCCTGGGAAACTCTTTTCTACTTTGTCCTCCCTCCTTAATCCTCCACCTCCTCCACCTCGCTCCTCCCTCTCTGCAGACGACTTTGAAAAAAAGGTTGACAACATCTGCTCCTCATTCATTCAGGCTACTGAGCCCACTGATCCCAGTCACACAGAACTACCCTACGCCTTGACCTCTTTTCCCTTTCTCTCTGCAGATGAAATCCTGCGACTAGTGATGTCCAGCCGCCCAACAACCTGCTTACTTGACATTGGGGGTTTAGCCCCCCAAAAAATTGAATTTCAACAGCTAAATGCATGAATTTGGTGCAGTTTGAGATGAACATTGAGAGATTAGAACATTGAGAGATCATTTTCAGGTAAATTACACCTTCCAACCTGCCACAGCAGACACTGTCAGTATTCAACTACAGTTGCTACTGTGGGTACTCTCTACTCTGGAACACACTCTGCTCTGGAACACATAATGTACATCTACAGTGTATTGCCAAAAACCACTCAACAACTTCAAACAGACTCTGAACTGTCCAATGAGACAAACTGATTAAAGAATCCCACAGTACCCAAACACCCTCTCTCTCTCGCTCGCTATCTCTCTCTCTCTCTCTCTCTCTCTCTCACACACACACAAACACACACACACACACACACACACACACACACACACACACACACACACACACACACACACACACACACACACACACACACACACACGCAGTAATTAGAATCCATAGAGCAGGCCTCCCGAGTGGCGCAGTGTTGCGACGTCATTTCAACCTGGGGTTTGATCCCAGGTGTCCCATAGGGCGGCGCACAATTGGCCCAGCGTTATCTGGGTTAAGGGAGGGTTTGGCAGGTGGGGCTTTACCTGGCTCGTCGCGCTCTAGCGACTCCTTGTGGCGCGTTGGGCCACTGCAGGCTCACTCGTCGTCAGATGAACAGTGTTTCCTCCGACACATTGGTGCAGCTGGCTTCCGGGTTAAGCGAGCGGGTGTTAAGAAGCGCGGCTTGGCGGGTCATGTTTCAGAGGACGCATGACTCAACCTTCGCCTCTCCCGAGTTGCAGCTATGAGACAAGATCACAAATCACAAAAAAGAGGTAAAAAAAAAGAATCCGTTTTAAGTGATGCAGTCTACTGTGTGCTCACCCCTCCTCTGCCTCTCTCCATCACTTTCTCTGTCAATCTCTCTGAGATTGACATGCATATTATTAATGTTAGCTCTCTGTGTAAGGGCCAAGCTGTGCTGCCCTGTTCTGAGCCTATTGCAATTTTCCTAAGTCTCTCTTTGTGGCACCTGACCACATGACTGAACAGTTGTCCAGGTGTGACAAAACTAGGGCCTGTGGGACCTGCCTTGTTGTTAGTGCTGTTACGAAGGCAGAGCAGCACTTTATCATGGACAGACTTTTCCCCATCTTAGCTACCGTTGTATCGATATGTTTTGACCATGACAATTTACAATCCAGGATTTTTATTTTTTATTTATTTCACTAGGCAAGGCAGTTAAGAACAAATTCTAATTTACAACGACGGCATACCCCGGCTAAACCCGGGCGACGCTGGGACAAGTGGTGCACCACCCAATGGGACTTGCAATCACGGCTGGATGTGATACAGCCTGGATTCGAACCAGGGACTGTAATGATGCACTAAGATGCAGTGCCTTAGACAGCTGCGCCACTCGGGAGCTCAGTCGAGGTTACTCCAAGCAGTATAGTCACCTCAACTTGCTCAAATTCCACATTACTCATTACAAGTTTTAGTTGAGATTTAGGGTTTAGTTAAGGATTTGTCCCAAATACAATGCTATTAGTTTTGGAATATTTAAGACTAACTTATTACTTACCATCCATTCTGAAACTAACTGCAGCTCTTTGTTATGTGTTGCAGTCATTTCAGTCGATGTTGTAGCTAACGTGTATAGTGTTGAGTCATCCGCATACATAGACACACTAGCTTTACTCAAGGCCAGTGGCATGTCGTTAGTAGAGATTGAAACAAGTAAGGGGCCTAGACAGCTGCCCTGAGGAATTCCTGATTCTACCTGGATTATGTTCCAATTAAGTAAAATTGTATTTGTCATATGTGCCGAATACAACAAGTGTAGACCCTACCGTGAAATGCTTACTTACAAAGCCCTTAACCAACAGTGCAGTTCAAGAAGAGTTAAGAAAATATTTACCAAATAAACTAAAGTAAAAAATTATAAAAAGTAACACAATAAAATATATACAGGGGGTACCGGTACCGAGTCAGTGTGCGGGGGTACAGGTTAGTTGAGGTAATTTGTACATGTTGGTAGGGGTGAAGTGACTATGCATACATAATATACAGCGAGTTTCAGCAGTGTACAAAACAAATGGAGGGGGGGTCAATGTAAATAGTCCGGTGGCCATTTGATTAATTGTTCAGCAGTCTTATGGCTTGGGAGTAGAAGCTGTTAAGGAGCCTTTTGGTCCTAGACATGGTGCTCCGGTACCGCTTGTCGTGCGTTAGCAGAGAAAACAGTCTATGACTTGGGTGACTGGAGTCTCTGACATTTTTATGGGCTTTCCTCTGACACCACCTATTATATAGGTCCTAGATGTCAGGAAGATTGGCCCCAGTGATGTACTGGGCCGTATGCACATCCCTCTATTGTGCCTTACGGTCAGATGCCGAGTAGTTGCCATACCAGGCGTTGATGCAACCGGTCAGGATGCTCTCGATGGTGCAGCTGTAGAACTTTTTGAGGATCTGGGGACCCATGCCAAATCATTTCAGTATCCTGAGGGGGAAAGCTGTTTGTCGTGCCCTCTTCACGACTGTCTTTGTTTGTTTGGACCATGATAGTTCGTTGGTGATGTGGACACCAAGGAACTTGAAAATCTCGACCTGCTCCACTGCAGCCCCGTCAGTGTTAATGGGGGCCTGCTCGGCCTACCTTTTCCTGTACTCCTCGATCAGCTCCTTTGTCTTGCTCACATTGAGGGAGAGGTTGTTGTCCTGGAACCACACTGCCAGTTCTCTGACATCCTCCCTATAGGCTGTTTCATCGTTGTCGGTGATTTGTATAAGTGCTGTCCTTGTTGAATGTCCTTACCTATAAGCGCGCTGAAAGTCTTTTGTCACTTTGTTTACTGTAAAATAGCATTGTATCTGGTCAAACACCATTTTTTCCAAAAGTTTACTAAGGGTAGGTAACAGGCTGATTGGTCGGCTATTTGAGCCATTAAGGGGCCTTTACTATTCTTAGGTAGCGGAATTAATTTTGCTTCCCTTCAGGCCTGAGGGCTTAAAATTCTAAGCTTCTCAGTAAAACAATGGAAACAATCAAGTATCCCAGAAAAAGAAAGAGACCACGTTAACATATGTTGCCAAGGACCAATGTTCATGAAGTCAATAACTTGCTGGTAACCGATGACATTCATATTCTGACAATCTCTGAAACTCACTTACTGTAGATAATACCTTTGATACAGTGGTAGCAATACATGGTTATAAGATCTACAGAAAATACAGAAATGGCACTTGGGCGGTGCTGCAGTCTATATTAAGAATGACATTCCTGTAAAGCTTGGAGAGGATCTCATGTTAAATACCGTTGAAGTAATATGGCTACAGGTTCATCTGCTTAACCTAAAGCCCGTTCTGGTGGGAAGCTGCTATAGACAACCAAGTGCTAACAGTCAGTATCTGGATAATATGTGGGAAATGCTTGATAATGTACGTGATATCAACAGATAAGTATATTTTCTGGGTGATTTCAATATTGACTGCCTCACATCAAGCTGCCCACTCAAGAAAAAGCTTCTAACTGTAACTAGTGAACTGCAACCTGATTCAGGTTATCAGTCAACCTACCAGGGTAGTTACAAACAACACAGGAATGATATCATCAACATGTATTGATCACATCTTTACTAATGCTTCAGAGATTTCCTTTAACTTCTCTAGGGTAGGGGGCAGCATTCGGAATTTTGGATGAAAAGCATGCCCAAATTAAACTGCCTGCTTCTCGGGCCCAGAAGATATGATATGCATATAACTGGTAGATTTGGATAGAAAACACTCTAAAGTTTCCAAAACTATTAAATAGTGTCTGTGAGTATAACAGAACTGATTTGGCCATTCGGGAAGTAGTTTTTGGGGGGTTTTGTAGTTTTCTATTCAATACCATTACAGTATCCATTGACTTAGGACTCAAATTGCAGTTCCTATGCCTTCCACTAGATGTCAACAGTCTTTAGAAATTGTTTCAGGCTTGTATTCTGAAAAATGAGGAAGTAAGAGCAGTCTGAATGAGTGGACCCTAAAGTGTCACAGAGCTTTTTCATGCGCGAGACCGAGAGAGTGCCTTTCTTGTTTACATTTTATATTGACGACATTATTGTCCGGTTGAAATATTGTCGATTATTTAGGCTAAAAACAACCTGAGGATTGAATATAAACATCGTTTGACATGTTTCTATGAACTTTACGGATATAATTTGAATTTTTGGTCTGCCTGTTTTGACTGCATTTGAGCCTGTGGATTACTGAAGAAAACGTTCGAACAAAACAGAGGTTTTTGGATATAAAGAGACTTTATCAAACAAAAGGAACATTTATTGAGTAAATGAATGTCTGCTGAGTGCAACCATATGAAGATCATCAAAGGTAAGGGATTATTTTTATCTCTATTTCTGACTTGTGTAACTCTTCTACTTGGCTGGTTACTGTTTGTAATGATTTGTCCACTGGGCTATGTTCTCAAATAATCGTAAGGTATGCTTTCGCCGTAAAGCATTTTTTAAATCTGACACCGTGGTTTGATTCACAAGAAGTTATTCTTTAAACCTATGGAAAATATGTTTTGTTTTCTGAATTTTTATAATGAGTATTTCTGTATTTGAATTTGGCACCCAGCAGTTTCACTGGCTGTTGAAGAGGTGGGACGCTAACGTCTCACGTACCCAAGAGAGGTTTTAAAGCAGTATCCAAATCCATTGGATGTAGTCATCACAATATAGTAGCCATATCTAGGAAAACCAAAGTTCAAAAGGCTGGGACTAATATAGTGTATAAGAGATCATATAATACGTTTTGTAGTGATTCTTATGTTGATGATGTAAAGAATATTTGCTGGTCTGTGGTGTGTAATGAGGAGCAACCAGACGCTGCACTTGACACATTTAAGAAATAGCTTATTCCAGTTTCTAATAAGCTTGCACCAATTAACAAAATAACTGTAAAACTGTTAAATCCACATGGATTGATGAGGAATTTAAAAATGGTATGGTTGTGAGAAATGAGGCAAAAGGTATGGCAAATAAGTCTGGTAGCACAACCGATTGGCAAATGTACTGCAAATTGAGAAATCATGTGACTAAACTGAATAAAAAGAAGAGGAAACTACACTATGAAACAAAGATAAATGTCATAACGAATGATAGTAAAAAGTTTTGGAGCACCTTAAATGAAATTTTGGGCAAAAAGGCAAACTCAGCTCCATCATTCATTGAATCAGATGTCTTATTCATCACAAAACCCACTGATATTACCAACTACTTGCATGATGTTTTAATTGCAAGACTAGCAAACGTAGGCATGACAAGCCAGCAATAAACGACCAAATTATGAAAGACAAGCAATGTAATTTTGAATTCCGTAAAGTGAGTGTGGAAGAGGTGAAAAATGACTGTCTATCAACAATGACAAGCCACTGGGGTCTGACAACTTGGATGGTAAATTACTGAGGATGATAGAGGACAACAGTGCCACTCCTATTTGCCATATCTTCAATTTAAGCCTACTAGAAAGTGTGTGCCCTCAGGCCTAGAAGGAAGCAAAAGTCATTGCGCTACCAAAATAGTAAGGCCCCCTTTACTGGCTCAAATTCAACCAATTAGCCTGTTACCAACCCTTAGTAAACTGTTGGAAAAAATGTGTTTCACCAGATACAATGCTATTTTACAGTAAACAAGTTGACAACAGACTTTCAGTACGCTTATAGGGAAGGACATTCAACAAACACAGCACTGACGCAAATAATTGATGATTGTCTGAGAGAAATTTGTAACGCTCGTCTTTCTCCTCGTCTGAAGAGGAGCATGGATCGGACCAAAACGCAGCGTGGGTTGAATACATAATGATTTATTAAAGAAAGACGAACACGAAAAAACACTTGATAAACTACAAAACAATAAACGACGTTAACAGACCTGAACTTGAGAACATATAACAAGAACGCACGAACAGGAAAGAACGCATGAACAGGAAGGAAAACACAAACGAACGAAACAGTCCCGTGTGTCACAAACACTGACACAGGAACAATCACCCACAAATAAACAGTGAGAAACAGTCTACCTTAATATGGTTCTCAATCAGAGGAAATGTAAAACACCTTCCCCTGATTGAGAACCATATCAGGCTAATAACAATGAACCCAACATAGAAACACATAACATAGAATGCCCACCCAGCTCACGTCCTGACCAACTAAACAAAGACAAAACAAAGGAAATAAGGTCAGGAACGTGACAAAATTGATGATAAAAAGATTGTGGGGGGCATTTTGTTAGACTTCAGTGTGGCTTCTGACATTATCGATCATGGCCTGCTGCTGAAAACAATTATGTGTCATGGCTTTACACCCCCTGCTATATTGTGGATAAAGAGTTACCTGTCTAACAGAACACAGAGGGTGTTCTTTAATTGAAGAACTCAACACTATACACGTCAGATGACTCAACACTATACACGTCAGCTACTACAGCAACTGGAATGACTACAACACTTAACAAAGAATGGGTGGCAAGGAATAAGTTAGTCCTAAATATTTTTAAACTAAAATCATTCACTAAACCCAAAACCTCCACTAAATCTTAAAATGAATAATGTGGAAATTGAGCACATGAAGGTGACTAAACAGCTTGGAGTAACCCTGGATAGTAAACTGTCATTGTCAAAACATATTGATACGACAGTAGCTAAGATGGGGAGAGGTCTGTCCATAATAAAGCACTGCTCTGCCTTCTTAACAACATTATCAACAAGGCAGGTCCTACAGGCCCTAGTTTTGTCGCACCTCAGTCGTGTGGTCAGGTGCCACAAAGATTGACTTTGGAAAATTACAATGGGCTCAGAACAGGGCAGCATGGCTGGCCCTTAAATGTACACGGGGAGCTAACATTAATGATATGCATGTCAATCTCTCCTGGCTCAATGTGGAGGAGAGATTGACTTCGTCACTACTTGTTTTTGTAAGAAGTGTTGACAAGCTGAATTGCCCCGAGCTGTCTGTTTACACAGCTCTGACACCCGTAGATACCTCACAAGACATGGCACCAGAAGTCTCTTCACAATCCCCAAGTCCAGAACAGACTATGGGAGGCGTACAGTACTACATAGAGCCATGACTACATGGAACTCTATTCCACATCAAGTAACTCATGCAAGGAGTAAAATTTGATTTTAAAAAACCTGATGAAAATACATCTCATAGAACAGCGGGGACTGTGAAGAGACATATTCACAGGCACAGACACATATGTAGTGGTGTAATGACGTTATATGATGTACTGTTTTATCTTTGGCTTTATGTGTAATGTAAGTGCCTTAATGTGTTTGGACCACAGGAGGAGTAGCTGCTGCCAAGGCTGGAGCTAATGGGGATCCCTAATAATTTGCTCTGTTAAACCTACCCTTTGGAATGAGTTCGATAGCAACAGTGAATATATTTAGTTAATAAGAGGTCTCTCAATAATCATTCTCACAATAGCACATTGGTAGTAGTCAGTGAAACATATAAAAGCTAAGCAGGCTGTTTAAAACCCGGAATGGAAGACAAAATGAATAGCTGTTGAGCAACTCGGCAGTAGGAGGCGCTTCCCAGCCTATTACTGTTGTTTTTTTAAAAATATATATATATTTTTAAATTTAACCTTTATTTAACTAGGCAAGTCAGAACAGACTATGGGAGGCGTACAGTGGATGTAACGTTGAAGATCTGACGTTGTTTCAAAGGTACACATTCAACATACTATTTTATGCAAGGTTTGACTATGTTGAAAATTAGTTACACTGATGACATAATCTGGTGGTTGAAATATCACCCTCAAAACAACAGTTTACCTTGATAACTTTTTTCAAATTCATTGTATTTTCCATGTAGATTCCACGTCACAGTTCATCGTCAAATTACGTTGGAACAACGTTGATTCAACCTGTTTGTGCCCAGTGGGATGTGAACTCGCTTGTTTGTCACACTTGAACTACATGGGGTTTGCATAAGGGGGATAGGACTACTTTTGACCAGAGCCCTATGAGCCCTGGTCAAAAGTGCACTACATAGGGAATAGGGTACCATTGGGGACACACTGGGTCTGAGTCAAATTGTCACACCTGCTGTAAAACCTCCACATCTGACAACAATTATTCCCCAGTTCAAAGCTCCCTACCATTACCATCACTACCGCAACCACAACAGTAATCCCACCAAAGTCGACCAGGACTCATCAATCTTCTGCTGTCTCCTGTCTGTCGATGCTCTGACACAGTGGGAGAAGAGGGAACTGGTGAGAAAACACACACACATGCACCATACATATGTCAAACTGTGTGTGTGTGTGTGTGTGTGTGTGTGTGTGTGTGTGTGTGTGTGTGTGTGTGTGTGTGTGTGTGTGTGTGTGTGTGTGTGTGTGTGTGTGTGTGTGTGTGTGTGTGTGTGTGTGTGTGTGTGTGTGTTGCGTGTGCGTGAATACTGGTGTTCATGCTGTGTTCTCCCCAGCGCAGTTCTCCTGCAGTGAGTTTATTTTGCTTTCTGCTCTGACATGTTATGTGTTCTTTTATCTGTGGATAACGTATGAAGGCCTTTCTTAAAACTGTCTCACATTTGGCAAGGCGGACTCAGTTTATTTGGCTTTGTTCTGGGATGTGGAGGAGAACCCGTGTTATATACGTCTGTCAAACCCCTAAACCTCTCTATAACTAACTATAGCCCACTGTTCTGAGGGGGTGTCTCTTGGATAAGGTTCTTGTAAGGTTGGAGTGTAGTGCTGGCTGTAGTCCTCCAGGTTTGGCCTTTCTCTGCTGTTCAATTCCCAGCTCACCCCAACGCCCAGTGGGTGTGTTTAGATCATGCCCAGCATGATCCTCTCATCCACAAAGCCTGCTTCACAAGGCAGGGGGAGGAGGAGGGAGAGCGAGAGAGCGAGAGAGTGAGAAAGAGAGAGAGAGAGAACGCCACTGGGTTTGGAGTAATTCAAATTAACTACGGGTTATATGAGCTTCTCTCTTCCCTAGTCAATTCCATTCAGAAATGCTTCATTGGCATGACAAAAGTATTTGTGTTACTGTAGTCTCTCTCTCTCCCTCTCCTAATGGAACTGTAATGAAAGTGTCGCAGGAGGGACTGAGGTAAGAATAGAGAGTAGTAAATAGAGTAACTAAATTAAAGTTTGAATAGAGACTAGCAAATAAAGTAGCTGAACAAAAGTAAGAATAGAGAGTATCAAGCTGAACTAAACTGAACCACCTTATGAGAGGTTGGCCGCTCAACAGTTCCCATGGGAATAAGATCGTAGTATCCCAGCTCCTCACTACAAATACTCTCCGCAAGAGAAGATGTCAATTGTGATAATGGCGACAGAGGGGATGACTGCCGTTTTACGGGCTCGTAACCAACTTTGCTATTTTGTTTGTTTTTCGCATTGTTTAACTCTTTGTACATATGTTGCTGCTACTGTCTCTTATGACCGAAAAGAGCTTCTGGACATCAGAACAGCGATTACTCACCTCGAACTGGACAAATATTTTTTCTTTAATGAGTACGACGCGAAGGATATACTGCATCGTCGAGACAAGGCCCAAATCCCTGTCATCCGCATGAAGCAAAGACGTAGAAAAGGGGGAGGAGGGTGGTGTGCCTTGGAAGAATTTTCTGACGAGGAGCTAAACCACCACTACCCTCCGTATTATTGGCCAACGTGCAATAATTGGAAAACAGACTGGATGATCTACGATTATGACTATCCTAGCAACGGGACATTAAAAACTGCGTGGAGAAGCTAGCTGGCTTGTCCATGCATCGGCAGGACAGAGCAGCTACGTCTGGTAAGATGAGCGGCGGGGGTGGTGTGTCTATTTGTCAATAACTGCTGGTGCGCAATGTCTAATATAAAGTCTCAAGGTATTGCTCGCCTGAGGTCGAAAACCTCATGATAAGCTGTAGACCACAGTATCTACCAAAGATAGTTCTCATCTATATTTCTCGTAGCCGTCTGTCAGAGGAAGGCACCAAAAAGACTCCAGTCACCAAAGTCATAGACTGTTCTCTCTGCTACTGCACGGCAAGCAGTACCGGACCGCCAAGTCTAGGACCAAAAGGCTCCTTAACAGCTTCTATTCCCAAGCCACGAGACTGCTGAACAATTAATCAAATGGCCACCCAGACTATTTTATTTTATTTAACTTTTATTTAACCAGGTACGACCCATTGAGGTTAAAATCCTCTTTTGCAACGGCCACCTGGCAAGAAGGCAAACAGGGAAATAGCAGCGTGTACATAAAATATTACAGAAAAATACTAAATACACACAAAAGACAAAGTGTCACAAGTTACAGATACAATTGAAGATTAGAAACAACTGCAGCTATCACAAACGATGTTGTCTAAAAAATATATATATATTTTGAAGCATGTTCCAGGATGAAGGGGCATTATGGGAAAAAAAATGTTTCCCTATCTCAGTTCTAGTGTTAGTCAAAGACAAGGACAGCAGTGACTGTGAACGAAGACTGTATTGAGTGACTGATCTGGTCAGTAAGGAACAGAGATACAAAGGGAGTTGTCCTGCCAATGCTTTGTACACAAAAGTGTACCAGTGCTTTAGCCTTCTGGTGGAGAGAGAGGTCTATTGCACGATAGCATACAAATCACAGTGATGGGTGAGTGATCTAGCATTTGTAAAAAATCTTGATACACCATGATATACTGTGTCTAGAGTTTTTAAGGTACTTTCTGAGGCCTGCATATAGACAATATCACCATAATCCAGCACTGATTTTTTTTTAAAGGTGCTTTGAACAAGATCCTTTCTGACAAACATTGAAAAGCAAGATTTGTTCCTAAAATAGAAACCCAACTTCTACTTCAGAGTCTTGGTCAAGTTGTCAATGGGCTGTTTAAAATTTAGTTTTTCATCTAACCAAATCCCAAGATACTTATAGGAGGTGACGATATAAATTTGCTGGCCTTTTATAGTTAAAATCTGTAAGTGGTTGCATCTGTTTACTTTTGGGAAGATAAAAACATCAATGTTGTTTTCCTTGCATTAAGCACGGGTTTCAATTCGAAGAGCTGCCTTTGAATAACATCAAAAGCCAACTGTAGGTCCTGTATGTCCTCAATATTAGATGCGCTAGAATAAATCATTGTAATTTATTTATTTATCTGTTATTTTACCAGGTAAGTTGACTGAGAACACATTCTCATTTGCAGCAACGACCTGGGGAATAGTTACAGGGGAGAGGAGGGGGATGAATGAGCCAATTGTAAATTGTAAACTGGGGATTATTAGGTGACCGTGATGGTTGAGGGCCAGATTGGGAATTTAGCCAGGACACCAGGGTTAACACCCCTACTCTTACGATAAGTGCCATGGGATCTTTAATGACCTCAGAGAGTCAGGACACCCGTTTAACGTCCCATCCGAAAGACGGCACCCTACACAGAGCAGTGTCCCCAATCACTGCCCTGGGGCATTGGGATCTTTGTTTAGACCAGAGGAAAGAGTGCCTCCTACTGGCCCTCCAACACCACTTCCAGCAGCATCTGGTCTCCCATCCAGGGCCTGACCAGGACCAACCCTGCTTAGCTTCAGAAGCAAGCCAGCAGTGGTATGCAGGGTGGTATGCTACTGGCTGTAATAATCAGCATACAGATGGAGATTTGCAGAGTCAACAGTCTTCCCTATGTCATTTATATTCAGTGTAAAAAGGATCGGACCTAAAATTGAGCCCTGGGGAACTCCTTTTGTAAGCCTTCGAAACTCAGATTTCATACCCTCCTGTGCTACACACTGTGTTCTGTCAGAAAGGTAGTTTTGGAACCAATCCAATGCATCAACACTTAAACCAACCTTTTTTAGTCTATACAACAGCAGGCCATGGTCAACAGTGACGAAGGCCTTCGATAAGTCAATAAAAAGTGAAACACAGTGATTTTTCTTGTCCTGAGCATCTAGAATATCACCTACAACCTTGCTTACTGCAGCAATTGTACTATGTGTGCTCTAAAACCTTACTGGAATTGATATAATACTGAGTTATTATAAAGAAAGTATTTCAACTGTGAGTTCACCAGGTTTCCATTGTATCGCCCATACGTGAAGGATAGACGTGGTGTAGGCTTCACAGATCAATGACATGCTTACTGGTGCTAATCTTGTTCACTCATCATTGGGCTATGACAATGTTATCCTGTCATGTTGATCTAGCGCACATTTGCAGTGTAGGCTTTGTTTGGTTTCAGGTGTGTAGCCCGCGGGCCTACTCTTTACCCCTGACATATGCTCTTTCCTCTTCCATCGCTATTGCTCTCCTCTCTACTAATTCTATTTGAATGTATGGAACCCCATAACACCGGCACGTCTCATGGTTGTGCCCCGCCATCCGTGAGCAATCCAGTCCGCTGATCTACACAGTCTCATTGCTGTCATTCAGTTCACAGGCATATGAGTGGATAAGAGGGGACTAGGAACTAAGCTACCCTTTTACAGGGAAAAGGGCGCATCTATGCTGTTGGTAGTGGCGCAACGTATTGAATGCCATATAACACTGGCGTGTCATCCATAGTTGTGCCCGTGAGAACTCCCATCCACTGATCTACACGGGCTGAGTGCTGTTCAGAGCTACTTGGTTGCATAGGTGTGGACTCTACTAAGGTGAACTCGAGCTCGTCGAACAGCCTCGCCGACAATCAATCCATCGCAGCAATCGTGGATTGGTGTCGTATAATAATCAGACCACGTTTCAGAAGTCTGTAAAACTAGTCATTCATATTTGATATGAAGTTGGCTTCCATAATCGTAGCCTTGCTCAAGTGATGCTTTACAACGTTAACAATGACTACATCTCATCTGCTCAGACCTGCCTGCTCACACCCCCATCCCTAGTGCCTGCATTCTTGTTTGCCACTTGGTCTTAAATTGTACCAATTTCTTTTTTCGCTCATGCTATTTCAATATTTATTTATTTTTAATTAGTGATGAGAAAAGAATTGTCCAGCCCATTGTGTATGTCGTGTCTTGAAATATGCATGCAGATGGATTAAAAGTGTGTTTATATTGTTATACTTCTGACAACCAACTTTCTAGCTCCGCCCACAATTTCCAAACTTTATAGCATTCCCAAAAAGCATGGATTATTGAGTCATTATTAGTTTTACACTTGAGACATGACTCTGCCATTGTGCTGTAGAATTTGTCAATTTTGTCCCTTGTATAATAAATTCAATACATTCGTTTATACTGGACAAAGCATACATTTTCATGAACTGTAATTTTGGTAGTTATACTCCCACTTTCCCTCCATTTTATGCCAACAACAGTTATTTTTAAGTCTTGGTTCCAATAGTTTATATTTTGTTCCAAAAGATTATCAGTTGCATATGCTCTCTGCAAGGTTTTGTAGATCTCAGGGTGTCACGACTTCCGCCGAAGTCGGTCACTCTCCTTGTTCGGGCGGTGTTCGGCGGTCGACGTCACCGGCCTTCCATTTGTTATGCAGGTGAATGAGGACCCAAAAGCGACGTAATAGAAACAGAGTCTTTATTCCAGTCTTAAACAAACAATGATTCTCCTGGATATTATCAAAGGTAAATCCAAAACAGGAAACTGAAATCCTCTCGTCAGTAGAGAGGAACGACTGGAGACGCGACCACAGACTGCAGGTCGCTTCAGGAAGGCACAGGCCGTAGCTGACATAGACACCTGCTCACACGCAGCATCTGAAGAAGGCAAAAACACGACAGGGCGGAACAAGGACACAGAACAGCAAACATCAAACAAGAATCCGACAAGGACAGAAGCGGAAAACAGAGGGAGAAATAGGGACTCTAATCAGAGGGCAAAATAGGGGACAGGTGTGAAAGAGTAAATGAGGTCGTTAGGAGAATGAGAAACAGCTGGGAGCAGGAACGGAACGATAGAGAGAGAGAGCGGGAGAGGGAGAGAGGGAGGAGGAGAGAGAGGGATAGAAAGAGGGAAAGAACCTAATAAGACCAGCAGAGGGAAGCACAGGGACAAGACATGATGATCAAAGACAAAACATGACAGTACCCCCCCACTCACCGAGCGCCTCCTGGCGCACTCGAGGAGGAACCCTGGCGGCAACGAAGGAAATCATCAATCAACGAACGGTCCAGCACGTCCCGAGATGGAACCCAACTCCTCTCCTCAGGACCGTAACCCTCCCAATCCACTAAGTACTGGTGACCACGTCCCCGAGAACGCATGTCCATGATCTTCCGTACCTTGTAAATAGGTGCGCCCTCGACAAGGACGGGGGGGGGGGAGGGAAGACGAACGGGGGCGCGAAGAAAAGGCTTGACACAAGAGACATGGAAGACAGGGTGGACGCGACGAAGATGTCGCGGAAGAAGCAGTCGCACAGCGACAGGATTGACGACCTGAGAGACACGGAACGGACCAATGAACCGCGGAGTCAACTTGCGAGAAGCTGTCGTAAGGGGAAGGTTACGAGTGGAAAGCCACACTCTCTGACCGCGACAATACCTAGGACTCTTAATCCTACGTTTATTGGCGGCTCTCACAGTCTGCGCCCTGTAACGGCAAAGTGCAGACCTGACCCTCCTCCAGGTGCGCTCACAACGTTGGACAAAAGCCTGAGCGGAGGGAACGCTGGACTCGGCGAGCTGGGACGAGAACAGAGGAGGCTGGTAACCAAGACTACTCTGAAACGGAGATAGCCCGGTAGCAGACGAAGGAAGCGAGTTGTGAGCGTACTCAGCCCAGGGGAGCTGTTCTGCCCAAGACGCAGGGTTTCGAAACGAAAGGCTGCGTAATATGCGACCAATCGACTGATTGGCCCTTTCTGCTTGACCGTTAGACTGGGGATGAAACCCGGAAGAGAGACTGACGGAAGCACCAATCAAACGACAGAACTCCCTCCAAAACTGTGACGTGAATTGCGGGCCTCTGTCTGAAACGGCGTCTAACGGGAGGCCATGAATTCTGAACACATTCTCAATGATGATTTGTGCCGTCTCCTTAGCGGAAGGAAGCTTAGCGAGGGGAATGAAATGTGCCGCCTTAGAGAACCTATCGATAACCGTAAGAATCACAGTCTTCCCCGCAGACGAAGGCAGACCGGTAATAAAGTCTAAGGCGATGTGAGACCATGGTCGAGAAGGAATGGGAAGCGGTCTGAGACGACCGGCAGGAGGAGAGTTACCTGACTTAGTCTGCGCGCAGTCCGAACAAGCAGCCACGAAACGGCGCGTGTCCCGCTCCTGAGTAGGCCACCAAAACCGCTGGCGAATAGAAGCAAGCGTACCCCGAACGCCGGGGTGGCCAGCTAACTTGGCAGAATGAGCCCACTGAAGAACAGCCAGACGAGTAGAGACAGGAACGAACAGAAGGTTACTAGGACAAGCGCGCGGCGACGCAGTGTGAGTGAGTGCTTGCTTTACCTGTCTCTCAATTCCCCAGACAGTCAACCCGACAACACGCCCTTCAGGGAGAATCCCCTCGGGGTCGGTAGAAGCCACAGAAGAACTAAAGAGACGGGATAAGGCATCAGGCTTGGTGTTCTTATTTCCCGGGCGATAGGAAATCACGAACTCGAAACGAGCGAAAAACAACGCCCAACGAGCTTGACGTGCATTAAGTCGTTTGGCAGAACGGATGTACTCAAGGTTCTTATGGTCAGTCCAAACGACAAAAGGGACGGTCGCCCCCTCCAACCACTGTCGCCATTCGCCTATGGCTAAGCGGATGGCGAGCAGTTCGCGGTTACCCACATCATAGTTGCGTTCCGATGGCGACAGGCGATGAGAAAAGTAAGCGCAAGGATGGACCTTATCGTCAGACTGGAAGCGCTGGGACAGAATGGCTCCCACGCCCACCTCTGAAGCGTCAACCTCGACAATGAATTGTTTAGTGACGTCAGGAGTAACAAGGATAGGGGCGGATGTAAAACGCTTCTTGAGGAGATCAAAAGCTCCCTGGGCGGAACCGGACCACTTAAAGCAAGTCTTGACAGAAGTCAGAGCTGTGAGAGGGGCAGCCACTTGACCGAAATTACGAATGAAACGCCGATAGAAATTAGCGAAACCGAGAAAGCGCTGTAACTCGACACGTGACTTAGGAACGGGCCAATCGCTGACAGCCTGGACCTTAGCGGGATCCATCTGAATGCCTTCAGCGGAAATAACAGAACCGAGAAATGTGACAGAGGAGACATGAAAGGCGCACTTCTCAGCCTTCACGTAGAGACAATTCTCTAAAAGGCGCTGGAATACACGTTGAACGTGCTGAACATGAATCTCGAGTGACGGTGAAAAAAATCAGGATATCGTCAAGGTAAACGAAAACAAAGATGTTCAGCATGTCTCTCAGTACATCATTAACTAATGCCTGAAAGACAGCTGGAGCATTAGCGAGACCGAACGGCAGAACCCGGTATTCAAAATGCCCTAACGGAGTGTTAAACGCCGTTTTCCACTCGTCCCCCTCTCTGATGCGTACGAGATGGTAAGCGTTACGAAGGTCCAACTTAGTAAAGAACCTGGCTCCCTGCAGAATCTCGAAGGCTGACGACATAAGGGGAAGCGGATAACGATTCTTAACCGTTATGTCATTCAGCCCTCGATAATCCACGCAGGGGCGCAGAGTACCGTCCTTCTTCTTAACAAAGAAAAACCCAGCTCCGGCGGGAGAGGAAGAAGGCACCACGGTACCGGCGTCGAGAGAAACAGACAGATAATCCTCGAGAGCCTTACGTTCGGGAGCCGACAGAGAGTATAGTCTACCCCGAGGGGGAGTGGTCCCCGGAAGGAGATCAATACAACAATCATACGACCGGTGAGGAGGAAGAGAGTTGGCTCTGGACCGACTGAAGACCGTGCGTAGATCATGATATTCCTCCGGCACTCCTGTCAAATCACCAGGTTCCTCCTGAGTAGAGGGGACAGAAGAAACAGGAGGGATAGCAGACATTAAACACTTCACATGACAAGAAACGTTCCAGGATAGGATAGAATTACTAGACCAATTAATAGAAGGATTATGACATACTAGCCAGGGATGACCCAAAACAACAGGTGTAAAAGGTGAACGAAAAATCAAAAAGGAAATGGTCTCACTGTGGTTACCAGATACTGTGAGGGTTAAAGGTAGTGTCTCACATCTGATACTGGGGAGAGGACTACCATCTAAGGCGAACATGGGCGTGGGCTTCCCTAACTGTCTGAGAGGAATGTCATGTTTCCGAGCCCATGCTTCGTCCATAAAACAACCCTCAGCCCCAGAGTCTATCAAGGCACTGCAGGAAGCAGCCGAACCGGTCCAGCGTAGATGGACCGACAAGGTAGTACAGGATCTTGATGGAGAGACCTGAGTAGTAGCGCTCACCAGTAGCCCTCCGCTTACTGATGAGCTCTGGCTTTTACTGGACATGACATGACAAAATGTCCAGCAGAACCGCAATAGAGGCAAAGGCGGTTGGTGATTCTCCGTTCCCTCTCCTTAGTCGAGATGCGAATACCTCCCAGCTGCATGGGCTCAGTCTCTGAGCCGATGGGAGGAGATGGTTGAGATGCGGAGAGGGGAAACACCGTTAACGCGAGCTCTCTTCCACGAGCTCGGTGACGAAGATCTACCCGTCGTTCTATGCGGATGGCGAGTGCAATCAAAGAGTCCACGCTGGAAGGAACCTCCCGGGAGAGAATCTCATCCTTAACCTCAGCGTGGAGTCCCTCCAGAAAACGAGCGAGCAACGCCGGCTCGTTCCAGTCACTGGATGCAGCAAGAGTGCGAAACTCTATAGAGTAATCCGTTATGGATCGATCACCTTGACATAGGGAAGCCAGGGCCCTGGAAGCCTCCTTCCCAAAAACTGAACGATCAAAAACCCGTATCATCTCCTCCTTAAAGTTCTGATAAACGTTAGAACACTCAGCCCTTGCCTCCCAGATAGCTGTGCCCCACTCCCGAGCCCGACCAGTAAGGAGTGATATGACGTAAGCGATCCGAGCTCTCTCTCCTGAGTATGTGTTGGGCTGGAGAGAGAACACAATATCACACTGGGTGAGAAAGGAGCGACACTCAGTGGGCTGCCCAGAGTAACATGGTGGGTTATTAACCCTAGGTTCCGGAGACTCGGAAGACCAGGAAGTAGCTGGTGGCACGAGACGAAGACTCTGAAACTGTCCTGAGAGATCGGAGACATGAGCGGCCAGGGTCTCAACGGCATGACGAGCAGCAGACAATTCCTGCTCGTGTCTGCCGAGCATTGCTCCCTGGATCTCGACGGCAGTGTTGCGAGAATCCGTAGTCGCTGGGTCCATTCTTGGTCGGATTCTTCTGTTATGCAGGTGAATGAGGACCCAAAAGCGACGTAATAGAAACAGAGTCTTTATTCCAGTCTTAAACAAACAATGATTCTCCTGGATATTATCAAAGGTAAATCCAAAACAGGAAACTGAAATCCTCTCGTCAGTAGAGAGGAACGACTGGAGACGCGACCACAGACTGCAGGTCGCTTCAGGAAGGCACAGGCCGTAGCTGACATAGACACCTGCTCACACGCAGCATCTGAAGAAGGCAAAAACACGACAGGGCGGAACAAGGACACAGAACAGCAAACATCAAACAAGAATCCGACAAGGACAGAAGCGGAAAACAGAGGGAGAAATAGGGACTCTAATCAGAGGGCAAAATAGGGGACAGGTGTGAAAGAGTAAATGAGGTCGTTAGGAGAATGAGAAACAGCTGGGAGCAGGAACGGAACGATAGAGAGAGAGAGCGGGAGAGGGAGAGAGGGAGGAGGAGAGAGAGGGATAGAAAGAGGGAAAGAACCTAATAAGACCAGCAGAGGGAAGCACAGGGACAAGACATGATGATCAAAGACAAAACATGACACCATTTTTCATTTTCCATTGGTTTTGTCTTATCTTCCTTCACACCTGGTTCCAATCCCATCAATTACATGTTGTGTATTTAACCCTCTGTTTTCCCTCATGTCCTTGTCGGAGATTGTTTGTTTGTATGTGATGTGTATATATTATGTTGGTGTGCGACGGGTTTTGTATCCACTTTTGTTATTTTGTAAATTTTGTTTTTTTGGAGTTTTATCAGCATTTATTAAATAACTCAGTTTTTACCAAGTTCGTGCCTGACTTCCCTGCCTGACTTCCCTGTGCCTGACTTCCCTGCCACCAACACGCACCCTTTACACAGGGTTTCTCTATCAGACCACCAGAGGCAGCCGGCACTTTTCTGACAGAGGTCCGTTACTGGGCCGCTGGTTCATAATAAGTATTTGTTGGCGGTCCACGGTCGGTCCACCGTTCATATTATCAGTATCTTTCCACACAGTAATGAATCCAAAATAATGTACACCACTCTCAATAATTGTTGCAAATTTATTGTAAAACACATTACAATATAAAAATATCTACATTGAATACATGGTCATGAGGAATATGCATTGTATTAAAAAAAATATATAAGTATTATACAATTAGTAATAATAATAAAAAATAATAATAATAACTAATATATATATATATATGCTTTCTAATTGTTATTGCAGAAAATCATGTCCTGTACTACAAAATAATTAATATGTACAGTACAATAGAATATACACAAACAATATACCCACTTCTCTGTCAGCAGCTCCCTTCAGAAATTTCACGACCACCTCTTGGAGGTTCCCCTCTGTTGCCTCTTTTGTAGAGGGGTTCTTTCTTATCGCTCCTGAAACCACAGAACAATTCTTATCAATATATTTGTTCTTCATGAACGAACAAGGTCAAGAACTAATTAAACACACGTTTCAGATTTAAAACTGTCTCCAGGTTTAATCAAAGATTATGTTAATTCATAGACTAATGAAAACGTATTGTGAACAATGCTTTTTAAAGCTAGCTGCCTGAAAGAGATCTTATGTCACAAGCCGGTCCAGTTACAAAGCCTGGACAGGTCGTTGGAGAAAAGTCATCCTCCTCACTGACTCTTTGACAGACTTGCCCCCTTTAGCAGCCAAAAACCTCACCTGTAAAATGTATTGTCCATAGAGTAGTGAACCATGCAGAAACTAAAGGTCTAAAGTCCCTCCAAAGAAAAGCAGTGGGGAGCTCTTCCGAGTCACAGACTTCATAAGCACCCAATTACTTAACATGTACACCATCCCAAGAGTTCTCTCTTTATTTAATCCCATAGACAGAGCCCTAATGATGATAAAGAAGTGTCGCTGTCCAAAAACCTCTGGTGTTAACTGTATGTAGTGTTATACCATGTCTTGCCAATTACCAATTTCTCCTGAAGCTCCTCATTCCCAGCAAGCTGATGTTCAAGCTCCTCCAGCATCAGCCTGTCCTTCAGAGGAAACACAATGTCTTCTGGTAGAACCATGTCCCCATGAGACCCATTGGTCAGTTGCATTAAGAGGTTCCTGTTTACTGTGGTCTGGTATTGCAACTCTCTGACATCTTCTGCCAATTTCCTCAGGTGCTGAAGAATCTGCCTGTGGAAATCTTAACATATGAAGTGGGCAAGCTATAAACTTTGGAAACCTATTCCTTTCGAATAACAAGATGAACGCTCTATGAAAACAGGTTTGATTCTGAGTTATGGAACGCAAGGGCCAAACGTGCACAACCAATGCTGACACTGTAAGCCTGTGTAAGCCACTGTCATTTACAGTAAATGTAAATGACATCTTTTTGTAAAAGATCAACATCGTATAACATTCCACTCTATGTTATTATGGAGCCCCTCACACTATAACTAAGTAGCACATATTGCAGTTACCTTCAGACTGATGAGCGGCAGGGCCCAGTGATTAGGATTGAGCTGTTTGAGATGAGAATTTTCAAAATAACTACCTAAGAATGCAGCTCATAAGAATTATAATTTTTATTTAAACGTGTACAGAATTGCTGCTGGTAGTAGCCAGACTTTTCTAATGGACTGTATGCATTAACAAGTGTACATTGGAATACTTTAAATGACCGTGGACTGCTGCCAGAAAATCTTCTGACAAAGAGACTCCTCAGTCGGTCTGATCAAATTTAGGATTTTGAAAGACGGCAAGCATGAAGTTTTTCAAGTAGTAGTGTAGTGTTTCGATTCCTTTTATTTCAAACAGTAAATATTACTTTCTTTTTCTTTGGGGAGATTCTGGCTCTGTTTCCAGGCTTTAGCCTTTTTCTGCCCAAACCAGGCACTCATGGGCTTTTTCATATGAATCTGAAAACATCACAAAACAGGAGCTTATCAGTTCATCTGTAAATGTCTGCAAACGAGACATTTAGTATCTTAATATAGAGTTAAAGTACTCACTCTTTGTCTTCAGTAATTTAATTGAATATACTTCCCATGTATCAAGGTCCGGCTGTTCGTGCGACATCACTGCCTTCCTTAACCTCTCTTGGCTCTTGTATGGAGGCCAATAACATTTGTCCTTGGTGCACCAGGTTTTTGAGACGACAGGTAAAATGTCATCTTCATTGGGGAAATTAACCACAGCAAACATGGTACTGTGAACAAAAAAGCAAATATGGGCACTCAATTAGATTAGTTTACTCAAACATTTCTCAATAGTAACATCTAATTGTAGGAGTTTAAGAAAATCCCTTCATGTAAACAATACATTTTCTGTAATGTTTTTTACTGACAATTTAACTTGAAAAGAGATAACGAGAAAACAGAAAAATTATATTGGTGCTTTGCATCCTACAAATGGTATCCCAGCAAAGCCCTCTTTGCACGGGGGTAGAACAAACTTCCGTAGCACATTTGTGGCTCGAGTGAAAAGAAGTTCATCCTTCAATCCAGAGAGATGAAAAATATCAAGCAGTGATGATGGCAAAAACATTGTTCCTAAATGTTTTGTACACAATCAAAGTGTCTCCATGTTCCTCCACCAGCAGGTTTTACACTAGGACAACCTTGTTCCTCAACTGGACATAGTTATTCCCAGTGGACATCTGCACGGAGAAGTGAGTAAACTGCAATTTTTTATACTGCTCCTTCACTGTTAGACCATTTGGTACTAGTCCATTGTCATGCTGCTTATCTATTGTTTATCTGCATCTTACTCTGTTGCTTTCATGGCCTCTCATTCTGACAGCCTCCGTATAACCTGCTCTAAAAGGCTTGTTTGGTTTTCTTATCATTCTTTTTTAACTGGCCAAGAACATTCTCGAAGGGGAAGGAAGAGATATTGTCAGGAACACCAAATGCTTGTGCTTCATGACTGAGCTGGGTTAGGCAATACATGTTATATGTTATGTTTCCCTTCCCATACAGGCAGCTGCATTGGTCCACAAACAAAACCAGGAGGTTTACGGCATAGTCTGCATGGTCTGCACACAAGAATACACTTAGGACGATGGTCATGGCAACTGCAAGAAACATGAAGGTTTCATATATCACCTTTGGAATATTCCCTTTTAAACAGACAGGCCCAGTGTACAAGAGACATTTATGGAACTCAGTTGCCTTCCAACAGTCGGCCTCATTCAGTGATCTGGGTTTTGCTGTTGGAGTGTGAGGTCAGTCAGCTGTGAAGATACGTTTAGGTCCAGCTGTTGTCAGAAATGTGTTTCCAGTGGACCTCTCTGCCATAGAGTTATCAGTTTCCGGGTAACTCCCAAACATCCCAGGTGCATGTAGTCAAGAGGAAATGGTGTCACCAAACCAATATACAATGATCCTGAAGGTGTTGTCCCACTGTGATGAGTCATCAATCAAGTCATCAAAAGTGTCACGTTTGGATCTCAGAGAGGCTGTTGTTTCTGGGAAGGTCATCTGATTCAGGTAGTGGACTCACTTTTGACGGCATTTGTCACAGCCATTGTAACCTTCTGCATTTCTGACAACGGCCCTTGCTGGTGTTTAAAGAATTGGACACTTTCAGTTTCCAGCTGCTGCATTTCCTCAAAGAAGTCGTGCATGAAATCGAGACTGGTTGGTTTCTTCTCCCCAAAGAACATCCCAATGACAAATGGTGACTTGTTTGTCTGGACCACGCCTTTGTAGATTTCTAGTAGCCCCAAGATAGGCCAGAATTGAGCATTTGAACTCTTGTATAGAGGACGGACATCAATATTAATTTGGAGTGACACTGACTCAGACAACATTGTATGAATAGATGTTGTAAGATGGGACAGCACACCATGTTTAATGCCAGCGTGCAAATAAGTTCCCCCAGAGACTTCTTCAGTTTCCACCACTGGTTTTGTTTTCAACAAAGTCCGTGAATCTTTTGGTAGGCCTAATTTGGGTATTTCCGTGAATAGAATTTTGAGTAGTTCAGTTAATGACGAATGTGGAATTTGTTTCGTAATAGCCCGATCCAAAAGTTACTTTCTGATATCATCCTCCTCGTCTGAACTTTCATCAGTGCTCTCCTCTACCACTACCACTTAGTGTGCAAACATCAGCTGGCTCAATCCTACTATTTGACTCCTATGTTGGAAGAGCCACTTGCACAAAATTGCTTATGCCATAAGAATCATGCCTCTCTTCCCTTTCCACAGATCTTGACTTTAGTTTTTGCAGATCTTGTGCAACTGCCCTCTTAAATGTTCTATGTTTACTCCAGTAACTGGACATTTTACCTGGAAACTTTCGATATATAGACTGGATATCTGCAAAGAAAATTAAATGATACAATCAATGCTGGAATGTTCAACATCACTTTAAGTCAACAACAAAACAATGCAAGATTGGTCACTGGTTATCTAAGAAGGGCAACAACAGGGAAATGTAAAATAATGTAGTTTACACCAATCTCCATGGTATGTTTCTTTGTGTGTGTGTGTGTGTGTGTGTGTGTGTGTGTGTGTGTGTGTGTGTGTGTGTGTGTGTGTGTGTGTGTGTGTGTGTGTGTGTGTGTGTGTGTGTGTGTGTGTGTGTGTGTGTGTGTGTGTGTGTGTGTGTGTGTGTGTGTGTGTTTCTAAGGATGGTGGACAATTTTTACTCTGTGCATGCAGAGAATACGACACTGAAAGTATGGCACCAGTACTAGACTGATGTAGTCCTAATTAATAACTAAATATAGAATTGAAGACAGTATAATTACTTTAGTCAGTATATTCACTATTGTTGTATAAACTTGTCAATTGTAAACAAATGACAATGCATCAGCATATTTCGTGGACACAATAGTTGCACATCAATTAATCAAATACTGTGTGTAGGTTAGACCTGATGTCACTTGTTTAGTGCATTTTCTCCAAATATGATGTTCCCTCAGCTTTGTGGAGCTAAAAATATATATTTGACGAGCTGGCTGATCGCAGAACAGTGTTAAAAATATGTACAGTTAATTATATTGGTGCGTAAACCAGTGAAATGGTGATTATGATTGGTGCTCATTGTTGTTGACCAAAGGACCTTTCACCCAGTATTTAAATATGCGTGTCTCTGCTCTAAGCTCTAAGCTCTAAGTTAAAGCGACAACAAAGAGCTATGCTAGACGTGATGAGGACGCCTCTGTGCAGCTAGATGAGAACTACAGCTAGCTTAGAGGTAAGTTAGATAAATTAAGGTACATTTGGTGAGTGACAAGGGCTAGCTAATTAATGTAGCAATAATTTTGAGTAACCTAGCTTTAAGGTTGCTCTTTACAATTTAGCCGAGCTATCGTTACAACAAGGCAGTTCCAACGGCCACTCACGAGACCCCTGCAGCTTGTTAGTTTGTTCTGAAGAACATCTTGCGACCCTGATTGACCGTTGAATAGCTAGTGTAGCTAGCTAACTAAGCAAATATTTTTTATTGTTTTTAAACTTTTAGCTGGTTACTGTTTGTAACTTGATAATGTTAACTTTATGGCTCCCTTTATTGTTCATGTTACCGGACAACTGTAGAGCACTTTTATCGTCCATGTAATGTTAGTTGGCCAAACCTAAAGTTGTCTGGCAACTTAGTTAACTATTTAACAAGGACCATAGGAACTGTCATGTGTAAATAATACCTTCAGGGTTAACGTTAAGGACTTCAAGTTTGTTGACGGACGCTAACGTTAGACTAGCTAATGTAACGTAACGTTAGCTAGTCTAACGTTAGCATCCGTCAACTAACTTGAAGTCCTTAACGTTAACACTTAAGGCATTATTGACTTATTCACACAAGACAGTTCCTAGGGTCCTTGTTAACATTAACCTTAGCCATACTGTTTGTCATGATATAGCATATCAAACAATAACCATAACTTACATTTCTCTTAACTTACATACATTTTTAGGTAACATCAACTCACCTTAGCTTTCTACTGGAACCACAAAGACACCCTCTGGGTTTTTATAGAGACAGATGCACAAGCAAGGTGATCCAGATGATGAGCTGTTCTCTCCAGAGGATTCCACAGGACAACGCAGGTAAGGGGCGCCTTTTAATGGTGATTCGCAAACCACACAGAGGGTAAGAGCGCCTATTATCGGTTATTCATAACCTTTTGAGATTTAGGGTGCAGGTCCGCAATCGAAGACCAATCTCCGAATTATATATCGGAACGACTATAAGGCTTGACATGAATTTCACATGAAGTTTTACAATGTTTACACTTCTATATTCTTGGAAACAAGCAGTAAAAGGTACTCATACCAACTGTATACAACACCATAATTCTCAAAAGGTTATGAATCACCATTAAAAGGCGTCCTTTTCCTTCTGTGTGGTTTGCAGATCTCCATTCAAAGGCGCCCCTTACCTGCTGTGTGGTATCACATATCCCCATATGAATGGCATGATTGGTACACCCTTTTGGACCATTTCTTATTGCATTTGGCAATGGTTCACTGACTTTTGACTTCCTATGATAGCATATTGCAAATGGACAAAACATATGCCTTATCGACAACTCAATAAAATATGACAAAGGTATGTTCATACAGTTCTTATACATGTACAATTGACAAAAAAAAATCTAAAGAATCTCAAAAAATGGTCCAGAAAGCACTTTTTTAGAGGGTGATACATTTTTTGATTTTTTTTCTTCAATTTTTCTAAATTTGACACTTGGGTCTTGACTTTATGTCCATTTGCAATATGAAAATTTACGGTGGAGCGCGCTCGCCATCTTTGGGATTTTTGCTGTTTGACACTTGGCATTTGCAATATGACATTTGCCAGAACCTTTGAATGAATTGCCGGCATTTGAGTGGTATTTGCAATTGTGTATATGTTTCACCCAATGGCAATAAGATGCCATTCATTTTTGTCCATTTCATGGCGGTCTTCCCTTACCAATGTAGATACCCAGCCTTTTTTGGGGTGGCATGCCGTAGACCATCGGCGACCTGATAGTAGGCAATTGCTCATCGGTCCACTAGCGTTTCTTGAGCGGCAAGCCACTATGCTAGGTGGAGGTCTGACCTTCAGTGGAGGAACTTCGACATGTCAATATTTGGACCTGTGCATGCGACCTGCTCTAACACCTTCTCATAAATTGAATAAGTACTGCTACTATTGCTGAAAACATTATCAATATTTTTTTTATATAAACCACACGGATTTGACAAGAATTTAACTGTACCATTCAGCTTTGTCTGGAAAATGGCCATTGTATGAAGTTCCACATTTTGTAATTGCATAATGCAATTTCAATGTAATAGCAAGTTCCACTACTATGTGTTCTTACAAGTGTCAGGATTTGGCCAGGACTGTTCAGGTTTTGGTCACTGGATGTCCCCATTGCACCTTTTTGAACCTTTTGTTTTTTCCTTGCTCTAATTATTGTTTGCACCTGTGTGTCGTTTCTTTGTTGGTATTTAAACCCTGTGTGTTCCTCAGTTCTTTGCTCTGTGTTTGTATGTTAGCACCCAGCCCCAGCCCAAGCCTTGCTGTGAACATATATTTCTCTTGTTGGATTTTCCAGAGGTTCTCTGGTTTAGTTCTTGTTTATTTTTGATTAGTCTTTTGAGGTTTGTTTGTTCCCTGCTGTTTTTACCACTTTGTGGAGTTTCTTTGTATTTTGGAGGATATCCATTTTTGCCTCTTGGCTTTATTTGGAAGTTGTGGATTTTTATTCTTTGCCTAAAGAGCTTTTTCTTTTATTAAACCACCATCTCTAGTACTGCTGAGTCTGCCTCATCTTCTGGGTTCTGCCGACTATTAGTGACTGTTTCTCACACCGGGTCCTGACAACAAGTACACCACATTTAACATGGTCTTGTGTAACAACCTTTAGAACAAACCTCAGTGTAATGTATTTACATAGATGTTACAGACTTACAAACAGTGCAGGCTCTAGACTTAAGAGGCCCCTAGGCAATATTTTCTGTAAAGTCTTCCTTAGTTTTCAGTTTCAATTAAGTAAGGTTATAATGTTCTAAACATTTTTTTTTTAAAGATACATTTCTCTCAATCACATTTCTCTCAATCTTTGGGGGAATAACTTGATCAGAGATGATGAGTCAGTAAAATGTTCTAACTGAAGATTCATGCCAACCAGGGAATGCATTCAAACTGAATATGGGCACAGCCAACACTACGTGTCTATGGGGATACCATTGTGTGTGTTGCTTAGGGTATTGAAGATGGACAGGAGGGTTTCATGTCTAATGTTGTGTGGCGCATGTGCTAGTGGAGCTTGAGGGTGAGTGATGTCATCAACATCTTTCAGGAACCAGACAGCAGAGAGAAGTCCTGTTGAGGAAATGCTACAATTATCACAATTATTGTTTACGTATGAATTTCCCCCTTCTCCCCTTCTCCCCCCATCATGATATTCTAAGAAATTTAAAGATGACAGGTAATGTTAACCTGTTTGGGCTGCAAGGGGCAGTATTGAGTAGCCAGATAAAAGGTGCCCATTTCAAACGGCCTCGTACTCAATTCTTGCTCGTACAATATGCATATTATTATTACTATTGGATAGAAAACACTCTCTAGTTTCTAAAACTGTTTGAATTATTTCTCTGAGTGAAACAGAACTCATTCTGCAGCACTCATACACCTTCCCCTGGGTGTCAAGAGGCTGTGAGAGAAGAAATGAGGTGATTATCTTGGTCTGAGATAGAACACATCATCTTGGAATGACGTGTCCCCCATTTTCGGTACTCTGAAGAGCGCGAGGTGGACAGTGGGATTGCCTTTTGTTTAGCTGCCGTTATAGGCGACTACAATCTCCGGCTTTGATTTTATTTGATACATGTCACCATATCATCGTAAAGTATGTTTTTTCAATATAGTTTCATCAGATTATTGAAATTTTTTCGGGAGTTTTGCCGTGTTCCGTTCTCTTCCGTTTGTTGACATGGAGAGCTTTGTGCCACTAGGCTAGCGCGCTTGCTAAATGAAGAGGGAAAGTTGCCGTTCTAAATCCAAACAACGATTTTTCTGGACAAAGGACACCTTGTCCAACATTCTGATGGAAGATCAGCAAAAGTAAGAAACATTTTATGATACTATTTCATATATCTGTCATAGTCGTCGGCGCCCAAGTGTTTCTGGCTATTGTGGTAAGCTAATATAACGATACATTTTTTTTCCGCTGTAAAACACTTAATAAATCGGAAATATTGTCTGGAATCACAAGATGCCTGTCTTTCATTTGCTGTACACTATGTATTTTTCAGAAATGTTTTATGATGAGTAATTAGGTATTTGACGTTGGTGCCTGTAATTATTATGGCTGCTTTCGGTGCAATTTCTGATTTGTAGCTGCAATGTAAACTATGATTTATACCTGAAATATGCACATTTTTCTAACAAAACATATGCTATACAATAAATATGTTATCAGACTGTCATCTGATGAAGTTGTTTCTTGGTTAGTGGCTATTTATATCTTTATTTGGTCGAATTTGTGATAGCTACTGATGTAGTAAAAAACTGGTGGAGTAAAAAAAGTGGTGTCTTTTGCTAACGTGGTTAGCTAATAGATTTACATATTGTGTCTTCCCTGTAAAACATTTTAAAAATCGGACATGTTGGCTGGATTCACAAGATGTGTACCTTTCATATGCTGTATTGGACTTGTTAATGTGTGAAAGTTAAATATTTAAAAATATATCTTTTGAATTTCGCGCCCTGCACTTGAAGTGGCTGTTGTCATAAGTGTACCGACGCCGGGCTGCAGCCATAAGAAGTTAAACACAATATGTAGTGTTGATTTGACACTTTACATACCAATTCAGTTTGTAATTTGTACTTATGGTTAGAACCTGCTTGACAACAAAGCAACAGCTTTCAATGAAAAATCTTAATTTTTGTTCCTGGGCTGTCCTCTCCTGCCCTTCCTCACCGCAAGATATCTATCTCTAAAATAATTCATCCTAGTTGTCATTCCTGAGCCTTGAGCCTGAGGAACAAGGACAAGAGTCCACAAATTCAAGCTTACACTAACCCTACACCAGATCAAAACACCCCAAAATGTACTGTCCATTTGCAATATGTTTCAATGGGCATTTACCATCACGAATTTGACATGCTCAAAAATACTGCAGAAATGCAAAATTGACTGGCCCGATGAACTCGGGATGGCCGGGCAGTGATAGTGGTTCCTCTCCATCGCTCGTTGTGATGGTTTTTCACTGTTTAAACTTATTGCAAATGTACAAAAGTCAGCCAGCAAGTCAGCATCCATTAGTCAATAAGATATCGTTCTGACACCAAACTGATACAAACTGACACCAAACCCACTTTGTCCAACCCGGTTAGAAGCCAACTATCACATATTTCAGGGCAGGCCCAAATTTCACAGCACCTTCTGTTTAAACCATAATAAAAACATTAAAAACTTAGTTACGTTCTAGCTGCGGGTCCAGTTCTGACACTATGTGTAAGCCTAGCTAAGGCGTCCCCGAATCCCGAGTTTCGGCTCAATAGGTTATTCGGAGCCCGAGCAGCGACCTTAATTTGTGCTGAAAATCCACTTTTTCAGGGCATTGTTACCGGGTCCTTGAATGAGCTATTGGACAGAAACGTTAGGGTCCATCTCTATGGGACGAGGCGGTTTCAATGCACCTAGTCTTGCGACTCTGGGACTTTTCTAATTTCATCATTTTCGCGGTGGTCAAAATTAATTGAAGTTATTGCAAATGTATGAGGCTGTTTCACGGTCTGAGAACCATCTAGAGCCACATAACTCACCGTGCACTATCTACTTGAGCTCTAGAAAAGGTTTCTAAAGTTTCAGAGCTCTAGGTCTGACGGTTCTATGATAGTTTGAACGAAGGAAACTATTGCAGGCTCTGTGTGTCTGTAAGCCCCACACTGTGTCACTCCATCCTTGCTGTGTGTGTGTGAGTTTTTCTTGGAAATTTGAAGGGAGAAATGACTGATTTACAGGTCATGAGGGTTGTTTAATCACACATATGAAGTTTTGGAAAGATCTGACCTTTTTAACCCTTCGAAACAGCCCCTATGACCCCAATTTAAGGCACCTCCGGTTGGCACAGGAAGCTGAAAGTAAACACAAATCCTCATACGGGTAGGCTTTTACAGAATCCAGAGTTTAAAGTCTTTACGTTAAGAACTGACTGTTTTACAGAGGCTTGAATGCAATGTTTTTCACAAACTGCAGGTTGGGCATACCAAAACACCTTTAGGGTGAATTTAACCATTTCCGGTTTCTCCAGGAAGCTTAGAACCAAGACAGGTAGACCTCATAGTGGCCTGATGAATTGTCATCAAAGACAGGTTCATAAGGCATTCATAACCCACTTAGGCTTCAGGTTGAATTTGGGGGAGCAGGCAATGTATTCCTATGGGGAGAGAAGCCATTGCAAACTGTTTGATGTAAACACCCTGTTTTCACTGTTAAGGGTTAATGCCACATGGTCAATGTTAGGCTTGCACATATCGGGAGGACCTTAGGAACGTTCCTGTGGTTGAATTGTCCTTCTAACCCTAACGGTTCTACAACTGTCATCCAAAAGTTTATCTGCTTGTGAACCTTCTAGAGCCACATAACTCACTGTGCACGATCGAGTTAAGCTCTAGAACATGTATATAAAGTTTCAGAGCTCTAGGTCTGACGGTTCTTTGATAGTTTGAACGCAGGTAACTATTGCAGGCTCTGCGTGTCTTTAACTTTCACACATTAACAAGTCCAATACAGCATATGAAAGGTACACATCTTGTGAATCCAGCCAACATGTCCGATTTTTAAAATGTTTTACAGGGAAGACACAATATGTTAATCTATTAGCTAACCACGTTAGCAAAAGACACCACTTTTTTTACTCCAACAGTTTTTTACTCCATCAGTAGCTATCACAAATTCGACCAAATAAAGATATAAATAGCCACTAACCAAGAAACAACTTCATCAGATGACAGTCTGATAACATATTTATTGTATAGCATATGTTTTGTTAGAAAAATGTGCATAGTTCAGGTATAAATCATAGTTTACATTGCAGCTACAGTCAGAAATTGCACCGAAAGCAGCCATAAAACTTACAGACACCAACGTCAAATACCTAATTACTCATCATAAAACATTTCTGAAAAATACATAGTGTACAGCAAATGAAAGACAGGCATCTTGTGATTCCAACTAATATTTCCGATTTATTAAGTGTTTTACAGCGGAAAAAAAATGTAGCGTTATATTAGCTTAGCACAATAGCCAGAAACACTTGCGACTACGACAGATATATGAAATAACATCATAAAATGTTTCTTACTTTTGCTGATCTTCCATCAGAATGTTGGACAAGGTGTCCTTTGTCCAGAACAGTCGTTGTTTGGATTCAGAACGGACACTTTCCCTCTTCATTTAGCAAGCGCGCTAGCCTAGTGGCACAAAACTCTCCATGTCAACAAACGGAAGAGAACGGAACACGGCAAAACTCCCGAAAAAATTTCAATAATCTGATGAAACCATATTGAAAAAGCATACTTTACGATGATATGGTGACATGTATCAAATAAAATCAAAGCCGGAGATTGTAGTCGCCTATAACGGCAGCTAAACAAAAGGCAATCCGACTGTCCAGCTCGCGCTCTTCAGAGTACCGAAAATGGTGGACACGTCATTCCAAGATGATGTGTTCCATCTCAGACCAAGATAATCAACTCATTTCTTCTCTCACAGCCTCTTGACACCCAGAGGAAGGTGTATGATGTGCATGTATACTAATAAGTCTTGTGCCCATTTATAGGCAGGAAGAACAGAGCATCGATTTCAGGCTTTCCACTTCCTGGTCAGGTAATGTGCTGCAGAATGAGTTCTGTTTCACTCAGAGAAATAATTCAAACGGTTTTAGAAACTAGAGAGTGTTTTCTATCCAATAGTAATAATAATATGCATATTGTACGAGCAAGAATTGAGTACGAGGCCGTTTGAAATGGGCACATTTTATCTGGCTACTCAATACTGCCCCTTGCAGCCCAAACAGGTTAAACCACTTCACACACCAGCCTCACTCGGCATGTTTTGGTCTAATGTACATTTTGTTGGAAGTGGGTTTTATACTTTTAGTAAAAAGGTGGGTGTTCCATGATGCCGATGTAAATGTCTGATGTCACGGGGTGTGGTCACTGACTAGTTAAAACTGTATATGAAAACCAATACTCTCATTTAGAAGGCTAACATCACATTTCATCTTTTCAAAAGTATTCCTATACTCAATCATTTATTTTATACAACATTCAGATGCAAACCTCATAACTGAGAAGTGTATACAAACAAAGAAACACCAAATGAAACAAACTCGACATGGCTGTTCCTTAAGTGTCCACGGACCACTCCAACAGCTTGGAATACAGAAATAATGTTAAATTACTCAACCTTTCGATGTTACCATACTGCAAAGTCTTTCTCTGTGGGAACAAAGAGATTCTCAACCTTTATTTTGGCCGAGTGGGGTAAAGAGTTTTAGGTATTTATGACCGTGGTAAACCTGTGGTGGGAGAGAAAGAGAGAGAGAGGGCTATGATCCTCACCCAAAAAGGGCACGTCGCGACACAAGCCTCACACCTAAGCATTCTAAATTGGGTTCCTGCGGTACTATCATAATAGCTGACACTTTCACTTATCCTTTCTCTTGCTTTATGCTTATATTTATTCACGCTCGACCCTGCTCTGCTCTGCTCCTCATCATTCATTCTCTTTTCATCCATCCTACTCAACCCTCTGTTTCACTCATCTCCTTTCTTAAGTTATATAAAGGGTCTATCTTTCCCCTCTATGCTACACTGGTCTTACATTTCAGAACTGGAGCAGTAACCACGGCAGCTACATTAAGTAGAGTTGAAGTCGGAAGTTTACATACACTTAGGTTGGAGTCATTAAAACTCATTTTTCAACCACTATACACAAATTTCTTGTTAACAAACCATAGTTTTGGCATGTCGGTTAGGACATCTACTTTGTGCATGACACAAGTAATTTTTCCAACAATTGTTTACAGACAGATTATTTCACTTATAATTCACTGTATCACAATTCCAGTGGGTCAGAGGTTTGCATACATTAAGTTGACTGTGCCTTTTAAACAGCTTGGAAAATTCCAGAAAATGGTGTCATGGCTTTAGAAGCTTCTGATAGGCTAATTGACATAATTTGAGTCAATTGGAGGTGTACCTATGGATGTATTTCAAGGCCTACCTCCAAACTCAGTGCCTCTTTGCTTGACATCATGGAGAAATCTAAAGAAATCAGCCAAGATCTCAGAAAAAACATTGTAGACCTCCACAAGTCTGGTTCATTCTTGGGAGCAATTTCCAAACACCTGAAGGTACCACATTCATCTGTACAAACAATAGTACGCAAGTATAAACACCATGGGACCACGCAGCCATCATGCCGCTCAAGAAGAAAATATAACTGTTATGTTTGGCGGAAAAAGGGGGAGGCTTCCAAGCCGAAGAATACCATCCCAACCGTGAAGCACGAGGGTGGCAGCATCATGTTGTTGGGGTGCTTTGCTGCAAGAGGGACTGGTGCACTTCACAAAATAGATGGCATTATGAGGAAGTACAATTATGTGGATATATTGAAGCAACATCTCAAGACATCAGTCAGGAAGTTAAAGCTTGTTCGCAAATGGGTCTTCCAAATGGACAATGACCCCAAGCATACTTCCAAAGTTGTGGCAAAATGGCTTAAGGACAACAAAGTCAAGATATTGGAGTGGCCATCACAAAGCCCTGACCTCAGAATTGAAAAAGCGTGTGAGCAAGGAGACCTACAAACCTGACTCAGTTACACCAGCTTTGTCAGGAGGAATGGGCCAAAATTCACCCAACTTATTGTGGGTAGCTTGTGGAAGGCTACCCGACACGTTTGACAAAAGTTAAACAATTTAAAGGCAATGCTACCAAATACTAATTGAGTGTATGTAAACTTCTGACCCACTGGGAATGTGATGAAAGAAATAAAAGCTGAAATAAATCACTCTCTCTACTTATATTCTGACATTTCACCTTCTCAAAATAAAGTGGTGATCCTAACTGACATAAGACAAGTCATTTTTACTAGGATTAAATGTCCGGAATTGTGAAAAACAGAGTTTAAATGTATTTGGCTAAGGTGTATGTTAACTTCCGACTTCAACTGTATAATTCCACCATCACTCTCCAGCAACTAGGTCACTGGCTTTGCTCTGCTACACCTCACTTGTTTGGCCCAATCTATTTGACCTCTTCTCAGCAATTGCTCCTTACCGTAGCTATCAATAGCTAATTTATTTGGTTTCCGATGATATGCATGTATGTGGCCGTCATTCATTTTACACCCGGCTCTTGTTTACTGCATGCATGACTGGGTTTGAAGCAGCAAACATCTCATATTTGACAAATCACATTACAGCATGTGTGTTTGGGTGCTACGTAACATTTCTTCTCAATAAATCAGCGTAAGACAAGGCAAGTGACAGGTCAGCATTGGGCCGGGACTCGGGCAGGTGCCCATATCTTCCCGCATTTCAATGTGCACTGTTGTGTCTAATGCTCAGTTAGCGTTTCATGTCAATCACACATATAGCATTACGACATACACTGTCGGGTTCAACGCTCGGTTAGCGTTTCATGTTAATCATGCATATCTCTTACGGCATGCGTGGCTGGGTAGACATACACACAGATGTCTCATTTCAACCAAAAACATTCCATATGATACTTTCCATTACAGCATAATTGAGCTTTTGTTCTATTCTTCTCATGCATCTCTTTTACATCTATTTATCTTGTCTTCAACCTTTAGATCCAACCATTGCTCCACCGTGTCCCTTCTCCCTGGTGAGTAACTTATTTATTTTGGGTGTTTCGATGCCAGCTGCCCAGTATACGGTAACCTGTCGTCAACATCTGGCTCTGAAGAGAATTTCTCATAGACGAGGCCTACCCCAAACTATTCAATAAAATTCCTCATTATATTCTGTCTCGGTTGACATTCAGTTAAGCCTGTACTTGACTGAAAAGAAAGGAGAGAGAAGAGAGAGTAGTTTAGGGGATGCTCCAATCACAGGAGGGTGGTTAAAAAGTTCATAGTGGGTGGATTCGATTATGCTGAGCCGTGGGACTCCGGGCAAAGGCCCGTCATGTCATCAGACAGTAAGTAGCGAGGAAGGAGGAGCGCCATTCTCAAATCAAACAGTAATTTGTGCTGCATTTTGTCAACAAGGCAGCATGGTGCATCGTCCAGAGACATACATCTCTTTTCCATAAAATAAACGTTTGAATTGTCTAACTATTTTTCATTGGGAAGGCATATAAAGCGGTTTTATCCTCAGCAATCACTTTTGCATGGGGAAACATAATCCTACTAATTACTACACGTGCTAAATTACGTCACTTTTGTTTCGAGCCGACTTCACCGTGGGCTTTGAGTGAGGCACCTGGCAAATCGAATGCAATCAGCTTTCAGCCGGTGCAAAACACACCTACATGGGTATTTATATGTACATATTCTTATTCCATCCCTTTAGATTAGTGTGTATTAGGTAGTTGTTGTGGAATTGTTAGATTACTTGCTAGATATTACGGCCCTGTCGGAACTAGAAGCACAAGCATTTTGCTACACTGGCATTAACATCTGCTAACCGTGTGTATGTGAACAATTAAACTTGATTTGATTTGATGGATGACTATTTCCTGTTTACATTCTAAATGGGTCCACGTATGCACCTGAACTTGACTGGTCCACAGTGATTGTTTGGAAAACTGTTAAATGGTCCTACTTACACTCACTGTCAACATAACTAATGGTGATTGAGCTGGAAGTTAACTGTTATGAAGTTTTTGTCTCATAAGAGAAAATGTTTCTATTCTACATATGGCTTATAGCCTCTCATGTTCTAGGTTTTATTTCAGGACAGTTTGGCATTGATACAGATGCATATTGACAAGCCATCTGTAGCTCTGTGTGTGTGTGTGTGTGTGTGTGTGTGTGTGTGTGTGTGTGTGTGTGTGTGTGTGTGTGTGTGTGTGTGTGTGTGTGTGTGTGTGTGTGTGTGTGTGTGTGTGTGTGTGTGTGTGTGTGTGTGTGTGTGTGTGTGTGTGTGAGAGAAAGATTAAAAGCACTATTTGCGCGGGACTAGTACTACTATAGAATGTCGGTTACGTAATTATTACCCCCAGCATGTCTGTTTATCCCATGGGCGATTCGGACGGGATTAGTTTTACCAAACTGCCCCCATAATATATATGTTTTCTCATTGAAAATGTACCGTTATGACGGAAGCCTGGAGGCTGTTCTAGGCGTGAAGATATTTCAACTTCTCTAGGGATATAGGCTAATATTGTCTTTCAGTTCGAAGAAAGACAAAATAATATCATTAAGAAACATGAACTGTATGCAGACATTTAGTGAAGTGACGTATTTGGCAATTTATCAATTCATTGGCAAAATATCATCAACTTAATCTTTTAAAAGAGAAATAGGCACTGGGAAATATATGACATAACAGATCATTCATCTGTAGGCTACATACATAGCACGTTGTTTTAAGCATCAATTTGTTCCCGTGTTCTTACTCAAACTGTGTGCAGCATCTGTTCAACTCTGTAATATCCCTTAAAACGCAGGGATGTTGATACACACAGGATAAGAATATCCTGGGAGTTTGCCGAAAAACGGTACGTTTTTGGGGCTGGAATAATACACTCCCTGTTATGGGTCCGGATCCGGTTCGCTTTCCGCCAGTTGAGTATGGAGGATGTGGGCCCTCTTATATATAGGCTATACCCAGCACTTCATTCAATTTATCTTTGGAGTTTGCCAAAAAACAGCAGGTTATTCTGTCTGGAATTGTTACTCGCCTGCCATGTAAAAATTACTGACATGGCAGATTCGGACAGGAATGAAATTACAAATGTTGTGTTTTGTGCTCATACACATAATTACATTACCCGACCTCCCCCAGTAAAACTAATCCCGTCCAAATAGGGCTAAAGAGTGAGTGAGTTACTGGCCTCCCTGGTGTTTGTCCGAGCCTGTCCAGGTTTTTTCTTGGCAAGGTTGCGAATGGAGAGAAACACGATCAGCCTGCAGTGCTGTTCTCTCTCTCTCCGTCCATCTCTCTCTCCTCATACCTCCCCCCTCACATTATCCCTATAACTCCATCCATCTCTCTCCCCCTTTTCCCTTCTCTCTCTTTCTCTCTCTCTTTCTCCCTCTCCCTTTCTCCTCCTCTCTTGATCTATATCTCTGTACCCCACTCTCTCTCTATCTCTCCACTCCCCTCTCCATTACAGCTCTCCTTCACTGTCTTTCCCCTCTGTCGGTCCATCACATCAAGGGCTTTTCCTTTTCCTTCCTTATGCATAGCTCTTGGCGTCAGGGTTAGTTTTACGGCTCCAAGGGCCGCAAAACCTTCAATGGACAGACCTCTGTGCCAGCTAGACCTTACAATACTGATTGCCTAGGATTTGACTTTTCCTATGATTACTTTGACTAGATGTAGTTTTCTCGGTGAAGTTCTGTTACTATGGCTCAACATTGGAATGTCTGTTTGCCTAAAACATCAGAAATGAATGTTCCCCTTCAATTTGCATTCCCTTTCAAGTGATTCACTCAAAAGCCCTTATTCCCTTGTCGTTTTATACACCTAGAATACTGATCATCTAGCCTGGTCCCAGATCTGTATGTGCTGTCTGATTCCTCACTAGAGAGGTCAAAATTGGCAAACTTCAGTTGGTGTTTATATCAAGCTCAATTTATCTCCTCAAATACAGCAGTCTTACTCAGGTCAACCAATATCAGGTTCTACAACAGTCTTCAAACATGTTGCACAACTGTTTCTTGGGAAAAGTTTGTGTTAGTGCCTCTCTTTTCCCCTTAATCCTTCTCTCTTTACAGTAGAATGAAAGAGGTAAAGGTAGAGTCTATGTGCAAGCGTTCAGGCCAAGCATAGGGTTTTCCATGGCTGTGTAAGTCATCCAGCTTAGCATAGGTAGCTGGGGAGGAAACTATGATTTCAGGATATACAGTCCCTATAGAAAGTCTAAACCCCTTTGAAATGTTTTAATATTTTGCCGCCTTAAAATTAAATATATTTTCTTACAGATCTACACAACCTGTTCCACATTTTCAAAGTGAAAGAAAGTTACATAAAATGGAAATATCATAATTGGACAAGCCTCTACCCACCTGAGTTTATACTTGGTGGAAACAACTTTGGCAGCTATTACAGCTGTGATTCATTTTTATTAAGATTCTGACAACTTTGTTCAACTCTTAGGGTGACATATATCCATCGTTTTTGTCAGAATTGCTCAGGCTCAGTAAATTTGGTTGGGGATCATTGATGGACAGTGATATTTACTTGTCTTTATTTTATGCAGATTTACAGTTGAAGTTGGAAGTTTACATACACTTTAGTCAAACACATTTAAACTCAGTTTTTCACAATTCCTGACATTTAATCCCAGTAGTTTTAGGTCAGTTAGGAGTGCTTCACGATTGGGGTGGTGGTCTTCGGCTTGCAAGCCTCCCCCTTTTCCCTCCAAACATAATGATGGTCATTATGGCCAAACAGTTCTATTTTTGTTTCATCAGACCAGAGGACACTTCTCCAAAAAGTGTTAGATCTTTGTCCCCATGTGAAGTTGCAAACTGTAGTCTAGCATTTTTATTGCGGTTTTGGAGCAGTGGCTTCTTCCTTGCTCAGCGGCCTTTCAGGCTATATCGATATAGGACTTGTTTTACTGTGGATATAGATACTTTTGTACCTGTTTCCTCCCGTATCTTCACAAGGTCCTTTGCTGTTGTTCTGGGATTGATTTGCACATTTTGCACCATATTACGTTCATCTCTAGGAGACAGAACGCGTCTCCTTCCTGAGCGGTATGATTGCTGCGTGGTCCCATGGTGTTTATACTTGCATACTATTGTTTGTACAGATGAATGTGGTACCTTCAGGCGTTTGGAAATTGCTCCCAAGGAGGAACCAGACTTGTGGAGCTCTACAATTGTTTTGCTGATTTCTTTTGATTTTCCCATGATGTCAAGCAAGGAGGTACTGAGTTTGAAGGTAGGCCTTGAAATACATCCACAGGTACACCTCCAATTGACTTAAATTATGTAAATTAGCCTATCAGAAGCTTTTAAAGCCATGGCATCATTTTCTGGAATTTTCCAAGCTGTTTAAAGGCACAGTCAACTTAGTGTATGTAAACTTCTGACCCACTGGAATTGTGATACAGTGAATTATAAGTGAAATAATCTGTCTGTGAATAATTGTTGAAAAGTACTTGTGTCATTCACAAAGTAGATGTCCTAACCAACTTGCCAAAACTATAGTTTGTTAGCAAGAAAATTGTGGAGTGGTTGAAAAACAAGTTTTAATGACTCCAACCTAAATGTATGTAAACTTCCGACTTCAACTGTATGTTAGGACTGAGACTATACCACTCAGGAACACTCAACACCTCTTGGAAAGCCATGCTGTTGTGTCTTTTGCATAATGTGTGTAATTGTCCCACCGAAAAAAATATATAAAACCCTATCCCAGGGTTTTCAGATGACTGAGGTAGGTTTTCCTCTAACTTTTTACCTGGGCTTTGCTCCTTAGAGTCTTCTCAGTAGAGTCTACTGACGCACCTGTTAGCAGTTGATGTTACTCTTCAATAACACAGACCCCAAAGCAAATCAGGGTGAGAAACGTAGGTTTAAATAAAGAGGACAAATCATAGATGTTATGCTGAGAGGTAGATGTTCATTCTCCCCTGTCATCAGTGGTTCTCTCCACAGAACAAAGAGACAGGACGTAGTTTTTATAACCTAACCCTAGCCTGTGATTGACCAATTAGAATTTCTTGCAATAAAACTGAGCCAATGGCCAAATGGCCAATAGAAAATAAGTATTTGGTCAATAACAAAAGTTTATCTCAATACTTTGTTATATACCCTTTGTTGGCAATGACAGAGGTCAAACGTTTTCTGTAAGTCTTCACAAGGTTTTCATACTTATTTTCCACCATAATTTGCAAATAAATTCATTAAAAATCCTACAATGTGATTTTCTGGATTTTTTTTCTCATTTTGTCTGTCATAGTTGAAGTGTACCTATGATGACAGGCCTCTCTCATCTTTTTAAGTGGGAGAACTTGCACAATTGGTGGCTGACTAAATACTTTTTTGCCCCACTGTATTTTCTTGAGACCTCATGGGGTCCTAACATTCAAAATCAAATAGCTAAATGATCCATGGTATGACCAACTTAAAACTCACTGAGCCATGTGACTGAGGCCCACTGGGGCCTATAGAAGGCTAGAGATAATGAAATGAAGAGATAATTGAATGATGGGATGATTTAGCCCTGGTGGAGGGCTGCAGCAGTGATAATCTGGCAGTAGTGCTGGTGGACTGCAGCAGAGAGTCTATTGTCCCTCTCAGGGGAGAGACAGCTGATAAAGCCAATAAAGTTCACCCATGCTGTCTGCTCCCTGGCCTAGACCCAGCCCTATCTACCAGATTCATAGTCTTTTCGCACTACTGAGCCAAACCAACCCGAACCAAGCCAAGCTATGCTGTGCTGTCCTGGTTAAGGAGCCGCCATATTTACACTGGAGCTGTGCTGGAAAATACTATGTTAAAAAATAAAATGTCAGAGCCAGCACAGTACGGTTTGGGTCACCATGATAGTGTAAAGAAAATTATCAGATCAAGAACCAGAGCCAGACCCAGAGTCAAGACCCAGCGCTGCACTCTGTCTACCTCACCCCTCTCCCCCTGGCTCCTTCCCCTCCATGCTGGGTTCAGGAATGGCCAGGACCAGCTTTGATCTGGGACTGGCAGTCACTCAGCGTTAGTCACCCCCAGGAGAAGAAGCCATCCTTGGGCACAGGAGCAAGTCTTGAGGGGTCCAACCCTGGAACAAGCAGGCCTCTATGTGTGATACTAGAAATCTTGATGTCTGTGTCTAGACTCTCTCTCTTGGCCTGCTAATCTCGCGGGTTCCATATGTCTCACTGTGACGCTGTCACTGTCAACAAGCCAATCAGCCTTCACTTCACAGCTCTATCTGTCTACCCTATGTCTAAATCTAAGAGGAGACACATGGCATATGCACAGATAAAGCTTTTTACCATTGGCCCTTTAAAACTAAAGTGGGGATTTTAGCCTTGAATAAACGTGATTTTGTCTTTTTAAATATCTCAGACGTGTGTGCTATACTATAGTATTACAGTATATAGCGTGTAGACTTAACTGTGAGTCCCAACAAAATTAGCTAATTCGCCATTTCCTTCTAATGACTGGTTGGAGAGAATATTGTTTTTGCTCCAGGCCTTTCCTCACTGCCAAACATGATATCACCAGTCTCAAATTCAAAACTCTGTCTGTCTATCTTAGGTCTGATAGACCTCTCGCTAATGTGTGAGCAGTGTGGTGGGGAGTCTGTGTTAAGTTGGTGTGTGTTAAAGGCTCAAACCTTTTTTAGGTGCTGTTAAAGAGGAGAGAGACAGACAAACACACACACACACACACACACACACACATACACACACACACACACACACACTGTCATCTGATACGGCTAGCCCTCTCTTCCCAATGTGTCAGAGGAACGTCCATTCATTTCAGAAAAACTCCTGGACACTGCATTTCGATTGGTGTTCAGTTTATAAGCCAACAGGAAGGGTTAACAGCCTGTGTGTCACGCCCTGGCTATAGCGAGGCTTTTTATTCTCTATTTTGGTTAGGCCAGGCTGTGACTAGGGTGGGCAGTCTATGTTCTTTTTTCTATGTTTTTGGCCTGATGTGGTTCCCAATCAGAGTCAGCTGTCAATCGTTGTCTCTGATTGGGAGCCATACTTAGGTAGCCTGTTCCCACCTGTGTTTGTGGGTAGGTGTTTTTTTTGTTTCGTATCTGTAACAGACAGAACTGTTTCGGTTATTCTTTTTGTCATTTTTCTATTTAGTGTTTGGTTGCTATTAAATTAAATATGAACACGCACCACGCACCACGCTGCACCTTGGTCCTCGTCTTCTTCTCTTGAATGCCGTTACACTGTGTCTGCTACATACAATGAGCAACAACAGCTCAGCCGCGAAGTGGTAGGCCGCACAAGCTCACAGTGTTCTGAAGCGCATAAAGCGTAAAAAAATCATCTGTCCTTCGCTTGCAACACTCACTACCGAGTCCCAAACTGCCTCTGGAGGCAAAGTCAGCACAAGAACTGTTCGTCAGGAGCTCCATAAAATGGGTTTCTATGGACAAACAGCCGCACACAAGCCTAAGATCACCAATGCGCAATGCCAAGCCTCGACTGGAGTGGTGTAAAGCTTGCTGCCATTGGACTCTGGAGCAGTGGAAACTCGTTCTCTGGAGTGATGAATCACGCTTCACCATCTGGCAGTCCGACAGACGAATCTGGGTTTGGCGGATGCCAGGAGAACACTACCTGCCCCAATGCATAGTGCATGTGCATGTGTAAAGTTTGGTGGAGGAGGAATAATGGTCTGGGGCTGTTTTTCATGGTTCGGGCAAGGCCCTTAAGTTTCAATGAAGGGAAATGTTTACGCTACAGCATACAATGTCATTCTAGACTATTCTGTGCTTCCAACTTTGTGGCAACAGTTTGGGGAAGGCCCTTTCCTTGTTTCAGCATGACAATGTCTCTGTGCAAAAAGTGAGGTCCAGAATTGGTTTGTCGAGATTGGAATAACTTGGCCGGTATGCACAGAGTTCAGACCTCAACCCCATCGAACACCTTTGGGATGAATTAGAACGCTGACAGCAAGCCAGGCCTAATTGCCCAACATCAGTGCTCGACCTCACTAATGCTCTTGTGGCTCAATGGAATGGAAATTCCCGCAATATTCCAACATCTGGTGGACAGCCTTCACAGCAGCAAAGGTGGGACCAACTCCATATTAATGCCCATAATTACAGAATGAGATGTTCGACAAGCAGGTGTCCACATACTTTTGGTCATGTTGTGTATGTGCCTCATCACAATTCTGTCTCGGAGATCTATGGACTTGGACTTCACGGTATTATTTCGGCTCTGACATGCACTGTCAACTGTGGGACCTTATATAGACAGGTGTGTTTCTTTCTAAATCATGTCCAATATATTGAATTGGTCATAGGTGGGCTCCATTCAAGTTGTAGTGACATCTTAAGGATGATCAAATGAAATTGGATACACCTGAGATCACTTTGTCATTATTGGGTATTTTGTGCAGATTATTATTATTTTGAATATGTTATATATTTTGAATTCAGGCTATAACAAGGTGTATGAATAGTTTCTGAAGGCACTGGTAGGGGTAAAGTGACTAGGCAACAGGATAGATAATAGATAGATGTGTGTGTGAAATCAGTATGCATTTGTGCTTTTGTTTTGTGTGTGTGAGCATATGTGGTGTGTGTTAGCATGTCAGTGTGAATATGTGTGAGTGTATCGTTAGAGTCCAGTGTGTGTGTCAGTGCAAGAGTTAGTGCAAAGAAGGGTCAATGCAGGTAGTCCGGGTAGCCATTTGATGAGCAATTTAGCAGTCTTGTTTAGCAGTCTTATGGCTTGGGGGTAGAATCTGTTCAGGGCCCCGTTGGTTCCAGACTTGGAGCAATGGTACCGCTTGCTGTGCGGTAGCAGAGAGAACAGTCTATGTCTTGGGTGGCTGGAGTCTTTGAAACATTGTGGGGCCTTTCCCTGACACCGTTTGTTATAGAGGTCCTGGATGGCAGGGAGCTCGACCCCAGTGATGTACTGGGCCGTACTCACCACCCTCTGTAGCGCCCTGCAGTTTCCGTACCAAGTGGTGATGCAGCCAATCTCTCAATGATGCAGCTGTAGAACTTTTTGAGGATCTGAGGGCCCATGCCAAATCCTTTAAGGCTTCTGAGGGGGAACAGGTGCTGTCGTAACCTCTTCACACCGGTGTGGGTGTGTGTGGATAATGTTAATTCCTTAGTGATGTGAACACAAGAAACTTAACCTCGGCCCGCTCCACTACAGCCCCATCGATGTGGATGGGGGCGTGCTCACCCCTCTGTTTCCTGTAATCCACGATCAGCTCCTTTATCTTGCTGACATTGAGGTAAAGGTTGTTTTCCTGGCACAACACTGCCAGGTCTCTGACCACCTCCCTATAGGCTGCCTCATCATCAGCGGTGATCAGTCCTATAAACGCCTTGTCATCAGCAAACTTGATGATGGTGTTGGAGTCGTGCGTGGCGATGCAGTCGTGCGTGGCGATGCAGTCGTGCGTGATCAGGGAGTACAGTAGGGGACTAAGCACACACCCCTGAGGGACCCCCGTGTTGATGGTCAGCAGGGCAGATGTGTTGTTGCCTACCGTCACCGCCTGGGGGCAGCCCATCAGGATGTCCAGGATCCAGTTGCAGAAGAAGGTGTTCAGTCCCAACACTGAACTTAGTGATGAGCTTGGAGAGGAGTATGGAGTTGCATGCTGGGCTGTAGTCAATGAACAGCATTCTTGCATAGGTATTCCTTTTGTCCAGGAGGGTGGAGTGCAATAGAGATCATCTGTGGATCTGTTGGTGCTGTATGCGAACTAAAGTGGGTTGATGGTGTTGATGTAAGCCATGACCAGCCTTTCAAAACATTTCATGGCTATACTGTAGATGTTGGTGCTGGGGGGCAATAGTCATTAAGGCAGGTTACCTTGGCGTTCTTGGGCACGGGGACTATGCTGGTCTACTTGAAACAAATTGGTATTACAGACTGGGTCAGGGATAGGTTGAACATGTCAGTGAAGGCACTTGCCAGCTGATCAGCGCTTGCTCTGAGTACACATCCTAAAATCCAGTCTGGCCCCGCGGCCTTGCGAATGTTAAACTGTTTCTTCTCCACGATGGTGTAGCAGTCGGACGTGTGTCTTTGTCTTGTCCCGTCCTGTCCCATGTATATATCGTTTTCTTCGTGTATATTTTAATCTCACTTCCCATCTACGGACTGAATATACTCTCCTGCAATCCGCCTCACCCAATGTGGTACGGATCTGCTTTTTTTATACTTTAGAAGCGAACCCCCTTCAGGAGCTAGCCAGCTCACTAGCTAGTAGTCAGTTAGCCACTGTTAGCGGTCCTCACCGTTAACTCGGACATCAGCCAGCCTCAACCCGGTCGATTCCTGCTAGTCTGCACTATGCGATATCAACCCAGAGCATATCAGACAATTTTTTCTCTACCACATCTCCGGATTGCTACCGCAAGCTCTAAACCTTTACACCGGAACATCGCAGCTAGCTAGCTGCTATCCGAGTGGCTACTCCTGGCTAACGTCTCTGTCCCGAAGCAAGCACCATTTAGCCTGGCGCTAGCCTCAAGCTAGGCCCATCTCCTGGCTAGCCAAAGAGGTCAACCAGCCAATTCTAGGGTTACAATGCCTCTTTTGCCAATTGGCTTGGACCCTTTATTGCCGACACGGAGCCCCGCCGATCCATCTGTCACGCCCTGACCATAGTTTGCTTTGTATGTTTCTATGTTTTGTTTGGTCAGGGTGTGATGTGAGTGGGCATTCTATGTTGTATGTCTAGTTTGTCTGTTTCTATGTGTTTGGCCTGATATGGTTCTCAATCAGAGGCAGGTGTCAGTCGTTGTCTCTGATTGGGAGCCATATTTAGGTAGCCTGTTTTGTCATTGTGGGTTGTGGGTGATTGTTCCTGTGTCTATGTTTTACCATACGGGACTGTTTCGTTTTCATTCGTTCACTTTGTTGTTTTTGTTTCAGTGTTCTATTTTCTTTATTAAAATATGGACACTTACCACGCTGCGCATTGGTCCTCCGATCCTTCCTACTATTCCTCCTCAGAAGAGGAGGAAGACGAGCGTTACACCATCACGACTGGTCTGCCGACATAACCGTCCGAGGTGGTCTCAACACTGGATGCCCATCTGCTAGCCCCGGCCCGCTAGCTGTCTGAATTGCTGTGTCTCCAGCTCGCCTAGCGTAGCAGCGACTACGGAATTGGCTCCCTGACTCATCTAGTGCTAATCAGTGGACCCTATGATCACCCGGCTACACATGCCTCTCCCTAATGTCAATATGCCTTGTCTATTGCTGTTTTGGTTAGTGATTATTGTCTTATTTCACTGTAGAGCCCCTAGGCCTGACCAATATGCCTTAGATAGCCCTGTTCTTCCACCCCCCACACATGCGGTGTCCTCACCTGACTTAACTGGTGCCTCTAGAGACAAAACCTCTCTCATCGACACTCAATGCCTAAGTTTACCTCTACTGTACTCACATCCTACAATACCCTGTCTGTATATTATGCCTTGAATCTATTCTGCTGCGCCCAGAAATCTGCTCCTTTTACTCTCTGTTCTGAACGCACTAGACGACCAGTTCTTATAGCCTTTAGCCGTACCCTTATCCTACTTCTCCTCTGTTCCTCTGGTGATGTAGAGGTTAACCCTAGGCCCTGCAGACCCCAGCACCACTCCCATTCCCCAGGTGCTTTCATTTGTTGACTTCTGTAACCGTAAAAGCCTTGGTTTCATGCATGTTAACTTCTTCTGGCTGCAAGCCCGAAGCCGGGCACAATATGACAACAGCCACTTCAAGTGCAGGGCGCGAAATTCAAAATATATTTTTTTGAAATATTTAACTTTCACACATTAACAAGTCCAATACAGCATTTGAAAGATAAACATCTTGTGAATCCAGCCAACATGTTCGATTTTTAAAATGTTTTACAGCGAAAACACCACGTATATTTATGTTAGCTCACCACCAAATACAAAAAAGGACAGACATTTTTCACAGCACAGGTAGCATGCACAAAGCCAACCTAACTAACCAAGAACCAACCAAACTAACCAAGAAACAACTTCATCAGATGACAGTCTTATAACATGTTATACAATAAATGTATGTTTTGTTCGAAAAATGTGCATATTTGAGCTATAAATCAGTTTTACATTGCAGCTACCATCACAGCTACCGTCAGAAATGGCACCGAAGCAGCCAGAGTAATTACAGACACCAACGTGAAATACCTAAATACTCATCATAAAACATTTCTGAAAAGTACAGCAAATGAAAGACAGGCATCTTGTGATTCCAGCCAATATTTCCGATTTCTTAAGTGTTTTACAGCGAAAACACAATATAGCATTATATTAGCTTACCACAATAGCCAGAAACACAAGCCATTCCCCAGCAGCAAAAGTTAGCGATCGTAACAAACCAGCAAAAGATATATAATTTTTGACTAACCTTGATAAGCTTCATCAGATGACAGTCCTATAACATCAGGTTATACATACACTTATGTTTTGTTCGACAATGTGCATATTTAGAGCTGAAATCAGTGGTTATACATTGTGCTAACGTAGCATCTTTTTCCCACAACGTCCGGATATTTTTCTGACACTCACATATTCTGACCAAATAACTATTCATAAACATAACTAAAAAATACATGTTGTATAGGAAATGATAGATACACTAGTTCTTAATGCAATCGCCGTGTTAGAATTCTAAAAATAACTTCATTACGATATGCAGTTTACGTTATGGCGAGAGCGTGCCCAAAACCTGGCCGCAAACTACTAGTACAACATGTTCGACAGATATATGAAATAACATCATAAAATGGGTCCTACTTTTGACGATCTTCCATCAGAATGTTGTACAAGGGGTCCTTTGTCGGGAACAATCGTTGTTTGGATTTAGAATGTCCTCTTCTCCAGTCAATTAGCACGGAAAGCTAGCAAAGTGGCGCGAAGCTCTCCTTCCTGAACAAACGCAGACAAAGCAACACGCCTAACGTCCCGAAAAAAATTCAATAATCTAATAAAACTATATTGAAAAAACATACTTTACGATGATATTGTCACATGTATCAAATAAAATCAAAGCCGGAGATATTAGTCGTCTATAACGACAGCTGTACAGAAGGCAAAACCAGGTCCCTTCACGCGCTCTCCAGAAAACAGGAAACTGGTGACACGTCATACAAAGAGCATTTATTCGACCCCAGATCAAGTTATACACTCCATTTCTTCTCTCACTGCCTGTCGACATCTAGTGGAAGACGTATGAAGTGCATGTATAGTGATATATATCAAGGACATTTATAGGCAGGCCCTAGAACAGAGCATCGATTTCAGATTTTCCACTTCCTGTCAGGAAGTTTGCTGCAAAATGAGTTCTGTTTTACTCACAGATATAATTCAAACGGTTTTAGAAACTAGAGAGTGTTTTCTATCCAATAGTAATAATAATATGCATATTGTACGAGCAAGAATTGAGTACGAGGCCGTTTGAAATGGGCACCTTTTATCCGGCTACTCAATACTGCCCCTGCAGCCCAAACAGGTTAACATTAGAAGCCTGCTCCCGAAGTTTGTTTTATTCACTGCTTTAGCACACTCTGCCAAACATGATGTCCTAGCCGTGTCTGAATCATGGCTTAGGAAAGCCACCAAACATCCTGAAATTTCCGTCCCTAACTATAACATCTTCCGACAAGATAGAACTGCCAAAGGCGGAGTTACAATCTACTGCAGAGATAGCCTGCAGAGTTCTGTCATACTATCCAGGTCTGTGCCCAAACAATTCGAGTTTCTACTTTTAAAAATCCACCTTCCAGAAACAAGTCTCTCACTGTTGCCACTTGTTATAGATCCCCTTCAGCCCCCAGCTGTGCCCTGGACACCATATGTGAATTGATTGTCCCCCATCTATCTTCAGAGTTCGTACTGTTAGGTTACCTAAACTGGGATATGCTTAACACCCCGGCTGTCCTACAATCTAAGCTAGATGCCCTCAATCACACACAAATTATTAAGGAACCTACAAGGTACAACCCTAAATCCGTAACCATGGACACCCTCTTACATATCATCCTGACCAACTTGCCCTCTAAATACGCATCTGCTGTCTTCAACCAGGATCTCAGCGATCACTGCCTCATTGCCTGCTTGCGTGATGGGTCCGCGGTCAAACGACCACCTCTCATCACTGTCAAACGCTCCCTAAAACACTTCAGCGAGCAGGCCTTTCTAATCGACCTGGCCCGGGTATCCTGGAAGGATATTGACCTCATCCCATCAGTAGAGGATGCCTGGTTGCTCTTTCCTCGTCATCTTAAATAAGCATGTCCCATTCAAAAAATGTAGAACTAAGAACAGATATTGCCCTTGGTTCACCACATACTGGACTGCCCTTGAGTAGCACAAAAACATCCTGTGGTGGTCTGCATTAGCATCGAATAGCCCCCGCGATATGCAACTTTTCAGGAAAGTCAGGAACCAATATACATAGTCAGTTAGGAAAGCTAAGGCTAGCTTTTTCAAACAGAAATTTGCATCCTGTAGCACTAATTCCAAAAAATGTTGGGGCACTGTAAAGTCCATGGAGAATAAGAGCACCTCCTCCCACCACTGACTAGCATCACTACTCTGGACGGTTCTGACTTAGAATATGTGGACAACTACAAATACCTAGGTGTCTGGTTAGACTGTAAACTCTCCTTCCAGACTCACATTAAGCATCTCCAATCCAAAATTAAATCTAGAATCGGCTTCCTATTTCGCAACAAAGCCTCCTTCACTCGTGTTGCCAAACATACCCTCGTAAAACTGACTATCCTGCCGATCCTTGGCTTCGGCGATGTCATTTACAAAATAACCTCCAACACTCTACTCAGCAAATTGGATGCAGTCTATCACAGTGCCATCCGTTTTGTCACCAAAGCCCCATATACTACCCACCACTGAGACCTGTATGCTCTCGTTGGCTGGCCCTCTCTTCATTTTCGTCGCCAAACCCACTGGCTCCAGGTCATCTGTAAGTCTTTGCTAGGTAAAGCCTCGCCTTATATCAGCTCACTGGTCACCATAGCAGCACCCACCCGTAGCACGCGCTCCAGCAGGTATATTTCACTGGTCACCCCCAAAGCCAATTCCTCCTTTGGCCGCTTTTCCTTCCAGTTCTCTGATGCCAATGACTGGAACGAACTGCAAAAATCACTGAAGCTGGAGACTCATATCTCCCTCACTAGCTTTAAGTACCAGCTGTCAGAGCAGCTCACAGATCACTGCACCTGTACATAGCCTATCTGTAAATAGCCCATCCAACTACCTCATCCCCATACTGTTATCTATTTTATTTATTTTTGCTCCTTTGCACCCCAGTATCTCTACTTGTACACTCATCTTCTGCACATCTATCACTCCAGTGTTTAATTGCTATATTGTAATTATTTCGCCACCTGTGGCCTATTTATTTCCTTACCTCCCTTATCTTACCTCATTTGCACACACTGTATATAGACTTTTTTTCTACTGTATTATTGACTGTATGTTTGTTTATTCCATGTGTAACTCTGTGTTCTTGTTTGTGTCACACTGCTTTACTTTATCTTGGCCAGGTCGCAGTTGTAAATGAGAACTTGTTCAGGACAATGAACCAACACACCTCCAGGCTGTGTAAGGGATATTTGACCAAATGAGAGTGATGGAGTGCTGCATCAGATGACTTGGCCTCCACAATCACCTGACCTCAACCAAATTGAGATGGTTTGGGATGAGTTGGACCGCAGAGTGAAGAAAAAGCAGCCAACAAGTGCTCAGCATATGTGGGAACTCCTTCAAGACTGTAGGAAAAGCATTCCAGGTGAAGCTGGTTCAGAGAATGCCAAGAGTGTGCAAAGCTATCATCAAGGCAAAGGGTGGCTACTTTGAAGAATCTGTTTAACACTTGCTTGGTTACTACATGATTCCATATGTGTTATTTCATAGTTAGATGTCTTCACTGTTTTTCTACAATGTAGAAAATAGTTTTTTTTTTATTAAAAAACTTGAATGAGTAGGTGTGTCCAAACTTTTGACTGGTACTGTAAATATTTTTGTTTAATATCAACTCCATCAGAGTGCTGAAAGATCTGACAGAATGGTTATGTTTTGGGGGGGTGATTTTTCAAATGAATAATTTTCCATGTTTTACAAATGTTTGTATTGAACTTTTATTTTTAGAGGCAAAAACATGTCTGTTTTGAGTATCTGAAAAAAAGTATTGTAATCACTGTTCTGCAGCATGTGCAATTTAAGCATTTTCTGTGCTAGACCTAAGGGAAAATGTTTGCCTTTTAAATGTTTTTTTTATGTTCTAAATCTGGAAACGAAATTTGCCCTGGAGCATCAAAAAGTGCTATAAAGCAACTATAATATGTTTGGAGATTTGTATTACATATTTGAATAATCTATTGACATAAATCAAGTTAGTTGCATTTTATGAAAGAGGGGAGATAGCTGATACCTTGGTCTATCAAAATCTTTATTTCAAATTGTGTTAACATTACGACCCTGAGCTCTTAAACAGCAATTTTTTGTCTCTGACCCATGGCAAAATAATAATCATATTTTTTTGTTGGGGGATGGGCCTTGCTCGAACCTTGCGGGGTAGGGGGGAGGGGGGGGCAGCTGCTAAACTGCGTTACGCCACTGGGCAAATTAACACACACACACACACACACTGGCCAGCAAAGAAATTGGAGACTCGAGCGATGTAGACCGAAGGTCATTCAGATAGACATATCTATCCAGTTATGAGAAGAACTTGACAGATTATCCCTAACACATATTCTATATTTGCTGTTCTTAGGGAGCCAAAGCCGTGGGATTTTGGCATTTGGGGAACCTGGAGGCAGTCAGGTTGGAGTCATAACAGCCAGACAGAAACAATGCCTGGGTAAATCTCTACAGGATATTGTGTTGAATGTGTGTTGGCATATCACACGTTGGTACACACACATATGCAGACGTACACAAACACACATGAACACACAATTCACATATCATATTCTAGTAAAACACACTCTTCTCTCTGCGTCCTCCTCACTCGTCAGAAACCAAAGTTGTAAAAACATGAGAGAAGTGGAGAGAGCAGAGGAAGTGACAAATCTCTGGTGTTTGATGCCTTTTACAGTAAAACATTAAAACGCAATACCATGTGTTTAATTTCTGTTTTCTGTCAATATTATGAAATACTCATTTTTTGTTTAATCTAGAAAACATGAGGTCCTATAGTGAAGTCAGTGGAGATGTTTTTGGGGGGTGTTATCAAACATTTCTGTATTCTTAGTTTGGCTGAGACAGTCACTCTGGCCCTGTTGTGAAATCCAAATAATTAAAAGATTTAGCCAATCAATCTCCTGTGTAAATTCCTCCTTCTTGGCTGTAGCCCGATGGGGTTTGAGGGTGAAGGTCACGAGCCTATGGGACGAGTTCAGGAAGTGTCTCAGCCTGTAATGAATATCACGGCCGTCAGTGTCAACGCAATACCACCAGTCACGGGAATAATTTTGTTTGGGAGTCTGTGGTGTCATTTAACATGAGAAAAAACATGTTAAAATAAAGTAAAAAACATATTTGTGCTGCATACCCAAATAATTTGAGAGACTAGGCCATGTGTATCAGTTTGTACACCAGAGGTTTTAACCTGTTTGGCGTGCAAGCCCGACGTCGGTACACTTATGACAACAGCCAGCTCAAAGTGCAGGGCGCGAAATTCAAAATATATTTTTTTTAAATATTTAACTTTCACACATTAACAAGTCCAATACAGCATATGAAAGGTACACATCTTGTGAATCAAGCCAACATGTCCGATTTTTAAAATGTTTTACAGGGAAGACACAATATGTAAATATATTAGCTAACCACGTTAGCAAAAGACACCACTTTTTTTACTCCACCACTTTTTTACTCCATCAGTAGCTATCACAAATTCGACCAAATAAAGATATAAATAGCCACTAACCAAGAAACAACTTCATCAGATGACAGTCTGATAACATATTTATTGTATAGCATATGTTTTGTTAGAAAAATGTGCATATTTCAGGTATAAATCATAGTTTACATTGCAGCTACAGTCAGAAATTGCACCGAAAGCAGACAGAAAAATTACAGACACCAACGCCAAATAACTAAATACTCATCATAAAACATTTCTGAAAAATACATAGTGTACAGCAATTGAAAGACAGGCATCTTGTGATTCCAGACAATATTTCCGATTTATCAAGTGTTTTACAGCGAAAACACAATATAGCGTTATATTAGCTTAGCACAATAGCAAACATAACAACAGCATTGATTCAAGGCAAAAATAGCGATAACGTAGAAACCACCAAAATATATTAATTTTTTCACTAACCTTCTAGGAATTCTTCAGATGACAGTCCTGTAACATCATATTACACAACGCATATAGAGTTTGTTCGAAAATGTGCATATTTAGCGGCACAAATCGTGCTTATACAATGAAAATAGTGTCCAAATACTCAAGCAATCTGTCCGGCGCCATCTTGGAAAGGCCCCTATTCTTATCGAAAACTATTCATAAACTTGACTAAAAAAATACAGGTTGGACAGCAATTGAAAGACAAATTAGTTCTTAATGCAATCGCTGAATTACATTTTTTAAATTAACGTTACTGCGCAATGCAGGGTGCTACACTGCAAGTAATGGCGTCTTATGCATTTTACTTTTTCCAACAGAACAATGAATTATCAGCATAAATAGTTCTTACTTTTGGATGAACTCCCATCAGAATCTTGGGAAAGGTGTCCTTTGTCCAAAATAATCGTTGCTAGGTTGGAGAACGTTGTCTTCAACGTTGCAATTAGCAGTAAACAATAGCCATGTGGGCCAGAGATACCCAACTTCCTACAACGTCACGAAAATAAATACCCGAAAATTGCAATATACTGACATAAACTGATATAATTCGGTTTAAAATAACAACATTACGATGTCTTTAACACCTATATCGAATAAAAACAGAGCCGGATATAACTAGGAGCTAAAACAAGAGCTTCTAACATGACATGCCAAGACCCTCCCTGCGTCCGAGCGAAGAGTGGAAAGATGGGATACCTCGATTCCAAGCAATTTATAACCTTTGGGAACTACGTAGAAACTCCATTTCAAGTCTCCCTATTCGCTGACACCCAGGGGAAGGCGTATGCAGTGCATCTCAACCAATAGAGGACAGGCAAATTAATACACAGGTCTCAGAACAGCCAGCAAAATTCTGCATTCTGACATACACATAGGAAAATTGCTCTAAGTCGAGTTCTGTTTCACCCACAGATATAATTCAAACGGTTTTAGAAACTAGAGAGTGTTTTCTATCCAATAGTAATAATAATATGCATATTGTACGAGCAAGAATTGAGTACGAGGCCTTTTTGAAATGGGCACCTTTTATCTGCCTACTCAATACTGCCCCTTGAGCCCAAAGAGGTTACCCCCTAAAGTCTAGCTCACTCAAAATACTAAAGATATTTGAGACCAACTCGGTCAGTCGGAGACATGAAGCACAAGTGTGTGTGTGTGCGTGCATACGTGCATTCATGCGTGCATATGTGTGTGCTCGTGTAACATAAAGCAAAATAAGAGTCTTTATTCTTTAACCGTTTTCTGGCCAGGGCCGGAATACCGAATGGGCATCCAGGGCACAATATGTAGGATTGCAGGAAATTGGCTTTAAAACTGAAACAAAAATGATCTGCCTCTTGACAAAATGTGTAGAATACCATTATAAAACTGCAAATTCTTCTCTCTGCACCATGAGAAAATGTGTTGAAATGCAGTAAGCTGATTTCCAGCTCCAGGGGTAGGGGCCCCCGAATGTCGTAGCCCCAGGGCCCCAAATGCAGTAGTCAGGCCCTGTCTCTGGCCAATATAGACAGAATTGAACCATGAACAAACAGAACAATTACAGACACACCAATTAAGCAAGATAATGTTAAAGGCCAACCTATGTGGAATCAATTTGAGTTAGAAACATTCATTGTGGTATCAAAATTGATTACAAAGTGTAAATGCATACATTTTTAAAGTCAGTCTCATCCCGAAACAGAGTTTCATGACTTCGTCACGACTTACTGAAGGGTTGGGTATGAATTACAATCATGCCCACTTGCCCAGTGCCCACTACCACGAGAAAAGCAGGTGTGCTGATTGCGCTCTATCAGCTTTGCACACTCTAACCAATCATAGCAGCCAGAACCTCCAGACAGTGAGGAAAAACCTGCCCATTACGCAGTGCCTCAGACTTGTTTGACAACACGTCGCCAATGTTATGTGAAATAACCCTTGGCCCTAAGGCCTTTTTGGAGTCGCCACTTGATGATGTGTTTGATAGTGTCAATCACTCGAGTCTGCCCCTTTTTTTGGGCAAAATGAAAATTGAACCGATCAGAGCGCACTTGTATCCCAACTGCAACTTGTCAATATTCCAAAACCCATTCACGAGCATCTTGTGTCCGCCCACGACCTGATTTGTAACATGATTCCCTATGTAACACTGCCAGACAGAAGAATACTCTGGTAATAGACAGTGAGAAAAACTTAACGACACCGAAGCACACACCTCGCCACTCTCCAGCTGATTGTGGCCTTGCTGCTCAAAGTGCCTGCCAGCTACTACTTGCTAGCTTCATTGACAAACACAGAGTTGAAACTTAGCACTGATAAAGGGTGTAGCATGTGCTTTCTTTAAGATAGTTTGACATCTTGCAGATTAAGTTGTAGACATCTTATTGTTCTCAGAAATCAGTCCTGAGCGCATTGCCAGTCTTTCCCCCGACTCGATAGACTCCAATCAAATAAAATAAAATGGTATTAGTCACATGTGCCGAATACAACAGATGTAGGTAGACCTTACAGTGAAATGCTTACTTACGAGCCCCCAACCAACAATGAATGCAATTAATTAAATAGCAGCAGTAAAACCACAATAGCGAGACTATATACAGGGGGGTACCGGTACAGAGTCAATGTGTGGGGGCACCAGTTAGTCGAGGTAGTATGTACATGTAGGTAGAGTTATTGAAGTGACTATGCATAGATGACAACAACAGAGAGTAGCAGTGGTGTAAAGAGGGGGGGGGGGGGGGCAATGCGAATAGTCTGGGTAGCCATTTGATTAGATGTTCAGGATGGCTTTGGGGTAGAAGTTGTTTAGAAGACTCTTGGACCGAGACTTGCCGCTTGCCGTGCGGTAGCAGGTAGAACAGTCTATGACTAGGGTGGCTGGAGTCGTTGACCATTTTTAGGGCCTTCCTCTGACACCGCCAGGTATAGGGGTCCTGGATGGCAGAAAGCTTGGCCTCAGTGATGTACTGGGCCGTATGCACTACCCTCTGTAGTGCCTTGCGGTCGGAGGCCGAGCAGTTGCCATTCCAGGCAGTGATGCAACCAGTCAGGATGCTCTCGATTGTGCAGCTGTAGAACCTTTTGAGGATCTGAGGACCTATGCCAAATATTTTCTCCTGAGGGGGAATAGGTTTTGTCGTGCCCTCTTCACAACTATCTTGGTGTGCTTGGACCATGTTAGTTTGTTGGTGATGTGGACACCATTGAACTTTGTTACGAATCCCTTTGGCCCGACAGTCTAGGGGGGATGGTAATGGGACCCGTAACACAACTCATGCAAATTATAGTAGTGGAAACGTAACAGTGAGAACAAATAACAGACAACTTAATTACCGTCAAACACTAAATGTTTATTTATAAACACACGGTAAATGGGGGGGGGGAGCAGGAAAAGGGGCTGAGCGGGACCCAAGGAATGAAAGAATAATAATTCAAAAACACCCCTAAGCTAGACTAGCCTACTTCACAAACAGCTAACTAACTAACCAAAAATACAGGGGGTGGTCCGCCCAGTTCTAACTAGTGTTTTTAACAATGTTTAACTACGGGTAGTGTAGCCCAAGGGCAACTTGTCTGGTTACCCCCTTTTCCCACCATCAAACAAACACTCAAACACCATAACCTAAACAATACTCACAGGTGGGGACAAAGTGACATGTAGCTGCAAAACACACAAGCGATCTACAGACAGAAGGCATGTTACAAAGAGATTGAGCTGGGGAGACAACAACTGACAGGGGTTTTAAACCAAGGGAAAGGGACTGTGATTGGGTAAGGGAAAAGGAGCAGGTGTCTTCCGATTAGCGACTGATTGATGACTGATTGGGGAATGATTATTGTCACCTGTGAGTAGGGGAGAAGGAGAGAAAAGAAATACACACAGGATACACACAGAACACTTGTATCCGTAACACTCCCACCCTTAAAAGCGCAACCCTAGGGATTGCGAACACATTTACAAAACATACAAACATCATTATTTTTACACACGTGACAAAGCATCTGCTAATACATTTTCTGAACCCTTTTTGTGGCGGATCTCCAAATTATAATTTTGCACAATCAGGGCCCAACGCATTAGGCGCTGGTTCTGATTGTACATACGGTGGAGAAACACTAAGGGGTTGTGGTCCGTATATACAATCACTGGTAGGGCACTGGAACCAATGTACACCTCAAAGTACTGCAGAGCCAACAACAAAGCAAGAGCTTCCTGTTCTATTGTGGCATAACTTGTCTGACATTTGTTAAACTTCTGAGAAAAATAACACACTGGATGATCCACTCCACTCTTGTCCTGCTGCAGTAGAACAGCACCAGCACCTCTGGCACTAGCATCTACCTCAAGTTGAAACGGTTTTTCAAAATCCGGAGCAGCAAGTACAGGGGTATTACACAAGAGGGCTTTCGCAGATTCAAAAGCTATTTTACAATCCGGAGACCACACAAATGATTTAGCCGGACTGAGCAAATCGGTCAATGGAGCAACTACCGCAGAGAAATTTTGACAGAAACTACGGTAGTAGCCAACCATCCCTAAAAAGCGGCGTAGCTGTCGTCTGGTGGTAGGTGCGGGAAATGCAGTTATAGCCAAGACCTTGGCATCAACAGGGCGCACCTGTCCATGGCCGACCTTTTTTGCCAAGATAAGTAACAGTAGCTTTTCCAAACTCGCACTTTGCCAAGTTCAGGGTTAGCGAAGCAGCTGCCAACCGTTCACATACTACCCTGAGAGAGTCAACATGATCTGACCACTCAGACGAATAAATCACCAGATCATCAAGATAAGCACTACAGTGGGGTACTCCAGCTAATACGGAGTTAACCAGTCGTTGGAAAGTGGCTGGTGCATTTCGCATCCCAAAAGCCATGACTGAGTACTGTAGGAAGTTGTCTGGGGTTACAAAGGCAGAAATCTCCGAAGCACGTGAAGTTAACGGAACCTGCCAGTAACCTTTTAAGAGGTCCAACTTAGTAACATACTTAGCAGCTCCAATAGTGTCGATACAGTCGTCCAGTCTGGGTAACGGGAACGAATCTGGCATTGTGACAGAATTAACCTTTCGATAATCCGTACATAACCTGGACGTACCATCAGGTTTAGGAACCAGAATGCAAGGAGAACTCCAAGGGCTTGAACTTGGCGTAGCCAGGTCATTCTCCAACAAATATGTCACTTCATCCCTCATTATCTTCCTTTTGGAAGCGTTGATACGATAGGGGTGTTGCTTGATAGGTGTAGCATTTCCAACATTAATGTCATGTTCCAACACGTTTGTGCGAGTAGGAACGTCATTAAAGAGACATGGAAAACTGTGTAGTAGCCTCACAACATCGTCGGCCTGTCCGTCCGTTAAATGAACCAGACCTGACTGGATAGACAGCAGCATTTCTGAGTTGGGCAATCTAACGCACTGCTGCTGAGTATTGCGCAACTCTAATCCATCCCTCTCAACATTATCAATATGACAGTCCACTATCATAGCAGTAGAAGCAGCGGAGACAGCCGTACCTTCCTCTGTTTTTGAACTATCCACTTGGGTGATGGGTCGGGTGTGGTATGCTTTTAACATGTTAATGTGGCACACACGAGATTGGCGTTTTCTATCAGGCGTTTGAAGCACATAATCAGTTTCACTTAATTTCTTCTCAATGAAATAAGGACCAGAGAAACGAGCTGACAGTGAAGATCCTGGAACAGGCAATAACACCAGTACTTGGTCACCTGGCTGTAGTGGACGAGAAACAGCCTCTTTATCATAGTGTCTTTTCATGCTCCTTTGGGAGGAAGACAGAGCTTCCTTTGCAAGAGCACAGGCTTGGTGTAGGCGCTCCCGAAAGCGACTAACGTAGTCCAACACATTTTCATCTCCTGTACACAACTCTTGGGACAAAAACTGTTCTTTAAGAACTTTCATTGGTCCTCTCACTGTGTGACCAAACACTAGTTCAGCCGGGCTGAAACCTAGGGACTCCTGTACAGTTTCACGAGCAGCAAACAAAACTAGAGGAACTCCCTCATCCCAATCTTTCTCAGATTCCAAACAATATTTACGTAGCATAGACTTCAATGTCTGATGCCAACGTTCAAGCGCACCCTGAGACTCTGGGTGATAGGCGCATGACACACGGTGCGTAATTGACAAGGATTTTAACACCTGCTTGAAAAGCTTGGACAGGAAATTGGTACCTTGATCACTTTGTACCACCTTAGGTAATCCGAATGTCGTGAAGAATTTAATTAAGGCTTTACTCACTACCGGGGCTGTAATCCTTCGCAGAGGAATGGCCTCGGGGTATCTTGTTGCCATACACATAATTGTCAACAGAAACTGGTTACCCGATTTTGTCTTCGGTAACGGTCCAACACAATCAACCACCACATGTTCGAATGGTTCACCTATGACAGGTATTGGACAAAGAGGAGCGGGAGGAATAACCTGATTTGGTTTTCCTGTTATCTGATGTGTGGCATGTACGACAGTACTGAGCCACATCTTGTTTTAAACCTGGCCAAAAGAAATGGCGAAGAATCCGATCATACGTTTTTGTGATTCCTAAATGACCAGACCACTGGTGATCATGAGCAAGGGATAACACATTTTGTCGAAAGGCTGTAGGAATCACTATTTGGTAAACAGCATTCCAATCTCCGTCCGCGTCATCATGGGATGTCCATTTACGCATGAGGAGATTACCATCAATGAAGTAAGCCACGTTTTTCTTCTTTACCTCTTCCAATGAGACAACACTAGAAAGACATTTAGCAAGCTTGGTGTCAACCTTTTGGTTAGCAACCAGCTGCTCACGAGTGACTGGTAACTGTATTGCATCAGCAATAAGTTCAACATTCTTCGCTTCTTTCCTGGGCTGTTTGTCAGAGGTGATCAGCTTCCCAGAGGTAGCGCACAACCCATCCTCTTGATCACACTCTTTGAACAGAACAGTGTTCGACAAATCTATCACGTCACTCTCTTGTCGTGCCTGAGCACGAGTGACAGCACAAGCAGGGAACACATGTGGATAACTCTGTGCCAGCTCATTGGAGAGAGAGTGGTCACTTTTATCCAATACTTCCAATACGGGTACTACCTTTCCTCCGGCAATATCGTTACCCATTATAAAGGTCACACCTTTTACTGGCAACATAGGACGTACCCCCACTCTGAATATTCCACTGATTAACTCAGAGTGTACTTTCACAAAGTGCAATGGCACTGGGACAAAACCCATTTCTATACCCTGAACTAACACACTGGAACCACAGTATGTATCGTCGGATAAGGGCAACACATCAGACAATATAAACGACTGCGCCGCACCAGTATCTCTAAGGATTTTAACCGGACGCTGAGACGCTTCGTCATTCGCTAGGGACACAAACCCCTCGAAAATGAACGGTTCATAACTACGGTCGGGAACTGGGTCTTTCAAAATACATTTACCCTTAGGCACCTGTTTCGTTTCAGACCTCACAACCGTACGAATTAGACCAACACCTGTTGGTGGCTTGGCACGAAGAGGCATCCCTTGTTTACGTTTTAGCAGGAAGCAATCATTAATCATATGTCCCACCTTATGACAATAGAAACAGGGACGCTCATTTTTCTGGCGTGCTTGATATACTGCTGGCCGACTAGGGCTATAAGTAGGCAATTCTGTAACTCTACTCTCAGTATGAGCCGAAAACACACTCTTGTGCGTCAACACAAACTCGTCTGCCAACACAGACGCTTCTGACAGGGAGGATACTTTCTGTTCGTTTAGGTACACTACAATGCGTTCAGGTAAGCAATTTTTAAACTCTTCCAACAAAATTAACTCCCGGAGAGAGTTAAAATCAGTTACCTTGCTAGCAGCATGCCATTTACCAAACAGATTTCCCTTCTCTCTAGCAAATTCCACATAAGTCTTACTAGAAGACTTCTTATGAGACCTAAATCTCTGTCGGTATGCCTCAGGCACAAGCTCATAGGCGCGAAGAACAGTAGCTTTGACCACTTCATAATTTAAACTGTCTTCAAGAGGTAGCGCTGACAAAACCTCTTGGGCTTTACCAGTTAATTTACACTGAAGTAATAGGCACCATACCTCTTTAGGCCATTTCAAGGCTACAGCTATACGTTCAAATACACAAAAATAGGAGTCAACCTCTGACTCTCTGAACAAAGGTACCAAGGCAATCTGCCTACTAATGTCAAAAGTGTTGGGAGCTCTAGTTGGTGAGGACGGCTCACTAACAGTCACTGCAGGAACGAAGGCTAGCCTCGCTGTCTCTGCCTCCAGTTCCATCTGGCGCATTTTTAACTCCATCTGCCGCTGTTCTCGTTCTGCCTCAATTTTACACATCTCCAAATTTAACTGCCGCTGTTCTCGTTCTGCCTCAATTTTACACATCTCCAACTGGAGAGTCTCTCGCCTAATTTGGGCTCTCTCTTCCGCCTCCAATTGGAACTGTATTGACCGGCCATCCCTCCTGGTATCACCGGTTGACTGTGGGGAGAGTGGATCAAAACGGGGCAATGTGGCTGGAGCTTTAGCCTCGCCCTCAGACACCACTGGGCTTAGAGGAGCAGCAACATCCCCTACAGGGGTAGTAGGCTCAGGCAGCGGTAATACAAGCACCTGTTCTTCCAACAAAACATTCAACACTAATTGTTTAACCTCCGCTTTAACTACATTCTGTGGAATCAATACTGAATAATGGTCAGCCACGGTCATTAAATCAACTCTACGACACCTATCAAAAACCTCCCACGAAGGGTTATCCAAAAAGGACTTCAAAACAAATGTAGCCATTTTTAAATACTACACAGAGCCAACAAATAGCAAACACTAATTCTACTTTAGCTATAACGTTCAACACTGAACTAGACCACTAAAACAATCTGCACAAGCGGTATGGGTGTCAGTAATGACAGATCCCGGATGATACACACAGAACACTTGTATCCGTAACAAACTTGAAGCTCTCAATCTGCTCCACTGCAGCCCCGTCGATGAGAATGGGGGTGTGCTCGGTCGTCTTTTTCCTGTAGTCCACAATCATCTCCTTTGTCTTGGTCACGTTGAAGGAGAGGTTGTTTTCCCGGCACCACACGGCCAGGTCTTTGACCTCCTCCCTATAAGCTGTCTCGTCGCTGTCGGTGATCAGCCCTACCACTGTTGTGTCATCGGCAAATTGAATGATGGTGTTGGAGTCGTGCCTGGCCGTGCAGTCATGAGTGAACAGGGAGTACAGGAGGGGACTGAGCACGCACCCCTGAGGTGCCCCTGTGTTGAGGATCAGCGTGGCGGATGTGTTGTTACCTACCCTTACCACCTGGGGGTGGTCGGTCAGGAAGTCCAGGATCCAGTTGCAGAGGGGGGTGTTTAGTCCCAGGGTCCTTAGCTTATTGATGAGCTTTAAGGGCACAATGGTGTTGAACGCTGAGCTATAGTCAATGAATAGCATTCTCACATAGGTGTTCCTTTTGTCCAGCTGGGAAAGGGCAGAGTGAAGTGCAATAGAGATTGCATCATCTGTGGATCTGTTGGGGCGGTATGCAAATTGGAGTGGGTCTAAGGTTTCTGGGATAATGGTGTTAATTTGAGCCATGACCAGCCTTTCAAAGCACTTCATGGCTACAGACGTGAGTCTACGGGGTGGTAGTCAATAGTATGCAGTTCACTGAAAACTTTTCATTCACATTTTTTTACTTGAGAAATACTGCACCAAACACCTTAGCTAGATGTACAATTATGTGACTAAGACCTCCTCAGCAAAAACTTCAATTAATTACAGATTACTTCATTTAACCATAGATTAATTCTGACTATTTTAAGGGGGTGACAACGTTTAGGAAGGAGCTATAATGTTGTTACGGTGTGTCACGTTCTGACCATAGTGCTTATGTGTTTTGCTTGTTTTAGTGTTGGTCAGGACGTGAGCTGGGTGGGCATTCTATGTTGTGTGTCTAGTTTGTCTGTTTCTGTGTTCAGCCTAATATGGTTCTCAATCAGAGGCAGCTGTCAATCGTTGTCCCTGATTGAGAATCATATATAGGTGGCTTGTTTTGTGTTGGGATTTTGTGGGTGGTTGTTTTCTGTGTCAGTGTTTGTGCCACACGGGACTGTGACGGTTAGTTTGTTTTGTTATTTTGTAATTGTATATTGTTTTCATGTTATTAAATCATGGAAACTTACCACGCTGTACATTGGTCCTCCGATCCTTCTCGCCTCTCCTCGTCCGATGAGGAGGACGAAATAGACTGCCGTTACACGTTGACTCAGGAGGGACAAACCACCCCCAAGACAACTCTTGTTTGGCGTCAGTTATGGCCACTAGCATTTCTTTACGAACAATCTTCAAACCGAGGCCAAATCAGGAAGTGCCGTCACCTTTAACACTGAGGTAAGGATGGGCCCCTGAGTAATCCAATGACTACGGATCTGAAGTCCATACCCAGTGGTAGACACTTTTTTTTTACCCTATCCAAAACCTTAACCCATGACTCCGGATCCTGTTCAATTCCAGTGGAAGTCACTCGTTTTTAACCCTATCCCAAACCATAACCCTTAACTTTGACGTTTGGAGAAACGTGGGAAAACGTCACAATCTGAAGTAAAATTATTAAAACTGTGAGATCTTGTTGTTTTTCCAAGGATGATAGGACATCACACATGCGCACACACACACACACACACAAGCCAGGCTATCATACGGAGAGCCCTTGTAATTGAAGTCAATCTCTGCATTTTCCCACCACACTTCAACACAAGAGGCCTTTTTCTTTGTAGGTACCATATTCTCCCACTGTGTGTGTGTGTGTGTGTGTGTGTGTGTGTGTGTGTGTGTGTGTGTGTGTGTGTGTGTGTGTGTGTGTGTGTGTGTGTGTGTGTGTGTGTGTGTGTGTGTGTGTGTGTGTGTGTGTGTGCACGCATGTGTGTGTGCATAAGTGCGTGTGTTAAATCTTATCAAGTTTATCGGTTGCTTACACAGTTTAGCAGATGTTGTAGCGGGTGCAGCAAAATGCTACTAGTTACTAGCTCCTAACAATGCAGTAAAATGTCGAACAGTACACAATAATAATATTGTCTGAACAAATACATTTTACAACCAAATAGCACTGTAACAGTAATCCAAATGCAATCTATACGTATAAACACCGGATGAATTTACACAAAATATACTAAGAATGATATGTACAGTAGATATATTATTGGGCTATGTCAAGAATCCAGTATATAAACAAAAATGGAGTGTGTAACTTAAGTGTGTGTAACTAAGTGTAACTAAAATGCAATGTACACAATGTGCAGAAAGTTTGGGAAACTCTGGGGTAGAGTACCGGGTGGTAGCTGGCTAGTGACAATGTCTAAGGTTCAGGACAGGGTACTGGGCGGAGGCTGGCTAGTGATGACTATTTAACGGTCTGATGGCCTGGAGATATAAGCTGTTTATCAGTCTCTCGGTCCCAGCTTTGATGCACCTGTACTGTCTTTGCCTTCTAGATGTTAGCGAGGTGAACAGGCCATGGCTCGGGTGGCTGTGGTCCTTAATGATCTTCTTGGCCTTTCTTGTGATACCAGGTGCTGTAAATGTCCTGGAGGGCAGGCAGTGTGCCCCCGATGATGTGTTGGGCTCAGAGCCGGATTAAGAAAACATAGGACCCGGGGCTTTGTTTTTTTATATAGCACATAATACCACACAAATGACTGAAATTACACTGACAAACTGAGATCAATCTGGTCTTGAATTCAAACGAACAATAGCCCAGACCAATGAAGCGACACACAGATTGTACAATATTAGAAGGCAATATATATACAATATACACACTGAGTATACCAAACATTATGAAACACCTTTCTAATATTGAGTCCCCCCCCCCCTCAATATTCATCGGGGTATGGACTCTATAAGGTGTCGAAAGCATTCCACAGGGATGCTGGCCCATGTTGACTCCGATGCTTCCCGCAGTTGTGTCAAGCTCTCTAGTTCTATTTTCAGCAGTAGGCATTTGCTTTCCAAACTACGTTTTTCCCTCGATTGTATTTTGAAATCTGCAAAAGCCGCAACAAACCATAGAAATGTAATACCTAGATGGCATTTCCCATTCAAGTCAGGACTGGCATCCATTGCTAGTGTACCCATGAGTTTAACAGTCAAATTGCCAGGGTTATATGTTACAAAACCCATCTATGGATTATATGTCTATGGCCACAACGCAACAAGCTGTAGCCTATATTTGGCTCACATGCTGCCCAAAATGCAGCCATCCGGACTGTAGGCATACGGTAAATGCCAACATAAAGAAAATGGTTGAGCAAACAAGGGATACAAAGTATATGTTATGGTGTGGGGTGCATTTTCTGGCATGGTTTAGGTCCACTTGTAGAATCTATGCCAAGGCTCATTAAAGCTGTTCTTGTTGCTCGTGGCGGCACAACAGCCTTTTAAGACACTATGTTGGTGTTTCCTTCATTTTGGCAGATGTGATAAAATCCACAGTTATTTTTTTATCAACTATTGATCCTGTGTGGCTAAATTATACTCTTTGGTGTATTTGTAACATTAAGATATATATTTCTTTGCCTCTTAGACCCTCTACAGGCTTGGGCCCAGTCCCTGACAAACACAATTGACCAGTCACATTTATTTAGCAGTTTATTTGTATTTTTGTATTATTTAGTTACCCAAATTCATACTGACTCTACACACATGCACACACACTCACATACAATCAGCATATACGCTGCTGCTACTCTGTTTATTATATATCCTGATGCCTAGTCACCTTACCACCTTACCCCTACCACTCCAGTATTAATGCACATTGTAAATATGGTATTGGCACTGACCCTGCACATAGCTTACTTACTTACTCAGGTTCATCTTATTTCTATTTCTTATGTGTTTTTGTTCTACTTTACTTTATAGTACTACACATATTGATTACTGCATTGTTGGTAAAGAGCTTGGAAGAAAGGCATCTGACTGTACTTGTGCAAGTGACAATAAAACACACTCAAAACTACACTCTTGGAAATAAAGGTGCTATCTAGCACCAAAAAGGGTTCTTCGGCTGTCCCCATAGGATAACCTTTTGAAGAACCCTTTTTGGTTCAAAGTAGAACCCTTTTGGTTCCAGGTAGAACCCTTTCCACAGAAGGCTCTACAAAGAACCCAAAAGACTTCTACCTGGAACCAAAAAGGGTTCTACCTGGAACCAAAAAGGGTTATTTTATGGGGACAGCCGCGGAACCAATTTGGAACCCATTTTTCTAAGAGTGTAGTCCATAATCAGCTCCTTCGTTGTGTTGATGTTAAGGGAGAGGTTATTTTCCTGGAGACACTCCGGCAAGGCTCTCACCTCCCTGTAGGCTGTCTCGTTGTTGTTGGTAATCAGGCCTACCACTGTTGTGTTGTGCAAACTTAATGATTGAGTTGGGGACATGCTTGGCCACACAGTCATGGGTGAACAGGGAGTACAGGAGGGGGTGGATTTGTTGCCTACCGTCACCACCTGGGGTCGACCATCAGGAAGTTTAGGACCCACTTGCAAAGGGAGGGGTTCAGACGCAGGGCCTTGAGCTTAGTGATGAGCTTGGAGGGCACTATGTTGTTGAAAGCGATGACCAATATTCTTACATACTGTAAGTATTAATCTTGTCCAGGTGGGATAGGGCAGTGTGCAGTGCAATAGCGATTGCGTCATCCTTGGATCTGTTGGGGTGGTATACAAATTGTGGTGGGTCTAGGGTATCGGGTAAGGTGGAGGTGATATGATCCTTAACTAGCCTCTCAAAACACTTCATGATGACAGAAGATTGAAGTGCTTTTGTTCAAAGATCGAATGTGTGTGTTTGGTTTTACTATCCTTGTGGGGACCAGAAGGATAGTAAAACAAGGACAATTTGGACAAGTGGGGACATTTAGCTAATCCCCACAAGGAAAAAGTATATTTTAGGCTTACCGTTAGGGCTAGAATTAGGGTTAGTGGTTAGGGCCTGGGTTAGACGTTAGGGTTAGGGTTAAGGTTAGATTTAGGGGTTTGGGAAAATAGGATTTTGAATGGGAATCAATTGTTTGGTCCGCACAAGGATAGTAAAACAAACGCATGTGTCTGTGTGTGATAGCTCAAGGGGGTTCATGGGTGCTCTGTCAAACACACGGTAAACCAGAGGAGAAAGAACAACTCAAACGCTGCACTATTTATTGAGACAAATTCAGAGCAGGAAGATAAATATTTGGTTAACTCAGTGGCGAACGGTCAGCGGTGCTGGGGCGAACCACGGTTGATGTGAAGGGAAACAGCCATCCCTTTGTTAGTCGACAGAATGGAACGCTCCGTGTGGTCACTGCAGGAGGCCGAACATCACAGACAGAGGAACACAGACACTCTCTCTCGTGCTTACAGTCACTGAGACATACACAGGGGAACAGAAAAGCACACATAGAAGCTCTCATGCTCACTCTCACACGCACACACAGAGAGGAAAACTATTCCTTGCCTGCTATGAATGTTTTATTAGCCATGTGAACAGGTCATAGAGCTACACACTCCACTACTCTACAGCAGTGGCACACTCACTCACACATACTCACATTTCATTGGCTTACACCTACACATACACTAATCATATGTGACTCGTTTCAGGAAACTAGGCATATGTCGCGCGTCACTACTTCACAGGAGCGCCATTTGAACTAAAACTTTTTTAGCATTTTTGGGCAGAAATAACAAACTTGTGTGCCATCTGTAAATACGAATACATTTGTTAAATTACGAGCCTTGTTGGTTTAGCCACAGAAAAATACAACAACCTTCCCGCTAGCCATGATTTGCTGAGAGATGAGTTTGGATTGGTCTGCCATGTAGCTCACTTCTGTCTACAACATGAGCTGGTCAGTATGTGTAGGTAATCCTTTTTAACACTGCTTTTTTGAAAGATATCTCGTAGTGGAACTGCCAAAGTGTTGCTCTCCACTTTCTGGAGGACCGAGTTTTGAAATCAGTGGAATTCGAGTATGATAGCTAAGGAGATGGAGAAAATACTGGCATTTGATTGCAAATATGCAGACAGAGTCAAAAAGAGAACACACAGAAGGCTATTGTATAAAACACCTGTCTCTGGATTACATCTTCAAACTAAGGGAAACCATGGCATCTGTGACAGAGAGTGAGAACTGATGAGATAGTCTAGCTAGCTACATTTTCAGATGTTACACGTTTCTAATTTTGTCAGAAAGTAGTTTTCATTTCAAGTTAAAGTGCACTGTTAGCTAGCTAGCTAACATTAGCTGAATGGCTCACTAGCTAACGTTACGTGTATGATCTGTGTAATAATATTATTTGTATCTCAGAGCCATTTGCATTGCTAGTTATAGCCTAATGTTAGCTAGCTAACATTGAACCTGGTTGGTTAGCTACCTGTAGATTCATGCAGGGTAGTAACATCATGAGTTGGGATTATGGTTCGTTGTTTAGCTAGCTAGCTAGCTATATGTCGAAACAAAAGACTCCACAATGCAAGTACCTACTTCAATAGAATGTTTATGATGTCACTGCAACAACTGTCGATAGACGTAGAGGTACATTCGCTCTGGCTATCTAGTCTGATTTCAGAGCACTCTCGCCTAAGTGTGCCGGAGCGCAGAATAACTGACACATTTACGAACACTCAACACCTGTTGAATATGGCCGGTGTCAGTAAACATGGGCAAAAAAGCAGAATTAAATTGTTGCCAACAGCACAGTTGCAGTCACAAATGCTCTGGATAATATAAAAACAGCCTAACCAGCTCTGCTAGGATGAGTAAAATGTGATCGACCGGCTCAAATGTAGCAACATTTGAAATTGTGTTTTTTACATTGGATAAAAGTAGAGACTCAGAACTACAAAATGGTATATCATAACTACATTTGAGGAACACTGGAAAGTAATTTTGCTTTGAAAGTTAACTCACTTTTGAGAAAATGACCTTTGAATGTTATGGTGCTGCTATTGGAGAGCCCTTCTTTGTCAACACCCATTCAACATTGTTCACACCCTCTTAAGCTTTAGCCCCACACATCTCTTTAAGGGTTGATCTGAATGTACTAACAACAGCAGTCAAGTCCCAAGCTATCTTGCTAGCTACTTCCGGACAGCTAAGTGAGAGAGAACTCACCCTAGCAGATCTGGTTAGGCTGTTATGCTATCCAGAGCGTTGGTGACTGCAAATGGGCTGTCAGATTGTCCGTTCGTAAATTCAGAACGTTTTGCGTTCAGAGCGCACACCAGACGCTCTGGCAGATGACTTTACTGACGTTTACTGACACTGGCCATATTTAACAGGTATTGAGCATTCGTAAATTCATCAGTTATTCTGCGCTCTCTGGCACACTCAGACGAGGGTGCTCTGAAATCGGAGTAGATGGCCAGACTGAATTTACGAACACACCCGAAATGGTTACTTGCATAGTGGAGTCTTTTGTTAAGACATGTAGCTAGCTAGCTAGCTAGATAAACAACAAACCGTAATCACAACTCATGACGTTACTACCCTGCATGAATCTGCAGGTAGTTAACCAACCAGGTTCAACGTTAGCTAGATATCATTAGGCTATAGCTAGCGAAGCAAATGGCTCTTTCTGTCAAGTTACAAACGTGTAATATCTGAAAATGTAGCTAGCTAGACTGTCTTACCTGTATACATCATTCATGGTTGGACGGGTCTCCTGTTGGATGCCATTGTTGCCCTTAGTTTGAAGACGTAATCCAGAGACAGGTGTTTTCTCCATCTCCTTAGCTATCATACTCGAATTCCACTGATTTCAAAACTCAGTCCTCCAGAAAGTGGAGAGCACTTACGCAGTTTTAATACACAATAAAAAAAACATTTAAAAGCCGCATTAGACAGAATTACCTAGACATACTGACCAGCTCAAATAGACAGAAGTGTGCTATATGGCAGACCAATCCAAACACATCTCTCTGCATTTCCAGCCTACTCATTATCTCAGTCAATCATGGCTAGCGGGAAGGTTGCTGGCTTTTTCTTTGGCTAAACACACTAGGCTTGTAATTTAACAAATGTATTCGTATTTACAGATGGCATTCAAGTTAGTTATTAAGGCACATGAAAGTTCACATGTTCGAGAAGAAATTTCTGCCAAAAAACGCATTTTGATTTAAAAAAAGTTTTAGTTCAAATGGCTCTCCTGTGAAGTAGTGACCAGCGACCTCCGCCTAGTTTCCTGAAACGAGTCACAGATGGTCAGAGTGAGCTGTTCTCTCATTTGTGTCTAGAAGTAGCTAGCAAGCTAGCCAACGTTAGCAGGTTAGCTTGGGTGCTTGACTGCTGTTGTTAGGTCAGATCAACATTACTCCTCGGCCAGAGCGTCCAGTGTGCACTCTAAATGGTCCGAGAGCGAAACGCTCTGAATTTACGAACGGACAATCTGACAACGCTCTGAGTTTCCGAACGCCTAGAGCACACTCTGGCACTCCAGATTAAATTTACGAACACACCCGTAGTATACGCCAGCCTTTAGTCTTGAAATCTTTGGTTGTTTAGTACATAGCCCCACGCGTGAATCCTGAAAGAGACGGGATGTGAACGATGCTGAATGGGTGTAGACAAAAAAGAGCTCTCCAGTAGGTACCAAATTATTTTAAGGGCCATTTTCTCAAAAGTGAGGTTACGAGTTTATCAACTTTCAAACAGAATTACTTTCCCATTGTTCCTCAACTGTAGTGTATGATATACCATTTTCTAGCTCTGAGTCTTTACTTTTATCCAATGTAAAAAACACAATTTCAAATTTCGCTACATAAGACCAAATCAAGCTGGTCGGTCACATAAACACTGTACGATGCTGCTACTCCATTTTTCATATTTCCTGAAACTTATTCACCTTACCTTATACATACTGTATCTACCTCTACCAGTCAGAGGGAGCGAGAAAGAGAGAGAGATGCCATACAGAGGTGTTAGACCAGGAGAGTTTCCAGAACCAACTCCAATATTACACGCACACACACATACTGTACAGCACACTGCACACCCATCAAACCGGGAACATTCCCAGAACATTAGCAAACATTCCCATTAAGTTCTAGATAGGGTTTTATCTAACATTAGGATGACAACGACCCAAAAATATTAAAAAAACAAAATGTTTTTGTTTTCTATGTTTAAAATGAAAGATCCTTGGAATGTTCTCCTAACATTCACTAAAATGTTCCAAGCAAACCAAAAATGGCTCTGTGAAAGTTCCCAGAACATTTGTTAGGTTGTGGCAAATGTTCTCATAAAACAAAAACTGTCCAGTTGTGCTGATGATTATACAATGTTTGTATAAAACATTAGCCTGATGTTGCAAGAACATTCCCAGAACACAATTAGTCTGTTCTTGAAAGGTTCCCAGAATGTTTCATTGGGTTGTGCGAACAGCCTTGTGTGAACTTACCAGTTGTGAGGATGATTATAGTTTATTTTAGGGTTCAGAAAACATTCACCGGATGTTACCAGAACGTTCCCAAAACACATTTTGTATGTTATTTTAAAGTTGCTAAAACATTTCTTTAGATTGCGGGAACATTGTGGGGATATGACAAGAGATAGGTTCCCAAAACACTAAAACTGTCCAGTGGTGCTGACATTCAGATAATGTTTGTATGAGGGTGCACAAAGCACCCTTTTTATGTTGCAAGAATGTTGACAGAACAGCCTTTCAGAGTTCTTTAGAGGTTCCCAGAACATTTAATAGTTATATTTGTTTTAGGTTTAACACAATACAGTGGGAAGAAAAAGTATGTGAACCCTTTAGAATTACCTGGATTTCTGCATAATTGGTCATAAAATTTGATCTGATCTTCATCTAAATCACAACAATAGACAGACACCGTCTGCTTAAACTAATAACACACAAACAATTATAATTTTTCATGTCTTTATTGAACACACCATGTAAACATTCACAGTGTAGGTTGGAAAAAGTATGTGAACCCTAGGATTTAATAACAGGTTGATGACCGTCATTTGGCAACAATAACCTCAACCAAACGTTTTCTGTAGTTGTGGATCAGCCCCCCACAACGGCCAGGAGGAATTTTGGACCATTTCTCTTTACAAAGCTGTTTCAGTTCCACAATATTCTTGGGATGTCTGGTGTAAACCACTCTCTTGAGGTCATGCCACAGCATCTCAATCGGGTTGAGGTCAGGACAGTGGCCGTCATCTTTGCAGGACGGCCACTCCAGAAGGCATATTTTCTTCTGTTCAAGCCATTCTGTCGTGGATTTACTTCTGGCTTTTGGGTTTTGGGTTGCATCACCTAACTTCTGTTGAGCTTCAATTGGAGGACAGATAGCCTTACATTCTCCTGCAAAATGTCTTGATAAACTTGGGAATTCATTTCCCCGGCGATGATAGCAAGCTGTCCAGACCCTGAGGCAGCAAAGCAGCCCCAAACCATGATGCTCTCTCCACAATAGTTTACAGTTGGGATGAGGTTTTGATGTTGGTGTGCTGTGCCTTTTTTTATGCCAGTAGCGCTGTGGAACATCCAGGTGCTCTTTTGCGAACTTCAGACGTGCAGCAATGTTTTTTTGGACAGCAGTGGCTTCTTCCATGGTGTCCTCCCATGAACATCATTCTTGTTTAGTGTTTTACATATTGTAGACTCGTCAACAGAGATGTTAGCATCTTCCAGAGATTTCAGTAAGTCTAGCTGACACTCTAGGATTCCTTTTAACCTCATTGAGCATTTAGCGCTGTGCTCTTGCAGTCATCTTTGCAGGACGGCCACTCCCAGTGAGAGTAGCAACAGTGATGACATTTCTCCGTTTATAGACAATTTGTATTACCGTGGAATTTCTTTTAGAGATACTTTTGTAACCCTTTCCAGCTTTTGGCAAGGAAACTATTCTTAATCATTGGTCTTCTGAGATCTCTTTTGTTTGAGGCATGGTTCACATCAGGCAATGCTTCTTGTGAATAGCAAACTCAATTTTTGTGAGTGTTTTTTATGGGGCAGGACAGCTCTTACCATAATCTCCAATCTTGTCTCATTGATTGTACTCCAGGTTAGTTGACTTAGTTGACTTTTGGAGAGGTCATTAGCCTAGGGGTTCACATACTGTTTCCAACCTACACTGTGAATGTTTAAATTATGCATTCAACATAGACAAGAAAAATACAATAATTTGTGTGTTATTAGTTGAAGCACACTGAGTTTGTCTATTGTTGTGATGAATGAAGATCAGATCGAATTTTGTCAAATTTGTGCAAAAATCCAGGTAATTCCAAAGGGGGGTTCACATACATTTTTCTTGCCACTATATTCCATTGATGTTCACACAATATACATTTTAGCTTGTCTTGGAGGTCCTCGGAACATTTTAAGGTCATTTAGAAAATGTTATATTTAAGTTTTACCTAATATTACCACAACATTGTCAGCATGCATATTTCTAGTTCCTTAAATAGTTTTTTTCCGGGCCTCCCGAGTGACGCAGCAGTCTAAGGCATTGCATCGCAGTGCTGGAGGTGTCACTACAGACCCGGGTTCGATCCCGGGATGTATCACAACCGACCGTGATCAGGAGTCCCATAGGGCAGCGCACAATTGGCCCAGCGTCGTCCGGGTTGGGGAAGGGTTTGGCCGGGCAGGCGTTACTGGGCTCATCTCGCTATAGCAACTCCTTGTGGCAGGCCGGGCACCTGCAGGCTGACCTCTGGTCGTCAGTTGAACTGTGTTTCCTCCGACACATTGGTGCGGCTGGTATCCTGGTTAAGCAGGCGGGTGTTAAGAAGCACAGTTTGACGGGTCATGTTTCGGAGGACGCATTACTCAAGCCCGTTTGGGAGTTGCAGCGATGAGCCAAAATCGAAATTGTGGAGAAAAAAAAGATATACAGTTGAAGTCGGAAGTTTACATACACTTAGGTTGGAGTCATTGAAACTCGTTTTTCAACCACTCCACAAATTTCTTGTTAATAAACTATAGTTTTGGCAAGTCGGTTAGGACATACATCTACTTTGTGCATGACACAAGTAATTTTTCCAACAGTTGTTTACAGACAGATTATTTCACTTATAATTCACTGTATCACAATTCCAGTGGGTCAGAAGTGTACATACACTATGTTGACTGTGCCTCTAATTTAAACAGCTTGGAAAATTCAAGAAAAATATGTCTTTAGAAGCTTCTGACATCATTTGAGTCAATTGGAGGTGTACCTGTGCATGTATTTCAAGGCCTACCTTCAAACTCAGTGCCTCTTTGCTTGACATCATGGGAAAATCAAAAGAAATCAGCAAAGAACTCATAAAAAAATTGTAGACCTCCCTCCACAAGTCTGGTACATCCTTGGAAGCAATTTCCAAATGCCTGATGGTACCATGTTCATCTGCACAAACGATAGTATGCAAGTGTTACGTACGCCTCTAGGAAGAGGGAACGCAACACCCTGCTACAACTCAACTCCCCGTGGAGTGAAAGAGGTATGGGACTGTAGGTGCGAGTAAGGATGACAAAAGGCAGAGAATTTACCGTTTACCACAAATTTATTCCTTCACACGGTAAATTTGGGGAAAAGGGGCTGAACGGAACCAAAGCAAAGAAAGTAAATGTCAAAGTCTCCTCTCCAACCTTAACTACCTACCCACTACTTACCTATCTTAGCACCACCTGGTGCGCTAGTCAAAATACAGGAGGTGGTCCGCCCAGGTCTTACCTAGTGTGTATAGACAGTAAATACTACGGGTTATGTATGCCCGCAGGCCTCTTGCCTAAGCACTCCCTAGGTGCCTTCCCCTTCCCCCCCTGGGAACAAATGAAACTGAATAATACAAACAAAGTAAACAATTTCAACAATCAAAAACACTGCGTCCTATGGGGACACACATACCTTAGAAGCAGCGGCTACAAAGTTCTTAACAAAAACCTGTCTCTCAGCAAAAACCAACACAGGACACACTAATCATCTCTCCTAAAAACAACCAACACAGGACACACTCATCTCTCATGGGACCCCGCAGCCGTCACACCGCTCAGGAAAAAGACGCGTTCTGTCTCCTAGAGATGAACGTACATTGGTGTGAGAAGTTCAAATCAATTCCAGAACAACAGCAAAGGACCTTGTGAAGATGCTGGAGGAAATAGGTACAAAAGTATCTATATCCACAGTAAAACGAGTCCTATATCGACATTACCTGAAAGGCCGCTCAGCAAGGAAGAAGCCACTGCTCCAAAACCGCCATAAAAAAGCCAGACTACAGCTTGCAACTGCACATGGGGACAAAGATTGTACTTTTTGGAGAAATATTCTCTGGTCTGATGAAACAAAAATAGAGCTGTTTGGCCATAATGACCATCATTATGTTTGGAGGAAAAAGGGGGAGGCTTGCAAGCCGAAGAAAACCATCCCAACCGTGAAGCACGAGGGTGGCAGCATCATGGTGTGGGGGTGCTTTGCTGCAGGAGGGACTGGTGCACTTCCCAAAATAGATGGCATCATGAGGGAGGAAAATTATGTGGATATATTGAAGCAATATCCCAAGACATCAGTCAGGAAGTTAAACCTTGGTCACAAATGGGTCTTCCAAATGGACAATGACCCCAAGCATACTTCCAAAGTTGTGGCAAAATGGCTTAAGGACAACAAAGTCAAGGTATTGGAGTGGCCATCACAAAGCCCTGACCTCAATCCCATAGAAAATGTGTGGGCAGAACTGAAAAAGCGTGTGCGAGCAAGGAGGCCTACAAACCTGACTCAGTTACACCAGCTCTGTCCAGAGGAATGGGCCAAAATTCACCCAACTTATTGTGGGAAGCTTGTGGAAGGCTACCCGAAACGTTTTTAAAGGCAATGCTAACAAATACTAATTGAGTGTATGTAAACTTCTGAGCCACTGGGAATGTGATGAAAGAAATAAAAGCTGAAATAAATCATTCTCTACCATTATTCTGACATTTCACATTCTTAAAATAAAGTGGTGATCCTAACTTACCTAAACAGGGAATGTTTACTCAGATTAAATGTCAAGAATTGTGAAAAACTGAGTTTAAATGTATTTGGCTAAGGTGTATGTAAATTTCCGACTGTATATGTTTTTTTCCCTCATCAATCTACACACAATTGCCCATAATGACAAAGCAAAAGCAGGTTTTTAGACATTTTTGCAAATATATTTAACATTAATAAATGCAATATTAAATTTACATAAGTATTCATACCCTTTACTCAGTTCTTTGTTGAAGCAACTTTGGCAACGATTAAAGTCTTGTCTCTCCTTGGGTATGACGCTACAATCTTGGCGCACTTGCATTTGGAGAGTTTCTCCCATTCTTCTCTGCAGATCCTCTCAATCTCTGTCAGGTTGGATGGGGAGCATCGCTGGACAGCTATTTTCAGGTCTCTCCAGAGATGTTCGATCGGGTTCAAGTACATTCAGAGACTTGTCCCGAAGCCACTCCTGCTTCGTCTTGGCTGTGTGCTTAGGGTCATTGTCCTGTTGGTAGGTGAACCTTCTCCCCAGTCTGAGGTCCTGAGCGCTGCTGAGCAGGTTTTCATCAAGGATTTCTCTGTACATTGCTCCGTTCATCTTTCCCTCGATCCTGACTAGTCTCCCAGGTCCTGCCGCTGAAAAACATCCCCACAGCATGATGCTGCCACCACCATGTTTCACTGCAGGGATGGTGCCAGGTTTCCTCCTACGCTTGGCATTCAGGCAAAATAGTTTAATCTTGGTTTCATCAGACCAGAGAATGTTGTTTCTCATGGTCTGAGTCATTTAGGTGCCTTTTGGCAAACCAAGCAGGCTGTCGTTTGACTTTTACTGAGGAGTGGCTTCTGTCTGGCCACTACCATAAAGGCCTGATTGGTGGAGTGCTGCAGAGATGGTTGTCCTTCTTCCATCTTCACAGAGGAACTCTGGAGCTCTGTCAGAGAGACCATTGGGTTCTTGGTCACCTCCCTGACCACGGCCATTCTCCCTCGATTGCTCAGTTTGGCCAGGCGGCCAGCTCTAGGAAGAATCTTGGTCGTTCCAAACTTCTTCCATTTAAGAATGATAGAGGCCACTGTGTTCTTGGGGATCTTCAATGCTGTAGAAATGTTTTTGTACCCTTCCCCAGATCTGTGCCTCGACACAATCCTGTCTTGGAGCTCGACGGACAATTCCTTTGACCTCATGGCTTGGTTTTTGCTCTGACATGCACTGTCAACTGTGGGACCTTATATATACAGGTGTGTGCCTTTCCAAATCATGTCCAATGAATTGAATTTATCACAGGTGGACTCCAATCAGTTTGTAGAAACATCTCAAGGATGATACATGGAAACAGGATGCACCTGAGTTAAATCTCAAGTCTTTTAGTAAAGGGTCTGAATACTTATGTAAATAAGGTATTTCTGTTTTTAATTTTTAATATATTTGCAAAAATTTCTAAATATCTGTTTGTGTTTGTCATTATGGTCTATTGTGTGTCAATTGATGAAAACTTTTCATTTAATCAATTTTAGAATAAGTCTGGAACTTAACAAAATGTGGAACAAGTCAAGGGGTCTGAATACTTCCCAAATACACTGTAGGTAGAGTTATATGATCAATCAGGACACATAACACTGTTTCTGAGTTATTATAATGTTCCTATCCTCTTCATATGCTGTTAACACTATATTTAATGATTTTATTTCTTCATCACGTGTTGAATACGTGTTTATAAAGCTTCCTTTGAATAACTTGTATTCCTTGAAATAACGTATCCCGGGGAAAGTGTCTGACCGGTTCAAGGCAACTGGGAACTTGGAAAATTGCTTTAAACGGTCATTCAACTCGGAATTCCAAATCGGAAACTCACGATTTGACCTGTTGATTCCCCCTGTGAGTTACCAGTTGTCTTGAAAGCACCATGAGTAAAGTGGGTGACGATGACCTGTGGGCACTGTACAGCTACAAGGGGTGGAAGGGGAAACGATCACTTGAAAGTATGAAAATATGCGATGTCATAATCTGTGAGTTGACAATGAAATGTAATAGGATTTAGTATTCAGAAATTGAAGGGAAGAACAGTACACGAGGTTGCATATTGTTTTCATAACACGTGGTCTATTTGATTTGTTAATGGTTTTAGGTGCATGCAGTCGTAATCACAGGAACGTGAAGGTCGTCGTCATCCGATCAAGATGACCCAATCACTAACTGATCGAGATTTGTTGCGTCTACACACGGCAATAAAATGTGTGTCTTATCTGCCCAACGCGTCCGTACTGTGGACCAGATTCCCGGGTTCCTCCCTGTATGTAAATGAATCAAACCTGCCTTGGATCTCCCTTATGACACAAGCTGTATAAATTGACAGAAAACAGCACGCTTTTATTGTCAATCGTTTTACACTCGTCGTTACAGCCTATATTTCTTATCCAACGGTTTAAGACTGGGCGTAATAGGCTACTGTCCCGATATCCTCGACCTGTCCACAGCCGTACAAATAAATATTATTTCATAGATCCTTCTGTTTTAAAAACAGTAAAAACGTTTCGTAGGATTAGGTGCATCGGTTGTGTTTAGGCAGGTCTTAAGAATACCAAAAGTTTTGCATTTCGAAGAACCTCTAATATGATGACCTATGACCTATAACCCATAACCTATGGCAAGATGTGTGGTCAAATTATGAAAATGGATAAAAGTGGCAATGGATAAAAAGGAGCATGCGGGTAAAGCAAATACTATGGCATTTTAAATGAATGAAGTGTAAATCTAAAAGTAGCCTAAAGAGTCCCTCGTATTGTATATCATATTGGACAGTGGCCTGGCTCATGCTTACAGAGAGCTATGCGCTTGTATGCATCGCCTTTGTTCATATTTCCATGAAAGCTGTACACGACGAGGGTACAAAGATTGTCTTAGGGTCATTTTTGACTCGGCAGTTATAAAATCATGTACACACCACAAAAACACACACACACACACACAATGAGAAATTGAGATGATGTGTGCTACTGATTGAACTCCAGACAAAACTAAAACTTTCTCGTGCGTCAGACAAAATAAACAAAATGTCAGACAAAATAAACATTTCTTGAAAGCAGTGTTTACTAATGGGGAATGCAGTCAGAGGCTATAAATGTGCTGCAGATGAGTACCCCCAGTTCTCTTTGCTGAGTGCATGTTTCAGTGCCCAACATGTCGTAGATCCGATTTTTTCAGATGTGTCCAGGAGGATGTCCAGGAGGAACAAGACAACAATGATTTAGAAGAGGAGGAGGTATTTGAAGAAGATTTTGGAAGAATACAACCCAGAGCACGATGCATCATCTTCAGATGAAGAAGAAATCCCCCAAGCTGAATGAAAGACATTTTTGTCAAGGAACATAATAATAACATGGTCCTTGTCACCATATGACAACCAGGGCAGGATGGCAGCACACAATGTCATAAGGAGGAACCCAGGGCCCACAAGACATGCAGTTGCCCATGCCCAGGACATCGCCTCAGCATTCCACATCTTCATCACACCGGCCATTGAAACAATCATCCTGGAGATGACAAATTTGGAGGGTTTCCGTAAATATGGAGACAACTGGAAGAGGATGGATGAGATTGAACTGAGTGCCTACATAGGGCTGCTAATCTTAGCGGGTGTGTATAGGTCCCGAGGCGAGGCTACATGTAGTCTCTGGGATGCAGAGGCGATTTTCCGTGCCACGATGCCACTGAAAGTCTTTCACACTTTCTCGAGAATGCTACGATTTGATAACCGCGAGTCAAGACCTGCAGGACGTGTGCGAGACAAACTGGCGGCCTTCAGAGAGGTCTGGGAGAAGTGGGTGGAGCGTCTGCCATACTTCAGGCCCAGGGTTGTAGAGGTAACAGTGGATGAGCACTTGAGTAAAGAAAACGACTATGACAGGTGTGCTGTAATAGAAACGAGTGGTGTCCACCGATTTAAGTGCCGTCTTTCTGCATTGTGAGGAGGGAAAACCCAGATATGCACAACGTTTGTGATGAATGACAGGTTGTTTCTTCATGAAAAATGAACTTGGGGTTTAAAGTTCAATTAAGCTGCTTTATTTTCGGGGTTTATTGAAGGCGGGTCATTTTTGTACCCTTAGGACAAGGGGAGTATACAGAATGTTAAGACTGCACAAGGGTTAAATAGTCCAATTCTTATTTAGTATAGCCTGAACTGTACCAAAGGGGAAAAAATGTGGCATGCTGGGAGAAGGACTGTGGTTTAGTTTCCTCCAAATCATTGAATAGTGATAACTCTTTCACTCATCGAGGGTTGATAGACTGATATACTAGCACTACAGAATTTAAACTGAACTACAAATGTATTGGAGTTGCGTGGGAGGGACTATGATGGAGTTGCAGCAGAAGACCACAATCAAGCTGGTCGGTCACATAAACACTGTACGATGCTGCTACTCCATTTTTCATATTTCCTGAAACTTATTCACCTTACCTTATACATACTGTATCTACCTCTACCAGTCAGAGGGAGCGAGAAAGAGAGAGAGATGCCATACAGAGGTGTTAGACCAGGAGAGTTTCCAGAACCAACTCCAATATTACACGCACACACACATACTGTACAGCACACTGCACACCCATCAAACCGGGAACATTCCCAGAACATTAGCAAACATTCCCATTAAGTTCTAGATAGGGTTTTATCTAACATTAGGATGACAACGACCCAAAAATATTAAAAAAACAAAATGTTTTTGTTTTCTATGTTTAAAATGAAAGATCCTTGGAATGTTCTCCTAACATTCACTAAAATGTTCCAAGCAAACCAAAAATGGCTCTGTGAAAGTTCCCAGAACATTTGTTAGGTTGTGGCAAATGTTCTCATAAAACAAAAACTGTCCAGTTGTGCTGATGATTATACAATGTTTGTATAAAACATTAGCCTGATGTTGCAAGAACATTCCCAGAACACAATTAGTCTGTTCTTGAAAGGTTCCCAGAATGTTTCATTGGGTTGTGCGAACAGCCTTGTGTGAACTTACCAGTTGTGAGGATGATTATAGTTTATTTTAGGGTTCAGAAAACATTCACCGGATGTTACCAGAACGTTCCCAAAACACATTTTGTATGTTATTTTAAAGTTGCTAAAACATTTCTTTAGATTGCGGGAACATTGTGGGGATATGACAAGAGATAGGTTCCCAAAACACTAAAACTGTCCAGTGGTGCTGACATTCAGATAATGTTTGTATGAGGGTGCACAAAGCACCCTTTTTATGTTGCAAGAATGTTGACAGAACAGCCTTTCAGAGTTCTTTAGAGGTTCCCAGAACATTTAATAGTTATATTTGTTTTAGGTTTAACACAATACAGTGGGAAGAAAAAGTATGTGAACCCTTTAGAATTACCTGGATTTCTGCATAATTGGTCATAAAATTTGATCTGATCTTCATCTAAATCACAACAATAGACAGACACCGTCTGCTTAAACTAATAACACACAAACAATTATAATTTTTCATGTCTTTATTGAACACACCATGTAAACATTCACAGTGTAGGTTGGAAAAAGTATGTGAACCCTAGGATTTAATAACAGGTTGATGACCGTCATTTGGCAACAATAACCTCAACCAAACGTTTTCTGTAGTTGTGGATCAGCCCCCCACAACGGCCAGGAGGAATTTTGGACCATTTCTCTTTACAAAGCTGTTTCAGTTCCACAATATTCTTGGGATGTCTGGTGTAAACCACTCTCTTGAGGTCATGCCACAGCATCTCAATCGGGTTGAGGTCAGGACAGTGGCCGTCATCTTTGCAGGACGGCCACTCCAGAAGGCATATTTTCTTCTGTTCAAGCCATTCTGTCGTGGATTTACTTCTGGCTTTTGGGTTTTGGGTTGCATCACCTAACTTCTGTTGAGCTTCAATTGGAGGACAGATAGCCTTACATTCTCCTGCAAAATGTCTTGATAAACTTGGGAATTCATTTCCCCGGCGATGATAGCAAGCTGTCCAGACCCTGAGGCAGCAAAGCAGCCCCAAACCATGATGCTCTCTCCACAATAGTTTACAGTTGGGATGAGGTTTTGATGTTGGTGTGCTGTGCCTTTTTTTATGCCAGTAGCGCTGTGGAACATCCAGGTGCTCTTTTGCGAACTTCAGACGTGCAGCAATGTTTTTTTGGACAGCAGTGGCTTCTTCCATGGTGTCCTCCCATGAACATCATTCTTGTTTAGTGTTTTACATATTGTAGACTCGTCAACAGAGATGTTAGCATCTTCCAGAGATTTCAGTAAGTCTAGCTGACACTCTAGGATTCCTTTTAACCTCATTGAGCATTTAGCGCTGTGCTCTTGCAGTCATCTTTGCAGGACGGCCACTCCCAGTGAGAGTAGCAACAGTGATGACATTTCTCCGTTTATAGACAATTTGTATTACCGTGGAATTTCTTTTAGAGATACTTTTGTAACCCTTTCCAGCTTTTGGCAAGGAAACTATTCTTAATCATTGGTCTTCTGAGATCTCTTTTGTTTGAGGCATGGTTCACATCAGGCAATGCTTCTTGTGAATAGCAAACTCAATTTTTGTGAGTGTTTTTTATGGGGCAGGACAGCTCTTACCATAATCTCCAATCTTGTCTCATTGATTGTACTCCAGGTTAGTTGACTTAGTTGACTTTTGGAGAGGTCATTAGCCTAGGGGTTCACATACTGTTTCCAACCTACACTGTGAATGTTTAAATTATGCATTCAACATAGACAAGAAAAATACAATAATTTGTGTGTTATTAGTTGAAGCACACTGAGTTTGTCTATTGTTGTGATGAATGAAGATCAGATCGAATTTTGTCAAATTTGTGCAAAAATCCAGGTAATTCCAAAGGGGGGTTCACATACATTTTTCTTGCCACTATATTCCATTGATGTTCACACAATATACATTTTAGCTTGTCTTGGAGGTCCTCGGAACATTTTAAGGTCATTTAGAAAATGTTATATTTAAGTTTTACCTAATATTACCACAACATTGTCAGCATGCATATTTCTAGTTCCTTAAATAGTTTTTTTCCGGGCCTCCCGAGTGACGCAGCAGTCTAAGGCATTGCATCGCAGTGCTGGAGGTGTCACTACAGACCCGGGTTCGATCCCGGGATGTATCACAACCGACCGTGATCAGGAGTCCCATAGGGCAGCGCACAATTGGCCCAGCGTCGTCCGGGTTGGGGAAGGGTTTGGCCGGGCAGGCGTTACTGGGCTCATCTCGCTATAGCAACTCCTTGTGGCAGGCCGGGCACCTGCAGGCTGACCTCTGGTCGTCAGTTGAACTGTGTTTCCTCCGACACATTGGTGCGGCTGGTATCCTGGTTAAGCAGGCGGGTGTTAAGAAGCACAGTTTGACGGGTCATGTTTCGGAGGACGCATTACTCAAGCCCGTTTGGGAGTTGCAGCGATGAGCCAAAATCGAAATTGTGGAGAAAAAAAAGAGTTTCTCCCATTCTTCTCTGCAGATCCTCTCAATCTCTGTCAGGTTGGATGGGGAGCATCGCTGGACAGCTATTTTCAGGTCTCTCCAGAGATGTTCGATCGGGTTCAAGTACATTCAGAGACTTGTCCCGAAGCCACTCCTGCTTCGTCTTGGCTGTGTGCTTAGGGTCATTGTCCTGTTGGTAGGTGAACCTTCTCCCCAGTCTGAGGTCCTGAGCGCTGCTGAGCAGGTTTTCATCAAGGATTTCTCTGTACATTGCTCCGTTCATCTTTCCCTCGATCCTGACTAGTCTCCCAGGTCCTGCCGCTGAAAAACATCCCCACAGCATGATGCTGCCACCACCATGTTTCACTGCAGGGATGGTGCCAGGTTTCCTCCTACGCTTGGCATTCAGGCAAAATAGTTTAATCTTGGTTTCATCAGACCAGAGAATGTTGTTTCTCATGGTCTGAGTCATTTAGGTGCCTTTTGGCAAACCAAGCAGGCTGTCGTTTGACTTTTACTGAGGAGTGGCTTCTGTCTGGCCACTACCATAAAGGCCTGATTGGTGGAGTGCTGCAGAGATGGTTGTCCTTCTTCCATCTTCACAGAGGAACTCTGGAGCTCTGTCAGAGAGATCATTGGGTTCTTGGTCACCTCCCTGACCACGGCCATTCTCCCTCGATTGCTCAGTTTGGCCAGGCGGCCAGCTCTAGGAAGAATCTTGGTCGTTCCAAACTTCTTCCATTTAAGAATGATAGAGGCCACTGTGTTCTTGGGGATCTTCAATGCTGTAGAAATGTTTTTGTACCCTTCCCCAGATCTGTGCCTCGACACAATCCTGTCTTGGAGCTCGACGGACAATTCCTTTGACCTCATGGCTTGGTTTTTGCTCTGACATGCACTGTCAACTGTGGGACCTTATATATACAGGTGTGTGCCTTTCCAAATCATGTCCAATGAATTGAATTTATCACAGGTGGACTCCAATCAGTTTGTAGAAACATCTCAAGGATGATACATGGAAACAGGATGCACCTGAGTTAAATCTCAAGTCTTTTAGTAAAGGGTCTGAATACTTATGTAAATAAGGTATTTCTGTTTTTAATTTTTAATATATTTGCAAAAATTTCTAAATATCTGTTTGTGTTTGTCATTATGGTCTATTGTGTGTCAATTGATGAAAACTTTTCATTTAATCAATTTTAGAATAAGTCTGGAACTTAACAAAATGTGGAACAAGTCAAGGGGTCTGAATACTTCCCAAATACACTGTAGGTAGAGTTATATGATCAATCAGGACACATAACACTGTTTCTGAGTTATTATAATGTTCCTATCCTCTTCATATGCTGTTAACACTATATTTAATGATTTTATTTCTTCATCACGTGTTGAATACGTGTTTATAAAGCTTCCTTTGAATAACTTGTATTCCTTGAAATAACGTATCCCGGGGAAAGTGTCTGACCGGTTCAAGGCAACTGGGAACTTGGAAAATTGCTTTAAACGGTCATTCAACTCGGAATTCCAAATCGGAAACTCACGATTTGACCTGTTGATTCCCCCTGTGAGTTACCAGTTGTCTTGAAAGCACCATGAGTAAAGTGGGTGACGATGACCTGTGGGCACTGTACAGCTACAAGGGGTGGAAGGGGAAACGATCACTTGAAAGTATGAAAATATGCGATGTCATAATCTGTGAGTTGACAATGAAATGTAATAGGATTTAGTATTCAGAAATTGAAGGGAAGAACAGTACACGAGGTTGCATATTGTTTTCATAACACGTGGTCTATTTGATTTGTTAATGGTTTTAGGTGCATGCAGTCGTAATCACAGGAACGTGAAGGTCGTCGTCATCCGATCAAGATGACCCAATCACTAACTGATCGAGATTTGTTGCGTCTACACACGGCAATAAAATGTGTGTCTTATCTGCCCAACGCGTCCGTACTGTGGACCAGATTCCCGGGTTCCTCCCTGTATGTAAATGAATCAAACCTGCCTTGGATCTCCCTTATGACACAAGCTGTATAAATTGACAGAAAACAGCACGCTTTTATTGTCAATCGTTTTACACTCGTCGTTACAGCCTATATTTGTTATCCAACGGTTTAAGACTGGGCGTAATAGGCTACTGTCCCGATATCCTCGACCTGTCCACAGCCGTACAAATAAATATTATTTCATAGATCCTTCTGTTTTAAAAACAGTAAAAACGTTTCGTAGGATTAGGTGCATCGGTTGTGTTTAGGCAGGTCTTAAGAATACCAAAAGTTTTGCATTTCGAAGAACCTCTAATATGATAACCTATGACCTATAACCCATAACCTATGGCAAGATGTGTGGTCAAATTATGAAAATGGATAAAAGTGGCAATGGATAAAAAGGAGCATGCGGGTAAAGCAAATACTATGGCATTTTAAATGAATGAAGTGTAAATCTAAAAGTAGCCTAAAGAGTCCCTCGTATTGTATATCATATTGGACAGTGGCCTGGCTCATGCTTACAGAGAGCTATGCGCTTGTATGCATCGCCTTTGTTCATATTTCCATGAAAGCTGTACACGACGAGGGTACAAAGATTGTCTTAGGGTCATTTTTGACTCGGCAGTTATAAAATCATGTACACACCACAAAAACACACACACACACACACAATGAGAAATTGAGATGATGTGTGCTACTGATTGAACTCCAGACAAAACTAAAACTTTCTCGTGCGTCAGACAAAATAAACAAAATGTCAGACAAAATAAACATTTCTTGAAAGCAGTGTTTACTAATGGGGAATGCAGTCAGAGGCTATAAATGTGCTGCAGATGAGTACCCCCAGTTCTCTTTGCTGAGTGCATGTTTCAGTGCCCAACATGTCGTAGATCCGATTTTTTCAGATGTGTCCAGGAGGATGTCCAGGAGGAACAAGACAACAATGATTTAGAAGAGGAGGAGGTATTTGAAGAAGATTTTGGAAGAATACAACCCAGAGCACGATGCATCATCTTCAGATGAAGAAGAAATCCCCCAAGCTGAATGAAAGACATTTTTGTCAAGGAACATAATAATAACATGGTCCTTGTCACCATATGACAACCAGGGCAGGATGGCAGCACACAATGTCATAAGGAGGAACCCAGGGCCCACAAGACATGCAGTTGCCCATGCCCAGGACATCGCCTCAGCATTCCACATCTTCATCACACCGGCCATTGAAACAATCATCCTGGAGATGACAAATTTGGAGGGTTTCCGTAAATATGGAGACAACTGGAAGAGGATGGATGAGATTGAACTGAGTGCCTACATAGGGCTGCTAATCTTAGCGGGTGTGTATAGGTCCCGAGGCGAGGCTACATGTAGTCTCTGGGATGCAGAGGCGATTTTCCGTGCCACGATGCCACTGAAAGTCTTTCACACTTTCTCGAGAATGCTACGATTTGATAACCGCGAGTCAAGACCTGCAGGACGTGTGCGAGACAAACTGGCGGCCTTCAGAGAGGTCTGGGAGAAGTGGGTGGAGCGTCTGCCATACTTCAGGCCCAGGGTTGTAGAGGTAACAGTGGATGAGCACTTGAGTAAAGAAAACGACTATGACAGGTGTGCTGTAATAGAAACGAGTGGTGTCCACCGATTTAAGTGCCGTCTTTCTGCATTGTGAGGAGGGAAAACCCAGATATGCACAACGTTTGTGATGAATGACAGGTTGTTTCTTCATGAAAAATGAACTTGGGGTTTAAAGTTCAATTAAGCTGCTTTATTTTCGGGGTTTATTGAAGGCGGGTCATTTTTGTACCCTTAGGACAAGGGGAGTATACAGAATGTTAAGACTGCACAAGGGTTAAATAGTCCAATTCTTATTTAGTATAGCCTGAACTGTACCAAAGGGGAAAAAATGTGGCATGCTGGGAGAAGGACTGTGGTTTAGTTTCCTCCAAATCATTGAATAGTGATAACTCTTTCACTCATCGAGGGTTGATAGACTGATATACTAGCACTACAGAATTTAAACTGAACTACAAATGTATTGGATTGCGTGGGAGGGACTATGATGGAGTTGCAGCAGAAGACCACAATGCATGACCAGTGTATGGCCAGGTATAATGTGAAGGCCAAATGTTCCACCTGTACCTTTAGATCTAGCCAGAGTGGTCTTTTATAACATGTCCATATGCAAGCCACTGTATCATACCGCTGTATTAGTTTCATATCTGATATAGCAACTGAATTAGACTATTCACAGTCCCCAAAAGGTTGATCAAGTGCTCAGCAGCATACCCTCAAAAATGCCACAGCACTGTCAGGAATGAACGGTGGGCGAGTGGTGAGATGGTCACCCAATACCTCCCGTTTCCACTCCTGCTATTACAGTCCTTGGCTTCTCTGTACGATTGTTTTAAATATTTGATGTTGCGCTGGCATTGGCCGTGGGAACGGGTGAATCCTTTTTATATTATTAGGGATGGTATCTCTTCATCAATATCTGTATTTCTATACGAGTGATCTAATTTCGATTGGACTGTGGCGTCCGGCCCCAGTGCCAGTAGGCACATGGTTTCTAATGAAGACCATGATCTTAATTCTGTTGTCCGTAATTACTACCTCAACTGGCCGGGGGTGATTTTTTTTGAGGGCAGGAACACTGTGTGTTTTGATTGTCTACACCTGTTGACAAATGTGGGCACAATCAGAATGTGGACAAGATCAGGACAACAGATGCATGTTCAAATGAAAACTTGTGGAGCATTGCAACTGCTTTAAATCTGCGTATTCCTCCAAAGCTCAGCTGTCCTGAGTCTGCACAACTCTGCCAGGATCTAGGATCAAGAGAGACAATTAAGTGTTTTAGTACTATATCTCTTGACACAATGATGAAAATAATCATGCTCTAAACCTTCAAGCTGCATACTGGACCCTATTCCAACTAAACTACTGAAAGAGCTGCTTCCTGTGCTTGGCCCTCCTATGTTGAACATAATAAACGGCTCTGTATCCACCGAATGTGTACCAAACTCACTAAAAGTGGCAGTAATAAAGCCTCTCTTGAAAAAGCCAAACCTTGACCCAGAAAATATAAAAAAACTTTTGGCCTATATCGAATCTTCCATTCCTCTAAAAAAAAAAATGAAAAAGCTGTTGTGCAGCAACTCACTGCCTTCCTGAAGACAAACAATGTATACAAAATGCTTCAGTCTGGTTTTAGACCCCATCATAGCACTGAGACCGCACTTGTGAAGGTGGTAAATGACCTTTTAATGGCGTCAGACCGAGACTCTGCATCTGTCCTCGTGCTCCTAGACCTTAGTGCTGCCTTTGATACCATCGATCACCACATTCTTTTGGAGAGATTGGAAACCCAAATTGGTCTACACGGACAAGTTCTGGCCTGGTTTAGATCTTATCTGTCGGAAAGATATCAGTTTGTCTCTGAATGGTTTGTCCTCTGACAAATCAACTGTACATTTCGGTGTTCCTCAAGGTTCCGTTTTAGGACCACTACTGTTTTCACTATATATTTTACCTCTTGGGGATGTCATTCGAAAACATAATGTTAACTTTCACTGCTATGCGGATGACACACAGCTGTACATTTCAATGAAACATGGTGAAGCCCCAAAATTGCCCTCGCTAGAAGCCTGTGTTTCAGACATAAGGAAGTGGATGGCTGCAAACTTTCTACTTTTAAACTCGGACAAAACAGAGATGCTTGTTCTAGGTCCCAAGAAACAAAGAGATCTTCTGTTGAATCTGACAATTAATCTTGATGGTTGTAAAGTTGTCTCAAATAAAACTGTGAAGGACCTCGGCGTTACTCTGGACCCTGATCTCTCTTTTGACGAACATATCAAGACTGTTTCAAGGACAGCTTTTTCCATCTATGTAACATTGCAAAAATCAGAAACTTTCTGTCCAAAAATGATGCAGAAAAAGTCATCCATGCTTTTGTTACTTCTAGGTTAGACTACTGCAATGCTCTACTTTCCAGCTACCCGGATAAAGCACTAAATAAATTTCAGTTAGTGCTAAATACGTCTGCTAGAATCCTGACTAGAACCAAAAAATGTGATCATATTATTCCAGTGCTAGCCTCCCTACACTGGCTTCCTGTTAAGGCAAGGACTGATTTCAAGGTTTTACTGCTAACCTACAAAACATTACATGGGCTTGCTCCTACCTATCTTTCCGATTTGGTCCTGCAGTACATACCTACACGTATGCTACAGTCAAAAGACGCAGGCCTCCTAATTGTCCCTAGAATTTCTAAGCAAACAGCTGGAGGCAGGGCTTTCTCCTATAGAGCTCAATTTTTATGGAATGGTCTACCTACCCATGTGAGAGACGCAGACTCATTCTCAACTTTTAAGTCTTTACTGAAGACTCATCTCTTCAGTGGGTCATATGATTGAGTGTAGTCTGGCCCAGGAGTGTGAAGGTGAACGGAAAGGCTCTGGAGCAACGAATCGCCCTTGCTGTCTCTGCCTGGCCGGTTCCCCTCTCTCCACTGGGATTCACTGCCTCTAACACTATTACAGGGGCTGAGTCACTGGCTTACTGGTGCTCTTTCATGCCGTCCCTAGGAGGGGTGCGTCACTTGAGTGGGTTGAGTCACTGACGTGATCTTCCTGTCTGGGTTGGCGCCCCACCTTGGGTTGTGCCGTGGCGGAGATCTTTGTGGGCTATACTCTGCCTTGTCTCAGGATGGTAAGTTGGTGGTTGAAGTATCCCTCTAGTGGTGTGGGGGCTGTGCTTTGGCAAAGTGGGTGGGGTTATATCCTTCCTGTTTGGCCCTGTCCGGGGGTATCATCGGATGGGGCCACAGTGTCTCCTGACCCCTCCTGTCTCAGCCTCCAGTATTTATGCTGCAGTAGTTTGTGTCGGCGGGCTAGGGTCAGTTTGTTATATCTGGAGTTCTTCTCCTGTCTTATCCGGTGTCCTGTGTGAATTTAAGTATGCTCTCTCTAATTCTCTCTTTCTCTCTTTCTTTCTCTTTCTCGGAGGACCTGAGCCCTAGGACCATGCCTCAGGACTACATGGCATGATGACTCCTTGCTGTCCCCAGTCCACCTGGCTGTGCTGCTGCTCCAGTTTCAACTATTCTGCCTGCGGCTATGGAACCCTGACCTGTTCACCGGACGTGCTACCTGTCCCAGACCTGCTGTTTTCAACTCTCTAGAGACAGCAAGAGCGGTAGAGATACTCTCAATGATCGGCTATGATAAGCCAACTGACATTTACTCCTGAGGTGCTGACTTGTTGCACCCTCGACAACTACTGTGATTATTGTTATTTGACCATGCTGGTCATTTATGAACATTTGAACATCTTGGCCATGTTCTGTTATAATCTCCACCCGGCACAGCCAGAAGAGGACTGGCCACCCCTCATAGCCTGGTTCCTCTCTAGGTTTCTTCCTAGGTTTTGGCCTTCCATGGGAGTTTTTCCTAGCCACCGTGCTTCTACACCTGCATTGCTTGCTGTTTGGGGTTTTAGGCTGGGTTTCTGTACAGCACTTTGAGATATCAGCTGATGTAAGAAGGGCTATATAAATTGATTTGATTTGATTGTGCAACATTGTGGGAATGTGTCACGTTCTGACCATAGTTCTTGTGTGTTGTGCTTGTTTTAGTGTTGGTCAGGACGTGAGCTGGGTGGGCATTCTATGTTGTGTGTCTAGTTTGTCTGTTTCTGTGTTCGGCCTAATATGGTTTTCAATCAGAGGCAGCTGTCAATCGTTGTCCCTGATTGGGAATCATATATAGGTGGCTTGTTTTGTGTTGGGGATTTGTGGGTGGTTGTTTCCTGTCTCTGTGTTTTCTCTGCACCAGATAGGGCTGTATCGGTTTGCCACATTTTGTTACTTTGTATTCTGTAAGTGTTCACTGTTTAATCGTCTTTATTAAATATGTTGAGCACAAGCTACGCTGCGTCTTGGTCCGATCCCTGCTACACCTCCTCTTCAGACGAAGAGGAGGAAGGCTGCCGTTACAGAATGTTCTGTGCAACTTCTTAATAAGTACAATATGTGAATCACAAGAATATTCTTGCAACATCCCAGACAACCCATAACTGAATTCATCTCTTGTCATGTCCCTACAATGTTCCCACAACCAAAACAAATGTTTGAACTTTTAAAGAAAATACAAGATGTGTTCTGAGAATGTTCTTGTAACATCAGGTGAATGTTTTTTTGCACCATAAAAGTAACATTGTAAAGTCATCTGCACAACTAGACAGTTTATCTTTTGTGATGTCCCCACAATGTTCCCACCAGACTGTTCCCACAACCTTATGAGAACATTTGCCGCAACGTAAAGAATGTTCTAGGAACTTTCACAGAACCAATATTGGTTTGCTGGGTATATACAGTACACGCCCAGCAAAGTTGCACTCTCACGATATATCTATCGGTCAGTCAGTTGGCCGATTATTTGAGCCCTGTTTGAATACTCTTGGAATTCATCCTTCTTTCCTCCCATCTTTGAAGTGGTCACTGATCTGACATGACAAAACTGGTGAAAACATTGTAATGGAGAGCCTGTTTACGACAACCCAGTTATTTTGGATCAATGATTACTTCAAGGAAGGCAGTAGAGAAGGATGCATTTGAACAGGGCTCTGGTCAGTTTGTTCCAGGATCATCAGAGATGACCCGTTATACTGATACTCCTGTTATGTCCTGGTGACAGAGTCAGGAAGTATTATGGTAGATAATGCCCCACATTAATCTTTCTGCGTCCTACTTACTGGAGGACTGCTCGCACTCAGTCCTCCATCAGGACTTTAACTCCCTGAGAGTATTCACCCTGACCCCAATAACCTGGCTTCTCATACCTCTAAACCTCTCTCTCTCTCCCACACTCTCTCTGTCCTCCACACTCTCTCTCTCACCCCTATAACCTGGCATCCCACACCTAATAATCCTCTCTCCCACACGCTCTGTCTTCCACACAATCTCTCTCTGTCTCTCTCTACATCTCTATCTATCTCTACTCTGATGTACACTCTAAGCTTGGTGTAATGGTGTTTGGGGTTAGAGCAGTGGCCTAAGCCTTTGAGAGATGATGATTTACATCCTGATAGAAAACACTAGAAAGAGTTTAGTAAATCCTGAAGAGGAGAGCTGGGATGTTCACAGTATAATGTATAATGTCATTTTTTACTGTTTTAAAATGTAGTTGAAAGTTATGATTCTCAAACAAATTCCAGAATAGGTTTGAGTAAAGACTAGTTTGTCTTTTGAAGGGGTATTGTTCCAAATAATGGGTTTTGTCAGATGGCAAAGAAATGTTTCTCTCTACCCTATATTTCTCTTTGAAAGAGTTTCAGAAAAGTCAGCAGAGAGGGGAAAAGAAAGCTGGCACTGATTGACGCAAACTCTCCATAACAGTCACTTTCATTCTCACACAAATACTCGCAGAAACAAACACACACATGTCCCCCAGAGATATGGAGTAGATTTAGGACATAATCGTCTGAGTATCCTGCAAGGCCCCTGGGACCCAGAAGAGTTATTTTGTGTGTGTGTGTGTGTGTGTGTGTGCGTGTGTGTGTGTGCGTGTGAATGTTTGGTTTTACTATCCTTGTGGGAAACAGAAGTCTTCACAAGGATAGTAAAACAAGGACAATTCAGAAGTGGGGACATTCTGCCAGTTCCCAAAAGGAAAAAGGTTATTTTAGGTTTAGGGTTTAGGTTTAGGATTACAATTAGGGTTAGGGTTAAGAGGGTTTCTGTTTGCCCCGGTATCAAAACTTGGGTTGCACGGACCTATTGCAACTTCCTGCTCTGTCTGCATATATGGCAAGTCAGTCTGGACTGGAGAAGGGCTGTATAGTATTCTTTACCATTCAAGCCAAATCGAGCGGTCTTGAGTTTGGCTATCCACCTAGATTCAGCAGCTGTTCTCTAGGCTATGGTCCAGGAGCAAAGCCGGGGGGAAGTAGGGGTGCTGAAGGGGCTGCAGTATTCCCTGATAAATTGAAATAATGTTTCCAAAATTATATAATTACTCCTGTCTGAACACTGACTGAATTTGGGCAGCGCACGCACCAAATATCGAACAGCATGTTTCATTGCGGCCATAGAAATATAGTCTATAGAACCCAGCTAGCACATAACGTTCTGAGAACCATGTTTCTTAGAGCTTGGTGAGAGTGTGGTTTTCCTATGGTTATTTCGCAGACAGCCTTCCCATAACACTTCCTACGGGTTTCTTCATGGTTCTATTTAAAGTAATGTTCTGAAATTGTTCTGAGAACGTTAAGAAAAACACTTATTTTCTGCGGGAATTTCAGTACTTCAATATTACGTTTTCTACTGGTTTACTCATGGTTCTATTTAAAGTCATGTTCTCAGAACGTTCAGAAAACATTAAGAAATAACGTTCTTCTGTTGGAATTTCAGTACTTCAGCATAACGTTTTCTACAGGTTTCCTCATGGTTCTTTTTAAAGTCATGTTCTTAGAACTTTCAGAGAACGTTCCATAACAACCACAAGAAAACATTAGTAATGTTAAAAGAGCATTCTAAGAATATTTAAAAGCATATACAGTACATTCCATTCTCAGCATCAACAAAACTCTCTCCATTCTCTATCTTGTTACATCTGTTCAGGTGTGTTGGCCGCGCCCACTAATTGGCCACACCTGATCTTAATGAGTGCTAGTTTCCTTTGAAATAGGGTCTGTTTGAATAAACTAACAAAATGTACAGCTTTGTATGAGTTAAAAAAACATAGCACGCCTGCTCCATCTAGGTGGCACAGTGGACTAATTCCATGGATAGGAAGCAGAAGATCATAGGTTTGAATCTCACTCATGCCACAATCGGACCCTTTTTTTCCTAAAACGGCATACCCAAATCTAACTGCCTATAGCTCAGGACCTGATTCAAGGATATGCATATTCTTGATACCATTTGAAAGGAAACACTTTGAAGTTTGTGGAAATGTGAAATTAATGTAGGAGAATATAACACATTAGATCTGGTAAAAGTTTTTTTTTTTAAATACAAAGAAAAAAACATGTTTTTTGTACCTTCATCTTTGAAATGCAAGAGCAAGACCATTATGTATTATTCCAGCCCAGGCACAATTTAGATTTTGGCCACTAGATGGAAGCAGTGTATGTGCAAAGTTTTAGACTGATCCAATGAACCATTGCATATCTGTTCAAAATGTTGTATTAAAACTGCCAAAACGTGCCTAATTGGTTTATTAATACATTTTCAAGTTCATAATTGTGCACTCTCCTCAAACAATTGCATGGTATTAATTCACTGTAATAGCTACTGTAAATTGGACAGTGCAGTTAGATTAACATGATTTTAAGCTTTCTGCCCATATCAGATATGACAATGTCCTGGGAAAATGTTTTGTTACTTACAACATGCTAATCACATTAGCCTACGTTAGCTTAACCATCCCGCGGGGGGGACACCGATCCTGTAGAGGATACATTTTCTTCAGGCTAGGGTCCTTTTTTCTGAATTTCCATATCCAAATCCAGCTCCCAGATTGCAATTCCTATGGCTTCCACTAGATGTCAACCGTCTTTGTTCAAGGTATCAGGCTTGTTTCTTCCAAAACGAGGAAGAATAATGAGTTTTAGTACTGGGACTCAGAGTTGGAAATCAGTTTGTGCGCACGTGCACCTGCTAATATCGCTTTCCTATTGAACATAATTCTTTCCGTATAAAATATTATAGTTTAATTCCATTTTAGGGTACCTGAGGATTAAATGAACAGCATTCTCCTATAGGTGTTCCTTTTGTCCAGGTGAGAAAGGACAGTGTGGAGTGCGATTGAGATCACGTCATCTGTGGATCTGTTGGGGCGGTATGCGAATTGGAGTGGGTCTAGGGTGTCCAGGAGGATGCTGTTGATGTGAGCCATGACCAGCCTTTCAAAGCACTTCCTGGCTACCGACTTGAGTGCCACGGGGCGGTAATCATTTAGGCAGGTTACCTTCGCTTCCTTGGGCACAGGGACTATGGTGGTCTGCTTGAAACATGTAGGTATTACAGACTCGGTCAAAAAAAATGTCAGTGAAGACACTTGACAGTTGGTCCGCGCATGCTTTGAGTACACGTCCTGGTAATCCGTCTGGCCCAGCGGCTTTGTGAATGTTGACATGTTTAAAGGTTTTGTTCACATCGGCCACCGAGAGCGTTATCACACAGTCATCCAGAACAGCTGGTGCTCTCGTGCATGCTTCAGTGTTGCTTTCCTCGAAGTGAGCATAAAAGGCATTTAGCTCGTCTGGTAGGCTCGCGTCACTCAGGTGGCGTCTGGGTTTCCCTTTGTAGTTTGTAATACTTTTCAAGCCCTGCCACATCCGACAAGCGTCAGAGCCTGGTTAGTAGGACCTATTTGAAGGTAATTAAATAATGTTCTGATAACGTGTTTTAATAAGACTTTTAATAACACTGTTAGCTTAGGTTAACTGTTTTAAACTCCAAGCACAGATAGGACACTTGGAAATGAATTTGCTTTGGCATTTTAACATCGACTGGGCTGTAGTGGAGCGGGTCGAGAGTTTAAAATTCCTTGGTGTCCACATCACCAACGAACTATCATGGTCCAAACATACCAAGACAGTCGGCACGACAAAACCTTTTCCCTCTCAGGAGACTGAAAAGATTTGTCATGGGTCCCCAGATCCTCAAAAGCTTCTACAGCTGCACCATCGAGAGCATCCTGACCGGTTGCATCACCGCCTGGTATGGCAACTGCTCCGCGTCTGACCGTAAGGTTCTACAGAGGGTAGTGCGAACGGCCCAGTACATCACTGGGGCCAAGCTTCCTGCCATCCAGGTCCTATATAATAGGCGGTGTCAGAGGAAAGCCCATAAAATTGTCAGAGACTCCAGTCACCCAAGTTATAGACTCTCTGCTACCGCACAGCAAGCGGTAGCAGACTACAAGTCTAGGACCAAAAGGCTCCTCAACAGCTTCTACCACCAAGCCATTAGACTGCTGAATAATTCATAAAAATCACCACCGGACAATTTACACTGACCCCCCCTGTACACTGCTGCTACTCGCTGTTTGTTTATTACCTAGTCACTTCACCCCCACCTACATGTACAGATTGCCTCAACTAGCCTGTACCCCTGCACACTGACTCGGTACCGGTGCCCCCTGTATATAGCCTAGTTACTGTTATTCTTATTGTGTTACACTTTATTATTACTTTTTGTTTTAGCCTACTTGGTAAATATTTTCTTCTTCTTGAACTGCACTGTTGGTTAACTGCACTGTTTCACGGTAAAGTCTACGCTTGTTGTATTCGGCGCAAGTGGCAAATAAAGTTTGATTTGATTTGAAATAACCTATAATTTCTGTTATTAGAATGTTAAAGAAAACACCCAGGAAAACTTTCACAGAACTATTGAAAAACGTTCTCAGAACCTCACTGCAACCTACAAATTTACATTCCCAAAACAGGTGAAATTATTACTTCCGTTCGCAGAACATTTAAAAAACGTTGCATTTTAACGGTCAGAAAACGCATGGCTTCATTCCCAAAACCAATGGGAAACCAAAAGCTTACATGCCTACAACTTCCAAGGTACCAAATGTGCTAGCTGGGAAGGGTTTTGGAACTTCGCCCTGGTCATTTGACTGGTAAACTCATGGGTATGCTCAAAATGGCTGTACCTTCTGCAAATGCCTACTGCTGAAAAGAGAAGACTAATTTGTCAGTAGAACACAGGAGGTTGGTGACTTCTTGATTGGGGAGGCCAGACACATGGCAATGGCCGGAACAGATTAGGTGGAAAGGTGTTAACAACATCAAACACGTGGTTTCCATTTGTTTGATGCCATTCCATTTGCTCCGTTCCAGCCATTCCAGCGGGGCTGTGTGAAAATTTGGGATAGACTGATATAGATATGATATAGGTCTGAAGTCCTGGAGTGGGGGGAATGTATGTTGTGTGTTAGGGTTACAATTAGGGTTATGGGTTAGGTTTAGGGTTAGGAATTAAGGTTAGGGTTAGGGTTTTGGGGTTACTGGTTAAGGTTAAGATTAAGGGGTAGGTTTAGAATTAGAGGTTAGGGAAAATGGGACTTTGAATGGGAATCAATTGTTTGGTTCACACAAAGATAGTACAAAAATGTGTGTGTGGGTTTGGGTGTGTGTGTGTGTGTGGTGACAGAGGGTGACCTGAGAGGCCGGGCTAGTTACAGCCTCTCTGCTGGAGACCGCCGGTCTCACAGAACTAGCATTGTTGGCATGGAGCTGCAGACAGACACACACAGAGACAGACACACACACACATACACACACAATAACACCCGAGGTGGCAAGGCCATTGGTAGAGTCATGTTCTGAATCCCATTTATAAAATGCGAGTTCCCTCCTCTCTTCTCACAGCCTCTCTGTAACACTCCACTTCTCAATAACATACTCATTATGCTCTCTTTCTCTCAGACACACACAAACACACACACAAAGACACAAAAACACCATTCATAATAAGCCCTGGTTGGTTAATACCCAGACTGTTATTGTAGGTGTAGAACACTAATAATTTGTGACTGAGCCGTAATTATTGCAGACAATGCTGTGATGCTATTTGAAACAGAAATGTTGACAACATAACTCAACAATATTTGTTATGACACATTTAACAAATATCAATAAAACACCAACAGCATATCAAACTAATTTTGTGAGTTTGAAATATTTGCTTTAAGATGGAACAATGAGAGAGAGAGAGAGAGAGAGAGAGAGAGAGAGAGAGAGAGAGAGAGAGAGAGAGAGAGAGAGAGAGAGAGAGAGAGAGAGAGAGAGAGAGAGAGAGAGAGAGAGAGAGAAATAACAAACTGGAACTGTAGTGTGTGAGTTCTCTCATTGGCTGCAGAAGTGGACGTCAGCACCTTTCACTACTCCAGTGTTACCCCTCTAACCTCTGGCTGTAAAGGAGAAACAAGTGTTAAAGTAGCTCTGAGGAGAGTAAACTAACCTCCAGCATCCACACGGCATAAAAGAGGAAGCCTTTATTACAGACACCTTTATTACAAGTCAATCCTCGGATGTGCGTTTTCTCCCTTGAGTAAAGGATTTTGTGTTTGGTTCTGAAATGGCAGTCTGGTTCGAGTTTACCGCGCACATGCTTTTTCTAATGCTAGGTTGTTGTCTCGGAGCTTTGGAGAGTCGGACCTCGAGCAGAACCCCATGGGGCTTGCAGGGACAGGGCAGCGATGGAACCGATTCTCCGTTTGACCGAGACAGAGCTAATCAGGATGTGGTCTCACAGCACATGTACAGGCTGTATGAGAAGTACAACAGAGATCTGAAACGACTCAGAGAGGGAAACACTGTCAGGAGTTTCAGAGCCAGCCAAGGTGAGTGTGGCTGTGGTGTAGCTGTCTATGATGCTGGACAGGGAAAATGAATGTCGATAAATGAGGAATATCCTCAACTATGATATGCTTCCTAATATCTTGAGATGCACATACGTTGCGGACTATTGTCTGTTCTCAGAGGGAAAGGCGCTGATGAGATAGGCATGGAGAGAAATGCAACGTGCATAGGCGGTGCCTTCACTCACCAAGTTATGATGAATTTATGGTTATATTATATAACAACCAAAAGGTCTTTATGTTTTTCAATAATATCATGTACTGATATTATGTACTGCCCCCCCCCCCCCCCCCCCACACACACCTCCCTTCTAGTAGGCAACCTAATTAATTGAAATAGCCAACAGCGGGCTGAAAAAAGCAGACGCATGTGGTCAGACACCCCAAATAGGTAGGATTGTTTTGGAACCGTCTGAGAATGCCACAGTGCTTTTTATGACGCACTTGGGCAGATCTGCATGAGTCGCCTCAGCTGTAGTGTGGTCCTGCCACAGCTCCAGCCGCAGATGCGCAAGAATGTGTGTAGAATTCGCCCCCAAGTGGAGCCCAGCTGCCGCGCTGGCCGCGACAACAATGCGGTAACTAGGAGACAGGGGGACACCAATAATGCACCATATCTATTTTCCTAAAGAGGCCACTGTATCCTGGGCTGGAGTATGAAGGCTTAGCACGCAGTGATGCCATTTTCCTGTGGTGGTTTTTTATGAACATTGACCCACATTGACTTAACATTTTGTTTAATTTATTTAACCTTTATTTTATCAGGGAGTCATACTGACCAAGGTCACTTTTACAGAGGATCCCTGAATTAAATAAATTACAGAAGATACACACATCAATGTAAATACAAAATGCAAGCAGAAAGAACATGGTCATAAAAATCGAGCAGATTCATCAGTAATAAGGTCCTCAATCAGCCTTCTGAATTGCCCCAGAGGCACCAAAACATCACATTTAAGAACATGTTGAAGATTGTTCCACAAAGTCGGTGCAAGAAAACAAAAAGCTGATTTACCTAAATCCCTGAGACCTGGTGTGGTATCTCGTGTGTTCAAAGTTTAGTAAAGATGTTGGGTACAGTGAAACTTTTTGTAAAAGGGGTTTATAAATGAAAACATAGCCATGTATCAACCTATGTGACATCAAGGAGGGCCAACCACATTTCTGGTAGAGAATGCAGGGATGAGTACACAAATTCACACTTAATTGGAATCCACTTGTGGTAAATTCAATTAATTGGACATTATTTGGAAAGACACACCAGTCCATATAACGTCCCACAGTTGACAGTGCATGTCCGATGAAAACCAAGCCATGAGGTCAAAGGAATTGTCCGTAGAGCTCCGAGACAGGATCGTGTCAAGGCACAGATTTGGGGAAGGGTATCAAACCAAATCTGCAGCATTGAAGGTCCCCAAGAAAACAGTGGCCTCCATCATTCTTAAATGGAAGAGGTTAGGAACCACCAAGACTCTTCCTAGAGATGGCCACCTGGCCAAACTGAGCAAACGGTGGAGAAGGGCCTTGGTCAGAGAGGTGACCAAGAACCCGATGGCCTCTCTGACAGAGCTCTAGAGTTCCTCTTGGAGATGGGAGAACCTTCCAGAAGGACATCCATCTCTGCAGCACACCACCAATCAGGTCTTTATGGTAGAGTGGCCAGACGGAAGCCACTCCTCAGTAAAAGGCACATGACAGCCCGCTTGGAGTTTGCCAAAAGGCACCTAAAGACTCTCAGACAATGAGAAACAAGATTCTCTGCTCTGATGAAACCAAGATTGAAATCTTTGGCCTGAATGTCAAGCGTCACGTCTGGAGGAAACCTGGCACCAGCCCTATGGTGAAGCATGGTGGTGGGAGCATCATGCTGTGGGAATGTTTTTCAATGGTAGGGACTTGGAGACTAATCAGGAACGAGGGAAAGATGAACAGAGCAAATTATAAAGCGATCCTTGATGAAACCTTCTCCAGAGCGCTCAGGACCTCAGACTGGGGTGAATTTTCACCTTCAAACAGGACAACGACCTTAAGCACACAGCCAAGACAACGCAGGGGTGACTTCGGGACAAGTCTCTGAATGTCCTTGAGTGGACCAGCCATCGCCCGGACTTGAACCCGATCTAACATCTCTGGAGAGACCTGAAAATAGCTGTGTAGCAACGCTTCCCATCCAACCTGACAGAGCTTGAGAGGATCTGCAGAGAAGAATGGTAATAACTCCCCAAATACAGGTGTTCCAAGCTTGTAGCTGTCACGTTCGTTGATGGAAGAATCAGACCAAGGTGCAGCGTGGGAAGCGTACATCATTTATTTTGATGAACATGAAAAAACAATAAACTACAACCGAACGTGAAGCTATATGCAGTGCAGAAAGCAACTAGACATAGACAAGATCCCACAAACTAAAGGTGGAAAAAAGGCTGCCTAAGTATGATCCCCAATCAGAGACAACGATAGACAGCTGCCTCTGATTGGGAACCATACCGGCCAACAAAGAAATAGAAAAACTAGAATGCCCACCCAAATCACACCCTGACCTAACCAAATAGAGAAATAAAAAGTCTCTCTAAGGTCAGGGCGTGACAAGAAACCCATTTTTATTCTCAGCTTCATAACTAACTTCATAGCTGCTTTTTAAAAGACAGCTTTTCATCTATCCAGATGCCCAGATATTTGTAAGCAGGGACACGATCATTATGGACGTATGCTTAAATCAGTTGTTTTTATGCTCTCTAGAGAACAACATATACTTCGTTTTACCTGCACTCAATACTAGTTTCAGGTCAATAAAGTTTTTCTATAGTAAAATGAAGACAAAACTGGTCAACCGTGGGGGTAATAGCATACACGACAGTATCATCAGCATACAAGTGCAGGTTAAAAAAATTTACAGACTAATTTTGTTATGTAAACAGTAAACAGTACAGGACCCAGAATGAACCCTTGAGCGACACCTTTCGTAATATCTAGGAAACCTGATTTAACACCATCAGTAGATGGTGAGGAAAGCCTCTGAATTAGCAGTGAGTGATTAACCGTATCGAAAGTCTTTGACAGGGTCAATGAAGATCAACGTTGTCTTTAATCCATACAGTTAACCACATCATTCATAACTAGGGATGTGGCCGAGAGAGTGCTATGACCTGGTCTAAAACCTGACTGATGTGCACTACATTTAAAATGCATTTCAAAGATAAGAAATATCTTAGCTGGGAATGAATCAAGGATTCTAATATTTTAGCTAGGCAAAAAAGTTTAGAAATAGAGGGATAATTATTTAGGTCACAAGGGTCACCACCTTTGTGAAGGGGGAATACATGGGCCACCTTCCAGACCTTGGGGATGGTACCAGATATAATCGTCAGGTTAAAAATATTGGTTAATTATTCAGCAATCAGGGGGGCAGAGAGCTGTAGCAAAAATGGATCAAGCATATCAGCCCCAGTGGATTTTTTTTTTTACATCAATCTTAAGCAAGGAATCTAGCACATCACAGATAGTAAATTGTTGAATTGAAAAAAAAGATTCACTGGAAGTTGACAGGTTAACCGTTGAGTCAGCTAAAGGCTGGCAGAGGGAAGAGCAGTCTATTGAATGAAAAGGGTCAATTAAAACCACTGTTTATCTCAAATAAAAAGCCTGCCGAGATGAAATGATGATTAAAAGCATCACTTATTCCACTCTTCTCAGGTATGATGCCAGAGTCAGACAGAACTTGCTTAGGCAGGGAAGAAGAGGAATTTGTACGCGTCAGTGCATTTACTGTTTTCCAAAATGTTGAATGATCACCAGCAGAGTCAGAGACAGAGCTGAAAAAGTGGCTTGATTTAGCTTTTTTAATCGAGATAGTACGTCTGTTTCTCAATTGTCTGAAAGTTTACCAGTCCACTACACAGTCAGTATTCCTTGCTTTGGCCCAGATCTGATTTCTCATCTTAATTAGCTGTGATAGCTCCGAAAGAAAACCAAGGGTTAGATCTATCTTTGACTCTGAGTTGTTTAAAAGGGGCGTGTTTATCTGCCAGAGGAATAAATGTAGAAGATAAATGTTCTAGAGCCAAAAAACGTTTTACAATGTCTCTTCTTAATTAGTTAAACAAGGATTAGTATTTTGCTGTTTCGTATCTCTAATACATACTATGGGGACAACGATCACTGAGATCATATGCAAATATTCCACTGGACAAATATTTATGGGGGTTATTAGTAAGAATTATATCAATCAATGAGGAGTTTACAGAGTTTTTCACATATAGCCATGTGGGTTTTGAGATCAATTGAGTCAGATTAAAATCAATGCATATACTCTTAAATTGATCTGAGGCTGGGGATAGACAATCCAGATTCAAATCCCCTAAAATGACCAACTAGTAAAAACACTTGGATATAGCACCAACAGCATCCGCTATGGTATATCCCAGAAACAAATAAATGTGTATTCTGGTTTATGTACACAACCAGGAGCTCAGAAATATTTAAAGATGAAATTAGATTTTACATACACTACCGGTCAAAAGTTTTAGAACACCTACTCATTCAATGTTTTTTCTTTATTTTCACTATTTTCTACATTGTAGAATAATAGTGAAGACATCAAAACTATGAAATAACACATATGGAATTATGTAGTAACCAAAAAAGTGTTTATATTTTATATTTGAGATTCTTCAAATAGCAACCCTTTGCCTTGATGACAGCTTTGCACACTCTTAGCATTCTCTGAACCAGCTTCACCTGGAATGCTTTTCCAAAAGTCGAAGGAGTTCCCACATATGGTGAGCACTTGTTGGCTGCTTTTCCTTCACTCCGCGGTCCGACTCATCCCAAACCATCTCAATTTGGTTGAGATCGGGGGATTGTGGAGGCCAGGTCATCTGATGCACTCTCCTTCTTGGTAAAATAGCCCTTACACAGCCTGGAGGTGTGTTGGGTCATTGTCCTGTTGAAAAACAAATATTAGTCCCACTAAGCACAAACCAGATGGGATGGCGTATCGCTGCAGAATGCTGTGGTAGCCATGCTGGTTAAGTGTGCCTTGAATTCTAAATAAATCACAGACAGTGTCAGCAGCAAAGCAGCCCCACACCATAAAATTTCGGATTATCTAAGCATTTGTATTTCCCACCGTAAAGTATGGAGGAGGCTCCATAGTTTACGGTGGGAAAACACATGCGGAGATCATCCGTTCACACGCACCGCGTCTCACAAAGACACGCCGGTTGGAGCCAAAAATCTCCAATTTGGACTCCACCAAATTTCCACCAGTCTGATGTCCATTGCTCGTGTTTCTTGGCCCAAGCAAGTCTCTTCTTATTAGTAGTGGTTTCTTTGCAGCAATTCGACCATGAAGGCCTGATTCACACAGTCTCCTCTGAATAGTTGATGTTGAGATGTGTGTGTTACTTGAACTCTGTGAAGTATTTATTTGGGCTGCCTTTTCTGAGGCTGGTAACTCTAATGAACTTATCCTCTGCAGCAGAGGTAACTCTGGGTCTTCCTTTCCTGTGGAGGTTCTCATGAGAGCCAGTTTCAGCATAGCGCTTGATGGTTTTTGCGACTGCAAATTTTCCGTATTGACTGACCTTAATGTCTTAAAGTAATGATGGACTGTCATTTCTCTTTGCTTATTTGAGCTGTTCTTGCCATAATATGGACTTAGTCTTTTACCAAATAGGGCTATCTTCTGTATACCACCCCTACCTTATCACAACACAACTGCTTGTCTCAAACGCATTAAGATGGAAAGAATTTCCACAAATTAACTTTTAACAAGGCCCACCTGTTAATTGAAATGCATTCCAGGTGACTACCTCATGAAGCTGGCTGAGAGAATGCCAAGAGGTTGCAAAGCTGTCATCAAGGCAAATGGTGGCTTTTTGAAGAATCTCAAATATAAAATATATTTTGATTTGTTTAACACTTTTTTGGTTACTACATGATTCCACATGTGTTATTTCATAGTTGTGATGTCTTTACTATTAAGCTACAATGTAGAAAATAGTAAAAATATAGAAAAACCCTATAGAAAAATCTCTCCTTTGGAGCAAGGTAGATATTACTGTCTTTGCAAGCGGGAAGATGGTGGAGGTCCTCTCTATCACTCCCCTTAGTGACGTGGGCACCCTCTGCTGTTTGGCACACAGGTCATTGGTCCCTGTGTGAATGATTATATGGCTTGGAGAGCTAAGCTGGGCCACAGTCAAGTGCTCCATAGCTCTCTCTGTTGTTGGGCACTTTGACACCTTTTTATTTGGGAAAGGTTTATTCTCTAATTTAATCGTTCGATTTGAGTCCAACATTAATATTATGTATGGTTTCTTGTCAGGTCTATGGAGGATGGCAGGAGTGATGGGAGTAATTACAGGCCGTGAGATGGTGATGGAGGGAGTCAGCTGGGTTGGTGCATTGGTTGGTTGGGTTGGTTGGGTTCGTTGGTGGGTTCTGATTCAGCTGTTGGCCTGATACTGGGTTTTTGTGGGATTCTTTGTAGAGTGGATGGTGGTGGCTGAGAAATTCCTGCCTTAGTTCATTAAGCTCTTTCTGCAGGTCGTGCATGTGGCTGGTGTTGACTGTGCCGGGTAGTTCCTCTTTAAGTCCGCACACTTCCATCCTGAGAGCCTAAACATCCTGACAGCCTAACTGTCCTCCTCAACATTTTCATGGCACACTGCAGCTCCCGGATCCCATCCCTATGCTGACGCACCAGGCTGATCTCCTCCGCTATAAGATGCTGTGGTACTGCAGGTGTACCGTGTGAGAGAGGCGTGCTCAGGGCTGTGTCTGCTGCAGGCAGGGGAGGGAGGGACCCTGAGGGCTACATACTGGGGCACAGATGGAGTGAGGGCTGTTGTAGGTAGTGACAGTGGAGAGGTTTTAAGTTGAGCAACAAAAGGTTTTATTTGGTCGAGCTAGTGGACCAATTGTTCCAGACTGGCCTCCGAAGCTTGAATCATCACAGTGCTGTTATTATATATATCAACGTTACATTTGGGGGTGGAATCAATATACAGTTGCCTCATTGTTCTGTTTTCTGACATTTTAAGATCATTGTTGGTCTTGTGGAGAGCTGTGTGCCAAGCATTAGGATCGTCAGAAGGTCTCCGCTGTTCGCTTTTAGGATGAAGTCTGCACTCAAAGTCTCTGGAGATTCCCCAAGCAATTTCTTTTCGATTTTCTTCAGGATACGTGATGGCAAGGTCTCTGAAATAATGCTTCAAGAATGCATCCATCTTCATCTCCATCTTGACCTCTTTAAACAATGCACGCTTCTCTAGAATGATGTGCATGTTCCCCTTGAGGAACGCACTTATTTAAACAATGCACCGATAGATAAATTGACTTTGCACTTTTAGGAACAATGAAACAACACATCGCACATAAATTAAGATACTTTCTCGATGTTCAGAAGGTTTCACCGCTTCAACCTCCTTTCCAAGTGCTCTTCTGCTTGTCTTTTTGTTCATCTGAATGCTTGTTTCCCTGTCAAGCCTGAACTATCCTCCAGAAATCCCTTGGAAATCCATCCTCTTTCTCCCTCTGTTGCTTTCGTGTTTGTTTATCTATGTCCTAATTCTTGTTGTCGTCCTTTGGTTGGGTTTATGGTCCTCCTATCCCATTCCTTCCTTGGGTTGCCTGATGATTCAGCGCTTGAGTCTTGCGAGAACCAAGTCGGTCAATCTCTCAAAATCTCTCCAAACCGTTTGCACAAACGGACGTTCCTCTACATGAGCAGAACACAGCAATGCACTAAGATAACGAAACTGTTGGCATATAATATAAACATTTCAATTTAAGGAGGAGCTCTTCTTAGGTGGTTATCAGACAGCATGTTATTTTTTAAACTGCAGAAGCCATGTAATCTAAGGAGAGACGTAAGGGAGTTTTGACAACAACAAGAGATCTGTAAAAACTTTAGGTTAGTGTCTTGGTGTGGGGTAGACAGTGTTGGCTGTATTAGTGGCTTAGGGGAAGCTTTGGGGGAAACTGAAATAAGCGCTTCCATATGCCTGAGGCTGGATACAGAGTAATGTATATCTCTTAAGTCACTCCATACATCCGCAGACGCATATACAATGGACAATACGTCTGCTGTTTGCCTAGTGTACATCATGAATATGTTACTCATGCCTCCCTCCCCCCACTCCTCTGCACCCATCTCCCTCCCTCACTCACTCCCCCTCTCCTCTCCTCTCCTCTCCTCTCCTCTCCTCTCCTCTCCTCTCCTCTCCTCTCTCCCCATCCCCCTCACCCTCTCTCTTTCCTTCCCCATCTCCCTAACTCTTCCCCTCTCCTATCCTCTCTTATAACAGCCAGAGAACGATGGGTTCTCTCTCCAGTCTGGTTCCACTCAAGGTTTCTTCCCACCTAGGGAATCAATGTGCCTCTGTCTGCTCTTTAGGTGTTAAGGCCTGGGTCACTGTGAAAGACTATCTGAAGTAACACATTTCTCCCCCTGTAGACTCGTCTGACCAGAGGACGTTTTACCATCTGAACCTGACGTCTCTCCAGGACTCGGAGCGCATCCTCTCTGCCAGGTTTCACTTCTTGTTCGACCGGTGCCCACGGCCAAGGGCCTGGTTCAGCAAACGCTACAAAATCCCGGCCTGTCGCTCTCTACACCTCCACCCTGCTCCCTCCATCCACCTCTTCCTTCACTCCAACCCCTCTGGGTCAGGGTTCAATCCAAGGTCGCAGGCGTCATTGCTAGGCAACGTGACATTTCACCCTAACCAGAGAGTGTTGTGGCAGATGCAGGACGTGACTGTGGCGATAAAGGAGGCCAGGGAAAAAGGCAGCCATTTGGTGTCGGTGGAGCTGGACTTTGGGCTGCAGTACCACAGACAGCCAGAGGACATGCTGTCGGGGGCCAGTCTACCTTATTTGTTGATGTATGCAGACGACCATGCGCTAGATGAGCCCAACAGTGTGGCACAGACTTTACAGAGGTATGGCCCTGAGGCTGAGGTGAAGGAAAATACTTCTCGCCCTTCTCTTCTTCCCCCTAAGCAGGGGTCAAAGGGTCGTGTGAGAAGGGGGGTACCATCCCGTCCAGACTCCATCCAGAACAACGAGCTACCAGAGGTGGAGTACAGGCCTAGCGGATCCAGGAAAGAGTACCTGTTTGAAACCGCCACCCTGAAACCTATCAATCCCAAGCCTGGGAGGAAGGAGAGGACGAGGAACGGCCAGGGCGGAGAGGAAGAAGTCAAAGATGGAGAGAGGGATAGAGGGAGTCAATCGCCAGTTCTGAGCTTGGACGAGAGGACCCCAACGACGAGCAGCGATGGCGGGAGTAGGTTGCAAGACAACAGTGAGGGAAGGAGTGATGGAAGAAACGATAGAGGGAAAGCAGGAGGAAGTAAGTCTCCAATGCTGAGTTTTGATGAGTGGACAATGCGTAAGGCGAAGAAGAGACAGCGGGGATCGGAGGCCCAGATTAGGAGCTGCTCTAGGAGGACACTCAGGGTGGACTTTGCCGACATCGGCTGGAGTGAGTGGGTCCTGGCGCCTAAAGCCTTCGATGCCTACTACTGCGCTGGAGCCTGTGGATTCCCCATGCCCAAGGTAAAGACTATGACTGGCTGGATTTGAACCCATGTGAAATCCAGTCTTTGGTAGCCTTCTGAGCTAAAGACTAGTCTCAATACATATGGCTAATGTTAGAGCACAGAGCAGAGCTCATGTAAGGAAGAGAGGATACCCTCACATGACTGTGGAGAATGTTTTTATGATTCCCAATTTGGAACTGCTTCATTGCTCCCAGTCTGATGATATGTCTACACCATTTATGAAATAGTATAAATCAGTAGATACATTACTGGCCAGTGCGGACACACTTACATGTATGTTATGTTTTCCTACTTGCACTTTATTAAATGAATAACCATTGTGCTTCTAAATCATAGATAGCTTTTATCAAGGCTAGTCTTCCTTCTTTAAAAAAAATGCAGAATAACCTTAATGTATTCTTTCCTGTTGAATTATTGCAGGCATTGTCAGTTTTATTACAGGCATTGCCTCTACCTACATGTTCATATTAACTCAATTGCCTCAACTAACCTGTGCCCCCCGCACATTGACTGTACGGTATATAGCCTCGATACTATCATTTTATTGTTGCTCTTTAATTATTTGTTATTTTTAAATGTTCTTATTTATTTTTTACTTCAGTTTATTTTAGTAAATACTTTCTTAGGACTTATTTTTCTTACAAATGCATTGTTGGTTAAGGGCTTGTAAGTAAGCATTTCACTGTAAGGTCTAAAGCTCTTGTATTCGGCGCACGTGACAAATCAAATTTGATTTGATTTGAAGTGACAATGCTGTAACCTCTTCTCTCTCCCTCGCCGGCCCTTCCCATTCTCTCCCCATTGCTTCTCTCTCTCCCAGGTGCTGCATCCCTCTAACCATGCAACCATCCAGAGTATAGTCCGTGCGGTTGGGATAGTTCCAGGGGTCCCAGAGCCCTGCTGTGTCCCAGAGAAGATGAGCCCTCTGGTGGTTCTCTACCAGGACGAGGGAGTGAACCTGGTGCTCAAGGTCTACCCCAGCATGTCGGTGGAGAGCTGTGCCTGCAGATAGACCCAGAGGACAGAGGGGAACAATGTTAGACAAAACAGGATGGAATGGCAGGAATTTAAAAGGACAAGAAAAGGGAAGTAAAAAAAAGACAGAGATATATTCATAAAAGGACAGATGAGTTGAGGTGTCTGTCCGTCTCTTCGTCCCTTGTATCCCTCAGGCGTTTGACACGGAGATGGTTGAACGTGAAGAAGCGTTGGAGAAGCACATTATCTGTTGTTGCAGCACCAGTCATGTCCTCCAGTAGCAGTAGACACACACCACCACAATATTCTCCACATCTACCATACCCTCGACAAAGCAGCATCACCACTTCAAGGACTACAGGTACTGAGAGAGCTCTCTCCCTCCAAACAACTTTAATTAAAATCGTTACGTTCAAAACCAGGGCTGCTTGACTGGCGCTGTGTTTAGTTTTTGTTTTTTAGGCACTGATCATGCTTACTTTAATATACCCATTTCAGACAGAAGATGTGGCATGTTACCTGTAAAAAAAATACACTGAGTGTACAAAACACCTTCCTAATACTGAGTAGCCCACCCCCTCCTCTTTTTCCATCAGAACAGCCTCAATTCCTCGTGGCATGGACTCTAGGAGTCAAAAGCGTTCCACACAGTCCAATGGTTCCCACAGTTGTGTCAAGTTGGCTGGTGGATCATTCTTGTTACCGACAGGAAACTGTTGAGCGTGAAAAACCCAGCAGCCTTTCAGTTCCATTCAACAGCACTTAAATCTTGTATCTTGCCTTGGGCATTCCACGTTTAGTCACGGTAATTAGGCCAAACGAGTATCCTACCAAACTTGTCCCTCTTATCACTCTGACATCAACGCAAATGTTATTGAAAATCATGAGTATAACCTACCTGGCTGGCATGAAAAAGAAACACAGGAAAAGCGATTTAAATTCGCGATTTAAGTGCATAGATTACATGGATTTTACATGTTTAAAGACAGGTGCATGATAATGGTCCATTCTAAATCAAAACTAATTTTACACATATATTATTTAGTATATGTAAAGACAAGATTAAATCAAGAATAGTCTGATGGGTGACAATATTAGCCTATCACGTGTGAATTATATATAATCATTTGTGAATGATGCCCAGCTTGCGACTTTTTAAAATCATAGTCTCACACCTCATGTAGGCCTATATGTTTTGATAAGGTTTGTATCACAACTAAAGTAACTTCTTAAAATGAAGCACATTAATTCGCTTCACACCGGGTGTAGAACCAAACGGACATACAAACACAACACGTGAGTTTCAAGTTTGGGGAAGATCATTTTCACCATAAAAAAATGCAACTTTATAATAAAAGTATTACATGCGTATTTCGCATTTGCGGTCAATTTTGAGAATGGTGTTTTCCCTCTAATTTATTGCATTTTGGAACGTTCGCGCTTATAGCCTGCTACCGTGTGCGCATTGCTGAGCTTATAATGTGATGAAGTAGCCTAATAGTTTATCATCATTTTAAACTAAACGTTCTGATCTGTTGCTTTTAAAAGGTTTTTTTGATGCTAGTGGTTGTTTTAATTTGGGATCTATCGCATCCCACAACTTTCCCAGACTATGTTTGGAATATTTATTTCTCGCATAGAATAGCATAGTTCAACTTTTGTACTATGTGGGATAGTAGATTGACATAGAATAGTGCAGGGATCATCAACTAGATTCAGCCATGGGCCAATTTTTTATATATTATTTCATATATATATATATACACACATATATATATAAACACTACTGGCCAAAAGTTTTAGAACAGCTATTCATTCAAGGGTTTTTCTATTTTTACTATTTTCTACATTGTATAATAATAGTGAAGACATCAAAACTATGAAATAACACATGTGGAATCATGTAGTAACCAAAAAAGTGTTAAACAAATCAAAATATATTTGAGATTTGAGATTCACCCAATAGCCACCATTTGCCTTGATGACAGCTTTGCACACTCTTGGCATTCTCTCAACCAGCTTCATGAGGTAGTCACCTGGAATGCATTTCAATTAACAGGTGGGCCTTCTTAAAAGTTAATATGTGGAATTTCTTTCCATCTTAATGCGTTTGAGCCAAGCATTTGTGTTGTGACAAGATAGGGGGGTATACAGGAGATAGCCCTATTTGGTAAAAGACCAAGTCCATATTATGGCAAGAACAGCTCAAATAAGCAAAGAGAAATGACAGTCCATCATTACTTTAAGACATGAAGGTCAGTCAATACGGAACATTTCAAGGAACTTTGAAAGTTACTTCAAGTGCAGTTGCAAAAACCATCAAGCGCTATGATGAAACTGGCTCTCATGAGGACCGCCACAGGAATGGAAGACCCAGAGTTACCTCTGCTGCAGAGGACAAGTTCATTAGAGTTACCAGCCTCAGAAATTGCAGCCAAAATAAATGCTTCACAGAGTTCAAGTAACAGACACATCTCAACATCAACTGTTCAGAGGAGACTGCGTGAATCAGGCCTTCATGGTCGAATTGCTGCAAAGAAACCACTACTAAAGGACACCAATAAGAAGAAGAGACTTGCTTGGGCCAAGAAACACGAGCAATGGACATTAGACCGGTGGCAATTTGTTCTTTGGTTTGGTGTGACTATTATTTGTTTTTCAACAGGACAATGACCCAACACACCTCCAGGCTGTGTAAGGGCTATTTGACCAAGAAGGAGAGTGATGGAGTGCTGCATCAGATGACCTGGCCTCCACAATCCCCCGACCTCAACCAATTTGAGATGGTTAGGGATGAGTCGGACCGCAGAGTGAATGAAAAGCATCCAACAAGTCCTCAGCATATGTGGGAACTCCTTCAAGACTGTTGGAAAAGCATTCCAGGTGAAGCTGGTTGAGAGAATGCCAAGAGTGTGCAAAGCTGTCATCAAGGCAAAGGGTTGCTACAATGTAGAAAATAGTAAAAATTAAGAAAAACCCTTGAATGAGTAGGTGTTCTAAAACTGTGTATATACTGCAAATTGGTCGCAAGAAGCCTAAACCGATATAATATTTGACTAAAACATAATAGTTTCACACCTTGATTACATCTGGGAACATTGTCCTGCGTTGGGTGCTGTCTTTGTATAGGACGTGAAAATGGGTGTCTGTGGCAATTAAAAATCCCATGGCGCTTATTGTAAGAGTAGGGATGTTTACCCCGGTGTCATGGCTAATTTTCCAAACTGTCCACATTCCATCATGGCCACCTAATCATCCCCCTCATTACTAATTGGCGTATATCACTCCTCACCTCTCTACCTGAAAGCTGAAGTGTGGTTAGAGTTCTGGCACAAAAATGAAAATTCAACAACAACAAAAATTTGCTCAGAAAACTTGGGAGACCAAATAAAACCACCCGCGGGCCACCAGTTGGGGAACCCCAGTGTAGGCATTACATGGATTTATTGGACTTTAAAATGTAATGTTCCAAAGGTCTGCGTCAGTGGCTTCTAGGCTATGCATGGAAGCCAGGAGATGCTAAATGTGTTACTGTTAATTAACAGTCAATTACCATGAGACCGGCAGTTATTTGCTCGACAATCACCGGCTGACAAATGTCATGACCACCACAACCCTAGCCTTGCCCATTCACCCTCTGAATGGCACACACACAATCCATGTCTCAATTGTCTCAAGGCTTAAAAATCCTTCTTTAACCTCTCTGCTCCTCCTCGTCTCCACTGATTGAAGTGGATTTAACAAGTGACATCAATAAGGGATCATATATTTCACCTGGATTCACCTGGTAAGTCTATGTCATCGAAAGAGCGGTTGTTCATTATGTTATGTACATTCAGTGTATATGGCAATATTTATATGACCCACTTTCAAACAACCCATTATTTACTACTTACTTGCAGGTATACCCCTTTTATATATATCAGTGGCTAACTGGCAAATTAGGAGGGGTGGGGGGTGTTTACATTTCAAATTAAGAAGGTATTAAACAATGGAAGTGTTGATGAATTTACCTGCAAAAAAGCAGAGAACCATTCACATAGACCTGATACCAGTATGTTGGTTACAGGGTCTGTGAAATTGCAGGAATCAGGAGTCTTTAGGTGGGATTTAATTTGCCATGTTTGTTTTTTTACCCCCATATCTATTTTCAGAAACTCAGTAAAGCTAGTATGAAAGCATGGCATGGTAAAATAGTGGGATTTTTGTCTGTATATGAAAGGGATTGGAGACAGAGTCCAGGGCCATGTTCATTAGGGCACGCCGTAGAAAAACATTTTTTCAACAGAAAATGAAAACAAGGGTTTCTTATTGGACAAGTTCAGATAGGACCCCCCCCGCTTCGCTCTGTTTCAGACAATGTTTAATGTTCCATGCCTACTGAGCAGGAACCTGGATACTCATTCACTAATACTGTACATACTGTACTGTACGTCCCTATACTTTCCCCTATCTGAACAGTGCACAAAGGGATGGAGCTTATGTTGTTTGGTGTTCATGTTTATTTTTAATTGGCCCAGACTCATTGGTCGCTCAAGCTCGAATTACGGTAAAAGACCTCGGTGTTCTATATAGGCAGCTTACAAAGTACATACATTAAATACACAGAACGCTTTAAAACAGATGCATTCTAGTGGCACTATGAGGTTAAGCATACTGTGTACGTACCATAAGTATTTGTTTGAGGGACGTTTGTGTTATGTTGTAAAAATGTTATTCTACCGTTTTTTTTCGACTACTAAAACTACTTTCAAGTGAACCATAAAGATGGCTTCTGGAATTCATTTGTCTTTTTATTCCCTCCTTAAGAATATTTTCAAGCCTGCTATGTATAAGTGGATGAAGAAAGACAGAAATATTTTCCTATATTGTATGTGAAAGTATTTTGAAATTAATTTGTCTGGGTTACCATATTATAAAAATAAAAAAATCATCGCTTTGGTGCAATTTTCACAAGTATGTGGTAGATTTTCACAACTCTTAGTAAAAGCCTCAAAACTGATCAGCCAAAGGCATTTGTTTCAAAACTCTAAGCACATTTTTATTGACCAAGAACAACACAAATTCATAGACACTTTTTACCAAATGTAATAAGTGTTTCATCTAGAAATATACTGAGCAAAAATATAAGTGCAACATGCAACGATTTCAATTATTTTACTGAGTTACAGTGCGTATAAGGAAAGAAGTCAATTGAAATTAATTTATTAGGCCCTAATCTATGGATTTCACGACTGGGCAGGGGCGCAGCCATGGGTGGGCCTGGGAGTGCATAGGTTCACCCACTTGGGAGCCACGCCCACCCACTGGGGAATCAGGCCCAGTCAGGCTCAGTTTCATCAGCTCTTCGGGTGGCTGGTCTCAGACGATCCCGCAGGTGAAGAAGCTAGATGTGGAGGACCTGGGCTGGTGTGGTTACACCTGGTCTGCAGTTGTGAGGCCGGTTGGACGTACTGCCAAATTCTCTAATATGACGTTGGAGGGGGCTTATGGTAGAGAATTTTTTTTACCCCTTTTTCGTGATATCCAATTGGCAGTCTTGTCCCATCGCTGCAACTCCCGTATGGACTCGGGAGAGGCGAAGGTCGAGAGCCATGCATCCTCCGAAACACGAAGCCGCCAAGAAGCACTGCTTCTTGACACAATGCTCGCTTAACCTGGAAGCCAGCCGCATGTGTTGGAGGAAACACCGTACACCTGGCGACTGAAGTCAGCGTGCACTGCGCCCGGCCTGGCCTGCCACAGGAGTCGCTAGAGCGCAAAGGGACAAGGACATCCCGGCCGACCAAACCATCCCCAAACCCGGACGATGCTAGACCAATTATGCGCCGCCTCCTGGGTATCCCGGTATCAGGTATGACTATGTCCTGGGAAATGTTCTTGTTACTTACAACCTCATGCTAATCGCATTAGCCTACATTAGCTTAACCGTCCCATGGAAGGGACACCGAACTCTGAAGAAGTTTTAATCAGCTTCTTAGTATGCCACACCTGTCAGGTGGATGGATTATCTTGGCAAAGGAGAAATGCTCATTAACAGGGATGTAAACAAATTTGTGCACAAAATTCAAAAGAAATAAGCTTTTTGTTCATATGGAACATTTCTGGGATATTTTATTTCAGCTCATGAAACATGGGACCAACACTACATGTTGCGTTTATATTTTTTGTGTGTTTCACTTTGCAATACATAGTCAAAGTAATTGCTTTCACAACGTAATGCTCACATTACTTTTGACATGATTCTCTTATCTTTTGTTAAAACAGATTTTAGTATTACTAAATCCAACTGCCCTTAATTGATGATTACTTTGGTAAACCTATAGATTTTACATGCAAATTGGTTTGTACAGATTTTGAGAGCGACGTGTCTGAAAAAGTAAAAAATATAAAAAGTATGATATACAGGGTATTCAGAAAATATTCAGACCACTTGACTTTTTCCACATTTTGTTATGTTACAGCCTTATTCTAAAAATACTTATCAATCTACACACAATACCTGATAATTACAAAGGGAAAACAGGTTAATCAAATTTTTGTCAAAAAAAATATTGATTTGGAAAGGCACACACCCGTCTAAATAAGGTCACACAGTTGACAGTGCAGGTCAGAGTAAAAAACAATCCACAAGGTCAAAGGAATTATCCGTAGAGCTCCGAGACAGGATTGTGTGGAGGAACAGATCTGGGGAAGGGTACCAAAACATTCTGCAGCATTGAAGGTCCCCAAAGAACACAGTGGACCTCCATCATTCTTAGAGCTGGCTGCCCGGCCAAACTGAGCAATCAGGGGAGAAGGGCCTTGGTCAGGGAGGTGACCAAAACCCGATGGTCACTCTGACAGAGCTCCAGAGTTCCTCTGTAGAGATGGGGGAACCTTCCAGAAGGACAACCCTCTCTGCAGCACTCCACCAATCAGACCTTTATGGTAGAGTGCCCAGACAGAAGCCACTACTCAGTAAAATGCACTGCTTTTCCTTCACTCTGCGGTCCAACTCATTCCAGAGTGAAGGAAAAGCAGCCAACAATTGCTCAGAAGATGTGGGAACTCCTTCAAGACTGTTGGAAAAATCATTCCTCATGAAGCTGGTTGAGAGAATGCCAAGAGTGTGCAAAGCTCTCATCAAGGCAAAGTGTGGCTACTTTGAAGAATCTGAAATATAAACTATATTTGAATTTGTTTAACAATTTTTTTGGTTAGTACATGATTCCATATGTGTTATTTCATAGTGTTGACGTCTTCACTATTGTTCTACAATGTAGAAAATAGTAAAAATTAAGAAAAACCCTTGAAGGAGTAGGTGTGTCCAAACGTTTGACTGGTACTGTATATCCATAATGATTTCAATCCAGAGCTATGTCAGGCTTGGATTCGCCTTCCCAAAAGCTATCTCCCCAGGTGCATGAACAATGAGGATATTTACGGAGATTTCGATGAGAACCTATGGCCAGATGCTTAAGATAGGCTTGATGCAAACTAGTGCCTTCTAAACATTATGTTGCTTTCATTTCTTTCATTTGTTTATGTTGTGAAAGATGCCTTCAGTGATCACACATTTGATCCACATGGGATATAAATTATGGAAATTGGATGTTTAGACAATTTTATGGGTAGTGTTTTTGTATTGCCTAGTGTGAAAACAGTGTAATGTACAATACTGTAGCATACTACATTCAAATGGCAATTTTGAAACATGTTTCAACACATTTTTTGCTATTGGATTAACTGGTTGTTAAACTAACAAAATTGAGAAGACATCGTTATGTTGTGTTTTGGTTTATTAAACAAATGTATTTGGGATCAATGGTTATGTGGTGAAAGATGTCTACAAACAAAATGAATGAAAATGAAAGGTTTTGAATGTAAGACTGGCTGCGTTACAGGTGTTACCAGTTTGGAGTTTTGTACAAAGAGTTTTGAAAATTCCACATACTTGGAAAAATAGTGCCAAAGCAATAAAAAAAGTATTATATTTTAGAAGGAGATATTTGGTTTTGTATATGTGTTTTAAATTATGAAAAAGGTGCCATTATAAGAACTAGAATAAAAAGTATTTAATCCAACTTTGTCAATGGAATATGTAATTGTTTTTAAGTCACTATGTGGTGAAGATGGTGTTGAATGGTGACAATAATGTTTTGAAGCCAGTTATAAACACAAGACAAAAAACATTAAAGCATCAAACTCTATGGCAAACATGCAAAAACTTCAAGGCCACAGACCTGGCTGGTTGCTATAACGTGCTTCAAGGAGGAGGCCATTTTTAACCAGATGCCTCCAGCTGCCCAAACGGCTCAAACTGTGTCTTAGCAAAGTACTATTTTATACCAAGATTAAATGGAGGTGGAGAGATGGTTTAATCCTTCATTGACAACGGTAAAAGGTTCCACTTATAAATCCTGTCATGTGGGTAGCAAATAATGAACATCTGGCATATTACATTTACCCAAAGCTATGAGAGGGTAAACTTCTCGTTCCAAGGTGAACCCACTTTAACACAGCTGCCGTGTGTGTGTGTGTGTGTGTGTGTGTGTGTGTGTGTGTGTGTGTGTGTGTGTGTGTGTGTGTGTGTGTGTGTGTGTGTGTGTGTGTGTGTGTGTGTGTGTGTGTGTGTGTGTGCGTGCGCGTGCGCGTGGTGTGTGATGTGACTGATGCCGCTATGGATCATTGGCGGACAGAAACAACCAGGCAGTAATTAAGATGTCATGCACTTGAATTTCAAAAGAAGGAGCATTGCACTTCCCCTCGCTACCCATCTGTGCCCCCTTCAAGAGGAGAATACGTTTGAGCGCAGGATGCTCCCCTCAATGGCCCTTTTCCCTTATGGATGATTTCACCCCTCTTGAACTGAGACTCTTGTCATTTGGATTTGGATTTATTTAGCCTAAGATAGGCTAGCCTACTTACTGTACTTTCTAATCATAGTTGTTAAATTAGTACAGATCTAACTACATGCAACCTACTGGTCATGTAGGCCTAATATAAGAGTTTAAGATTTTTCTGTATTCAACTTCAGTGTATGAAAGTGCGAGAGGTTCATTACCTTGAGATTACAAACTGTAGCCTTGACATTCCCTATGTTGACAGACTGATGAGTTCAATAAGGGTAGTAGTGAGATCGTTCAACTAGAAGGAGTCCTCTAAATACCCTGTACCCTACTTTTAAATCATGAGAATTATTTGGGCAATCATCTTTTCACACTAGACCATTTGTGCAAATACAATAATGGTAATAGCATACCATTATGCCAAATATTAGAGTTGTGGCCTACTGAGTTGAAGACAGATTCCAGGTCAGTTCGTTTTAAAAATGTCCCGTGTCTCTGAACAGCCTCGCGGTCCAGCAGCTGTGCTCTGTTTCCGGCGGTCCGACTCACTTCAGACCAGCAACGCAGGGCAGAAATTTAACCCCGACGTCAGCTGCAATCAGGATCATGCATGAAAATCCTGTCGAGCCGTCAGCTTAATATGCAAATGTGGTTCAAAGCCTCAGTTCAGTGAAGAACCACAGTATTCCTGTTTTATAAATAAAGTGCAGTTTAGCTGGGAGGGCTAAGGGCAATATTTGGGTTTCCAAATGGAGACTGAACAATTCATGGAGGATATGAAGGCAGCTATTATGAGACGACAGAGAATTTTCTGTGCTCCTCTGAAACGGGTCTTTCCGCAAGTGATTAGAACCCGAGGCGAACCGTCATTCTGTTAATTAGGAGGACTAATATTGTGTGGATTTATATAATCACATTCACATTTATTCTATAATGTCTTAAACAGAACTATGATTGTTTAACTGAATAGTCACAGTCAGAGTCTGTGCTTTCCATGGTAAATGCTATTGGGTTTGGTTACTTTGTGATTGAACTCAGAGAGGTCGAGGCCTGACTTACCCATGAACCTTCAGGGCCTGGTACCTACTTCCCGCCTCATTTACCTGCATCAGAGAGGTAATGTCTGTAGGCCAGGTTTACCCTGCAGCCTCAATTTAGGTTTAGGGTGTTTTCACCAAAAAAGTCATTATCTTTAAATAGTTTCTATACAAGGGTGAAACTGAGAACTCTGTACGGACTTAGGGTAGAGCTATTATGAAAACGAGCTGTTGACTCAAAACAAGTTATATACAGTATCTGCTGACCATATGGTGTTCAGTTCACTATGACTATCTGAAAGGACTAGACAGTCAGCAATATGGCTGAAGCTCCCCTCTAAAGACATCACTCTTCTTTCAGATCTATGAGAACACTTAGGGTAGGGGAAAGGGACTTGGGCAGGTTCAAATGGAGTTGGACCTGGTCGATCATGTGGAAAGAGCTCACTCTAGAGGTGAGTTCAATCTTAACAAGTAAAACTGAGAAGAAATGTCATCTTTCCAGCTTTATCAATGTGAGAAATTGTCAAATAGTTGACCTTGTGTGCCATTTAATACTGGGGTTTTTTGTCTTCCAGTTACAGACTAACAATGACTTTGCCCCCTATAGGCCACCGTAAACAAGCCATTATATCCAGTGATTAAAGGCAGAATCTTTAGTTACTACATACAATTTTGGACGTATTAATTAATGCAATATACCCAGTGATTCTTGAAGCATATAACTCATGAGCTTAGTTCAACTGTCGTACCAATCAGAAGCCAAAATATAGGTTTGTTTTATTCCAATGTTTGTAAACAATGCAAATGTGAACAAAAACTGTATAGCCGAAAAACATGGTTAAAACTACACTTTTGACATCACGGATGGTCAGTCCTTGGATCCATAGCTCTGTCTATGAATTTGAGAGTGGTTACATTTCTCCAGGCCTTTTGCTTTTTCAAAAGCAGAGGTGAGATGATCACTTTGTTTTTGATTAAATTAAGGATTTTTATCATCAGTGTTCAGCGTAGTTAACCAGATATTGTTCTACTCAGCAGGTTTAGGGCCAGATTCAAACAGATCCGCTTTAGCCGATATCCGTATAGCTGTTTTGTTGGAGGTGGAACTGTGATATGCCTCATTCACATTAACCATAAATAAGCACTCAGTTACACGCCGATGTCGTTCATTTGAATGGGGAACTACATATTTTTTTATGGATACAAAAACATCAAATATATTCTGAAATATATCAATTTACTTTGAATTTCCATAACCTATCTGCAATTCCATAAAAGTTTCAAACATACTGGGAAGATATCTTTGACAACCCAATATCATGGAAGCAGGTCTTCAAACTCACATACAAAACAACAATAGATACACACTCAAGAGCCTTTCAGTTAAAGATTTTTTTATTTTATTCTGTCAACAAAAATAATGCTTTGCATTTGGGGTGTTGAGCAAGACTCTAAATGCAGATTATGTCATGAAGAGGAGGAGGACATAATCCATCTGAATTGGTCATGTCCAACAATGAGCGCATTTTGGCTACAAGTTCAAGGCTGTCTTTCCCATCACTCCATCAAACTACATACTAACCCTACAATTTCCGGGACTAATTAACATAATAAAAAATCAGTCTGTTTAAGGTAGAGATATCTGTTTTTTGCATGGGCTGATCCTTGGTATGACCATCTTAAAACAATTCCATATGTTAGCTTAGAACCCCCCCTCTACCCCGGCTTAGACAGGGCTTAGAATCTAGAGGGATAACCCTCAGCTTGTCATCTTTGGTGACATCAATGTTCATAGTCCTTCAATTAACAACGCAGTACTTCTTCTAGGTAAAATATTCCTTTACAAAACACAAAATGTGACATCTCTAACATCAAACCTTTTTGAACAATTTTCTATACGTCGATTCATTTTTTTTAAAGTTACAATTGCTACTAGAAATCTGAAAATTCAACAGCATCAAAGAAAGTGGGAGAAGCTCTTTAGGCATATTTCTTTGTGTAACGCTCGTCGGAAGAAGTGGACCAAGGTGCAGCGTGGTACGTGTTCATGCTTCTTTATTAAATCCGAACACCAAACAAAACAGCAAAAGAACAACGAACGTCACGTTTCTGAAGGCTACACAGAGCTAACAAAAAACAACATCCCACAACCTAAGGTGGCAAAACAGGCTGCCTAAGTATGATTCCCAATCAGAGACAACGATAGACAGCTGTCCCTGATTGAGAACCATAACCGGCCAAAACATAGAAACACAAAACCTAGAAATAAAGAACATAGAATGCCCACCCAAATCACACCCTGACCAAACCAAATAGAGACATAAAAAGGCTCTTTAAGGTCAGGGCGTGGGGGAGGGTCTGGGTGGGCATCTATCCGCGGTGGCGCCTCTGGTGCGGGGACCCTCGTCGCCGACTCCGGAGTGGGGACCTTCTCCGCAGGCCCCGGACTGGGGACCCCCACTGGGGACCCCCATTGCGGGCACTGGACTGGGGACCCTCGTTGCCGGCCCCGGACTGGGGACCCTCGTTGCCGGCCCCGGACTGGGGACCGTCGCTGGAGGCTCCGGACTGGAGGCCGTCATTGGAGGCTTCGTGCCATGGGTCATCACTGGAGGCTTCGTGCCATGGGTCATCACTGGAGGCTTCGTGCCATGGATCATCACTGGAGGCTTCGTGCCATGGATCATCACTGGAGGCTTCGTGCCATGGATCATCACTGGAGGCTTCGTGCCATGGATCATCACTGGAGGCTTCGTGCCATGGATCATCACTGGAGGTCTGGAGAGCCGAGCTGGCACAACCCGTCCTGGCTGGATGCTCACCCTAGCCCAACAACTGCGGGGCATTGGCACAGAACGCACTGGGCTGTGAGAGCGCACCGGAGACACTGTGCGTAGAGCCGGCGCAGGATATACTGGGCAGAGGAGGTGCACTGGAGGTCTGGAGCGTAGAGCTGGCACCACCCTTCCTGGCTGAATGCTCACCCTAGCCCGGCAACTGCGGGGTGCTGGCACAGGACGTACTGGGCTGTGGACACGCACCGGAGACACAGTGCGCAGAGCCGGCGCAGGATATCCTGGACCGAAGAGACGCACTGGAGGCCAGATGCGCTTAGCCGGCACCATCCGTCCTGGCTGGATGCCCACTCTAGCCCGGCCGATGCGGGGAGCTGTAATATAGCGCACCGGGCTATGAGTGCGCACTGGAGACACACTGCGCAGAGCCGCATAACATAGGGTCTAGTCACACTCTCCCCACGGTAAGCACGAGGAGTTGGCTCAGGTCTCTAACCTGACTCAGCCAATCTCCTTGTGTGCCCCCCCTCAAAAAAAATTGGAGTGGCTTCTCGTGCTTCCGTGCTAGCCGTGTCCCCTCATAACGCTGGGCCCCCTGTCACGGCCATTAAAAGAACTGGACCAAGGTGCAGCGTGGTGAGCGTACATATTCTTTATTTAATTGAAAAGACGCCGAACAAAACAATAAACACTACAAAAACTAACCGTGAAGCTACAGGCTATGTGCCCTAAACAAAGGTCAACTTCCCACAAACACAGGTGGAAAAAAGAGCTACCTAAGTATGGTTCTCAATCAGAGACAATGATAGACAGCTGTCCCTGATTGAGAACCATACCCGGCCAAAACATAGAAATAGAAAATCATAGAAACACAAAACATAGAATGCCCACCCCAACTCACGCCCTGACCAAACCAAAATAGAGACATAAAAAGGATCTCTAAGGTCAGGGCGTGACACCCCCTTCCTAGCTGCTTCCACCTGTTCCCATGGGAGGCGATCCCTTCCTGCCAGGATCTCCTCCCACGTCCAGGATCCTTTGCCGTCCAGGATGTCCTCCCATGACCAGTCCTCCTTACCACACTACTTGGTCCGTTTGTGGTGGGATGTTCTGTAACGCTCGTCGGAAGGAGACCAAGTTGCAACGTGGTACGTGTTCATGCTTCTTTATTAAATACGAACACCTCATGCCTGAGACTTTTGAAGTAGCCTAATCAGGTTAAAACATTGTAACTGGTTGTGTTTATGCTACATATAAAATAGAATACATTTTAAACGTTAAATGATAAACATTTGGGCTATATTGAAGCTTTAGGTTCTTGTTGTGTGAGGAGTCGCTGCTCGGATGGGAGAGGAGGCAGAGCGTGCATTAAGCTTTGAATAACTAGGAGAACGAAGATCTGCAACAGAAGTATATCAGAAGTAAAAATACAGCTAGACTGGCCTGCTACTGTGCCTTTCCAGAACTTATAAACTGTCGAGAATAGACCCACAACTGATCCAAATGGAATGAAACATTCAAATCACAAGGCTTTTGCGCCGTCATTCAAATGACATTTCCACTGCAGCCTAGAGTAATATGTTGTACTCACTTGAAAGCAATAATGCAATTATTCATTGCATTGTGGTGTGGTAGGCTAGTCTAGGTAGGATCATTGTATTGTCCCTACATCAATAGGGACAACACAGCATTTTGAGCTGTGTCTTCACTGTTATTTCGTGTGCAATGATGCACCTGGCCTCTCCGCTGCCTATCAGCTGTTCCTGTTTGTTCTTGGGGGATCCTTTTGAAAATTGATGCAGCTTCGAATGCTTTTATTTGTGTTACGATTGCTATTTAGCCTATTGCAGATCTGGACAAACGATCCACCTACCACTATTGTCACTATGAATGGTGGATGGAGGACAGGATAGACAGTTAGACTGGTAGACTAAATTTACCTGTGGTATGGTAAAAGTTAGCACATGGAAAAGCGTCGTGTATAAGGGAAGTACCAAAACACCTTTATAAAGGGTGCATGCAAGCAGATTAGACAATTTGGCTAGAATGGAAGAAATGATATAGTAAAACCTGCAAAAGAGCGAATGTAAACTATGGAAAAAATGCACTACCCTCTCCTGTACCTAATAAAAAAACACACAACCCTCCCCAAAGTAAAAAATATTTGACACCCCCTATTTTGACCACCCCTACCCCAGTAAATTTCAATCTGTTCCCTAGATGAAGTTGTACACTTTCAGCTTTTTGTATTTTGTATTGGAATACCAAGACATTTGTCGTACGCATACTTCTGACAATGCTTTGATATGCGTGTGTATAGTGATAATGTTTACATCCATCACTCGGCAACATGTTATGGTACTAAAGTCGGGCACAGATCCTGAAGCTGTGCAGTGCAGGAACACAGGACTGTCCAGCTGTCCCTTTTGTGTAAAGAAGTCGTCAGCAGACTATCCAACTATTGTGACTCGTTTCCAGAGTCACAATTAAACAGTGGTGAGACATGGAGGTATGTGATCACTTTCCATCATTTGTGTAGGTGATTATGATGATGATGTGTGAAACTATGTTACTGTGTTCATTTAAAGGGACAATCCGGGATTGGTACTATCAATTTGTGGACTGTAAAATTCTTGATATATAGCCATTGATTCATGAAGAATGTAATTTCTAAATGCTTCATTAGCTTATCAATTGTCTTACCGCATCATAACCCAAAATATAAGCTTGTTCTCACAACCTGTGTGTGTGTGTGTGTGTGCGCGCGCGCACGTGCGTGCGTTTGTGTGTGTGTCTGCAGGTTCCATTTGGGGCAGGTGTGCACTAGCCTGTCAGTACCAGGGTAACAACCAGGTCTGTGTGATGCTGTACAGAGACGGAGCAGCCAACCATGTGAGACTTGTTCTATCTATCTAACGGTTGCAGTAGTCATCTTCATCATCATCATCGACTCTCCTCCTCTTGTCCAATCAGGGCCAGATCTTTGAGTCTTTCAACATGATGTCTCTATGGAAGCAGTGTATCTTCATCTGTGAGAAGAACAAGTTTGGCATGGGAGCGCATGTGGAGAGGTCTTCTGCTAGCACTGAGTACTTCAAGAAACAATATTCTTGGCCTCATGGTAGGACACACACACAATCAGTGAGTGTACAGTATCTCTGCAATATTGACCTTCCTAACTCTGGGTATAGGTGGACGGTATGGACATTCTGTGTGTGAGGGAAGCCAACAAGTTCGCTGCAGACCACTGCAGAGCCAGGAAGGTGAGCTATGATCGTTTGTAGCGCTTGAGAAGATGAGTTCTGATTGGTGCAGAGATGAGAATGTTATAAGGGGTTTAAGAGCTTGAAGAGTGCTAAGAATCACCTTGTCTCAGACAGTCTAATCTCAGAGCGATGATCAGCTTCTAGTCTCGCACCAGTGTCTCTTCCCTGACAGAGGGAGGCTATGTGACCAACTCTGAGACACTCTGTGGAAGAGACTCCGGTACAGAGCTGCAACTGGTCCCCGTTTAATCACTACTGACACTCCGTGTGTACTGCAGGGCCAAAAATCATAGATATAGGAAGATGCTGAGAAACTGCTGCTCCAATAGAAATCCCTGATCAGCAGTGTCATGGCGGTGTTGGCTACCTTGTTGAGTTTCTTGGTTTTGGAAACCTCTCTGGCAGGGTCCTATTGTCATGGAGTCGGAGACCTACTGTTACCATGGACACAGCATGAGCGACCCTGGGGTTAGGTGAGATGTGATCTCTGTCCTCTGACCCTGTGACCGTTATCTGACCCCGGGTCTCTCTCCTCCCCCTCACTCCTCCTCTACTCTTTCTCTCATCCCTTATTCTGTTCTGTTTTAGCCTGACCCACCTTCTTGTGTTGCCACTCTCCCTCACTCCCTATTTGAACCTGTCTAGACACCCATTTAGTGCGGTATTGGTTTGGGATACATCCTATTACTCTAGCACCGCTTCCTTTCCAGGGCTCTGTCGCTCTCTCTCTCATCGACCAAGGGCTGGAGCTGAACCCTGCTAATCAGGTCTAACCCCTCTGCCTGTGTGAGATTTAACTTCCTGGAGCAACCATATCCGTGACGAGATCCAGGAAGTGCGCAGTAAGAGTGACCCCATCACTATGCTGAAGGAATGCATGCTGTCCAACAACATGGCTTCTGTGAAGGAGCTCGAGGTACACACACTTTCACCAACACGCACGCACACACACAGACACACAAACACACACACACAGGTGGTCCAAGTGCTCAAATCTGATTTTTTATTCCCTCCTTCAGTCCTTAAGAAATAGATGTAAAGATCAGGAAGGTGAACAAGAACGGGGCCCAGTTTGACCCAGAGCCGCCATTGGACGAGCTCTGCAACCACATCTTCGCCAACAAACCGCCCATGGAGGTACGCCGGACCAACCCCTGGGTCAAACTAAAGTCTGTCAGCTAGACACACACACACACACATATGGACCAAACTACAGTCCATCAGGTACACATCCTCTTCAACCCTCTGCCACATCAACCCCTGGGTGAAAGTCTACTCCTCCTCTCTTCTTATCCTCCTTCTCTAATTCCCTTCTCCCACATTAGGAGATGAGATCGTGGTTAGAGTTGAGTCTGTAGCAGTATTATAAACCAGTTCATCACCTCTGACCCTGTGATGTCACTGGTATTTATTCACAATATGTACTGTGTAGTGTATAATATGTGTTCTCCTGATACTGAGGGATTGGTCTAACCAACCTGATTCAGCATATCAACCTCTCATCAAGACTTTGATACGCTGTATCATGTGTGTTAATGCTGATATGTAAGCTTGCACACCCTATAGCTCTCCAGGAACAGGGTTGTCCACCCCTGGCTTGGGGAGTGTGTGGAGGGTCTGTCTCTGTTTTTAAGAGTTTACTATTTGTACAGTACCAGTCAAAGGTTTGGACACACCTACTCATTCAAGGGGTTTTCTTTATTTTTACTATTTTCTACATTGTAGAATAATAGTGAAGGCATCAAAACTATGAAATAACACATATGGAATCATGTAGTAACCAAAAAAGTGTTATTATATGAAAATATATTTTAGATTTTAGATTCTTCAAAGTAGCCACCCTTTGCCTTGATGACAGCTTTGCAAACTCTTGGCATTCTCTCAACCAGCTTCATGAGGTAGTCACCTGGAATGCATTTCAATTAACAGGTGGGCCTTGTTAAAAGTTCATTTGTGGAATTTCTTTCCTTCTTAAAAACCTAATAGGCCTAGGCGTCCCGCTAGCGGGACAACTTCCGGTGAAACTGGAGGGCGCGCAATTCAATAAATAATCATAAAAATTATGGATATAAACATTTAGGTACATATAAGTGTCTTATATCGGTTGAAAGCTTAAATCTAACTGCACTGTCTGATTTACAGTAGCTATTACAGCGAAAACATGCCATGTGATTGTTTTAGAATGGCGCCCCACATCAAAATATTTTTCCACCTGCACAGGTTTCATAAATTCACAAACAGCGATTAAATATTCACTTACTTTTTGAAAATCTTCCTCTGATTTGTCATCCAAAGGGTTCCAGCTATAACATGTAGTGTCGTTTTGTTAGATAAAATCCTTCTTTATATCCCAAAAAGTCAGTTTAGTTGGCGCCATTGATTTGAGTAATCCACTCGTTCAACATGCAGAGAAAGGAATCCAAAAATCTACCCCTAAACTTTGTTTCAACAAATCAAAAACGTTTCTATATACTCCTCAGATACCTTAAAATGTAATCAAACTATAATATTTCTTATGGAAAGAAGTATGTTCAATAGGAAACCTATTTTAGCAGGTGCAAATTGACAAGAGTACAAATTTCCAAGACTGAATTTCCAAGACTGTGTCCCTGTACTAAACTGATATTTCTTATTTGTTTTTGAAGTTACAAGCCTGAAACCTTGAACATAGACTACTGACACCCAGTGGAAGCCATAGGAATTGCATCCAGGGAGCTAATTCTCAGTATGACCTTATACTTGCCATTCTAAGAGGATGGTCTCTCAACAACAAAAATTCTGGTTGGTTTTTCTTTGGATTTTCTCCTACCATATCTATTGTGTTATATTCTCCTACATTATTTTAACATGTCTACAAACTTCAAAGTGTTTTCTTTCTAATGGTACCAATTATATGCATATCCTGGCTTCAGGGCCTGAGCAACAGGCAGTTTACTTTGGGCACATCATTCAGACGGAAATTGAGAAAAAAGGGGCCTAGCCCTAAGAATTAATGCATTTGAGCCGATCAATGATAATCAATATTGTGTTATTGTGTTGCACCTTTAACTAATAGCCTAAAAAATTAACAACTCTTACAAATAAAGTAAAAAGACTTAACTTTGTATTGGCTTTATTAAGACATCCTCTATATCAAATTTGAGCCAGACTGCCCAGCCAGCCCGAGCTGCCTGCATGCCCGTCATAACTCAACTCTCTCCCCAAAACATCTTCCTTCTAGTCTTTTTTTTTTTTGTCTCAAGGGAAAGGTTTGGAAAAGAAAAGTTCAATAAAAACACACAAGCACGCGTACATTAACACACAGAATTAGGATCTTAGTGAAACATTCCTTATTGGTTTCAGGTGTGTTAGGCCAAGGCCAGAGTGACAACAGTACACCAGACTCCCAGGGCCAGGACTGAGCACCCCAGCAGTTAGGAATTGTCTAAATAGCTATCTCCCCTTACGTGGGCATGTTTTCAATACAGGCTCCTTTTGTTTGTATAGTAGTCCATATAAGGCATCCAGGCCTTATAAAAGTTGCACAGTATACCCTTAATCTTGTAATAAGTCAAATCTAGTGATACATAACTTGATATTTCTTCCATCCATTGTGGGAGGATAACCAACCTTCCAATTAATGGCAATGCATTTCTTAGCCGCTATAAATGCTTGGTGACATAGTTTCGTCTGATAACAGTCTCCAGTATCAACATTTCCAAGCAAACAAAAACAGGGAGAAGGGAGAATCTGTAGACATGCAGAGATAAAAGAACATACTCTTTGCCAGAATTCAGCCAGCCTTCACAAGACCATGACATATACAAATACAGTATGTCCCCTTTAGTGTTTTACACCTCCAGCAGAATAATTACATTTCTGAGTGCATGTAATTCATTTTCAGTGGCATGTAGTACGTTCTATGGATGGTTTTAGACTGCAGTCATTTATGTCAGATTATATGAACACGACTGGACATCCTAACACATCTGCATCCATTCATCATCAGTAACAGCGTCTCCCAGGTCTTCCTCACATTTTTGCGTTACATGCTTTGTGTCAAAGCCTCTATCTACCCTTGATACAGTTTGGAAATCAACTTTAGAGGTTTGTCAGACTGCCTTGAAATAGGTTCAATCTTTGAAGCGTCTTACTTGTCCAGTGTTTGCTGCACAGAGAAAATAAAATGTTCACCTCTGCACCGTCACAGACTGGTCATCCCCCTGTCAAAATCTGATCCTGCTCAGATGAGGCATGACAAAGAATTATCTTGGTGTACATTTATACATTATATTATGCAAGAATAGAATCAATGGTTCAACAATTGAAATGACCATGATTCCCAGATCCCAGACTGTAGTCTACCCATCAACTCAAGATGGAACTTTGTATCCAGTCACTGATTGTTATAATTTACTGCAAAATTCACCTGAGCTCTGTAGACTGGTCTTCCCTGGCTGTCTGAACCTGCAGGAACACCTGTCACCATCTGATCCAGCTAAGACTTGATGAGCATAGTGTTTTGTGGAGCTGTTTATACCGTGTCAGTGTGAAAAGTAGTGAATTAGCTGGGGAAACTGACAGATCAATAACGTTAAATTCCTATACTGACAAATAAAAATAAGTTCCGAATATAAGTATTCAATCGTTTGGCCGCTGGTTTCATCATTTGATTCAGGCCTAGTATGATTGAGAAAAAAATAATTGCTCAAGTTAGTGAGCTAGCTAGCTAGCTAACGTTAGCCAACTTTTGTCTGGTTCTAGCCAATGTACAATGTACATTATGTACATGATCATATTTACTTCTGTTGAAACGGGACAAAACAAAGGCTACAAAACATTTCCATACATACAACAGCTGTTAGATACTGCTACCTGACAGATAGCTAGTTAGAGGCTAGCTATCTGAACTGGCTGTGGTAGCTACTACCTAACTAGCTGCTAGTAGTTCATTCACAATGAGTCTCAGACAGTTTGCAATGGAACAAACCAGAGGGGGGCATCGTTTACTACCTAAATTATTGGGATAATCTCATTACCACCAGTATTTGGAATACATTGAGCTCATTGACAAAACAGACCATGGGACGCCTTTTCACAAGGAGATGTATTTGTCAAAGGTTTGCAGTAAGCTATGCGATTATATTGGAGACAGGTTTATAGCAGTGAATGTCATCTATTCGTTTACTGTTATAGTATTTCTAAGTACCAGCCAAATAGCAACCAGGGAAACTAATTGCTCTCACTTTATGATAGAAAATTCCGATTTTTCTGCCTGACTGTGGTGCTCTTTACCTGAATTGTAATTATCGCTTTATAATTCCTTGCAAAGATTTGAGAGCCAATATTGAGTGAGTTTTGCAACTTAAGTCCCGCCCCTGTGTCTACATCACATGTTTTCCGGTGTCCCTTTTGGTATAAACACCGAAGAGATGGACATACTTCTACTTGCTGCTACTACTTGCTATTCTACTTGCAAGGGCCCGTTTTGTGCTTTTATTTCGAGTTTTGCAATGCACAATATGTCCATGTTTCAAAGAAACATGGAGAAAGATTTGGGACCGGTGAAGGAGACCGGAATGGGGCCACTGCCGGTGTGTGTGTCCCGCCAATTGTCCGAAAACTGGATTGGCTTCGTGTTTATGTGAGACATCTTCAGACAGACACCAATATGCCAGATGTGGTATGTACTCTTGTCATGCAGCCAAATCCTTTGGTACAGTGTGTGTGTTTGTGATCGTGTGTTTAAATCAGCTCTTTTCTGGATGGGATACATTGTGAGTGGGAAATATTTGTTGCCTGTGTTATCATAATGATCAGCACTGCTAGTTCAAACATCTGAAAACAGACACTGTGGTGTATGTGTGATAATTAAATCGATATGTTTATGAAATCATTTATTTTGAATAAGTATTTTATATCAAAGGAGCCCATGGAGATTATTTCAAGATTTTTATTTCACCTTTATTTAACCCGGTAGGCTAGTTGAGAACAAGTTCTCATTTACAACTGCGACCTGGCCAAGATAAAGCAAAGCAGTGCGACACAAACAACAACACAGCGTTACACATGGAATAAACACACGTACAATCAATAACACAATAGAAAAAAAGTCTATATACAGTGTGTGCAAATGGCATGAGGAGGTAAGGCAATAAATAGGCCATAGTAGCGAAGTAATTACAATATAGCAAATTAACACTGGAGTGCTAGATGTGCAGATGATGATGACGAATATGTAGCGAGAGCCAGCCGACGAGAGCATACAGGTCACAGTGGTGGGTGGTATATGGGGCTTTGGTGATAAAACTGATGGATGGCACTGTGATAGACTGCAGTTTGCTGAGTAGAGTGTTGGAGGCTATTTTGTAGATGACATCACCAAAGTCGAGGATCGGTAGGATAGTCAGTTTTACGAGGGTATGTTTGGCAGCGTGAGTGAAGGAGGCTTTGTTGCGAAATAGGAAGCCGATTCCAGATTTAATTTTGGATTGGAGATGTTTAATATGAGTCTGGAAGGAGTTTATAGTGTTGTATGGCATTGAAGCTCGTTTGGAGGTTTGTTAACACAGTGTCCAAAGAAGGGCCAGGTGTATGCAGAATGATGTCATCTGCGTAGAGGTGGATCAGAGAATCACCCACAGCAAGAGCGACATCGTTGATATATACAGAGAAAAGAGTCGGCCCGAGAATTGAACCCTGTGGTACCCCCATAGAGACTGCCAGAGGTCCGGACAACAGGCCCTCCGATTTGACACACTGAACTTTATCTGAGAAGTAGTTGGTGAACTAGACAATGCAGTCATTTGAGAAACCAAGGCTGTTGAGTCTGCCGATAAGAATACTGTGATTGACAGAGTCGAAAGCCTTGGCCAGGTCGATGAAGACTGCTGCACAGTACTGTCTTTTATCGATGGTGGTTATGATATCGTTTAGTACCTTGAGCGTGGCTGAGGTGCACCCGTGACCAGCTCGAAAACCGTATTGCACAGAGGAGAAGATACGGTGGGATTCAAAATGGTCAAGGATTTTGTTTAACTTGGCTTTCGAAGACTTTAGAAAGGCAGGGCAGGATGGATATAGGTCTGTAACAGTTTGGGTCTAGAGTGTCACCCACTTTGAAGAGGGGGGTGATCGTGGCAGCTTTCCAATCTTTAGGGATCTTGGACGATACGAAAGAGAGGTTGAACAGACTGGTAATAGGGGTTGCAACAATGGCTGATAATTTTAGAAAGAGAGGGTCCAGATTGTCTTGCAATGTATTGGAGTGTATTTTCCATCTGCTTGTAGGTGTTGTTTTGGACAGCCCAGAGACAGAGCTGAGCCCCGAGGGCCCATCTACAGGTGGTTTATCACCCCTTGGCTCATCATCTCCCTGGACTGGTTCACCACCTCCCCGGCCTCTCTCCCCAACGCCCAGCCCCTTCTCACCAACTCCCAATGCACTGTTCAGGTGCACCCTTGCTCTCTGCCCTGCAACTCCATCAACCTCCACCCCATCTCCCGACTGAGGTCCATTTGCCAGAAGAGGAAGACACATGAGGATCCTTTGTACAATGATATTATGCAGTGGATATAAGTTAAGGAGAAGTTTTCTTTTTAACAACCAAATCTCTATTTTTTTATGTCAATGGAATGTTATAGAAGGGTCCGGAAAAAACCTGAACAAACGCTCCAAAAACACCCAAATATTGTATGTCCTTTTAGAAACGGCAAAGCTCTGAGTATAGTAATGCAGGTCTTTACATGTTGTACACATGAAATTAAGGTCTTTACATGTTGTACACATGAAATTGCGTCATTCTGAATTTTATCCGCAACTTCATATTCCATTGTGTCTGGACCCTTCTACAGAATGCCATTTATATCAAAAATAGAGATTTGGTTATAAAAAAGCGAATTCTCTTTTGAAGAAATGGCAGCGGGAGCTAGAGAAACGGCAGCAGTGTCCAGCAAAGGCCATCTACAACCTCGTGGTGCCATGGATGGTGTCTACTCCTCCTGATCCATGTCTCCCGTTTGTCAGGGACATGACGATGTACTTTCACAGGAACCATCGATCAGTGCTGTGTTATTTTCTCATTCACATGTTTCAAATGTGGTGGGTAATTTACTGGTGTTTACTTTGTGCTTTTTCTCTTATTTCCCCCTTCATCACATGAGAGCACGGTCTTCTTAATGCATCTTTTGTTTGACACGGCAAAGTGCTCTTCTTATTGGCACCCTGTGTTTTACGTCGTTTTAAATTGCAGTCACTCAGTGAACGACATGTCTGTTGATGAGGTAAATGTCTTGAGGGTCTTGCCTTATTGTCTAGAGCTGGACAGCCGTTCTCACCCATGCGCCACACATGTACCAGAGCAGGAAAGTCCTCATTGAAAGGCCACTATACACATAACACAAGGTGAGGTAAATGTCTAGACTCCCAAAAAATATCTGAAAAAATAAAACAACATAGGGATGAAGCGATTACCATAATGACAATCTTTAGTGTGGATAACATTTTCAACTCTACGGATAGTTTTGTAACAAAAACTCTGGTCTTGGCACGTGCACTCTAGCCAACAGCTGGCATATAGCCAACAGCTAGTCTATATGATGAAATTATTATGGATAAGAGCAAGAATATGTTGTATTTGTCAAACGGCAGTTAAGCATAGATCATTATCATGACACCAGAATCAGACCTTCGATATTTATTGTAAAGGAGATCACCGTGCACTTTCACCGCCCTGTGAAGTCGATCATAAAGTATTTTAATCTGTAGCCTAATAAACTGCACGGTTTCCCGAGTCGTAGTGGGAGGACCACACAACATATCATCGCATGACTCCAATTTACCTTCGATATGATGGTCATTCTATCAATATTTCCGCATAAATGCGTTCCCACCACCATTTCTCGCCCAATTAAATTTCCCGACACAAAAATATGGGTGGGGCTAGGTCTACATAAGGGTGCTATTTTTTTTTTCATTCACAAAAGCTCTGACGAAGGCCCTGAGGTCGATACGTAAGCTTATTAAAGATCAGTGATGCTATCAAGAGCAGTGTGCGGTTTCCTTTTCATTCACCGACACAAAAAGATCCCACCATGTCCCACCATGTCTGTCGGCATTTATAAACTTCCGCCTTCCATCACAGCTGTCTTGATTTTTTTTTTTATACACGGTATGACTAGTCTCATAAAAACAATAGATGGAAACGTGGTTATTGTCCCAATACTTTTGGAGCTCACTACAACAGACAGCTCAGCAAACTAAATGCTGAAAGTGGTTTCCTAGTTAAACATGCATCCAAACAAAAATAATGAATAGCAGTTTGGCTTACTATACCGACACAACTGCGAATGTGAACGAATGAATGCAAACAGAACAAAACAGCGGTACCAAGTAGGCATAGTAAACAAAATATCACATCGATAAAGGCAAGACACAATCTATATTTAGGCTAGTTACATTAACAATAAACAAACGCAATAAACAAATGGCGAATAGAGATCCAAATAACCCAAACATAGCCTACATCCGCGAGCTGCAGCCATGCACAGTTGTCTTGCCAAACAAATAGGCCTATAAGACCGCTTCAAACATGAAAAACCATGCCGCTCATGAGTACAGCAACACGTTACGATATGGCAGCTTACGATGAACACGTTTCCAATACGTACAGTTCCATTTACAACCACGAAATACCAATAGGCTACAAAGAAATAACAAAATAGAATGTATCTATTTCTATGATGAAACATACCGATATGTAGCTAGACCCAAGGGCGTAATTTGGGTTCTGACATTGGAATTATATTGAATTCTGCTTATATCATCTATACCACAAATGCCGACACAATTGAGTGCTTTTGAAAAGGAAGTGACTGGTTGCGGCGAAATCTCGACTGCGCTCTATCAGCACCATGGACAGCGCCCTACACACTAACGCAAGGCTGTTGAATAGCTTGCTTGCTATGGAAGTCATTTTGCCATTCATACTCTCGATTTTTGCTGAAATGACGCCACTGGCTATACCACCAAGATGTTGATCAAAACCAACAAGCTAGATTGTTTTTCTGAGTAATCGATCATTCCATTCTCCTCGAAATATTATTGTAACATCCCCTTCAAATGCCAGTTGGATTAGATGAGCTTTCCTCGGTTGTAGCGTGTTTCTTCTGTGCTGACTGAACACATTTGTCAAAGTGGAAAATGAGTTTTCGCATGTAGCTGTGGACGCCCCACTCATGTGCCCTATGATTTAGTTTTGAATATCGTGTGACATGCATGTGGCATTGTGAGGTATGGTGCTAAACACCTTCGCAAGTTAATTGTCTTTTCGGAGACACAGATTTTGCGCCAACCTGTCACTCAAACATTTGAACTTTTGGCTATTTTTATACAGGGACATCAAAGCAAAACTGAGGGGACACAAGTTTGGGGAACAAGTTTCAACTGGGGGGGGGGGGGGGGGGGTAATCCACAACAGTGTTTTTGGGAAGCAGCGCTTGTGGATTTGACAGCGCAGTTCCACTTCGTCAAACATCAGCTATGCGGATTTCGGGTAAAGTGGATCTGATTAAATCGGGCCCAAGTGATTAAGACTGTTCTCGCTGTCACCTTGTAAATTATGTCTTATTAGCTTGATGGTTGAAGACATGAGTCAGACTATTGTGAATGAGATTAACAAAAAAAAAAAAGTTGTTTTTTTTTACAACGTAATTAGTTGATGTTTTTCAGCACTATAATGAATTGCCTTATAACACCTTGACCAGTATTGTTGGTTTGGGTACTAGCCCCATCTGGCCTCATAGATGATTCGTTACTCACCTTTAAACAAGGTAAAAAGAACAGCAAGCATCTCGGAATGAGATTGAGGCTACTGGACTCACTGGCCTCTGCTTTGGAGGAAAATTGGTGGCTAATGCCACCTGTTGGAATAGAAGCGATTTACGGCAATGACGTCTCAAACATATGACAGACAACTTGCTAAAATGGTTCTTCAAACAGATGAATGATGTGTTTCCATATTATCACCCACTGTGTTATTTGCAGTCATTTTCATCTGTATATTTTTTATTCAGCAATACATTAAATGGGCCAAAATGAAATGGGACAAATAGTCCAGGTTGTATGTCTTGTGTCACGTATGGGTGAAGCCAGGGAATATAGTGGGTCAAGTAATACAATGTCCATGTGTTTCACACAAAATGTCTTTATGGAAGTTTAAAGAGAACACAGGGCAAGTAGAGTTTGGATTTGATGTTATTCTTTTTTTGTACATCAAAAACAGCTAAATGAATCTACACATCTCTCTCCGTACAAGCTCGGGTAATACTGTATGTCTAGTCAAACAATGTGAGTAATAGACATTGAAAACATGTTTATAACAATCAGAGGTCTATAGCAAGAGCTGCAAGCGACCTTCAGTCTCTCTCTTCAGTCCCACCCTGAGTTTCATAAGGCACGGATCAGACATACCGAGAGCTTGGGACTTTAAGGTTCTATCTGCAAAAATATGATTCTGAGATAAGTGTCTTTAAAGTTCTGAACCCTCATTGGTTTGAATGGTGTCAGTAATTTTGATTGTGTACTGTTTTGAACTTAACAACATTTTAATTGGGGTATTTAGAGTACTATATAGAACACTGAGTAGAACAAGAATGTCAATAACTAAAATTGGACAAAAATGCAGATAGAACCTTATAATCCCAATTACACACAATATTCCTATCACCCACTGTGCAGATAATAAAAATGAATATGTTGTGTATTCAATTTCGTATTCTGTGGACATCTAGTGGACACTGTGTGCAATCCTGAATGAGCACCTGCGTGCCCAAATACGCCCTAATGCGTAATGATCGATAATCACAAGTGGATGGTCCTACATTAAGATGTTAGTGACTTCAAATTGTCATTAAATGCTTAATTACTCTAAATTACTCTGTTCTACTCTTTTAATTACATACAGTATGTCCGATGTCGTTTTCTTTAAATATACGTTTTCTAATGGCTTTTCTTATGCCCAATGGGTTTTAATTGTGCGATGTCATGTGACGTGAAAGGTGGTGCCGTTCCCGGAAGAACTCGTGGCAGATAGGGCAGGTGAGTTTCTCCTCTCGCCTCCTCCTCACCTGGGACTCCGCCGCGAACTCCTTCTTGTGGTGCGAGCGCATGTGTAACACTAGGTCAGACGTCATGCGGAAGGAGAGGTTACACTTGGCGCACCAGTTTTGCACTGACACCCCAATGGAGGTAAACGTTGGTGGAAGAATTGTTAAAGACGACGTGGTTTGTAGTTGGTCTCCAATGCTCCTGGACCAGTGCTCTGGCGCGTACGGGAAAGCGTTTCCATTAACCGGTGTGGGTAGGGTCTGTGCGCGAGGTAAATCACCATTCAACATATTAGTAGCCAACAGATTGTTGTATCCCAGAACCGTCTTTGAGGTAAAAACGTCTCTCACTTCCTCTAGGCGGTTCAATGGAGCAGGTAATGTGTTGGATGGGTGCGCTGTAGAACCGTTAGAAGTCCTTTTACAGGGTTTACAGAAAGCGCTTTTCTGCTCCTCCGCTCCACTGCGCAGAACGAATGAAAAGGCACTGCTGTTGCTGTTTGCGTTTAAATCAGCACTCATCTCCCGCACTGTCTCAGAATCAGCCTCCGTAGGCTTTTCTTTCTCGTGCGTAAAACTCATTTTCGCTGCTCCAACCTCTGTAAACGCACTATTTTTACATTCCACATGGTCCTTTTTGAGCTGGTACTTCTCCGCCTTCAGTTTCAAGGCAGAGCCAGTTGACTCTGGCGCAGTGAGGTGGTCTTCTCTGGTTACCTGTGTGATGTTGTTGTTGTTCGATATGTTGGTTTTCTCAAGTAGAACAGGTTTCCTCCATCGGGGATAACCCGTCTCCTCGTGTTTCCATTTCCGCGGGGAAATCTCAGCGTCTTCACTGGCGCCGTATCTTTTATGTTCCAGATCCCTGGCGATGTTGTGGAAGTCTGTGACGCGTCGTTGCCGCTTTATCTCCATGTGTTTGTGTTCGTAGGCCTCTCTGCTCAGCGCGTCATACTTCACCTGCGCGCACAGGAAGCGGCAGTGGGCCAAATAGGGATGCTCATTCTTGAAGACCTGGTTACATGTTGCGCATTTAAGCTCTGTGAAGAGATATACAATTTGTTCGTTAATATGTACATTACAAAACACATTGGGGAAAAATTAAGTCAGACATAAACTAATCAATTAATAACAATAGTCCACATATATTCTCTCTGAAAAGTTTCAGTCGTTTCCTCTTCCTCTGTCTTTTCCAATTTGCATTACGCATTTACGCAGGCTACAACAAAACTACTGGCAAAATGCCAAAACAACCAAACAACATCGGTAACATTAGTAAGCCTATATGTTGAAATGAGGACGATGATGAAGATTCGGATGGTGACGAAGAGCTGTATTTCTATAGCGCTTTCCCAAGCGTCTATTTCTCTCTCACCTTCATTTTGTCCTCTGGTTAAGATGTCAGTGAAGCCCAGTAGATGTGACAACTCCTGGTCATACCACACCAACAGTTCCTCTTCCTGACGTATGTCCCTGGTGGTCCGGAAATACAGCTGGCCTCCCTTCAGGAACGCTTCCGTGTTCTGTTCCTCCCTGCCACACGCCGCCTGCACCAGCCGCAGCCAGGACAACACTAGAGCAGAGCTCCGCATAGCCTCGGGGTCCACCTGTTGAGAGAAATCATTCATTCATATTAATTCGTAGAGACAACATTGTCAAAATGTCAATGAGGTTCACCTCTCCCCAGTCATAGTGAAAACACTGAATTGATTAGAATTTGTAACGGTGTACATGTGACCAAATGGCATGGTCAATCATTTCCCACGGGTAGCCTATATGGATGGCTACACCAAAACACATATCTCATTGTAGAACTTGTCATTTTGTTGTTGATGTTTTTTAATAAGATTTAGATTTAGTCTATAATTAGCCCATGTTTTTATGAATGTGTGCACTCCCTTCTATATATAGAACAACGTCTAATGTGTTCCTGTGGTATCCTAGCTTGCAAGTTAAATTGTGTTATTAATCAATATTTCAAAAATGAACTTACCCTGAACACGTATGATTTGCTTCTCTTGTCGCGGGATTTGAGCGCTATGAAGGCGATGGTGTCATAGAATGTGTTCTGAAGGATGCACGGGCCGAACTGTGCCCCAGCAGGGATGTTGCGAGTGACGTGCACGCTGGTATAGAGGTCTGTCGCGTGGTGCTGGAGGAATTTACCCTCACTGTTCCAGAGGGAACGAGATAAAAAACTATGGTCCATGGTTAGCCTGTAAGTAAAGACAAAATACGTTAATAACAATGCATTGTTAAAATGAATGTTATTTTATTGACGTCTGATCCAAAGTGTAGGACATTTTAAAGGTGAGGAATAGAGAGTTTGAATATGATGCTTTTGTGAAATAATTGTGAACATGTATTGCATTCTTATATTAAAACGTGGGCCAGATCAATTTGGCTTAAACATGCAAAATCCCAAATAAGTAGCCCTATATAACTATCATTTATGCGATTCGAAAATAGTAGACTAGATCTATGAATAGTGGTTTTGATTCGATTTTCTATTTCTGAATAAATAGGCCTATTCATTTTATCGAAATATTCGTTGTTTTCCATCAGAAATCCATTTTTTAATAGAAAATAGTGCAGACTCCAGACACAATTAGACCTATAGGAAAATATGTTTTTTGGCTAATCATACAGTATCTTTATTATGCCACAATATGAATCACGTTCAATTGTATTACATATACATACTTTTCAATGTTTAAAACCACAGATTTGAGAGTTCATATCCCCGTGGCGCTGCTGTCATTTATAAGTTGTTGTTTTTTATACATTATTTGACTTTTGTATTTTATATTTTTCAACCATACTTTTGAGTGGCAAATTCTGATTTATTATATCATTCAGCTAGATTTCCTCCGATAATGTGTAGCAGGCATGTAATGGATTTGACTTCTAGCATCCTTTGTCTCATTTTTTTCAGCCGGTTTGTCCAATTGTCTCCCCATCTGCGCTGCAACTGCCTCGTTGGTCTACATGCGTCTCTGCTTCGAGTCAGTTTGGTCATATTAATATATTCATTATAGCCACACTGAGATTTGTTGTAAACAATGTCCATTCACAGGTTTTGGTCTGTTCACTTGGGCTGGACGTTGTGTCTATTTTAGTGTAGGCTATAGGCTTTTGATTAATACGGAATATTTCCTCTGGATATATCAAATACAATGCATATTAAATCAAACATTTATATAAAGATGTAGGTATTTTTCCAATAAATGTAATAGCCTAACAATGTCTGATGAGAAGGTCTTCATTCACAAACAAACACCAGTTGTGGCGTAAAGGTTTGCTAGAGATAACACTTTCCCTTTTCCAAAAAAACTACTAATCCAAGAGAACCCAAAACTGTCTGTTGCATGCGCATAGCCCACTCACCGGCTGGTCGTGGAGGTAGCGTGTGGTTCAGTATGTCCGCGAGGAGGCTGGTTATCAGCAGGTACACTGGCCGCTATAACGATTCTCCTTCCTTCGGTTGCTGTTACCGTCTGAGAACGAGAGTGATCACGACAGCGTCTGCCTCGTTACTGACTCTCTGCTCCGCTCACACACACTTAATGGCCGTGTTCGAGAGGATCACAACCGTAATGTATCATGGGTAAATTGTGACTGACTGACTGATCTACAAATATTAATGAGTGGTTATTTATGATGCAAGGTCTTTGTTGATCGGCAGTCGCCTGCAATGTCGGAACAAGCCCATTATCTCCATCAGTGACAGGAGTAGTGAGGCGTGCTGACACACACACACACACACACACACACACACACGCACACACGCACGCACACACAAGCTCTGCCTTACATCAGTCCCTCCAGGGGAACTCTGATTGGTTCTTTTCTGGTTTTACAGTCCGGATAATTAGCAACAGAGGAACTCTGAACTGGTAAAGAGTGTGTGAGAGAGAGAGAGAGAGATACCCATTTTTGCTCAAGGTTGCACAATTCATCGTTAGTATTGTTTAGTAGAGTCGAATTGTTAGTTGCAAAGAGATAACGTTATGCTTCATTTTTACCCAGACGAATTGTTATTAAGTTTTGTTATCCATCTTCTCTGGGAAAACCCATGCAAGTCATGCCGGTGTTGACAAATCGAACATGGAACTAAAATAAAAAGCTATAATTCACTCAAACGATTACTATACATTTCTAATGTTTTTGGTTAGGAGCATGGAAATGAGAAGGCTATGTAGCTATATTAACTCACCATACATGTAGCATACATCGAAATGTATGTTCAATTGCATAAGAATGCTATTCAAATCCACAGAACACTGACACAATATTTCGAAGTGGTCCTATTTCAAATTCCTTTACACCCAGCTGTATGCAGAAGTATTTCCTATGTGTCAGTGATATTTAGTGAAAAAGTATAAGCATTTCATTTTCAATCTTCAAATATCAAATAAATGTTGACATTATCCCTAAATAGTAGGCCACCAACCGAAGCTGAAACATTTCCAATAGTCCCATGGTAGTTATACTGTATTTTACAAATGTCTCAGCCTGGAAGAGATTACTCATATATTTAACCCAACTAAAACCCGTGATGCAGAATAATCCACTAAATTCTCATTAAATAAAAAATAAATCGTTTCCAGTTTAATTTGATGAATAATGCATTTGCCCAGTGGCTAGGCCGGACCCCCTGGATCAGATGGCATTTAGTAAGCTAATGCTCAATTTTACATTTAGCCCGTGAAAATGAACCAGTAGCCTATCGTTATTATCACCTCAGTGAGAGGCCAATTTGTCATTCTCTTTTCTTCAACAGAGCTAATGCTTTTCCTGAAACTCAAATACATGTACTACCAATCATTATTTAGTCCATGTCATACATTCGTTGAAATATGACGCGTGGGGACATTTATGAATTGTGTTAAATATGTATTTCTTTACTTTTTTGCCTCCACATCTCTATAATCCAGTCAATTCAGCATCCCTTGTTTTAATCAGACATTTTGGCTGAATCATATTGAGTAGACTTGTGAAGAACAGCGTTTCACCGGAAAGATGTTCTCATCTAACTAAACAATAAGATGTCAGAACACCTCTCCTCCGATACTCGATTCACCCCGACTACACTAATTGGTGGTTGGCATAAATGAAATCTGTGCCCGGGGGGGTGTGTGCCTCGCCACCGCCGCTAACTGGTATGCCCTCATCTGATACGCTCGACATCCAGACGTGGGGTGGAGTAAGAATTACAAAACATCTATTTTTTTATACGTGTAATTGCGTTTTTAAATTAACTTTATGTAATTGCAACTTTTAACAAGCATAACAATACATATTTTGCTGTTTCAATCTTAACCCCACCCCCCCCCCCCCCATCCATTCCCAAGGCGCCATGATCTCAAAGCACAACCTGTACAGCAACTAAAACAAGTGGATCTCAAGTTGAACTTTTTATGCACGGCAATTGATGTTAAAGTCCACATCTCTCATCGTCCGTCATGTTTTTGTAGGGCGGGGGAGAAAGAGGCACTTTCTTGTGCATAGTGAAATGTGAATAGTTTCCTATATCTTTGTTGCCTATTTAACTTCCCAACCTGTTATAGGGCTATCGGGATATTCATTATGATGATTTTTATCCCGGAAATGGGAAGTATTCTGGCTGATCAGTGCCTGTCTAAGAAATCTTGAGCTGAGTCCTGTCCTCCACAACACCACCAGGAAGGAGCTGCTTGAGGCGAGAAAGCCGGAGTGAAAAGGGACTTGGACTGTTTATCGCATCACCGTGGACAACCGATCTATGACCACCATATCGATACTTGCGCACCGTTAAGTTGGCCTGGAGTGAATCATTATCATCAAGACTATAATGTGAGAGACATTTCGGACTCGGTGATGTTTTGGAGTGTTAGTCTACACAACTGTCCGGGAAAGATGGCGAGAGCTTCCATTAGCGTGTCTATAGCCGTGGTGTTTTTGGGATTAGCGATTTTTACTGTCAAACTTCCCTCGGTAAAAGGAGAGATGGAAGAAGAACAGCGGGAGGAGAGGTCCTGTCAAGGTGCCTTCGATCTATACTTTGTCCTCGACAAGTAAGTGTCCGTTTTTATTTATGACTTGTTACTTTCTCCTCACTGCACATCGACATGCAACCCGCCCAGTTATTTGTCAAACCGACCGCCGCGAGTAGCAGCGCGCCGGTCTCCCAATTCTTTCTCTCATATCTTCAAAACCGCCCTGACAAGCAAGCTACGCCACCAGTACCTTTTCTGTTAATATATTTTCATTCAAATTATTTTGATGGAAAATATTTCTTCAACAATAAACAAAAAAACAGTAGTGCATGCTAAATTTTACGTCTTTACTTTTGTATTGTTTCAGATTCAATTTATTGAATAGGAGTGTCTGTTATTAACTTAATGTGGCCATTCGTTTGTATCGCCTATTTTGATGTAAACACCTCGTTCATTATGATAAATGCATAGTCCTCCCCTCCAGCCCACTGAAAGCTTGTGGGGCAAACAGTTATTCTCCCCCAGGGGATAGGCAGGGCCGGCAGGATGAAGGGATTCAGTTACAGGCTGGTGACGCCAGTAGACACTGCTGCAGCTGCCAGGCAGACCATAGGAAGCCACCCCCCTAGACACTGATCTGAGGTCAGTGTGGTGCTTTCCCCCAATGGTTAAGGATAGGATTGGGTAGACACTGCTGCAGCTGCCAGGCAGACCATAGGAAGCCATCCCCCTAGACACTGATCTGAGGTCAGTGTGGTGCTTTCCCCCAATGGTTAAGGATAGGATTGGGGAGGGTAGAACCTTCTCATAGGCACAGAACAGCAGAGTGAATGATTAACTGACAGACAGACAGTGAAAACCTTGAAGAGTTATGGTATTTTTAAAGAATATATCACCCCTAAGGTGTACAGCAGCTGTATTCCGACTGCACAAAGACCTACTGTTTGAGGCTATGTTGAAGTCTTCAGTACAGTATCCTCTCTCTCATCCTGCTATTGTTTCTTGGCTGCTGTTGGGCTTTTGTATGCAAGCACTGTGCTGTAACAAGGTAGAATTAGGTGGTGTCTTACACAGCTTACTGATGTCTAATAAACTAGTAATAATGGTTTACAAATGTGTAGCTTATCAATAAAATATGCTTTATAAATGATCTATTAGTGGCTTATAAATGAAAATGATTATGAAGTGTTACAGACTAATGTTATGTCCTGTGACTGTAGGGCCCAGAGTTTCTCCTGGTCAGGTCATTTTCAGGTAAAAACTCCTGGCCCTACCTACATCGGCTGCTGCTCTTTCAGAGTAGGCCAACAACCGCTCCTGGAATGCCATGGACGATAGTCATCATAACAACAGTAGGCTACTCTGTCTGTGTGATCGCTGCAGTCCCAGAGCAGAGGCTCGGCCATCTTAAAACATCATAACATTTCTGGCGTGTCTGATACAGATCAGAGAGGCGAGGAGAGGTTATAGAGGAGGACACAGAATAGACAGGCGTGTCCAAACATGCCGAGAACTCTGAAAACAGCAGTCATCATAAGGTGCTGGGCTAAACTGGCAATGTGTTGTACATTAGCAATTTTCTCTCCCTGAAACAGAGAGAAGTCTTGTTATAGGTCGTGTATAGACATCCAGAACATTTAACAGGTGTACGTTTTACATTTACGTCCGACTTACACGATCAATTAGGGTTAAGTGCCTTGCTCAATGGCACATCGACAGATTTTTCACCTAGTCGGCTCGGGGATTCAAACCAGTGACCTTTCGTTTACTGGCCCAACGCCCTTAACTGCTAGGTTACCTGCCACCCCAGGGTGTACAACACTGGTATTCATCACAAAGAATAAGAGTGAAAATAGACAGTTGTCTGTGTAAGACTTGTGTTAGCTCCCCGACAGTCTTGTGACATACAATTGACCCAAGTTCAAACCCCAGTTAGTCACGTCCTCAGTATCACATCAGGCTAGCTGCAGTTCCTCACACTGGTTTCAGTGTTGATCAACGTTTTTATATCTTTCCCCTGTTGTGCTTTTTTACCTTTTCTATTGTTGTGCCACTGCGAACATCTGTTAGCCAGCCTTCACACGTTACCCTTTAATCCTGAAAGTTTAAAACACGCCTGAGGTGGCTGGGCTGCCACGCATGGCCATGCCTCACTCACACACATGCACGTCTGCCAGCACGTACGCATGCACACACACACACACACACACACACACACACACACACACACACACACACACACACACACACACACACACACACACACACACACACACACACACACACACACACACACACACACACACACACACACACACACACACACACACCACCAAGCCTCTGGTAGAGTGTCTCCACATCGTTGTCTGTCTGGCTGGCTGTCTGGGGTTTTGAAATGCCAAGCAGTGACCTCAGAATAATCCTCAAGTATTAAAGTGTTTTAACTGTCTGTGATGTGTAGAAAGGCCTTTATTTGGTCCTGTTTAGGATCCTTTATGTTTCGGGCCCAGCACCTAAGTGTACTGTGATGTGTGTGTTACAATGTCACTGTCCTGTTATATACACATCATAGCAGAGGAACAGACTTAAAAGGAGTCCCAGACAGTCGGCATATTTGAGTTCACACACACACACACACACACACACACACACACACACACACACACACACACACACACACACACACACACACACACACACACAGAGCCCGTAAAGGAGACTCACACACGAATCATTTACATAAAATGACTCCCATCATTGACTGAGATTGTATATCTTTATGTAATGTCTGATGTAGACGTACTTATGAAAACGCCACTGCTCTTCGATGTTATAATTAGTGTGGTTGGTTAAATACATACAGACACACTGAACACTGCTAGAGACATAACGAGATGGAGTTTCAACATGAAGCTTATACCAATATGCCAAGAGGCAGCAATGTGTTAACGCACAAGCACACACACACACGCACACACACACACACACACACACACACACACACACACACACACTCAAAGTCTCTCTATTTATAACTTTCCCCCCCATTTATCCTTTCCCCCCACACACATACCCCTTCCCCCTGCAGAGGTGTGCCCAGTGTCCCTCCGTTGTTCATACAGCAGCCTTTTCACTCCCCGGACCCCCAATCTGTTATTAGGTTTGCCCTGCTCACTAGGACCATCTGTTCCCCCTCACACAGACAGCCATTGTGGGGGAGGAGAGGGGGAGGACACCCCACTTTCCCTGCTGGAACATCTAGCCCCCAGCCTCCTGGCATTATTAGCATTTAGCATCAGCATTATTACCAGCAATTAGCCCTCATTAGCATTATTAGCGTTAGCCCCCTGGGAAATGAGCTCATCCGACTGGCTGCTGTTGAGTCCTGGTCGTTAGCGCTCTGCACTCCCAAGTTGTGTAGCTTACATACGCTACACTTACAAGCTAACTCTTTTTCTCAATTATACCATATGCTTTACACCCGTACATGGTGGTGCAGTGGTTTAAGCGTTGCGCACAGGAATGTGGCAAGTGGACATTGTTATAGTGTTCGTTTTGTTTTGTTCCTTCAGATCTGGCAGTGTGAAACACCACTGGATCGAGATCTACTCCTTCGTCGAGCAGCTGGCTGAGAAGTTCATCAGGTAGGATCTTTCATGCTCTAGTATGGCTTGCCTCTTTCGTTTCATCTAGCCTATTTAGCTGCATCTCTGTCGTCTCAAATGGCTCCCTTTCCTTGTGTCCTCTTCTGCACGTATGTAAAGAAGCCTCTGACAGTACTGTTTAACCCCGTCTGTCTACAGCCCCATGTTACGGATGTCCTTCATCGTCTTCTCCACCCGAGGCACCACCATCATGAAACTGACAGAGGACAGGTACTGGAGTTACACACTGTCGTATATTCACAATTTCAACTGTCCATATTTTACCTTTCAAATCCCTTCAGGGGGGGGATCTCTCTCTCACTGTATCTTACCGCTGTGTGTCCCTTAGTATTCTTAGTCTTCCCCCCCACTGTATTTGATCAGCTGTCATTCCCCTTCACAGAGAGTCCATTGACAGAGGTCTGACAGCTCTGAGGAGGGAGGCACCAGGAGGAGACACCTTCATGAACCTTGGCCTGGAGAAGGTAATACTCTCGCCCTCCGATATATCACCTCTCACTAACTAACTCATAGTATCCGGTACTGTTTTAATGCTTGACATCGATACTCTACCGTTCCATTTCGCAGGCCAATGAACAGATACACTATGAGAACCATGGTACGTGTCTGTGTGCTGTGCTGAGCACGTGTGCTTTGTATGGGTGTGCATTACACAGACATCTCTATACATGGCTCTGTTAGTATGTATTTGCATGCACAGGCTGGTATTGAGGAGATATGGTGTTATCTGCTTTTAAAGGGACAGCCAGTGTGATCATTGCGCTGACTGATGGAGAACTGAATGAGTGGCAGCTTGATACTGCACAACGAGAGGTGAGTACACACGCCAGAGACAGCACTCGCAATTCAAGTTGCGAGTTCAAAAAAAAATTTTTTAGCTGATCCCCAGGATGTCGGGAGACATCTTAAAAACTGTCCACTAGGAGCCAAAATTTTTTATAATAATCAAAATAAGTACCCAGAACTGGGTTTGAACACACAGTATATGGAGTGGGAGCTCACTGCTTAGGCCACTGCACCATCCGTCCACAATGAGTTAGCAAGGCGAGTCTTAGATAATAGCTAAAATTAATCGTATAGTTGTTTTTCTGTTTTAACCCTATCCCAAACCGTAATCCTTAACATAACCAATCCGAATTAATGCCTGAATTGTTAACCAATCGAAATGAATGCCTGAGGTTAACCCTTGAGTTGTTTCTGTATCCCAAACCGTAACCCCTAACTTAACCTAGTCAGAATTAATGCCTTAGCTTGTTTCTTTGTGCCTAGTATGCCTAAAACTTCTGGAGCTCATGCAGAAGCTATATCCACTAAATACAAGGGCACCGGTAAGTACAATTACCATCAAACAGGCTTGGGTTTTGCTAAGGCGTTGTGGACGGGGGTGCTGGCTGTGCATAATCCATGAGCTCCACTTCTGAGGGTTGCGTTTTCTTTTAACTTAAAAATGGGATATTTCATCCCAAACACGTCAAAATATGACGTTTGGAGCAACATACACACACAGTTTGACACTTCATAGCGAGAGGTCAGTAGCGTCCTACTATAAAATCAAAGTTGACGTTAACAGATTGTCAAAACGGTGTGTGTTTTCTCGGTGCAGGCGCAGAGGGCACGGTCGCTTGGAGCCATAGTTTACTGTGTGGGAGTCAAAGAGTTTAATGAGACGCAGGTAACTGACACTCATAAATACACACTCAATAGTTCCATTCTGTGATCATCTGCAATGCAACAAGTTTATCTCCTCTGTGTGTGTGTGTGTGTGTGTGTGTGTGTGTGTGTGTGTGTGTGTGTGTGTGTGTGTGTGTGTGTGTGTGTGTGTGTGTGTGTGTGTGTGTGTGTGTGTGTGTGTGTGTGTGTGTGTGTGTGTGTTCTTGCATGTGTGTGTGTGTGTGTGTGTGTGTCCTGTAGCTGGCTACCATAGCAGACACCCTGGAGCATGTATTCCCTGTCTGGGGAGGTTTCCAAGCTCTCAGGGGGATCATCAACTCGGTACGTATGGTGTCTATGCCAGAATCAAAGGATCGTTTTTGGTACTTCAAGGAATTCAACACCATACCGACATGAATGCTTCAGTGGTCCATATCTAAGAACCATTTTACCATGTATTTTCTCAGTAGATCGAGTCCTATACAGTACGTCTAGCCCATAACGACCCACTGTCTTCTGTGTTTTCATCTCTCAGATCATTAAGAAGTCCTGCATTGAGATTCTAGCTGCTGAGCCGTCCAGTGTGTGTGCGGGAGGTAAGAGCTGGTAGCACCAGAGTTGGGTTACACTTCTTATGAATACCCTCTTCCTAATGCATTATAGATGCATTTGAAATGCCTCGTGGGCTGTGCCCAATGGATCTTTTACTGTCAAACTGGGCTGAAAATGTTAGTTCTGCTGCCGCTCTGAGTCTCTTAGGAAGAACTTTGAAGAACCAGATTAAGCCTACTCGTGGATTCAAATAAGTACAGTGACTTCAGAAAGTATTCATACCCCTTGACTTATTCCACATTTTGTCGTGTTGCAGCCTTTATTCAGAATTGATTCAATTGGTAATTTTTTTGGAAACACATTTATAAAAAAAAGTATTCTGAAATATCTCATTTAGATTTCACACCTGTGAGTCAATACATGTTAGAATCATCTTTGGCAGCTATTTCAGCTGTGAGTCTTCGTGGGTAAGTTTCTAAGAGCTTTTCATACCCAGATTGTACAATATTTGCACATTATTCTTTTAAAAATTCTTCAAGCTCTGTCAGGTTGGTTATTGATCATTGCTAGACAGTCATTTTCAAGTCTTGCCATCGATTTTCAAGCCGATTTAATTCAAAACTAGGCCACGGAGGAACATTCACTGTTAGCTTGGTAAGGAACTCCAGGATATATTTGGCCTTGTGTTTTAAGTTATTGTCCTGCTGAAAGGTGAATTTGTCTCCCAGTGTCTGTTGTAAAGCAGACTGAACCAGGTTTTCCTCTAGGATTTTGCCTGTGCTGAGCTCTATTACGTTTCTTTTTATCCTAAAAAAAACTCCCAGTCCTTGCCGATGACAAGCATACCCATAACATGATGCAGCCACCACCATGCTTGAAAATACGAAGAGTGGTACTCAGTGATGTGATGTGTTGGATTTGCCCCAAACATAACGCTTTGTATTCAGGACATAAAGTTAATTTCTTTGGCACATTTTTTTGCAGTTTTAATTGAGTGCCTTATTGCAAACAGGATTCTGTACAGGCTACCTTCATTTCACTCTGTCATTTAGGTTAGTAGAGTAACTACAATGTTGTCGATCCATCCTCAGTTTTCTCCTATAACAGCCATTAAACTCTGTAACTGTTTTCAAGTCACCATTGTCCTTATGGTGAAATCCCTGAGCGGTTTACTTCCTCTCCGGGAACTGAGTTAGGAAGGACGTCTGTATCTTTGTAGTGACCGGGTGATACACCACCCAAAGTGTAATGAATAACTTCACCATGCTCAAAGGGATATTCATTGTCTGCTTTTTTTAACCCATCTACCAATAGGTGCCCTTCTTTGCAAGGCATTGGAAAACCTCCCTTTGTGGTTGAATCTGTGTTTGAAATTCACTGCTCAACTGAGGGACCTTGCAGATAATTGTATGTGTGGGGTACAGAGATGTGGTAGTCATTCAAAAATCATGTTAAACACTATTATTGCACACAGAGTGAGTCCATGCAATTTATTATGTGACTTAATAAGCACATTTTTAGTCGTACCATAAAAAAGAGGTTGAATGCTTTTTGACACAAGACATTTCAGCTTTTCATTTTGTATTCATTTGTGCAAAGTTCTAGAAATCATTATTCCACCCTGACTGTATGGGGTATTGTGACACAACATCTCAATTGAATCCATTTTAAATTCAAACTGTAACACAACAACGCGTGGAAAAAGTCACATGGTATCCACCATTTCCGGTTATGGTATTTGTCAAAGACAGACACCTGACAGTGAATGTGTTCTGGCCCACTGGTCCAGCTGAGTGGTCATCAGAGTACATTATCATAATGCGGTGTGTGAGGTGAGCGCATGGCCGACCAACCATGATGACCAAGGAAGTGACAGAGAGCGTATTGTCCTGGGAAATAAGTGTGTGTGTGTGTGTGTGTCCAGGACGGTCAGAGGAAATAAGTGTGTGTGTGTGTGTGTGTGTGAGTGCGTCAGGAAATTAGCTTTGCTTCTTTAAGCCTGGCTGCCTCTCTGGCCTAGTTTGCCACGTCTGATACCTTAAGTAGCCACTCTGAAAGAAAATGTGCGTGCGTGTGTGTGTGTGTGAGAGAGTGGTCTGGTGTCTGTAGCCAGCAGGATGGATGAGGGCTGACATGACCTTATTAGGACTCACTTACCAGAGTGCTCCTACTGTTCTGTCTCTACAGCAACCAGCGGAAGGGATTAGTGTTCACCAGACATGATCAATGTTCATTATGGAATATGAGAGAATGGGGGCGGGGGGGGGGGGGGGGGGGGGGGAAAGTAGAGATACAAAAAGAGAAGACAGAGACGGCCAAGTGCAAGAGGAAAAGAGGGAAAGAGCGAGGCAGGGAGGGAGAGAGGGGGAGAGAGCGGGAGTGTGAGAGGAAGAGAGAGAGGGAAGATACAGCTGGTCTGTATAATAATATGCTAATCAGGATCAGGAACGGCACGTCCTTGCCTGGTCAGCCTGTCACTAGACATGTCCCCAAATGTCCCAAACAGCCTAATTTACTATTTGAATAATGAGAACAGTAATGGTCAGTGAACTAAGAGACAGAATAAGTAGATTTAGAGGTTAAGTTGTCAATCAAGAGTAGCAAATGTAAATGTGATGTCTTTAATACATAGATTACGGTAGATGAAACTCTGGACCTTTGTACACTTTGCAATAATCCAGGACTGTTTCAAGCACTGTCCATTAATCTGAGATGACACAGCTGTCTACGGCACTGCATCTCAATGACAGAGGCGTCACTACAGACCCTGGTTCGATTCCAGGCTGTATCACAACCGGCCGTGATTGGGAGTCCCATAGGGCGGCGCACAATTGGCCCAGCGTCGTCCAGGTTAGGGTTTGGCCAGGGTAAGCCGTCGTTGTAAATAAGAATTTGTTCTTAACTGACTTGCCTAGTTTTATTTACCATTTATTTAAAAAAATACAATATAAAAATGTAACTGTTTGAATGCATTTTCAATTAAGATATACTCTGGTATTAATTGAAAATACGTTTTCATATTACGGTGTGACAGAGTCATTCTTAACGAAGGTGGTGATTAACATGGGAAAATACTGAGGCAATATGAAAGTATTTTTCCAGGAAATGCCCTAGTCCGGATGCTGTTATGAATGATAAGATGAGGGTAGAGATGGACTGGGGCTGTTTTTCACCATGAAGCCTCACCAAAAAAGGTTATGAAATGAGATAACAAAATTGCACAGGAAATGTGAGTTAGTGCTACAGTCGCTTCAGGATTTAGATAAGATTTTACCGTCTATATGGATCTCTCCTCCTGTCATGAGCCCACCGCACAATGATGGCAGCAAACACACATACATACTAACACGCAAACACACATAGACGTTCTTCCAGTCCACACACAAGCACAACCAGACGCTCTTTTAACCAGCGTACACACACACGTCCCTCACACTGATATAAAGTGACCAGGCCACACTGCCTGCAAACAGGCCATCAGATTGGACAGTGAACGCCAGCCACGCTATCTAACCTGACAGCACTGATCACACACACACACACACACACACACACACACACACACACACACACACACACACACACACACACACACACACACACACACACACACACACACACACACACACACACACACACACAGGCCAGTGAGAGGTGGTCCTGCTATCTAACCTGACAGCAGAGATTGCTGCTTTCATTAACATCTGACCTCTCACCCCGCCTCCCCCTTGCCTCCCCCTTCTCTCCGTATTTCCCTATACCCCCAACCCCTCGTCCCCATTACTGTCCCGTCGCACTAACGTGATTGAAGTGGCCACAATCGGACATGCCAAATCCCCCTACAAACACAGACACGCACATGCAAACACACACACACACAGCCCTGGCCTATCAACACACACAGCTTTGCCCACGCGAGGCGACAAGAGCACTAGTGACAAGTCGCAAGCCCTTGACGCTCTTGTAAGATGGCATACTGAATGGCCACCGTTTTGCGAGCTCTGACCCGACTTTGCTATTTTATTTTGCCGTTTATTTGTACATTATTTTCACTAAATGTATCCGCTATCGTTTCTTATAACTGACAAGAACTTTTGAACAGCAGATCGGCAGTTATTTACCTAAATTCCGCCTTCGACTCATCTGTTCTGGGCTCTTTCTGTAATTCCGACACAATTTTTGGGTTATCCAAGAGAAAACGCTGGCGTTATAGAGGCAAGAGAGGGGGAGTACTTGCTAGATTAAGACGAAGGGAAAACTAGCCACTGCTTCCCTCCATTCCATTGGCCAATGTACAGTCACCTGATAATAAGATGGATGACCTCCGATCGCCGATTACGGGACTCTCGTAACTGCAATAGTCTCTGCTTTTCTGAAACATGGCTTTCGGACAAGATACCTGATTGTCAAATGCCTTTTCAGCTGTTACTGTGACATTCCACCTCAGGAAAAGAAAAATAACAAGATAGCACTTAACAAACTATGAGGCTATAAACAATCAGGAAAACTTGCACCCGGAGGCTGCTTTCCTTGTTGCTGGCTATTTTAATTCCGCATCATTAAGTTACGTGATGCCCAACTTCCATCAACACGTCTCCTTTGCCACTAGGGCCGAAAAAGTCCTAGACCTCTATAACTCTACCCACAAGCAAGCAAGAATACAAGGCTCTCCCTCGTCCCCCCAGTCAGCAAATCAGATCATGACTCCGTACTCCTGCTTCCTGTTTACTCGCAGAATGTCAAATGGGAAGTACCTGTGACTCGCTATGTTGAGAAATGGTAATCAGAATCAGAGATTATGCTGCAGGACTGCTTTGCTAGCGCTGATTGGAATATGTTCAGAGACTCCACCGATAACATCGACGAGCTAGCCACCTCTGCCATCATTAGAAATTAATCGGAGACGTTGTCCCCACAGTGAAGGTTTGCTGCTTCCCCAATCAAAAGCCCTGGATTAACACCAAGGATGGCGCTAAACCAAAGGACAGGGCTACCGCACACAGGGCTATCACAGACAACCCTAAGGGTACAGCTGAGGACAACAAGTACAAGAAGTCCCGCTATGACCTCCGCAGAGTCATAATATATATATTTTTTAAAGCTACCAGGCATATTCACAGTCATTTTCAACCTCTTTGAAAAGCTATGAAAAGCATCATCCCAGACCCTCTAGACCCACTCCAATTTGCATACCGCCCCGACAGATCCATAGACGACACAATCTCATTCGCACTCCACACCGCCTCTTTCACAGCTAGGTAAGAGGAATACCTACAGTTGAAGTTGAAGTTTACATACATCTTAGCCAAATACATTTTAACTCAGTTTTTCACAATTCCTGACATTTAATCCTAGTAAAAGTTAGGATCACCACTTTATTTTAAGAATGTGAAATGTCAGAATAATAGTAGAGAGAATGATTTATTACAGGTTTTTTTTCTTTCATCACATTCCCAGTGGGTCAGAAGTTTACATACACTCAATTAGTATTTGGTAGCATTGCCTTTAAATTGTTTAACTTGGGTAAAACGTTTCGGGTAGCCTTCCACAAGCTTCCCACAATAAGTTGGGTGAATTTTGGCCCATTCCTCCTGACAGAGCTGGTGTAACTGAGTCAGGTTTGTAGGCCTCCTTTCTCTCACTCGCTTTTTCAGCTCTGCCCACAAATTTTCTATAGGATTGAGGTTAGGGCTTTGTGATGCCCACTCCAATACCCTGACTTTGTTGTCCTTAAGCCATTGTGCCACAACTTTGGAAGTATGCTTGGGGTCATTGTCCATTTGGAAGACCCATTTGCGGCCAAGCTTTAACTTCCTGACTGATGTCTTGAGATGTTGCTTCAATATATCCACATAATTTTTTATGTTGTGTCATGCACAAAGTAGATGTCCTAAAGGACTTGCCAAAACTATAGTTTGTTAACAAGAAATTTGTGGAGTGGTTGAAAAACAAGTTTTAATGACTCCAACCTAAGTGTATGTTAACTTCTGACTTCAGCTGTACGTGAGAATGCTGTTCATTGACTACAGCTCAGTGTTCAACACCATTCAAAAAACCAATCCAAGGAATATTCCATATTGTTGTGTTTCTAGGAATTGATATTTGTTCTTGTAGAATACTTTACATTTTCTTCCTTTCTTGTTAATATTCTTAGGTTTATCCTCCAAAAATAGACGCAAAAAGATTCTGGGGATGAGCAAGCAAATCTTCAATATTTACCCATTGTTCCTCTTTAAAGCATTTAACTATATATCGCAAGTAATAGCCCTGGGTGGCGAAATTGACACAATCCAAGTCTGGATGGTTAAAACCACCATAAGACTGAAGAAGATGTAAATCTTTCCTTTTTATTCAGAGTTTTAATTGCCTATATATTGTCTGTTACGAGCGAGTATACTTTTTAAAGAGTGTCTTCTATGGGGTAGGTGGTATTACCGAGAGTAAGTATAAAACATTTGTGAGCCATGTCCTTCTGAAGCGGTGTATTCAATCTGTTAAATTTATGGGACGATTGATCCATTTAATTAGACCTGCTTTCATATGATTGAATAATGGGATAAAGTTATCTTTATATATTTGTTGTTCGTTGTCACTTATTAATAAGCATCCTAAATCTTTGATATTTTTTGTGGTCCATTTAAAGGATTGCTGTAAATCATCTTTTTCCTATTGCCATTATTTTGCTTCTTTTCCGCATACATTTTATATCCTGAAATGTTTAAGTATTCTGAAAATATTTTTTAGCAAGGAGGACATTGCGTTTTCAATATTGGTCAGGTATATCAGGAGATCATCCGCAAATAAGTTTAGTTTATATTCATGTTTATTAATCCTGATACCTGTTACGTTTGGGTCATGTCTAATTATTTCTCCAAGCAGTTCAATTGCTAGTGTAGACTTTTCTAAAGCAATTTCATCCGATAATGTATTATTTGTGCAAATATTTCTTTGCTTTAGGACAGTGCATTCGGAAAGTATTCAGACCCCTTGACTTTTTCCACTTTTTGTTACATTCCAGCCTTATTCTAAAATTTATTAAATAATTTTTTCCCCTCATAAATCTAAACCCAAAACCCCATAAGGACAAAGCGAAAACAGGTGTTTAGAATTTTTCGCAAATGTATTAAAATAAAATATAAAATGACTTTATTTAAGTATAAGTATTCAGACCCTTTGCTATGAGACTTGAAATAGAGCTCAGGTGCATCCTGTTTCCATTGATCATCCTTGAGATGTTTTACAACTTGATTGGAGTCTACCTGTGGTAAATTCAATTGATTGGACATGATTTGGAAAGGCACACAACTGTCTATGTACCCCACCCCCCGTCTTCTCAGACCCATTTATACCCCTCCATACAACTACTTACTTATCCATTCTCCTTCATTCACATACAATATTTACCTTAAGCTTCCGCACACCCATTCTCTCCAACCCCCCTACACTTGTTCATATTCCCCCTCCTTCACTCTACCATTCATAAAGCACAGATACATACACACATCCACTCACACCCTCTCGCCCACACATTACACACACATTCATTGAACAGTTACTGACAATTATTGACATACATGCTATATTTCCTATTTTCTACGGTCTTTTCTGTGTCTATGTATCTCATTGCCGTTGGCTAATTCTATTTTTACTTCCTAGAGAAGAACAGGTACTTGGGGACAATAGATTCAAGGTTGTGTTTGGGGGAGGGGGAAATAATATAGTCTCAACATAACATATCTTGTGCATCACTGTATGTAGCGTAGTGTGCTTATCACCTTTTTCCGCTTCTTTTTAGGGCATTGGGCTCTCTTTCACCTGGAAAGGTTTCCTGTAGCCTGTTCAGAGCTTCATCGGCACTTGTGCCCTCCATCCTCTGTGTTCCCTTCCATACCCACTGCACTGCCAGGAATCAGAGTTGAGACTTGATTTTTAACTCCAATGACTGCCTGATCAGAATAAATTGTGTGCGTTTTTTCCTCAGCTTAGCAGACAGGTCTCTTTTTCCCTTGTGCCTTCAGAATGTTGACTTTGGTTTAATAGTTCCACAGCTTAAAGATGGACACGCAAAGGTATTTATCGCTTCAGATCCTCTGGTGATACATCTACGCCAAGCTCCTCTGAAATCAGCTTGATTACGTAGCTGGAAAGGTCTCCTTTTTCCTTGTCTTCCGGGAGGGACAATATTCTCATGTTGTTTGGTCTCATTCTGTTTTCTAGCTGGTGCAGTTCATCTTCTAAAGATTGCGCATTTGCTTCCAGAAGGGCAATTTTGTTGTCCTGTTCATCCATGCGCCCCCGCCCCACTTATATGCATATCTGACACGATAGACTCTTCTTTCATTTTGAGCAAATCTACTTTTTTAACAACAGATTGTAACAGTTCATTTGTTTTGGTGAGCATTTTAGCAATTTTTTCCTGTCACACCCTGATCTGTTTCACCTGTCTTTGTGCTTGTCTCCACCCCCCTCCCGGTGTCGCCCATCTTCCTCATTATCCCCAGTGTATTTATACCTGTGTTCTCTGTTTGTCTGTTGTCAGTTCGTTTTGTTTTGTCAAGCCTACCAGCGTTTTTTCCCCGTGCTCTTGTCTGTCTCTAGTTCCTGTTTTCTAGCTTTCACGGTTTTTGACCATTCTGCCTGCCCTAACCCTGCCTGTCGTTCTGTATCTGGTCACACCACCCTGGATTACTGACCTCTGCCTGCCCTGACCCTGAGCCTGCCTGCTGTTCTGTATCTTTCGGACTCTGCTCTGGACTACTGACCTCTGCCTGCCCTTGACCTGCCTTTTGCCTGCCCCCCTGTTTTTGTAATACACTTTTGTTCCTTCGAAGCTGTCTGCATCTGGTTCTTCTCCTGAGCCTTGACATTTCCTAGATATACTTTATCTGTTCATTGCTCTAATTTGTATCTCCAAGTTGTTCTTCGTCTTTTCCTCGAAGGGAAGCTATGGCTTGTTGGGTTCGAGTCGCAGCGTCGCTTTACCCACAGATTGGTTTGTTGTTGTATACAACTGACCGCTCACGCTCTCACGTTTGCTTGGGGATATATTGAGTTATCGATTTCAGTACCTTATGTTCTTTTGAGTACTACATTGATATTTTATAACTGCATTGTTGGGTTTTGAGCTTGCAGGAAAGGCATTTCACTGTACTTGTCCATGTGACATTAAAACTTGAAACTTAAACAGCACGCGCACACACACACACACACACACACACACACACACACACACACACTAGATACAGCCAATGAATACAGCTCTCGGCATCACAGCCAAACGCAAATGTGACCAACAGTGAGAGAAAGAGCAGAACATCTTCAAATGTGGTACTAAATATCACAACACGAAGAACATGAAGGACTTCGATTTTTCATTAGTGCTGAACATGATATTCCCTTCAATACAGCAACATAACTGATTATGATGTATTGGTGGCATTTCAGCGAGAGGGACAATGTCTTACCTTAGTTGCCTTGACCTTTTTGAAACACTGTTTTTCCCTTGTGGGGAACACACACCGTGATGTTTTCATCCAGGGAATTGCACACTTTCTGTCGCTTTAAATGTTAAAGGTGTGGCGAATGTTCATTTCTATTAGAAGGGATGAGGCTCGAATATTCCACAGTGCACGTCAAAGATCACACACAAACGTGCGTGAAGGAATACACACACAGACACACCGTTGATGTCATAGGTAAGGTCAGATCTACTCTGTTTCTGCTGGTAACCCTGCAGACCGCTTTCTAAGCGAGCGTTTTCCCCCTCTCTCTACAACAAATGCTGTACACACATACACACACTGACACACACACTCACATTCCAGCATATGCTGGTTAGCTTCCATCAATGCGCTTTAGTGGTGCCTGGGGGGACCGAAAGGTCAGAGTCACACACACACATATTCCTGTCCACACACACATACAGTCACTCAAAACCCTCCCGGCTGTGCAGGCAGAGATTTGTGAACAGCAGCACTTTTAGCATTAGCACCAGTGGAGCATATGCCTGTACACACACGCACCACGCACATCAACACACACACACACAACGTTAGCACCAGTGGAGCATATGCTGGTTGTTTTTCTCCTGCTTGAGTTGAGTCTTCCTGAAAGGTTAAGCATGGAGCACATAAGAGAGCAGGCAAAGAGAGAGAGACACACACACACACACACACACACACACACACACAGGCCTCAGGCTGTGAACACTTTCTAATGTAAAACAGGGCCACATGAGACAAAGGCAGAGAAGTGGCAGAGAAGTGCTACTGCGATCCTCATGGTCATATTTTTCAAACACATTTTCACTCGACTACTTTGCTCGAAAATTATAATACATTCAAATAACGTTGAATGGTTGGAGATAAATGGTTCTTACCGTTTCTGTTTCTTTCTCTCAGAGTCGTTTCAGGTGGTAGTTCGAGGGAACGGTTTTCTCCACGCCAGAAACACCGACCAGGTCCTCTGTAGCTTCAAACTCAACGACACACACACTCTGGGTGAGACACACAAACATAGATGTTTATGTAAGAAATGGGGACATCCATTTTGTCTATAATTATATACTAAGAACATGTCTAATGAATCTCTCTCTCACACACACAAATACTCACACAGACATGTTTTCTGTATTTATTTGCAACATTAAAGCTACAGTACACAGTTGAAACAAGTGGTCACTGCTCCTCTGTTTTGGTAAAAAATAGCTGAGGGATGGCCCTGGAGAAATGTAACCACTCTCAAATTCATAGACAAAGCCATGGACTGACCATCCAATTATAGTTTAAACCATGTTTTGAGGCTATACAGTGTTTGTTTATGCAAACATTGGAGTAAAACAGGCTTATATTTTGGGTTCTGATGGGTTACGAAAGTTGAACTAAGCTCATGAGGCATTTATGATTTATATTCTTTAAGAATCAATGGGTATGGGCCTACTGACTGGCGCAGTGGTCTAAGGCGTCACTGCAAACCCGGGTCTGATCCCGCGCTGTGTCGCAGCCGGCCACGACCGGGAGACCCATGAGACGGCACACAATTGGCCCAGCGTCGTCCGGGTTAGGGAAGGGTTTGGCCAGCTGGGATGTCCTTGTCCCATTGCGCTCTAGCGACTCCTTGTGGTGGTCCGGGCGCATACACGCTGACTTCGGTCGCCAGTTGTACGGTGTTTTCTCCGACACATTGGTGTGGCTGGGTTCCGGGTTAAGCGAGCAGTGCGTCAAGAAGCAGTGCGGCTTGGCAGGGTCGTGTTTCGCATGGCTCTTGACCTTCGCCTTTCCCGAGAACCGTACAGGAGTTGCAGCGATGGGACAAGACTGTAACTACCAATTGGATATCACGAAATTGGGGTAAAAACAATCTCAAATAGTGAAGCAATGGGTATGTATCATTCATTTAGAAGTCCAAAAATGAATGTAGCAACTAAGGATTCTAGCTTTAATATGATGTTAAACCTCTTCAATTAACAGAATATCATGTTTCTTTAGATGAGAGGCCTGCTGGTGTAGAGGAAACGTTCCTGCTCTGTCCTGCTCCTGTTATAGAGGAAGTAGGAAGGTAAGTTACTCCTTTACCTACTGCAATATTCCAGTGTATTCTTCAAACCTGCACGGTCCTAGAGTGCTACAGGAAGTTAAGGCATTAGTTCCAGCCGACTATCCTGCACACTTTGTAGCGCTCTGCCACTGCTGCTGGATTGGTAGATTGGTTTAGCAGATCAGTGTCCTTGAAACGAATTAGGGCCAAAGTCGTTTGTTGCTGTGATCAATCAGTCACCGCTAACAACCTTAGACAGTAATCAGAGAGAGAAAGAGTTAGAGAAAGGGAAAGGAAAGAATAGAGGAGGAGAGATGTCGAGCCTAGGAACATGGTTTAATGAGACTTGGGGGAAAAAACGTGGGAGAAAGACAGAGTGTGTGTGCGTCGAAGTTTGCTTGTGTGCACGTGAGTGTGCGTATGAGTGTGTGTATGAACACAGTCACTACGTATGCCATGTCTAAAGCCTTCACCCCAGCATCCTCCATAGCCACCCCAAATTTGAGAGCACCTCAGGGGGCAGAGAAAGATCTACTCTGGGCTGGAAGCTGGGACAAACTGCCCCCCAGCCCAGCGGATAATTATACCGCTGTCCCCGAACCAACAGACACCTCCAGGTGATAAACTGTCTTGTTGCTGTCACTCAGAAGTCTGGGGAGGGCTTGAGATTTTCTTGACTCGCGGTTAGATCGATTCACCACCGCAACACCACTCTTAAAGACACTATTTGTTAAGCTGTAGCAAGGAGAGAGATTATATTATGTGTCTTTGTTTACTGTGACATTGGATTTAGAAGTTGGTTTGGTGAGTGTATTTTATTTCTCAATTTCTCTGTCTGTTATTAGTCAGTATATAATTAGTCTGCTTAGGGATGGATCGAAATGTACAGAATGGTTACCTGGAGGAGGGAGGGTCATGCTTTTTCGATTTCAGTCAAAGGGAGGGTTTAGTATTTGTTAAATCTAGTCCGGCGGAGGGTCAATATTTCAATATTTCTCAGTGTTTAAGAATGAATACCTTATTAGGCTAGATATCGATGTGTGCCCGATGCTGTCCCCCATTTTTGATTCTCCACTTCGCTCGCAATATCAAGTGCGCTTATAGGCTATTTAATGCATTCTCAGTCATTATCCATAACCTATAGGCTATAGGCTACAAAGTGCATGCTGGGAGAAGCACAGAACAAAGGCTATATTTTTTAGATGGCTGCTGGGATGGTGTAATTAAATAAAACTGCAGCGGATATTCCATACCTGAGTCCCGGCCTGCTCGGCTCTTGCTGATCCAAAACGTTTTTGTGTGCTGCTTAACCAATGGCTGTGCTGCGTAGGAGGAAGAGAGTCAAAGGTTTCTTCTGACATTTTGTTGTTGTTGATTAAGCCTAGTCCAAAAATCTTGCACGTGGACTAGCCTATAGCCTAAATTCTGTTCAGTTTGAAATTGAGAGCGTGGAGATTAGAAGGAGGACCGGAGGTCAACTTTGATAGCTTGCTATTACTATATTTGATTTGATTAAAAACAATATGTTTCTTGCCCATTATGTATTTATCAGAGTCATTCAACTCTCAATTAGCCGGATTCAAGTAACTTACAATGTGGTGCTGAAACATGAAGCAGTAGCAGATGCAGCAGACACAATACCCCATAATGACAACACAAAAAAAAATGTTTTTATATGTTCACACATTTATTCAAAATAAAAACCAGAAATACCTTATTTACATAAGTATTCAGACCCTTTGCTATGAGACTTGAAATTGAGCTCAGGTGCATCCTGTTTCCATTGATCATCCTTGAGTCCACCTGTTGTAAATTCAATTGATTGTACATGATTTGGAAAAGCACACACCTGTCTATATAAGGTCCCACAGTTGAGAGTGCCTGTCAGAGCATAAACCAAGCCATGAGGTCAAAGGAATTGTCCGTAGAGCTCCAAGACAGGATTGTGTGGAGGCACAGATCTGGGGAAAAGTACCCAAAAATGTCTGCAGCATTGAAAGTCCCAAAGAACACAGTGGCCTCCATCATTCTTAAATTGAAGAAGTTTGGAAACACCAAGACTTTTCCTAGAGCTGGCCACCCGGCCAAACTGAGCAATTGGAGGAGAAGGGCCTTGTTCAGGGAGGTGACTAAGAACCCGATGGTCACTATGACAGAGCTCCAAAGTTGTTCTGTGGAGATGGGAGAACCTTCCAGAAGGACAACCATCTCTACAGCACTCCATCAATCAGGCATTTATGGTAGAGTGGCCAGACTGATGCCCTCCTCAGTAAAAGGCACATGACAGCCCGCTTGGAGTTTGCCAAAAGGTACCTAAAGGACTCCCAGACCATGAGACATAAGATTCTCTGGTCTGTTGAAACCAAGATTGAACTCTTTGGCCTGTATGCCAAGCGTCACGTCTGGAGGAAACCTGGCACCGCTCATCACCTGGCCAATACCATCCCTACGGTGAGGCATGATAGTGGCAGCATCATGCTGTGGGGATATTTTTCAGCGGCAGGGAGACTAGTCAGGATCTATGGAAAGATGAACGGAGCAAAGTACCGAAAGAAACTTGATGAAAACCTGCTCCAGTGTGCTCAGGACCTTAGACTGGGGTGAAGCTTCACCTTCCAACAGGACAATGACCCTAAGCACACAGCCAAGACAACGTAGGAGTGGCTTCGGGTCAAGTCTCTGAGTGTCCTTGACTGGCCCAGCCAGAGCCCGGACTTGAACCCAATCGATCGAACATCTCTGGAGAGACCTGAAAATAGCTTTGCGGCGACACTCCCCCTCCAACTTGACAGAGCTTGAGAGGATCTGCAGAGAAAAATGAGAGAAACTCCCCAAATACAGGTGTGCTAAGCTTGTAGCGTCATACCCAAGAAGACTCAATACGGAAGTGGTCAGATGCTACGCTACAGGACTGTTTTGCTAGCACAGACTGGAATATGCTTCAGGATTTATCCAATGGCATTGAGGAGTATACCACCTCAGTTCGTCAATAACTGCATCGACGGGCGTCGTCCCCACAGCGACCGTACGTACGTACGTATCCCAACCAGAAGCCATGGATTACAGGCAACATCCGCACCAAGCTAAAGGCTATAGCTGCCGCTTTCAAGGAGCGGGACACTAATCCGGATGTTTATAAGAAATCCTGCTATGCCCTCAGACGAACCATCAAACAGGCAAAGCGTCAATACAGGACTAAGATTGAATTCTACTACAACGGCTCTGACGCTCGTCGGATTTGGCAGGGCTTGCAAACTATTACAGACTACAAAGGGAAACCCAGCCGCAAGCTGCCCAGTGACGCGAGTCTACCAGACGAGCTAAATGCCTTTTCTGCTCGCTTTGAGGCAAGCAACACTGAAGCATGCATGAGAGCACCAGCTGTTTGATCACGCTCTCTTTAGCCGTTGTGAGCAAGACCTTTAAACAGGTCAACATTCACAAAGCCGCGGGGCCAGACGGATTACCAGGAAGTGTACTCAAAGCATGCGCGGACCAACTGGCGAGTGTCTTCACTGACAATTAGAACCTCTCCCTGACCGAGTCTATAATACCTACATGTTTCATACAGACCACCATAGTCCCTGTGCCCAAGAAAGTGAAGGTAACGTGCCTAAATGATTACCGCCCCAAAGCCATGAAGTGCTTTTAAAGGCTGGTCATGGCTCACATCAACACCATCATCCCAGAAACCCTAGACCCACTCCAATTCGCAACAGACCTTTCCCACCTGGACTAAAGAAACACCTATGTGAGAATGCTGTTCTTTGACTACAGCTCAGTGTTCAACACCATAGTGCCCACAAAGCTCATCACTAAGCTAAGGAGCCTGGGACTGAACATCTCTCTCTGCAACTGGATCCTGGACTTCCTGACTGGCTGCCCCCAGGTGGTAAGGGTAGGGAACAACACATCTGCCATGCTGATACTCAACATAGGGGCCCCTTAGGGGTGCGTGCTTAGTCCCCTCCTGTACTCCCTGTTCACCGACGACTGCATGGCCAACCACAACTCCAACACCATCATTAAGTTTGCTGAAGACACAACAGTGGTAGGCCTGATCACCGACAATGATGAGACAGCCTATAGGGAGGAGGTCTGAGACCTGGCAGTGTGGTGCCAGGAAAACAACTTCTCCCTCAATATGAACAAGACAAAGGAGTTGATCGTGGACTACAGGAAAAGGAGGTCTGAACAGGCCCCCATTAACATCAATGGGGCTGTAGTGTATCGGGTTGAGAGTTCAAGTTCCTTGCTGTCCACATCACCAACAAACTATCATGGTCCAAACACACCAAGACAGTTGTGAAGATGGCATGACAACACCTTTTCCTCCTGAAAAAGTTCTACAACTCTACCATCGAGAGCATCCTGACAGGTTGCACCCCTGCCTGGTATGGCAACTGCTCGGCATCAGCGGGTAGTGTCTATGGCCCAGCACATCACTGGGGCCAAGCTTCCTGCCATCCAGGACCTATTTACTAGGCGGTGTCAGAGGAAGGCCTAAGAAATGGTTAAAGACGCCAGTCACCCAAGTCATAGACTATTCTCTCTGCTACCGCACGGCAAGCAGTACCGGAGCGCAAAGTCTATGTCCAAAAGGCTCCTTAACAGCTTCTACCCCCAAGCCGTAAGGCTGCTGAACAATTACTCAAATGACCACCCGGACTATTTAGGTTGACCCCCCCCTTTGTTTTTACACTGCTGCTACTCGCTGTTTGTTATCTATTCATGGTCTCTTTACCCCTACCTACAGTGCCTTGCAAAAGTATTCATCCCCCTTGGCGTTTTCCCCCTTGGCGTTTTTCCAATCACAACCTGTAATTGAAAAATATTTCATTCAATATTCAATTCAATATTTCATGTAATGGACATTGTGCACTTACACAATGGGTCCAAATTGGTGAAGTGAAATGAAAAAATGACTTGTTTAAAAAAATAAAAAATAACGGAAAAGTGGTGCATATGCATATGTAAGTGCATATGTATTCACCCCCTTTGCTATGAAGCCCCTAAATAAGATCTGGGGCAACCAATTACCTTCAGAAGTCACATAATTAGTTAAATAAAGTCAATCTGTGTGCAATCTAAGTGTCACATGATCTGTCACATGATCTCAGTATATATACACCCGTTCTGAAAAGCCCCAGAGTATACAACACCACTAAGCAAGGTGCACCACCAAGCACCACCATGAAGACCAAGGAGCTCTCCAAACAGGTCAGGGACAAAGTTGTGGAGAAGTACAGATCAGGGTTGGGTTGTAAAAAATATGGACAGATACTCCAGCGGAGATTGGAGTATCTGTCCACAGGACCATTTTAAGCCGTACACTCCACAGAGCTGGGATTTACTGAAGAGTGGCCAGAAAAAGTCATTGCTGAAAGAAAAAAATAAGCAAACACATTTGGTGTTCGCAAAAGGAATTCTGGGAGACTCCCCAAACATATGGAAGAAGTTACTCTTGTCAGGTTTGACTAAAATTGAGCTTTTTGGCCATGAAGGAAAACGCTATGTCTGGCGCAAACCAAACACCTCTCATCACCCCGAGAACACCATCCCCACAGTGAAGCATGGTGGTGGCAGCATCACGCTGGGATGTTTTTCATTGGCAGGGCCTGGGAAACTGGTCAGAATTGAAGAAATGATGGATGGCGCTAAATACAGGGAAATTCTTGAGGGAAACCTGTTTCAGTCTTACAGAGATTTGAGACTGGGACGGAGGTTCACCTTCCAGCAGGACAATGACCCTAAGCAACACTCGAGTGGTTTAAGGGGAAACATTTTTAAAGTACCATGCAGATTCAATTATTTGCAAACAGGGACAGTTTCGTTGCAAACAAGACACACTGATTTGGCATTGGAGAAATATGACAAGATAAACACATAGGCCTATCTCTCTGTCCATTCTTAGCCTGTAATTTCAGTAATTTGTGTGGTTTTAAAAAAGTTTCTGGTGATATGTAAAAATGACTTAGAATTGCATGAACATTTTTTAAAAGGCACTTTTTTCTTATACTGCAAATACAATGATAGATTCGTACAATGCTTTTACTATAAAGGAGATCTTTCCACCCCTACTCTTGTCCACATGGTCTGCAAACCCACAACCTTCTGGCCCGCAGCCCACGTTGACACGTAATGCTTACTGAACAAAGAACTTATTCTAAAACTGCGTATCTAAGGCTCTGGTCTGTCCAAGAAGTGAGGGTAAACAGTAGACATGTTCTCTTCTATCCACTTTGTTTTAATTATTATTTTGGGTTTAGGGGAGGGTCACTTGTTTTTTCTTCAAGCTCTCAGGGAGAGTTTAGGTCAAATATGTTTCGCTGAAGGGAGGGCCATCTTTTTGCATTTCAGGGGTCTGATTTTCTCAATGTGACCCTTGTTATAAATAATGTTCACTCCCTTAAACCAACTCCTTGTATACTGTTCAGCAAGAACTAGAACGGCAGAAAAGGGCAGTCAATACCTGGCTGTCAGGTTGGCTCGTGCCCACAACCACACCCTCACCCCCCACTCCATATGGGCATAATTGTGCTGCTTCTCCATTTCTGTGCCCATAATTGTGCCCATGAGTCTCTGTGTTGTTCTATTACTGTTACTGAGTCACCCCATTAGTACATGCTCTACCAACAACACTTGGGGCATGTGAGTAAGAGGAAATCAACTGTGAACAACCCAAGGGCGAGACGATGAGGCCTGTTTTTATGTGTTTACCCTAAAAAGGTCATCGTATTTCTATCTTTCACACTTGTCTGATAATGCATAATCATAAGGTTATTTTAAAAAACATGATGGTTGATGGTTTTGTTATGTATCATTAACAATACTCTATGTCTAACCGCACTGAGTATACCAAACCCCTCCCCCTTTTGCCCTCAGAACAGACTCAATTTGTCAGGGCATGGACTCTACAAGGTGTCGAAAGTGTTCCACAGTGATGCTGGCCCATGTTGACTTCAATGCTTCCCACAGTTGTGTCAAGTTGGCTGGATGTCCTTTGGGTAGTGGACCATTCTTGATACACACGGGAAACTGTTGAGCGTGAAAACCCAGCAGCTTTGCAGTTCTTGACACAAACCGGTGCACCTGGCACCTACTAACATACCCCGTTTAAAGGCACTTAAATTCTTTGTCTTGCCCATTCACCCTCTGAATGGCACATACACAATCTATGTCTCAATTGTCTCAAGGTTTAAAAATCCTTCTTTAACCTGTCTCATCCCCTTCATCTACACTGATTGAAGTGGATTTGTGACATCACTAAGGGATCATAGCTTTCACCTGGATTCACCTGGTGCGTCTATGTCATGGAAAGAGCAGGTGTTTTAATGTTTTGTACACTCAGTGTATATTTTAAATGTTTAAGAGCATTTGAGGGCCCATGAGATGTAAGCCCCCCCCCCTACACACGCACGCACACACACACACACACACACACACACACACACACACACACACACACCCCTCAGCCCTGTCTCATATGATGAAGTCATCATTGCTGCTGTCACGCAAGCACATGGTGACTGGAAACCTCCTGGAAGAAGCTACACAAACACATATACACACACTCATGGCGGAGGGCTGATTGATGGGTGGTACGATGGCTCTGTCACCAGGGTGCTGATCACGCTGTGCCCCCTGCCTGCCCAGAGAGAAAGAGGGAGAGAGCGAGAGATAGAGGTATAGAGGCAAAAGAAAAGGGGGGAAAGGGAGACGGAATACATATTTTTCTGTGATTCTCAGTATTAATCTCTGGTTTTCTCTGTGGTGCTATGCAGAGTTAAACAATTTCATACTGTTCTCCATTCTGTTAGAGAGAGAGGGAGGTCCTAGAAGGGAGTCTGGGGGGATGTACTCACTCCTCCCCTCCCCTCCTCCCCTCACTCCTCCCCTCCCCTCCTCACCTCCCCCTTCTCCCTTTTCCATTTCCTGTCTTTGTCTGCTCCCTCCTTTCTCATCCACCCTCAAATGACCTCAACCCCCCTTCCCCTAGCCTCCCCCTTCCCTTCCCTCCCCTCCCTCGGTCCTAAACCACACTCTCAATGACCCCTCTCTTCTCTTGCCTCCTAAATCATTACAACTCACTTACACACTCTCCTCTCATATATCAACCCACCAACCTCAAATCACTATTTAGTAGTTTTTTTTTTGCAACAACCCTACACACACAAACACACACACACGCACCAACACACATGCACAGTCCTCCCCTCTGTATGGTTCTCCACGATCTGTGTTGTAGATAGAAGCACTAACATTCGGGAGGGGAAGTCGTTCAGTGGCCTAATGACAACTTTCCACATTGGGACTCTGGAATCAACCCAAAGTCCACAGGTCCCATCCTTTTTTATACTTGCTGGCAGTCGACAATGCAATCCTGACAAATGTTACTTTGCTACCCTAACCCCGTAAAGATGCATTCCCCTATACGGTAAGCCTTACAGGTCCCATACCTAACCAAAGTCCACAGGGCCAAATGTGCCAAATGTGATGGCTGTCAGAAAGCAGATATTAGTGAAAGAGAGCAAGAACAAACAGATACAGAGACAGGAATGTGTTAATGGCCTATATCTTATTCATGCTTCAGATTTCTAAAGAAAGCCATGAGTATCAAACATAGATCTGTGTGCAGGTGCGCAACCACGTGTCCGTTGACATGAAGCATGTAATGTCTTGCGTTCATGCTAAAGCCTAATTTATACCTTATCTTCAAAACAGAAACTATTTTCGCATTAACGAACATACAACTATGAAACTTCAGCAAGTATTTTGAATAAGTATTCTTGGTCCTAGAGTCGTGAAATGTTCAGAGTACATTGAGGGGAGTTACTGCTAAAATTGGCAAAAATTTTGTTACAAGTTTTTCACAAGACAACGACATTATGCAAGTATGCAACTCAATTAACTATGCAAAATGGCGATCCTGCGTGATTGCATAGAGACTCAAATTGTGGGCTGCACATATTTTTGGTCCTCAAGTACTGTTATGGGAATTTTATGAATAATGACTAAATGATGTATACATTTAACGTAGAATTATAACTAACAGAATTATATCCGGTCTGATGAATCATGTTTGTCCATAAGAAAGAGGGACTGTTGGTAGGCAAGGAACTGTGGCAGACAACTTGTGACCACTGTGAAACTGATAACAGGGATGGAAGTCTCCCCACCCAGGGAGGGGAGAGACCTTGGGCTTGTAGTAGATTGTATAACAGGTGGAGGACAATGTATGAGGAGAAGACTTGTGAACTATGTTGCCATTGTATCTGAGAGGAGGAGGAACGTTTATGACGAAATGTGAGGTATATAAACCAATGTACCGGAAATGATAGGCAGAACGTTCCCGTAAATAAATATTTGACTATTGTAGACTGGGCCTCTGTCTGTTTTTATTTCTATCAGTATCCTACAAATCCTGATATAGCAGACTGAGTAATTTAATTTAATTGGTTAAAGAACATGAGAACTTTATTCTCCTAACAAGTACGCAGAACAGCCATTGTAAGTAACTAATTGTGTACTTGCACTGTTTACTTACAGTACATAAGGTATATATTAAGCTTAAGTCTGAAAAGAGCATGGATGTGATTTTGGGGGGGGGGGGGATTATGGGTTCTGAAATGTGTGTTGCGAGGGTTGATGGGTAATGTAGTGTTGTGGGTGTGTTGCAGG